>NW_027189197.1:0-662500 GCF_040958095.1 Procambarus clarkii
GCTCAGGAGTCAAATTTCCGACATTTCAGACATTTTGAAAACTGCAGGGGGGTTTGGGCAAAATATGACCCATCGCCGTTTACAGTAATTGGCATATTTTCGGTATGAAACGTCGAAATTTGAAACTGAAAATAGGTGCAAAGAGTCAGAATTCGGATAAAAAATCATGCTCAGGAGTCAAATTTCCGACATCACAGACATTTTGAAAACTGCAGGGGGGTTTGGGCAAAATATGACCCATCGCTGTTTTCAGTAATTGACATATTTTCGGTATGAAACGTCGTAATTTGAAACTGAAAATAGGTGCAGAGAGTCAGAATTCGGATAAAAAATCATGCTCAGAAGTCAAATTTCCGACATATCAGACATTTTGAAAACTGCAGGGGGGTTTGGGCAAAATATGACCCATCGCTGTTTTCAGTAATTGGCATATTTTCGGTATGAAACGTCGTAATTTGAAACTGAAAATAGGTACAGAGAGTCAGAATTCGGATAAAAAATCATGCTCAGGAGTCAAATTTCCGACATTTCAGACATTTTAAAAACTGCAGGGGGGGGGGTTTGGGCAAAATATGACCCATCGCTGTTTTCAGTAATTGGCATATTTTCGGTATGAAACGTCGTAATTTGAAACTGAAAATAGGTGCACAGAGTCAGAATTCGGATAAAAAATCACGCTTAGGAGTCAAATTTCCGACATTTCAGACATTTTGAAAACTGCAGGGGGGTTTGGGCAAAATATGACCCATCGCCGTTTTCAGTAATTGGCATATTTTCGGTATAAAAAGTCGTAATTTGAAACTGAAAATAGGTGCAGAGAGTCAGAATTCGGCTCAAAAATCACGCTCAGGAGTCAAATTTCAGACATTTTAAAAACTGCAGGGGGGTTTGGGCAAAATATGACCCATCACCGTTTTCAGTAATTGGCATATTTTCGGTATGAAACGTCGTAATTTGAAACTGAAAATAGGTGCAGAGAGTCAGAATTCGGCTCAAAAATCACGCTCAGGAGTTAAATTTCCGACATTTCAGACATTTTGAAAACTGCAGGGGGGTTTGGGCAAAATATGACCCATTGCCGTTTTCAGTAATTGGCATATTTTCGGTAAAAAAAAGTCGTAATTTGAAACTGAAAATAGGTGCAGAGAGTCAGAATTCGGATAAAAAATCACGCTCAGGAGTAAAATTTCCGACATTTCAGACATTTTGAAAACTGCAGGGGGGTTTGGGCAAAATATGACCCATCGCCGTTTTCAGTAATTGGCATATTTTCGGTATAAAAATTCGTAATTTGAAACTGAAAATAGGTGCAGAGAGTCAGAATTTGGCTCAAAAATCACGCTCAGGAGTCAAATTTCCGACATTTCAGACATTTTGAAAACTGCAGGGGGGTTTGGGCAAAATATGACCCATTGCCGTTTTCAGTAATTGGCATATTTTCGGTAAAAAAAAGTCGTAATTTGAAACTGAAAATAGGTGCAGAGAGTCAGAATTCGGATAAAAAATCATGCTCAGAAGTCAAATTTCCGACATATCAGACATTTTGAAAACTGCAGGGGGGTTTGGGCAAAATATGACCCATCGCTGTTTTCAGTAATTGGCATATTTTCGGTATGAAACGTCGTAATTTGAAACTGAAAATAGGTACAGAGAGTCAGAATTCGGATAAAAAATCACGCTCAGGAGTCAAATTTCCGACATTTCATACATTTTGAAAACTGCAGGGGGGTTTGGGCAAAATATGACCCTTCGCCGTTTTCAGTAATTGGCATATTTTCGGTATAAAAAGTCGTAATTTGAAACTGAAAATAGGTGCAGAGAGTCAGAATTCGGCTCAAAAATCACGCTCAGGAGTTAAATTTCCGACATTTGAGACATTTTGAAAACTGCAGGGGGATTTGGGCAAAATATGACCTATTGCCGTTTTCAGTAATTGGCATATTTTCGGTATAAAAAGTCGTAATTTGAAACTGAAAATAGGTGCAGAGAGTCAGAATTCGGCTCAAAAATCACGCTCAGGAGTTAAATTTCCGACATTTGAGACATTTTGAAAACTGCAGGGGGATTTGGGCAAAATATGACCCATCACCGTTTTCAGTAATTGGCATATTTTCGGTATGAAACGTCGTAATTTGAAACTGAAAATAGGTGCAGAGAGTCAGAATTCGGCTCAAAAATCACGCTCAGGAGTTAAATTTCCGACATTTCAGACATTTTGAAAACTGCAGGGGGGTTTGGGCAAAATATGACCCATTGCCGTTTTCAGTAATTGGCATATTTTCGGTAAAAAAAAGTCGTAATTTGAAACTGAAAATAGGTGCAGAGAGTCAGAATTCGGATAAAAAATCACGCTCAGGAGTCAAATTTCCGACATTTCAGACATTTTGAAAACTGCAGGGGGGTTTGGGCAAAATATGACCCATCGCCGTTTTCAGTAATTGGCATATTTTCGGTATAAAAATTCGTAATTTGAAACTGAAAATAGGTGCAGAGAGTCAGAATTTGGCTCAAAAATCACGCTCAGGAGTCAAATTTCCGACATTTCAGACATTTTGAAAACTGCAGGGGGGTTTGGGCAAAATATGACCCATTGCCGTTTTCAGTAATTGGCATATTTTCGGTAAAAAAAAGTCGTAATTTGAAACTGAAAATAGGTGCAGAGAGTCAGAATTCGGATAAAAAATCATGCTCAGAAGTCAAATATCCGACATATCAGACATTTTGAAAACTGCAGGGGGGTTTGGGCAAAATATGACCCATCGCTGTTTTCAGTAATTGGCATATTTTCGGTATGAAACGTCGTAATTTGAAACTGAAAATAGGTACAGAGAGTCAGAATTCGGATAAAAAATCACGCTCAGGAGTCAAATTTCCGACATTTCATACATTTTGAAAACTGCAGGGGGGTTTGGGCAAAATATGACCCATCGCCGTTTTCAGTAATTGGCATATTTTCGGTATAAAAAGTCGTAATTTGAAACTGAAAATAGGTGCAGAGAGTCAGAATTCGGCTCAAAAATCACGCTCAGGAGTTAAATTTCCGACATTTGAGACATTTTGAAAACTGCAGGGGGATTTGGGCAAAATATGACCCATTGCCGTTTTCAGTAATTGGCATATTTTCGGTAAAAAAGTCGTAATTTGAAACTGAAAATAGGTGCAGAGAGTCAGAATTCGGATAAAAAATCACGCTCAGGAGTCAAATTTCCGACATTTCAGACATTTGGAAAACTGCAAGGGGGTTTGGGCAAAATATGACCTATCGCCGTTTACAGTAATTGGCATATTTTCGGTATGAAGCGTCGTATTTTGAAACTGAAAATAGGTGCAGAGAGACAGAACTCGGCTCAAAAATCACGCTCAGGAGTCAAATTTCCGACATTTCAGACATTTTGAAAACTGCAGGGGGGTTTGGGCAAAATATGACCCATCGCCGTTTTCAGTAATTGGCATATTTTCGGTACAAAAAGTCGTAAATTGAAACTGAAAATAGGTGCAGAGAGTCAGAATTCGGCTCAAAAATCACGCTCAGGAGTCAAATTTCCGACATTTCAGATATTTTAAAAACTGCAGGGGGGTTTGGGCAAAATATGACCCATCACCGTTTTCAGTAATTGGCATATTTTCGGTATGAAACGTCGTAATTTGAAACTAAAAATAGGTGCAGAGAGTCAGAATTCTGCTCAAAAATCATGCTCAGGAGTCAAATTTCCGACATTTCAGACATTTTGAAAACTGCAGGGGGGTTTGGGCAAAATATGACCCATCGCCGTTTACAGTAATTGGCATATTTTCGGTATGAAACGTCGTAATTTGAAACTGAAAATAGGTGCAGAGAGTCAGAATTCGGGTAAAAAATCATGCTCAGGAGTCAAATTTCCGACATATCAGACATTTTGAAAACTGCAGGGGGGTTTGGGCAAAATATGACCCATCGCTGTTTTCAGTAATTGGCATATTTTCGGTATGAAACGTCGTAATTTGAAACTGAAAATAGGTGCAGAGAGTCAGAATTCGGATAAAAAATCACGCTCAGGAGGCAAATTTCCGACATTTCAGACATTTTAAAAACTGTAGTGGGGTTTGGGCAAAATATGACCCATCGCCGTTTACAGTAATTGGCATATTTTCGGTGTGAAACGTCGTAATTTGAAACTGAAAATAGGTGCAGAGAGTCAGAATTCGGATAAAAAATCATGTTCAGAAGTCAAATTTCCGACATATCAGACATTTTGAAAACTGCAGGGGGGGTTTGGGCAAAATATGACCCATCGCTGTTTTCAGTAATTGGCATATTTTCCGTATGAAACGTAGTAATTTGAAACTGAAAATAGGTACAGAGAGTCAGAATTCGGATAAAAAATCACACTCAGGAGTCAAATTTCCGACATTTCATACATTTTAAAAACTGCAGGGGGGGTTTGGGCAAAATATGACCGATCGCCGTTTTCAGTAATTGGCATATTTTCGGTATGAAATGTCGTAATTTGAAACTGAAAATAGGTGCAGAGAGTCAGAATTCGGATAAAAAATCACGCTCAGGAGTCAAATTTCCGACATTTCAGACATTTTGAAAACTGTAGGGGGGTTTGGGCAAAATATGACCTATCGCCGTTTACAGTAATTGGCATATTTTCGGTATGAAGAGTCGTATTTTGAAACTGAAAATAGGTGCAGAGAGACAGAACTCGGCTCAAAAATCACGCTCAGGAGTCAAATTTCCGACATTTCAGACATTTTGAAAACTGCAGGGGGGTTTGGTCAAAATATGACCCATCGCCGTTTTCAGAAATTGGCATATTTTCGGTATAAAAAGTCGTAAATTGAAACTGAAAATAGGTGCAGAGAGTCAGAATTCGGCTCAAAAATCACGCTCAGGAGTCAAATTTCCGACATTTCAGACATTTTAAAAACTGCAGGGGGGTTTGGGCAAAATATGACCCATCACCGTTTTCAGTAATTGGCATATTTTCGGTATGAAACGTCGTAATTTGAAACTAAAAATAGGTGCAGAGAGTCAGAATTCTGCTCAAAAATCATGCTCAGGAGTCAAATTTCCGACATTTCAGACATTTTGAAAACTGCAGGGGGGTTTGGGCAAAATATGACCCATCGCCGTTTACAGTAATTGGCATATTTTCGGTATGAAACGTCGTAATTTGAAACTGAAAATAGGTGCAGAGAGTCAGAATTCGGATAAAAAATCAGGCTCAGGAGTCAAATTTCCGACATATCAGACATTTTGAAAACTGCAGGGGGGTTTGGGCAAAATATGACCCATCGCTGTTTTCAGTAATTGGCATATTTTCGGTATGAAACGTCGTAATTTGAAACTGAAAATAGGTGCAGAGAGTCAGAATTCGGATAAAAAATCACGCTCAGGAGGCAAATTTCCGACATTTCAGACATTTTAAAAACTGTAGTGGGGTTTGGGCAAAATATGACCCATCGCCGTTTACAGTAATTGGCATATTTTCGGTGTGAAACGTCGTAATTTGAAACTGAAAATAGGTGCAGAGAGTCAGAATTCGGATAAAAAATCATGCTCAGAAGTCAAATTTCCGACATATCAGACATTTTGAAAACTGCAGGGGGGGTTTGGGCAAAATATGACCCATCGCTGTTTTCAGTAATTGGCATATTTTCCGTATGAAACGTAGTAATTTGAAACTGAAAATAGGTACAGAGAGTCAGAATTCGGATAAAAAATCACACTCAGGAGTCAAATTTCCGACATTTCATACATTTTAAAAACTGCAGGGGGGGTTTGGGCAAAATATGACCGATCGCCGTTTTCAGTAATTGGCATATTTTCGGTATGAAATGTCGTAATTTGAAACTGAAAATAGGTGCAGAGAGTCAGAATTCGGATAAAAAATCACGCTCAGGAGTCAAATTTCCGACATTTCAGACATTTTGAAAACTGTAGGGGGGTTTGGGCAAAATATGACCTATCGCCGTTTACAGTAATTGGCATATTTTCGGTATGAAGAGTCGTATTTTGAAACTGAAAATAGGTGCAGAGAGACAGAACTCGGCTCAAAAATCACGCTCAGGAGTCAAATTTCCGACATTTCAGACATTTTGAAAACTGCAGGGGGGTTTGGTCAAAATATGACCCATCGCCTTTTTCAGAAATTGGCATATTTTCGGTATAAAAAGTCGTAAATTGAAACTGAAAATAGGTGCAGAGAGTCAGAATTCGGCTCAAAAATCACGCTCAGGAGTCAAATTTCCGACATTTCAGACATTTTAAAAACTGCAGGGGGGTTTGGGCAAAATATGACCCATCACCGTTTTCAGTAATTGGCATATTTTCGGTATGAAACGTCGTAATTTGAAACTAAAAATAGGTGCAGAGAGTCAGAATTCTGCTCAAAAATCATGCTCAGGAGTCAAATTTCCGACATTTCAGACATTTTGAAAACTGCAGGGGGGTTTGGGCAAAATATGACCCATCGCCGTTTACAGTAATTGGCATATTTTCGGTATGAAACGTCGAAATTTAAAACTAAAAATAGGTGCAAAGAGTCAGAATTCGGATAAAAAATCATGCTCAGGAGTCAAATTTCCGACATCACAGACATTTTGAAAACTGCAGGGGGGTTTGGGCAAAATATGACCCATCGCTGTTTTCAGTAATTGACATATTTTCGGTATGAAACGTCGTAATTTGAAACTGAAAATAGGTGCAGAGAGTCAGAATTCGGATAAAAAATCATGCTCAGAAGTCAAATTTCCGACATATCAGACATTTTGAAAACTGCAGGGGGGTTTGGGCAAAATATGACCCATCGCTGTTTTCAGTTATTGGCATATTTTCGGTATGAAACGTCGTAATTTGAAACTGAAAATAGGTACAGAGAGTCAGAATTCGGATAAAAAATAATGCTCAGGAGTCAAATTTCCGACATTTCAGACATTTTAAAAACGGCAGGGGGGGTTTGGGCAAAATATGACCCATCGCTGTTTTCAGTAATTGGCATATTTTCGGTATGAAACGTCGTAATTTGAAACTGAAAATAGGTGCAGAGAGTCAGAATTCGGCTCAAAAATCACGCTCAGGAGTCAAATTTCCGACATTTTAGACATTTTGAAAACTGCAGGGGGGTTTGAGCAAAATATGACCCATTGCCGTTTTCAGTAATTGGCATATTTTCGGTAAAAAAAGTCGTAATTTGAAACTGAAAATAGGTGCAGAGAGTCAGAATTCGGATGAAAAATCACGCTCAGGAGTCAAATTTCCGACATTTCAGACATTTTGAAAATTGCAGGGGGGTTTTGGCAAAATATGACCTATCGCAGTTTACAGTAATTGGCATATTTTCGGTATGAAACGTCGTATTTTGAAACTGAAAATAGGTGCAGAGAGTCAGAATTCGGCTCAAAAATCATGCTCAGGAGTCAAATTTCCGACATTTCAGACATTTTGAAAACTGCAGGGGGGTTTGGGCAAAATATGACCCATCGCCGTTTACAGTAATTGGCATATTTTCGGTATGAAACGTCGTAATTTGAAACTGAAAATAGGTGCAGAGAGTCAGAATTCGGATAAAAAATCATGCTCAGGAGTCAAATTTCCGACATATCAGGCATTTTGAAAACTGCAGGGGGGTTTGGGCAAAATATGACCCATCGCTGTTTTCAGTAATTGGCATATTTTCGGTATGAAACGTCGTAATTTGAAACTGAAAATAGGTGCAGAGAGTCAGAATTCGGATAAAAAATCACGCTCAGGATTCAAATTTCCGACATTTCAGACATTTTAAAAACTGTAGTGGGGTTTGGGCAAAATATGACCCATCGCCGTTTACAGTAATTGGCATATTTTCGGTGTGAAACGTCGTAATTTGAAACTGAAAATAGGTGCAGAGAGTCAGAATTCGGATAAAAAATCATGCTCAGAAGTCAAATTTCCGACATATCAGACATTTTGAAAACTGCAGGGGGGTTTGGGCAAAATATGACCCATCGCTGTTTTCAGTAATTGGCATATTTTCCGTATGAAACGTAGTAATTTGAAACTGAAAATAGGTACAGAGAGTCAGAATTCGGATAAAAAATCACACTCAGGAGTCAAATTTCCGACATTTCATACATTTTAAAAACTGCAGGGGGGGTTTGGGCAAAATATGACCGATCGCCGTTTTCAGTAATTGGCATATTTTCGGTATGAAACGTCGTAATTTGAAACTGAAAATAGGTGCAGAGAGTCAGAATTCGGATAAAAAATCACGCTCAGGAGTCAAATTTCAGACATTTCAGACATTTTGAAAACTGTAGGGGGGTTTGGGCAAAATATGACCTATCGCAGTTTACAGTAATTGGCATATTTTCGGTATGAAACGTCGTATTTTGAAACTGAAAATAGGAGCAGAGAGTCAGAATTCGGCTCAAAAATCACGCTCAGGAGTCAAATTTCCGACATTTCAGACATTTTGAAAACTGCAGGGGGGTTTGGTCAAAATATGACCCTTCGCCGTTTTCAGTAATTGGCATATTTTCGGTATAAAAAGTCATAATTTGAAACTAAAAATAGGTGCAGAGAGTCAGAATTCGGCTCAAAAATCACGCTCAGGAGTCAAATTTCCGACATTTCAGACATTTTGAAAACTGCAGGGGGGTTTGGGCAAAATATGACCCATTGCCGTTTTCAGTAATTGGCATATTTTCGGTAAAAAAAAGTCGTAATTTGAAACTGAAAATAGGTGCAGAGAGTCAGAATTCGGCTCAAAAATCACGCTCAGGAGTCAAATTTCCGACATTTCAGACATTTTAAAAACTGCTGGGGGGTTTGGGCAAAATATGACCCATCACCGTTTTCAGTAATTGGCATATTTTCGGTATGAAACGTCGTAATTTGAAACTAAAAATAGGTGCAGAGAGTCAGAATTCTGCTCAAAAATCATGCTCAGGAGTCAAATTTCCGACATTTCAGACATTTTGAAAACTGCAGGGGGGTTTGGGCAAAATATGACCCATCGCCGTTTACAGTAATTGGCATATTTTCGGTATGAAACGTCGAAATTTAAAACTGAAAATAGGTGCAAAGAGT
Source organism: Procambarus clarkii (assembly GCF_040958095.1). Lineage (NCBI taxonomy): Eukaryota > Metazoa > Arthropoda > Malacostraca > Decapoda > Cambaridae > Procambarus > Procambarus clarkii. Next base: position 9,056 of record NW_027189197.1, read on the forward strand.
CAGAATTCGGATAAAAAATCATGCTCAGGAGTCAAATTTCCGACATCACAGACATTTTGAAAACTGCAGGGGGGTTTGGGCAAAATATGACCCATCGCTGTTTTCAGTAATTGACATATTTTCGGTATGAAACGTCGTAATTTGAAACTGAAAATAGGTGCAGAGAGTCAGAATTCGGATAAAAAATCATGCTCAGAAGTCAAATTTCCGACATATCAGACATTTTGAAAACTGCAGGGGGGTTTGGGCAAAATATGACCCATCGCTGTTTTCAGTAATTGACATATTTTCGGTATGAAACGTCGTAATTTGAAACTGAAAATAGGTACAGAGAGTCAGAATTCGGATAAAAAATAATGCTCAGGAGTCAAATTTCCGACATTTCAGACATTTTAAAAACGGCAGGGGGGGTTTGGGCAAAATATGACCCATCGCTGTTTTCAGTAATTGGCATATTTTCGGTATGAAACGTCGTAATTTGAAACTGAAAATAGGTTCAGAGAGTCAGAATTCGGCTCAAAAATCACGCTCAGGAGTCAAATTTCCAACATTTCAGACATTTTGAAAACTGCAGGGGGGTTTGAGCAAAATATGACCCATTGCCGTTTTCAGTAATTGGCATATTTTCGGTAAAAAAATTCGTAATTTGAAACTGAAAATAGGTGCAGAGAGTCAGAGATCGGATGAAAAATCACGCTCAGCAGTCAAATTTCCGACATTTCAGACATTTTGAAAATTGCAGGGGGGTTTTGGCAAAATATGACCTATCGCAGTTTACAGTAATTGGCATATTTTCGGTATGAAACGTCGTATTTTGAAACTGAAAATAGGTGCAGAGAGTCAGAATTCGGCTCAAAAATCATGCTCAGGAGTCAAATTTCCGACATTTCAGACATTTTGAAAACTGCAGGGGGGTTTGGGCAAAATATGACCCATCGCCGTTTACAGTAATTGGCATATTTTCGGTATGAAACGTCGTAATTTGAAACTGAAAATAGGTGCAGAGAGTCAGAATTCGGATAAAAAATCATGCTCAGGAGTCAAATTTCCGACATATCAGACATTTTGAAAACTGCAGGGGGGGTTTGGGCAAAATATGACCCATCGCTGTTTTCAGTAATTGGCATATTTTCGGTATGAAACGTCGTAATTTGAAACTGAAAATAGGTGCAGAGAGTCAGAATTCGGATAAAAAATCACGCTCAGGAGTCAAATTTCCGACATTTCAGACATTTTAAAAACTGTAGTGGGGTTTGGGCAAAATATGACCCATCGCCGTTTACAGTAATATGCATATTTTCGCTGTGAAACGTCGTAATTTGAAACTGAAAATAGGTGCAGAGAGTCAGAATTCGGATAAAAAATCATGCTCAGAAGTCAAATTTCCGACATATCAGACATTTTGAAAACTGCAGGGGGGTTTGGGCAAAATATGACCCATCGCTGTTTTCAGTAATTGGCATAATTTCCGTATGAAACGTAGTAATTTGAAACTGAAAATAGGTACAGAAAGTCAGAATTCGGATAAAAAATCACACTCAGGAGTCAAATTTCCGACATTTCATACATTTTAAAAACTGCAGGGGGGGTTTGGGCAAAATATGACCGATCGCCGTTTTCAGTAATTGGCATATTTTCGGTATGAAACGTCGTAATTTGAAACTGAAAATAGGTGCAGAGAGTCAGAATTCGGATAAAAAATCACGCTCAGGAGTCAAATTTCAGACATTTCAGACATTTTGAAAACTGTAGGGGGGTTTGGGCAAAATATGACCTATCGCAGTTTACAGTAATTGGCATATTTTCGGTATGAAACGTCGTATTTTGAAACTGAAAATAGGAGCAGAGAGTCAGAATTCGGCTCAAAAATCACGCTCAGGAGTCAAATTTCCGACATTTCAGACATTTTGAAAACTGCAGGGGGGTTTGGGCAAAATATGACCCTTCGCCGTTTTCAGTAATTGGCATATTTTCGGTTTAAAATTCATAATTTGAAACTGAAAATAGGTGCAGAGAGTCAGAATTCGGCTCAAAAATCACGCTCAGGAGTCAAATTTCCGACAATTCAGACATTTTGAAAACTGCAGGGGGGTTTGGGCAAAATATGACCCATTGCCGTTTTCAGTAATTGGCATATTTTCGGTAAAAAAAAGTCGTAATTTGAAACTGAAAATAGGTGCAGAGAGTCAGAATTCGAATAAAAAATCACGCTCAGGAGTCAAATTTCCGACATTTCAGACATTTTGAAAACTGCAGGGGGGTTTGGGCAAAATATGACCCATCGCCGTTTTCAGTAATTGGCATATTTTCGGTATAAAAAGTCGTAATTTGAAACTGAAAATAGGTGGAGAGAGTCAGAATTCGGATAAAAAATCACATTCATGAGTCAAATTTCCGACATTTCAGACATTTTGAAAACTGCAGGGGGGTTTGGGCAAAATATGACCCATTGCCGTTTTCAGTAATTGGCATATTTTCGGTATAAAAAGTCGTAATTTGAAACTGAAAATAGGTGCAGAGAGTCAGAATTCGGCTCAAAAATCACACTCAGGAGTCAAATTTCCGACATTTCAGACATTTTAAAAACTGCAGGGGGGGTTTGGGCAAAATATGACCCATCGCCGTTTTCAGTAATTGGCATATTTTCGGTATGAAACGTCGTAATTTGAAACTGAAAATAGGTGCAGAGAGTCAGAATTCGGATAAAAAATCACACACAGGAGTCAAATTTCAGACATTTCAGACATTTTGAAAACTGCAGGGGGGTTTGGGCAAAATATGACCTATCGCAGTTTGCAGTAATTGGCATATTTTCGGTATGAAACGTCGTATTTTGAAACTGAAAATAGGTGCAGAGAGTCAGAATTCGGCTCAAAAATCACGCTCAGGAGTCAAATTTCCGACATTTCAGACATTTTGAAAACTGCAGGGGGGTTTGGGCAAAATATGACCCATCGCCGTTTTCAGAAATTGGCATATTTTCGGTATAAAAAGTCGTAAATTGAAACTGAAAATAGGTGCAGAGAGTCAGAATTCGGCTCAAAAATCACGCTCAGGAGTCAAATTTCCGACATTTCAGACATTTTAAAAACTGCAGGGGGGTTTGGGCAAAATATGACCCATCACCGTTTTCAGTAATTGGCATATTTTCGGTATGAAACGTCGTAATTTGAAACTAAAAATAGGTGCAGAGAGTCAGAATTCTGCTCAAAAATCTTGCTCAGGAGTCAAATTTCCGACATTTCAGACATTTTGAAAACTGCAGGGGGGTTTGGGCAAAATATGACCCATCGCCGTTTACAGTAATTGGCATATTTTCGGTATGAAACGTCGAAATTTAAAACTGAAAATAGGTGCAAAGAGTCAGAATTCGGATAAAAAATCATGCTCAGGAGTCAAATTTCCGACATCGCAGACATTTTGAAAACTGCAGGGGGGTTTGGGCAAAATATGACCCATCGCTGTTTTCAGTAATTGGCATATTTTCGGTATGAAACGTCGTAATTTGAAACTGAAAATAGGTGCAGAGAGTCAGAATTCGGATAAAAAATCATGCTCAGAAGTCAAATTTCCGACATTTCAGACATTTTAAAAACGGCAGGGGGGGTTTGGGCAAAATATGACCCATCGCTGTTTTCAGTAATTGGCATATTTTCGGTATGAAACGTCGTAATTTGAAACTGAAAATAGGTGCAGAGAGTCAGAATTCGGCTCAAAAATCACGCTCAGGAGTCAAATTTCCGACATTTCCGACATTTTGAAAACTGCAGGGGGGTTTGAGCAAAATATGACCCATTGCCGTTTTCAGTAATTGGCATATTTTCGGTAAAAAAAGTCGTAATTTGAAACTGAAAATAGGTGCAGAGAGTCAGAATTCGGATGAAAAATCACGCTCAGGAGTCAAATTTCCGACATTTCAGACATTTTGAAAATTGCAGGGGGGTTTTGGCAAAATATGACCTATCGCAGTTTACAGTAATTGGCATATTTTCGGTATGAAACGTCGTATTTTGAAACTGAAAATAGGCGCAGAGAGTCAGAATACGGCTCAAAAATCATGCTCAGGAGTCAAATTTCCGACATTTCAGACATTTTGAAAACTGCAGGGGGGTTTGGGCAAAATATGACCCATCGCCGTTTACAGTAATTGGCATATTTTCGGTATGAAACGTCGTAATTTGAAACTGAAAATAGGTGCAGAGAGTCAGAATTCGGATAAAAAATCATGTTCAGGAGTCAAATTTCCGACATATCAGACATTTTGAAAACTGCAGGGGGGTTTGGGCAAAATATGACCCATCGCTGTTTTCAGTAATTGGCATATTTTCGGTATGAAACGTCGTAATTTGAAACTGAAAATAGGTGCAGAGAGTCAGAATTCGGATAAAAAATCACGCTCAGGAGTCAAATTTCCGACATTTCAGACATTTTAAAAACTGTAGTGGGGTTTGGGCAAAATATGACCCATCGCCGTTTACAGTAATTGGCATATTTTCGGTGTGAAACGTCATAATTTGAAACTGAAAATAGGTGCAGAGAGTCAGAATTCGGATAAAAAATCATGCTCAGAAGTCAAATTTCCGACATATCAGACATTTTGAAAACTGCAGGGGGGTTTGGGCAAAATATGACCCATCGCTGTTTTCAGTAATTGGCATATTTTCCGTATGAAACGTAGTAATTTGAAACTGAAAATAGGTACAGAGAGTCAGAATTCGGATAAAAAATCACACTCAGGAGTCAAATTTCCGACATTTCATACATTTTAAAAACTGCAGGGGGGGTTTGGGGTAAATATGACCGATCGCTGTTTTCAGTAATTGGCATATTTTCGGTATGAAACGTCGTAATTTGAAACTGAAAATAGGTGCAGAGAGTCAGAATTCGGATAAAAAATCACGCTCAGGAGTCAAATTTCAGACATTTCAGACATTTTGAAAACTGTAGGGGGGTTTGGGCAAAATATGACCCATCGCCGTTTTCAGTAATTGGCATATTTTCGGTATAAAAAGTCATAATTTGAAACTGAAAATAGGTGCAGAGAGTCAGAATTCGGCTCAAAAATCACGCTCATGAGTCAAATTTCCGACATTTCAGACATTTTGAAAACTGCAGGGGTGTTTGGGCAAAATATGACCCATCACCGTTTTCAGTAATTGGCATATTTTCGGTATGAAACGTCGTAATTTGAAACTAAAAATAGGTGCAGAGAGTCAGAATTCTGCTCAAAAATCATGCTCAGGAGTCAAATTTCCGACATTTCAGACATTTTGAAAACTGCAGGGGGGTTTGGGCAAAATATGACCCATCGCCGTTTAGAGTAATTGGCATATTTTCGGTATGAAACGTCGAAATTTAAAACTGAAAATAGGTGCAAAGAGTCAGAATTCGGATAAAAAATCATGCTCAGGAGTCAAATTTCCGACATCACAGACATTTTGAAAACTGCAGGGGGGTTTGGGCAAAAAATGACCCATCGCTGTTTTCAGTAATTGACATATTTTCGGTATGAAACGTCGTAATTTGAAACTGAAAATAGGTGCAGAGAGTCAGAATTCGGATAAAAAATCATGCTCAGAAGTCAAATTTCCGACATATCAGACATTTTGAAAACTGCAGGGGGGGTTTGGGCAAAATATGACCCATCGCTGTTTTCAGTAATTGGCATATTTTCGGTATGAAACGTCGTAATTTGAAACTGAAAATAGGTACAGAGAGTCAGAATTCGGATAAAAAATAATGCTCAGGAGTCAAATTTCCGACATTTCAGACATTTAAAAAACGGCAGGGGGGGTTTGGGCAAAATATGACCCATCGCTGTTTTCAGTAATTGGCATATTTTCGGTATGAAACGTCGTAATTTGAAACTGAAAATAGGTGCAGAGAGTCAGAATTCGGCTCAAAAATCACGCTCAGGAGTCAAATTTCCGACATTTCAGACATTTTGAAAACTGCAGGGGGGTTTGAGCAAAATATGACCCATTGCCGTTTTCAGTAATTGGCATATTTTCGGTAAAAAAAAGTCGTAATTTGAAACTGAAAATAGGTGCAGAGAGTCAGAATTCGGATGAAAAATCACGCTCAGGAGTCAAATTTCCGACATTTCAGACATTTTGAAAATTGCAGGGGGGTTTTGGCAAAATATGACCTATCGCAGTTTACAGTAATTGGCATATTTTCGGTATGAAACGTCGTATTTTGAAACTGAAAATAGGTGCAGAGAGTCAGAATTCGGCTCAAAAATCATGCTCAGGAGTCAAATTTCCGACATTTCAGACATTTTGAAAACTGCAGGGGGGTTTGGGCAAAATATGACCCATCGCCGTTTACAGTAATTGGCATATTTTCGGTATGAAACGTCGTAATTTGAAACTGAAAATAGGTGCAGAGAGTCAGAATTCGGATAAAAAATCATGCTCAGGAGTCAAATTTCCGACATATCAGACATTTTGAAAACTGCAGGGGGGTTTGGGCAAAATATGACCCATCGCTGTTTTCAGTAATTGGCATATTTTCGGTATGAAACGTCGTAATTTGAAACTGAAAATAGGTGCAGAGAGTCAGAATTCGGATAAAAAATCACGCTCAGGAGTCAAATTTCCGACATTTCAGACATTTTAAAAACTGTAGTGGGGTTTGGGCAAAATATGACCCATCGCCGTTTACAGTAATTGGCATATTTTCGGTGTGAAACGTCGTAATTTGAAACTGAAAATAGGTGCAGAGAGGCAGAATTCGGATAAAAAATCATGCTCAGAAGTCAAATTTCCGACATATCAGACATTTTGAAAACTGCAGGGGGGTTTGGGCAAAATATGACCCATCGCTGTTTTCAGTAATTGGCATATTTTCCGTATGAAACGTAGTAATTTGAAACTGAAAATAGGTACAGAGAGTCAGAATTCGGATAAAAAATCACACTCAGGAGTCAAATTTCCGACATTTCATACATTTTAAAAACTGCAGGGGGGGTTTGGGCAAAATATGACCCATCGCCGTTTACAGTAATTGGCATATTTTCGGTATGAAACGTCGTAATTTGAAACTGAAAATAGGTGCAGAGAGTCAGAATTCGGATAAAAAATCATGCTCAGGAGTCAAATTTCCGACATATCAGACATTTTGAAAACTGCAGGGGGGTTTGGGCAAAATATGACCCATCGCTGTTTTCAGTAATTGGCATATTTTCGGTATGAAACGTCGTAATTTGAAACTGAAAATAGGTGCAGAGAGTCAGAATTCGGATAAAAAATCACGCTCAGGAGTCAAATTTCCGACATTTCAGACATTTTAAAAACTGTAGTGGGGTTTGGGCAAAATATGACCCATCGCTGTTTTCAGTAATTGGCATATTTTCGGTATGAAACGTCGTAATTTGAAACTGAAAATAGGTGCAGAGAGTCAGAATTCGGCTCAAAAATCACGCTCAGGAGTCAAATTTCCGACATTTCCGACATTTTGAAAACTGCAGGGGGGTTTGAGCAAAATATGACCCATTGCCGTTTTCAGTAATTGGCATATTTTCGGTAAAAAAAGTCGTAATTTGAAACTGAAAATAGGTGCAGAGAGTCAGAATTCGGATGAAAAATCACGCTCAGAAGTCAAATTTCCGACATTTCAGACATTTTGAAAATTGCAGGGGGGTTTTGGCAAAATATGACCTATCGCAGTTTACAGTAATTGGCATATTTTCGGTATGAAACGTCGTATTTTGAAACTGAAAATAGGTGCAGAGAGTCAGAATACGGCTCAAAAATCATGCTCAGGAGTCAAATTTCCGACATTTCAGACATTTTGAAAACTGCAGGGGGGTTTGGGCAAAATATGACCCATCGCCGTTTACAGTAATTGGCATATTTTCGGTATGAAACGTCGTAATTTGAAACTGAAAATAGGTGCAGAGAGTCAGAATTCGAATAAAAAATCATGTTCAGGAGTCAAATTTCCGACATATCAGACATTTTGAAAACTGCAGGGGGGTTTGGGCAAAATATGACCCATCGCTGTTTTCAGTAATTGGCATATTTTCGGTATGAAACGTCGTAATTTGAAACTGAAAATAGGTGCAGAGAGTCAGAATTCGGATAAAAAATCACGCTCAGGAGTCAAATTTCCGACATTTCAGACATTTTAAAAACTGTAGTGGGGTTTGGGCAAAATATGACCCATCGCCGTTTACAGTAATTGGCATATTTTCGGTGTGAAACGTCATAATTTGAAACTGAAAATAGGTGCAGAGAGTCAGAATTCGGATAAAAAATCATGCTCAGAAGTCAAATTTCCGACATATCAGACATTTTGAAAACTGCAGGGGGGTTTGGGCAAAATATGACCCATCGCTGTTTTCAGTAATTGGCATATTTTCCGTATGAAACGTAGTAATTTGAAACTGAAAATAGGTACAGAGAGTCAGAATTCGGATAAAAAATCACACTCAGGAGTCAAATTTCCGACATTTCATACATTTTAAAAACTGCAGGGGGGGTTTGGGCTAAATATGACCGATCGCTGTTTTCAGTAATTGGCATATTTTCGGTATGAAACGTCGTAATTTGAAACTGAAAATAGGTGCAGAGAGTCAGAATTCGGATAAAAAATCACGCTCAGGAGTCAAATTTCAGACATTTCAGACATTTTGAAAACTGTAGGGGTGTTTGGGCAAAATATGACCCATCGCCGTTTTCAGTAATTGGCATATTTTCGGTATAAAAAGTCATAATTTGAAACTGAAAATAGGTGCAGAGAGTCAGAATTCGGCTCAAAAATCACGCTCAGGAGTCAAATTTCCGACATTTCAGACATTTTGAAAACTGCAGGGGGGTTTGGGCAAAATATGACCCATCACCGTTTTCAGTAATTGGCATATTTTCGGTATGAAACGTCGTAATTTGAAACTAAAAATAGGTGCAGAGAGTCAGAATTCTGCTCAAAAATCATGCTCAGGAGTCAAATTTCCGACATTTCAGACATTTTGAAAACTGCAGGGGGGTTTGGGCAAAATATGACCCATCGCCGTTTACAGTAATTGGCATATTTTCGGTATGAAACGTCGAAATTTAAAACTGAAAATAGGTGCAAAGAGTCAGAATTCGGATAAAAAATCATGCTCAGGAGTCAAATTTCCGACATCACAGACATTTTGAAAACTGCAGGGGGGTTTGGGCAAAAAATGACCCATCGCTGTTTTCAGTAATTGACATATTTTCGGTATGAAACGTCGTAATTTGAAACTGAAAATAGGTGCAGAGAGTCAGAATTCGGATAAAAAATCATGCTCAGAAGTCAAATTTCCGACATATCAGACATTTTGAAAACTGCAGGGGGGGTTTGGGCAAAATATGACCCATCGCTGTTTTCAGTAATTGGCATATTTTCGGTATGAAACGTCGTAATTTGAAACTGAAAATAGGTACAGAGAGTCAGAATTCGGATAAAAAATAATGCTCAGGAGTCAAATTTCCGACATTTCAGACATTTTAAAAACGGCAGGGGGGGTTTGGGCAAAATATGACCCATCGCTGTTTTCAGTAATTGGCATATTTTCGGTATGAAACGTCGTAATTTGAAACTGAAAATAGGTGCAGAGAGTCAGAATTCGGCTCAAAAATCACGCTCAGGAGTCAAATTTCCGACATTTCAGACATTTTGAAAACTGCAGGGGGGTTTGAGCAAAATATGACCCATTGCCGTTTTCAGTAATTGGCATATTTTCGCTAAAAAAAAGTCGTAATTTGAAACTGAAAATAGGTGCAGAGAGTCAGAATTCGGATGAAAAATCACGCTCAGGAGTCAAATTTCCGACATTTCAGACATTTTGAAAATTGCAGGGGGGTTTTGGCAAAATATGACCTATCGCAGTTTACAGTAATTGGCATATTTTCGGTATGAAACGTCGTATTTTGAAACTGAAAATAGGTGCAGAGAGTCAGAATTCGGCTCAAAAATCATGCTCAGGAGTCAAATTTCCGACATTTCAGACATTTTGAAAACTGCAGGGGGGTTTGGGCAAAATATGACCCATCGCCGTTTACAGTAATTGGCATATTTTCGGTATGAAACGTCGTAATTTGAAACTGAAAATAGGTGCAGAGAGTCAGAATTCGGATAAAAAATCATGCTCAGGAGTCAAATTTCCGACATATCAGACATTTTGAAAACTGCAGGGGGGTTTGGGCAAAATATGACCCATCGCTGTTTTCAGTAATTGGCATATTTTCGGTATGAAACGTCGTAATTTGAAACTGAAAATAGGTGCAGAGAGTCAGAATTCGGATAAAAAATCACGCTCAGGAGTCAAATTTCCGATATTTCAGACATTTTAAAAACTGTAGTGGGGTTTGGGCAAAATATGACCCATCGCCGTTTACAGTAATTGGCATATTTTCGGTGTGAAACGTCGTAATTTGAAACTGAAAATAGGTGCAGAGAGGCAGAATTCGGATAAAAAATCATGCTCAGAAGTCAAATTTCCGACATATCAGACATTTTGAAAACTGCAGGGGGGTTTGGGCAAAATATGACCCATCGCTGTTTTCAGTAATTGGCATATTTTCCGTATGAAACGTAGTAATTTGAAACTGAAAATAGGTACAGAGAGTCAGAATTCGGATAAAAAATCACACTCAGGAGTCAAATTTCCGACATTTCATACATTTCAAAAACTGCAGGGGGGGTTTGGGCAAAATATGACCGATCGCCGTTTTCAGTAATTGGCATATTTTCGGTATGAAACGTCGTAATTTGAAACTGAAAATAGGTGCAGAGAGTCAGAATTCGGATAAAAAATCACGCTCAGGAGTCAAATTTCAGACATTTCAGACATTTTGAAAACTGTAGGGGGGTTTGGGCAAAATATGACCTATCGCAGTTTACAGTAATTGGCATATTTTCGGTATGAAACGTCGTATTTTGAAACTGAAAATAGGAGCAGAGAGTCAGAATTCGGCTCAAAAATCACGCTCAGGAGTCAAATTTCCGACATTTCAGACATTTTGAAAACTGCAGGGGGGTTTGGGCAAAATATGACCCTTCACCGTTTTCAGTAATTGGCATATTTTCGGTATAAAAAGTCATAATTTGAAACTGAAAATAGGTGCAGAGAGTCAGAATTCGGCTCAAAAATCACGCTCAGGAGTCAAATTTCCGACATTTCAGACATTTTGAAAACTGCAGGGGGGTTTGGGCAAAATATGACCCATTGCCGTTTTCAGTAATTGGCATATTTTCGGTAAAAAAAAGTCGTAATTTGAAACTGAAAATAGGTGCAGAGAGTCAGAATTCGAATAAAAAATCACGCTCAGGAGTCAAATTTCCGACATTTCAGACATTTTGAAAACTGCAGGGGGGTTTGGGCAAAATATGACCCATCGCCGTTTTCAGTAATTGGCATATTTTCGGTATAAAAAGTCGTAATTTGAAACTGAAAATAGGTGCAGAGAGTCAGAATTCGGCTCAAAAATCACACTCAGGAGTCAAATTTCCGACATTTCAGACATTTTAAAAACTGCAGGGGGGGGTTGGGCAAAATATGACCCATCGCCGTTTTCAGTAATTGGCATATTTTCGGTATGAAACGTCGTAATTTGAAACTGAAAATAGGTGCAGAGAGTCAGAATTCGGATAAAAAATCACACACAGGAGTCAAATTTCAGACATTTCAGACATTTTGAAAACTGCAGGGGGGTTTGGGCAAAATATGACCTATCGCAGTTTACAGTAATTGGCATATTTTCGGTATGAAACGTCGTATTTTGAAACTGAAAATAGGTGCAGAGAGTCAGAATTCGGCTCAAAAATCACGCTCAGGAGTCAAATTTCCGACATTTCAGACATTTTGAAAACTGCAGGGGGGTTTGGGCAAAATATGACCCATCGCTGTTTTCAGTAATTGGCATATTTTCGGTATAAAAAGTCGTAATTTGAAACTGAAAATAGGTGCAGAGAGTCAGAATTCGGCTCAAAAATCACGCTCAGGAGTCAAATTTCCGACATTTCCGACATTTTGAAAACTGCAGGGGGGTTTGGGCAAAATATGACCTATCGCAGTTTACAGTAATTGGCATATTTTCGGTATGAAACGTCGTATTTTGAAACTGAAAATAGGTGCAGAGAGTCAGAATTCGGCTCAAAAATCACACACAGGAGTCAAATTTCAGACATTTCAGACATTTTGAAAACTGCAGGGGGGTTTGGGCAAAATATGACCTATCGCAGTTTACAGTAATTGGCATATTTTCGGTATGAAACGTCGTATTTTGAAACTGAAAATAGGTGCAGAGAGTCAGAATTCGGCTCAAAAATCACGCTCAGGAGTCAAATTTCCGACATTTCAGACATTTTGAAAACTGCAGGGGGGTTTGAGAAAAATATGACCCATTGCCGTTTTCAGTAATTGGCATATTTTCAGTAAAAAATGTCGTAATTTGAAACTGAAAATTGGTGCAGAGAGTCAGAATTCTGATAAAAAATCACGCTCAGGAGTCAAATTTCCGACATTTCCGACATTTTGAAAACTGCAGGGGGGTTTGGGCAAAATATGACCTATCGCAGTTTACAGTAATTGGCATATTTTCGGTATGAAACGTCGTATTTTGAAACTGAAAATAGGTGCAGAGAGTCAGAATTCGGCTCAAAAATCACGCTCAGGAGTCAAATTTCCGATATTTCAGACATTTTGAAAACTGCAGGGGGGTTTGGGCAAAATATGACCCATTGCCGTTTTCAGTAAATGGCATATTTTCGGTAAAAAAAAGTCGTAATTTGAAACTGAAAATAGGTGCAGAGAGTCAGAATTCGGCTCAAAAATCACGCTCAGGAGTCAAATTTCCGACATTTCAGACATTTTGAAAACTGCAGGGGGGTTTGGGCAAAATATGACCCATTGCCGTTTTCAGTAATTGGCATATTTTCGGTAAAAAAAAGTCGTAATTTGAAACTGAAAATAGGTGCAGAGAGTCAGAATTCGAATAAAAAATCACGCTCAGGAGTCAAATTTCCGACATTTCAGACATTTTGAAAACTGCAGGGGGGTTTGGGCAAAATATGACCCATCGCCGTTTTCAGTAATTGGCATATTTTCGGTATAAAAAGTCGTAATTTGAAACTGAAAATAGGTGCAGAGAGTCAGAATTCGGCTCAAAAATCACACTCAGGAGTCAAATTTCCGACATTTCAGACATTTTAAAAACTGCAGGGGGGGGTTGGGCAAAATATGACCCATCGCCGTTTTCAGTAATTGGCATATTTTCGGTATGAAACGTCGTAATTTGAAACTGAAAATAGGTGCAGAGAGTCAGAATTCGGATAAAAAATCACACACAGGAGTCAAATTTCAGACATTTCAGACATTTTGAAAACTGCAGGGGGGTTTGGGCAAAATATGACCTATCGCAGTTTACAGTAATTGGCATATTTTCGGTATGAAACGTCGTATTTTGAAACTGAAAATAGGTGCAGAGAGTCAGAATTCGGCTCAAAAATCACGCTCAGGAGTCAAATTTCCGACATTTCAGACATTTTGAAAACTGCAGGGGGGTTTGGGCAAAATATGACCCATCGCTGTTTTCAGTAATTGGCATATTTTCGGTATAAAAAGTCGTAATTTGAAACTGAAAATAGGTGCAGAGAGTCAGAATTCGGCTCAAAAAACACGCTCAGGAGTCAAATTTCCGACATTTCACACATTTTGAAAACTGCAGGGGGGTTTGGGCAAAATATGACCCATCGCCGTTTACAGTAATGGGCATATTTTCGCAATGAAACGTCGTAATTTGAAACTGAAAATAGGTGCAGAGAGTCAGAATTCGGCTCAAAAATCACGCTCAGGAATCAAATTTCCGACATTTCAGACATTTTAAAAACTGCAGGGGGGTTTGGGCAAAATATGACCAATCACCGTTTTCAGTAATTGGCATATTTTCGGTATGAAACGTCGTAATTTGAAACTAAAAATAGGTGCAGAGAGTCAGAATTCGGCTCAAAAATCATGCTCAGGAGTCAAATTTCCGACATATCAGACATTTTGAAAACTGCAGGGGGGTTTGGGCAAAATATGACCCATCGCTGTTTTCAGTAATTGGCATATTTTCGGTATGAAACGTCGTAATTTGAAACTGAAAATAGGTACAGAGAGTCAGAATTCGGATAAAAAAACACGCTCAGGAGTCAAATTTCCGACATTTCATACATTTCAAAAACTGCAGGGGGGGTTTGGGCAAAATATGACCGATCGCCGTTTTCAGTAATTGGCATATTTTCGGTATGAAACGTCGTAATTTGAAACTGAAAATAGGTGCAGAGAGTCAGAATTCGGATAAAAAATCACGCTCAGGAGTCAAATTTCAGACATTTCAGACATTTTGAAAACTGTAGGGGGGTTTGGGCAAAATATGACCTATCGCAGTTTACAGTAATTGGCATATTTTCGGTATGAAACGTCGTATTTTGAAACTGAAAATAGGAGCAGAGAGTCAGAATTCGGCTCAAAAATCACGCTCAGGAGTCAAATTTCCGACATTTCAGACATTTTGAAAACTGCAGGGGGGTTTGGGCAAAATATGACCCTTCGCCGTTTTCAGTAATTGGCATATTTTCGGTATAAAAAGTCATAATTTGAAACTGAAAATAGGTGCAGAGAGTCAGAATTCGGCTCAAAAATCACGCTCAGGAGTCAAATTTCCGACATTTCAGACATTTTGAAAACTGCAGGGGGGTTTGGGCAAAATATGACCCATTGCCGTTTTCAGTAATTGGCATATTTTCGGTAAAAAAAAGTCGTAATTTGAAACTGAAAATAGGTGCAGAGAGTCAGAATTCGAATAAAAAATCACGCTCAGGAGTCAAATTTCCGACATTTCAGACATTTTGAAAACTGCAGGGGGGTTTGGGCAAAATATGACCCATCGCCGTTTTCAGTAATTGGCATATTTTCGGTATAAAAAGTCGTAATTTGAAACTGAAAATAGGTGCAGAGAGTCAGAATTCGGCTCAAAAATCACACTCAGGAGTCAAATTTCCGACATTTCAGACATTTTAAAAACTGCAGGGGGGGGTTGGGCAAAATATGACCCATCGCCGTTTTCAGTAATTGGCATATTTTCGGTATGAAACGTCGTAATTTGAAACTGAAAATAGGTGCAGAGAGTCAGAATTCGGATAAAAAATCACACACAGGAGTCAAATTTCAGACATTTCAGACATTTTGAAAACTGCAGGGGGGTTTGGGCAAAATATGACCTATCGCAGTTTACAGTAATTGGCATATTTTCGGTATGAAACGTCGTATTTTGAAACTGAAAATAGGTGCAGAGAGTCAGAATTCGGCTCAAAAATCACGCTCAGGAGTCAAATTTCCGACATTTCAGACATTTTGAAAACTGCAGGGGGGTTTGGGCAAAATATGACCCATCGCTGTTTTCAGTAATTGGCATATTTTCGGTATAAAAAGTCGTAATTTGAAACTGAAAATAGGTGCAGAGAGTCAGAATTCGGCTCAAAAATCACGCTCAGGAGTCAAATTTCCGACATTTCCGACATTTTGAAAACTGCAGGGGGGTTTGGGCAAAATATGACCTATCGCAGTTTACAGTAATTGGCATATTTTCGGTATGAAACGTCGTATTTTGAAACTGAAAATAGGTGCAGAGAGTCAGAATTCGGCTCAAAAATCACACACAGGAGTCAAATTTCAGACATTTCAGACATTTTGAAAACGGCAGGGGGGTTTGGGCAAAATATGACCTATCGCAGTTTACAGTAATTGGCATATTTTCGGTATGAAACGTCGTATTTTGAAACTGAAAATAGGTGCAGAGAGTCAGAATTCGGCTCAAAAATCACGCTCAGGAGTCAAATTTCCGACATTTCAGACATTTTGAAAACTGCAGGGGGGTTTGAGAAAAATATGACCCATTGCCGTTTTCAGTAATTGGCATATTTTCAGTAAAAAATGTCGTAATTTGAAACTGAAAATTGGTGCAGAGAGTCAGAATTCTGATAAAAAATCACGCTCAGGAGTCAAATTTCCGACATTTCCGACATTTTGAAAACTGCAGGGGGGTTTGGGCAAAATATGACCTATCGCAGTTTACAGTAATTGGCATATTTTCGGTATGAAACGTCGTATTTTGAAACTGAAAATAGGTGCAGAGTCAGAATTCGGCTCAAAAATCACGCTCAGGAGTCAAATTTCCGATATTTCAGACATTTTGAAAACTGCAGGGGGGTTTGGGCAAAATATGACCCATTGCCGTTTTCAGTAAATGGCATATTTTCGGTAAAAAAAAGTCGTAATTTGAAACTGAAAATAGGTGCAGAGAGTCAGAATTCGGCTCAAAAATCACGCTCAGGAGTCAAATTTCCGACATTTCAGACATTTTGAAAACTGCAGGGGGGTTTGGGCAAAATATGACCCATTGCCGTTTTCAGTAATTGGCATATTTTCGGTAAAAAAAAGTCGTAATTTGAAACTGAAAATAGGTGCAGAGAGTCAGAATTCGAATAAAAAATCACGCTCAGGAGTCAAATTTCCGACATTTCAGACATTTTGAAAACTGCAGGGGGGTTTGGGCAAAATATGACCCATCGCCGTTTTCAGTAATTGGCATATTTTCGGTATAAAAAGTCGTAATTTGAAACTGAAAATAGGTGCAGAGAGTCAGAATTCGGCTCAAAAATCACACTCAGGAGTCAAATTTCCGACATTTCAGACATTTTAAAAACTGCAGGGGGGGGTTGGGCAAAATATGACCCATCGCCGTTTTCAGTAATTGGCATATTTTCGGTATGAAACGTCGTAATTTGAAACTGAAAATAGGTGCAGAGAGTCAGAATTCGGATAAAAAATCACACACAGGAGTCAAATTTCAGACATTTCAGACATTTTGAAAACTGCAGGGGGGTTTGGGCAAAATATGACCTATCGCAGTTTACAGTAATTGGCATATTTTCGGTATGAAACGTCGTATTTTGAAACTGAAAATAGGTGCAGAGAGTCAGAATTCGGCTCAAAAATCACGCTCAGGAGTCAAATTTCCGACATTTCAGACATTTTGAAAACTGCAGGGGGGTTTGGGCAAAATATGACCCATCGCTGTTTTCAGTAATTGGCATATTTTCGGTATAAAAAGTCGTAATTTGAAACTGAAAATAGGTGCAGAGAGTCAGAATTCGGCTCAAAAAACACGCTCAGGAGTCAAATTTCCGACATTTCACACATTTTGAAAACTGCAGGGGGGTTTGGGCAAAATATGACCCATCGCCGTTTACAGTAATGGGCATATTTTCGCAATGAAACGTCGTAATTTGAAACTGAAAATAGGTGCAGAGAGTCAGAATTCGGCTCAAAAATCACGCTCAGGAATCAAATTTCCGACATTTCAGACATTTTAAAAACTGCAGGGGGGTTTGGGCAAAATATGACCAATCACCGTTTTCAGTAATTGGCATATTTTCGGTATGAAACGTCGTAATTTGAAACTAAAAATAGGTGCAGAGAGTCAGAATTCGGCTCAAAAATCATGCTCAGGAGTCAAATTTCCGACATATCAGACATTTTGAAAACTGCAGGGGGGTTTGGGCAAAATATGACCCATCGCTGTTTTCAGTAATTGGCATATTTTCGGTATGAAACGTCGTAATTTGAAACTGAAAATAGGTACAGAGAGTCAGAATTCGGATAAAAAAACACGCTCAGGAGTCAAA
Source organism: Procambarus clarkii (assembly GCF_040958095.1). Lineage (NCBI taxonomy): Eukaryota > Metazoa > Arthropoda > Malacostraca > Decapoda > Cambaridae > Procambarus > Procambarus clarkii. Next base: position 26,756 of record NW_027189197.1, read on the forward strand.
TTTCCGACATTTCATACATTTTAAAAACTGCAGGGGGGGTTTGGGCAAAATATGACCGATCGCCGTTTTCAGTAATTGGCATATTTTCGGTATGAAACGTCGTAATTTGAAACTGAAAATAGGTGCAGAGAGTCAGAATTCGGATAAAAAATCACGCTCAGGAGTCAAATTTCAGACATTTCAGACATTTTGAAAACTGTAGGGGGGTTTGGGCAAAATATGACCTATCGCAGTTTACAGTAATTGGCATATTTTCGGTATGAAACGTCGTATTTTGAAACTGAAAATAGGAGCAGAGAGTCAGAATTCGGCTCAAAAATCACGCTCAGGAGTCAAATTTCCGACATTTCAGACATTTTGAAAACTGCAGGGGGGTTTGGGCAAAATATGACCCTTCGCCGTTTTCAGTAATTGGCATATTTTCGGTATAAAAAGTCATAATTTGAAACTGAAAATAGGTGCAGAGAGTCAGATTCGGCTCAAAAATCACGCTCAGGAGTCAAATTTCCGACATTTCAGACATTTTGAAAACTGCAGGGGGGTTTGGGCAAAATATGACCCATTGCCGTTTTCAGTAAATGGCATATTTTCGGTAAAAAAAAGTCGTAATTTGAAACTGAAAATAGGTGCAGAGAGTCAGAATTCGAATAAAAAATCACGCTCAGGAGTCAAATTTCCGACATTTCAGACATTTTGAAAACTGCAGGGGGGTTTGGGCAAAATATGACCCATCGCCGTTTTCAGTAATTGGCATATTTTCGGTATAAAAAGTCGTAATTTGAAACTGAAAATAGGTGGAGAGAGTCAGAATTCGGATAAAAAATCACATTCAGGAGTCAAATTTCCGACATTTCAGACATTTTGAAAACTGCAGGGGGGTTTGGGCAAAATATGACCCATCGCCGTTTTCAGTAATTGGCATATTTTCGGTATAAAAAGTCGTAATTTGAAACTGAAAATAGGTGCAGAGAGTCAGAATTCGGCTCAAAAATCACACTCAGGAGTCAAATTTCCGACATTTCAGACATTTTAAAAACTGCAGGGGGGGTTTGGGCAAAATATGACCTATCGCAGTTTACAGTAATGGGCATATTTTCGCAATGAAACGTCGTAATTTGAAACTGAAAATAGGTGCAGAGAGTCAGAATTCGGCTCAAAAATCACGCTCAGGAATCAAATTTCCGACATTTCAGACATTTTAAAAACTGCAGGGGGGTTTGGGCAAAATATGACCAATCACCGTTTTCAGTAATTGGCATATTTTCGGTATAAAAAGTCGTAATTTGAAACTGAAAATAGGTGCAGAGAGTCAGAATTCGGCTCAAAAATCACACTCAGGAGTCAAATTTCCGACATTTCAGACATTTTAAAAACTGCAGGGGGGGGGGGGTTGGGCAAAATATGACCCATCGCCGTTTTCAGTAATTGGCATATTTTCGGTATGAAACGTCGTAATTTGAAACTGAAAATAGGTGCAGAGAGTCAGAATTCGGATAAAAAATCACACACAGGAGTCAAATTTCAGACATTTCAGACATTTTGAAAACTGCAGGGGGGTTTGGGCAAAATATGACCTATCGCAGTTTACAGTAATTGGCATATTTTCGGTATGAAACGTCGTATTTTGAAACTGAAAATAGGTGCAGAGAGTCAGAATTCGGCTCAAAAATCACGCTCAGGAGTCAAATTTCCGACATTTCAGACATTTTGAAAACTGCAGGGGGGTTTGGGCAAAATATGACCCATCGCTGTTTTCAGTAATTGGCATATTTTCGGTATAAAAAGTCGTAATTTGAAACTGAAAATAGGTGCAGAGAGTCAGAATTCGGCTCAAAAAACACGCTCAGGAGTCAAATTTCCGACATTTCACACATTTTGAAAACTGCAGGGGGGTTTGGGCAAAATATGACCCATCGCCGTTTACAGTAATGGGCATATTTTCGCAATGAAACGTCGTAATTTGAAACTGAAAATAGGTGCAGAGAGTCAGAATTCGGCTCAAAAATCACGCTCAGGAATCAAATTTCCGACATTTCAGACATTTTAAAAACTGCAGGGGGGTTTGGGCAAAATATGACCAATCACCGTTTTCAGTAATTGGCATATTTTCGGTATGAAACGTCGTAATTTGAAACTAAAAATAGGTGCAGAGAGTCAGAATTCGGCTCAAAAATCATGCTCAGGAGTCAAATTTCCGACATATCAGACATTTTGAAAACTGCAGGGGGGTTTGGGCAAAATATGACCCATCGCTGTTTTCAGTAATTGGCATATTTTCGGTATGAAACGTCGTAATTTGAAACTGAAAATAGGTACAGAGAGTCAGAATTCGGATAAAAAAACACGCTCAGGAGTCAAATTTCCGACATTTCATACATTTTAAAAACTGCAGGGGGGGTTTGGGCAAAATATGACCGATCACCGTTTTCAGTAATTGGCATATTTTCGGTATGAAACGTCGTAATTTGAAACTGAAAATAGGTGCAGAGAGTCAGAATTCGGATAAAAAATCACGCTCAGGAGTCAAATTTCAGACATTTCAGACATTTTGAAAACTGTAGGGGGGTTTGGGCAAAATATGACCTATCGCAGTTTACAGTAATTGGCATATTTTCGGTATGAAACGTCGTATTTTGAAACTGAAAATAGGAGCAGAGAGTCAGAATTCGGCTCAAAAATCACGCTCAGGAGTCAAATTTCCGACATTTCAGACATTTTGAAAACTGCAGGGGGGTTTGGGCAAAATATGACCCTTCGCCGTTTTCAGTAATTGGCATATTTTCGGTATAAAAAGTCATAATTTGAAACTGAAAATAGGTGCAGAGAGTCAGATTCGGCTCAAAAATCACGCTCAGGAGTCAAATTTCCGACATTTCAGACATTTTGAAAACTGCAGGGGGGTTTGGGCAAAATATGACCCATTGCCGTTTTCAGTAAATGGCATATTTTCGGTAAAAAAAAGTCGTAATTTGAAACTGAAAATAGGTGCAGAGAGTCAGAATTCGAATAAAAAATCACGCTCAGGAGTCAAATTTCCGACATTTCAGACATTTTGAAAACTGCAGGGGGGTTTGGGCAAAATATGACCCATCGCCGTTTTCAGTAATTGGCATATTTTCGGTATAAAAAGTCGTAATTTGAAACTGAAAATAGGTGGAGAGAGTCAGAATTCGGATAAAAAATCACATTCAGGAGTCAAATTTCCGACATTTCAGACATTTTGAAAACTGCAGGGGGGTTTGGGCAAAATATGACCCATCGCCGTTTTCAGTAATTGGCATATTTTCGGTATAAAAAGTCGTAATTTGAAACTGAAAATAGGTGCAGAGAGTCAGAATTCGGCTCAAAAATCACACTCAGGAGTCAAATTTCCGACATTTCAGACATTTTAAAACTGCAGGGGGGGTTTGGGCAAAATATGACCTATCGCAGTTTACAGTAATGGGCATATTTTCGCAATGAAACGTCGTAATTTGAAACTGAAAATAGGTGCAGAGAGTCAGAATTCGGCTCAAAAATCACGCTCAGGAATCAAATTTCCGACATTTCAGACATTTTAAAAACTGCAGGGGGGTTTGGGCAAAATATGACCAATCACCGTTTTCAGTAATTGGCATATTTTCGGTATGAAACGTCGTAATTTGAAACTAAAAATAGGTGCAGAGAGTCAGAATTCGGCTCAAAAATCATGCTCAGGAGTCAAATTTCCGACATATCAGACATTTTGAAAACTGCAGGGGGGTTTGGGCAAAATATGACCCATCGCTGTTTTCAGTAATTGGCATATTTTCGGTATGAAACGTCGTAATTTGAAACTGAAAATAGGTGCAGAGAGTCAGAATTCGGATAAAAAATCACGCTCAGGAGTCAAATTTCAGACATTTCAGACATTTTAAAAACTGCAGGGGGGGTTTGGGCAAAATATGACCGATCGCCGTTTTCAGTAATTGGCATATTTTCGGTATGAAACGTCGTAATTTGAAACTGAAAATAGGTGCAGAGAGTCAGAATTCGGATAAAAAATCACGCTCAGGAGTCAAATTTCAGACATTTCAGACATTTTGAAAACTGTAGGGGGGTTTGGGCAAAATATGACCTATCGCAGTTTACAGTAATTGGCATATTTTCGGTATGAAACGTCGTATTTTGAAACTGAAAATAGGAGCAGAGAGTCAGAATTCGGCTCAAAAATCACGCTCAGGAGTCAAATTTCCGACATTTCAGACATTTTGAAAACTGCAGGGGGGTTTGGGCAAAATATGACCCTTCGCCGTTTTCAGTAATTGGCATATTTTCGGTATAAAAAGTCATAATTTGAAACTGAAAATAGGTGCAGAGAGTCAGATTCGGCTCAAAAATCACGCTCAGGAGTCAAATTTCCGACATTTCAGACATTTTGAAAACTGCAGGGGGGTTTGGGCAAAATATGACCCATTGCCGTTTTCAGTAAATGGCATATTTTCGGTAAAAAAAAGTCGTAATTTGAAACTGAAAATAGGTGCAGAGAGTCAGAATTCGAATAAAAAATCACGCTCAGGAGTCAAATTTCCGACATTTCAGACATTTTGAAAACTGCAGGGGGGTTTGGGCAAAATATGACCCATCGCCGTTTTCAGTAATTGGCATATTTTCGGTATAAAAAGTCGTAATTTGAAACTGAAAATAGGTGGAGAGAGTCAGAATTCGGATAAAAAATCACATTCAGGAGTCAAATTTCCGACATTTCAGACATTTTGAAAACTGCAGGGGGGTTTGGGCAAAATATGACCCATCGCCGTTTTCAGTAATTGGCATATTTTCGGTATAAAAAGTCGTAATTTGAAACTGAAAATAGGTGCAGAGAGTCAGAATTCGGCTCAAAAATCACACTCAGGAGTCAAATTTCCGACATTTCAGACATTTTAAAAACTGCAGGGGGGGTTTGGGCAAAATATGACCCATCGCCGTTTTCAGTAATTGGCATATTTTCGGTATGAAACGTCGTAATTTGAAACTGAAAATAGGTGCAGAGAGTCAGAATTCGGATAAAAAATCACACACAGGAGTCAAATTTCAGACATTTCAGACATTTTGAAAACTGCAGGGGGGTTTGGGCAAAATATGACCTATCGCAGTTTACAGTAATTGGCATATTTTCGGTATGAAACGTCGTATTTTGAAACTGAAAATAGGTGCAGAGAGTCAGAATTCGGCTCAAAAATCACGCTCAGGAGTCAAATTTCCGACATTTCAGACATTTTGAAAACTGCAGGGGGGTTTGGGCAAAATATGACCCATCGCTGTTTTCAGTAATTGGCATATTTTCGGTATAAAAAGTCGTAATTTGAAACTGAAAATAGGTGCAGAGAGTCAGAATTCGGCTCAAAAATCACGCTCAGGAGTCAAATTTCCGACATTTCACACATTTTGAAAACTGCAGGGGGGTTTGGGCAAAATATGACCCATCGCCGTTTACAGTAATGGGCATATTTTCGCAATGAAACGTCGTAATTTGAAACTGAAAATAGGTGCAGAGAGTCAGAATTCGGCTCAAAAATCACGCTCAGGAATCAAATTTCCGACATTTCAGACATTTTAAAAACTGCAGGGGGGTTTAGGCAAAATATGACCCATCACCGTTTTCAGTAATTGGCATATTTTCGGTATGAAACGTCGTAATTTGAAACTAAAAATAGGTGCAGAGAGTCAGAATTCGGCTCAAAAATCATGCTCAGGAGTCAAATTTCCTACATATCAGACATTTTGAAAACTGCAGGGGGGTTTGGGCAAAATATGACCCATCGCTGTTTTCAGTAATTGGCATATTTTCGGTATGAAACGTCGTAATTTGAAACTGAAAATAGGTACAGAGAGTCAGAATTCGGATAAAAAAATACGCTCAGGAGTCAAATTTCCGACATTTCATACATTTTAAAAACTGCAGGGGGGGTTTGGGCAAAATATGACAAATCGCCGTTTTCAGTAATTGGCATATTTTCGGTATGAAACGTCGTAATTTGAAACTGAAAATTGGTGCAGAGAGTCAGAATTCTGATAAAAAATCACGCTCAGGAGTCAAATTTCCGACATTTCAGACATTTTGAAAACTGCAGGGGGGTTTGAGAAAAATATGACCCATTGCCGTTTTCAGTAATTGGCATATTTTCAGTAAAAAATGTCGTAATTTGAAACTGAAAATTGGTGCAGAGAGTCAGAATTCTGATAAAAAATCACGCTCAGGAGTCAAATTTCCGACATTTCCGACATTTTGAAAACTGCAGGGGGGTTTGGGCAAAATATGACCTATCGCAGTTTACAGTAATTGGCATATTTTCGGTATGAAACGTCGTATTTTGAAACTGAAAATAGGTGCAGAGAGTCAGAATTCGGCTCAAAAATCACGCTCAGGAGTCAAATTTCCGATATTTCAGACATTTTGAAAACTGCAGGGGGGTTTGGGCAAAATATGACCCATTGCCGTTTTCAGTAAATGGCATATTTTCGGTAAAAAAAAAGTCGTAATTTGAAACTGAAAATAGGTGCAGAGAGTCAGAATTCGAATAAAAAATCACGCTCAGGAGTCAAATTTCCGACATTTCAGACATTTTGAAAACTGCAGGGGGGTTTGGGCAAAATATGACCCATCGCCGTTTTCAGTAATTGGCATATTTTCGGTATAAAAAGTCGTAATTTGAAACTGAAAATAGGTGGAGAGAGTCAGAATTCGGATAAAAAATCACATTCAGGAGTCAAATTTCCGACATTTCAGACATTTTGAAAACTGCAGGGGGGTTTGGGCAAAATATGACCCATCGCTGTTTTCAGTAATTGGCATATTTTCGGTATAAAAAGTCGTAATTTGAAACTGAAAATAGGTGCAGAGAGTCAGAGTTCGGCTCAAAAATCACGCTCAGGAGTCAAATTTCCGACATTTCACACATTTTGAAAACTGCAGGGGGGTTTGGGCAAAATATGACCCATCGCCGTTTACAGTAATGGGCATATTTTCGCAATGAAACGTCGTAATTTGAAACTGAAAATAGGTGCAGAGAGTCAGAATTCGGCTCAAAAATCACGCTCAGGAATCAAATTTCCGACATTTCAGACATTTTAAAAACTGCAGGGGGGTTTGGGCAAAATATGACCAATCACCGTTTTCAGTAATTGGCATATTTTCGGTATGAAACGTAATTTGAAACTAAAAATAGGTGCAGAGAGTCAGAATTCGGCTCAAAAATCATGCTCAGGAGTCAAATTTCCGACATATCAGACATTTTGAAAACTGCAGGGGGGTTTGGGCAAAATATGACCCATCGCTGTTTTCAGTAATTGGCATATTTTCGGTATGAAACGTCGTAATTTGAAACTGAAAATAGGTACAGAGAGTCAGAATTCGGATAAAAAAACACGCTCAGGAGTCAAATTTCCGACATTTCATACACTTTAAAAACTGCAGGGGGGGTTTGGGCAAAATATGACCGATCGCCGTTTTCAGTAATTGGCATATTTTCGGTATGAAACGTCGTAATTTGAAACTGAAAATAGGTGCAGAGAGTCAGAATTCGGATAAAAAATCACGCTCAGGAGTCAAATTTCAGACATTTCAGACATTTTGAAAACTGTAGGGGGGTTTGGGCAAAATATGGCCTATCGCAGTTTACAGTAATTGGCATATTTTCGGTATGAAACGTCGTATTTTGAAACTGAAAATAGGAGCAGAGAGTCAGAATTCGGCTCAAAAATCACGCTCAGGAGTCAAATTTCCGACATTTCAGACATTTTGAAAACTGCAGGGGGGTTTGGGCAAAATATGACCCTTCGCCGTTTTCAGTAATTGGCATATTTTAGGTATAAAAAGTCATAATTTGAAACTGAAAATAGGTGCAGAGAGTCAGATTCGGCTCAAAAATCACGCCCAGGAGTCAAATTTCCGACATTTCAGACATTTTGAAAACTGCAGGGGGGTTTGGGCAAAATATGACCCATTGCCGTTTTCAGTAAATGGCATATTTTCGGTAAAAAAAAGTCGTAATTTGAAACTGAAAATAGGTGCAGAGAGTCAGAATTCTAATAAAAAATCACGCTCAGGAGTCAAATTTCCGACATTTCAGACATTTTGAAAACTGCAGGGGGGTTTGGGCAAAATATGACCCATCGCCGTTTTCAGTAATTGGCATATTTTCGGTATAAAAAGTCGTAATTTGAAACTGAAAATAGGTGGAGAGAGTCAGAATTCGGATAAAAAATCACATTCAGGAGTCAAATTTCCGACATTTCAGACATTTTGAAAACTGCAGGGGGGTTTGGGCAAAATATGACCCATCGCCGTTTTCAGTAATTGGCATATTTTCGGTATAAAAAGTCGTAATTTGAAACTGAAAATAGGTGCAGAGAGTCAGAATTCGGCTCAAAAATCACACTCAGGAGTCAAATTTCCGACATTTCAGACATTTTAAAAACTGCAGGGGGGGTTTGGGCAAAATATGACCTATCGCAGTTTACAGTAATGGGCATATTTTCGCAATGAAACGTCGTAATTTGAAACTGAAAATAGGTGCAGAGAGTCAGAATTCGGCTCAAAAATCACGCTCAGGAATCAAATTTCCGACATTTCAGACATTTTAAAAACTGCAGGGGGGTTTGGGCAAAATATGACCAATCACCGTTTTCAGTAATTGGCATATTTTCGGTATGAAACGTCGTAATTTGAAACTAAAAATAGGTGCAGAGAGTCAGAATTCGGCTCAAAAATCATGCTCAGGAGTCAAATTTCCGACATATCAGACTTTTTGAAAACTGCAGGGGGGTTTGGGCAAAATATGACCAATCGATGTTTTCAGTAATTGGCATATTTTCGGTATGAAACGTCGTAATTTGAAACTGAAAATAGGTACAGAGAGTCAGAATTCGGATAAAAAAACACGCTCAGGAGTCAAATTTCCGACATTTCATACATTTTAAAAACTGCAGGGGGGGTTTGGGCAAAATATGACCGATCGCCGTTTTCAGTAATTGGCATATTTTCGGTATGAAACGTCGTAATTTGAAACTGAAAATAGGTGCAGAGAGTCAGAATTCGGATAAAAAATCACGCCCAGGAGTCAAATTTCAGACATTTCAGACATTTTGAAAACTGTAGGGGGGTTTGGGCAAAATATGACCTATCGCAGTTTACAGTAATTGGCATATTTTCGGTATGAAACGTCGTATTTTGAAACTGAAAATAGGAGCAGAGAGTCAGAATTCGGCTCAAAAATCACGCTCAGGAGTCAAATTTCCGACATTTCAGACATTTTGAAAACTGCAGGGGGGTTTGGGCAAAATATGACCCTTCGCCGTTTTCAGTAATTGGCATATTTTCGGTATAAAAAGTCATAATTTGAAACTGAAAATAGGTGCAGAGAGTCAGATTCGGCTCAAAAATCACGCTCAGGAGTCAAATTTCCGACATTTCAGACATTTTGAAAACTGCAGGGGGGTTTGGGCAAAATATGACCCATTGCCGTTTTCAGTAAATGGCATATTTTCGGTAAAAAAAAAGTCGTAATTTGAAACTGAAAATAGGTGCAGAGAGTCAGAATTCGAATAAAAAATCACGCTCAGGAGTCAAATTTCCGACATTTCAGACATTTTGAAAACTGCAGGGGGGTTTGGGCAAAATATGACCCATCGCCGTTTTCAGTAATTGGCATATTTTCGGTATAAAAAGTCGTAATTTGAAACTGAAAATAGGTGGAGAGAGTCAGAATTCGGATAAAAAATCACATTCAGGAGTCAAATTTCCGACATTTCAGACATTTTGAAAACTGCAGGGGGGTTTGGGCAAAATATGACCCATCGCCGTTTTCAGTAATTGGCATATTTTCGGTATAAAAAGTCGTAATTTGAAACTGAAAATAGGTGCAGAGAGTCAGAATTCGGCTCAAAAATCACACTCAGGAGTCAAATTTCCGACATTTCAGACATTTTAAAAACTGCAGGGGGGGTTTGGGCAAAATATGACCCATCGCCGTTTTCAGTAATTGGCATATTTTCGGTATGAAACGTCGTAATTTGAAACTGAAAATAGGTGCAGAGAGTCAGAATTCGGATAAAAAATCACACACAGGAGTCAAATTTCAGACATTTCAGACATTTTGAAAACTGCAGGGGGGTTTGGGCAAAATATGACCTATCGCAGTTTACAGTAATTGGCATATTTTCGGTATGAAACGTCGTATTTTGAAACTGAAAATAGGTGCAGAGAGTCAGAATTCGGCTCAAAAATCACGCTCAGGAGTCAAATTTCCGACATTTCAGACATTTTGAAAACTGCAGGGGGGTTTGGGCAAAATATGACCCATCGCTGTTTTCAGTAATTGGCATATTTTCGGTATAAAAAGTCGTAATTTGAAACTGAAAATAGGTGCAGAGAGTGAGAATTCGGCTCAAAAATCACGCTCAGGAGTCAAATTTCCGACATTTCACACATTTTGAAAACTGCAGGGGGGTTTGGGCAAAATATGACCCATCGCCGTTTACAGTAATGGGCATATTTTCGCAATGAAACGTCGTAATTTGAAACTGAAAATAGGTGCAGAGAGTCAGAATTCGGCTCAAAAATCACGCTCAGGAATCAAATTTCCGACATTTCAGATATTTTAAAAACTGCAGGGGGGTTTGGGCAAAATATGACCCATCACCGTTTTCAGTAATTGGCATATTTTCGGTATGAAACGTCGTAATTTGAAACTAAAAATAGGTGCAGAGAGTCAGAATTCGGCTCAAAAATCATGCTCAGGAGTCAAATTTCCTACAAATCAGACATTTTGAAAACTGCAGGGGGGTTTGGGCAAAATATGACCCATCGCTGTTTTCAGTAATTGGCATATTTTCGGTATGAAACGTCGTAATTTGAAACTGAAAATAGGTACAGAGAGTCAGAATTCGGATAAAAAAATATGCTCAGGAGTCAAATTTCCGACATTTCATACATTTTAAAAACTGCAGGGGGGGTTTGGGCAAAATATGACCCATCGCCGTTTTCAGTAATTGGCATATTTTCGGTATGAAACGTCGTAATTTGAAACTGAAAATTGGTGCAGAGAGTCAGAATTCTGATAAAAAATCACGCTCAGGAGTCAAATTTCCGACATTTCAGACATTTTCAAAACTGCAGGGGGGTTTGAGAAAAATATGACCCATTGCCGTTTTCAGTAATTGGCATATTTTCAGTCAAAAATGTCGTAATTTGAAACTGAAAATTGGTGCATAGAGTCAGAATTCTGATAAAAAATCACGCTCAGGAGTCAAATTTCCGACATTTCCGACATTTTGAAAACTGCAGGGGGGTTTGGGCAAAATATGACCTATCGCAGTTTACAGTAATTGGCATATTTTCGGTATGAAACGTCGTATTTTGAAACTGAAAATAGGTGCAGAGAGTCAGAATTCGGCTCAAAAATCACGCTCAGGAGTCAAATTTCCGATATTTCAGACATTTTGAAAACTGCAGGGGGGTTTGGGCAAAATATGACCCCATTGCCGTTTTCAGTAAATGGCATATTTTCGGTAAAAAAAAGTCGTAATTTGAAACTGAAAATAGGTGCAGAGAGTCAGAATTCGAATAAAAAATCATGCTCAGGAGTCAAATTTCCGACATTTCAGACATTTTGAAAACTGCAGGGGGGTTTGGGCAAAATATGACCCATCGCCGTTTTCAGTAATTGGCATATTTTCGGTATAAAAAGTCGTAATTTGAAACTGAAAATAGGTGGAGAGAGTCAGAATTCGGATAAAAAATCACATTCAGGAGTCAAATTTCCGACATTTCAGACATTTTGAAAACTGCAGGGGGGTTTGGGCAAAATATGACCCATCGCCGTTTTCAGTAATTGGCATATTTTCGGTATAAAAAGTCGTAATTTGAAACTGAAAATAGGTGCAGAGAGTCAGAATTCGGCTCAAAAATCACACTCAGGAGTCAAATTTCCGACATTTCAGACATTTTAAAAACTGCAGGGGGGGTTTGGGCAAAATATGACCTATCGCCGTTTTCAGTAATTGGCATATTTTCGGTATGAAACGTCGTAATTTGAAACTGAAAATAGGTGCAGAGTCAGTAACGGCTCAAAAATCACGCTCAGGAGTCAAATTTCCGACATTTCACACATTTTGAAAACTGCAGGGGGGTTTGGGCAAAATATGACCCATCGCCGTTTACAGTAATGGGCATATTTTCGCAATGAAACGTCGTAATTTGAAACTGAAAATAGGTGCAGAGAGTCAGAATTCGGCTCAAAAATCACGCTCAGGAGTCAAATTTCCGACATTTCACACATTTTGAAAACTGCAGGGGGGTTTGGGCAAAATATGACCCATCGCCGTTTACAGTAATGGGCATATTTTCGCAATGAAACGTCGTAATTTGAAACTGAAAATAGGTGCAGAGAGTCAGAATTCGGCTCAAAAATCACGCTCAGGAATCAAATTTCCGACATTTCAGACATTTTGAAAACTGCAGGGGGGTTTGAGAAAAATATGACCCATTGCCGTTTTCAGTAATTGGCATATTTTCAGTAAAAAATGTCGTAATTTGAAACTGAAAATTGGTGCAGAGAGTCAGAATTCTGATAAAAAATCACGCTCAGGAGTCAAATTTCCGACATTTCCGACATTTTGAAAACTGCAGGGGGGTTTGGGCAAAATATGACCTATCGCAGTTTACAGTAATTGGCATATTTTCGGTATGAAACGTCGTATTTTGAAACTGAAAATAGGTGCAGAGAGTCAGAATTCGGCTCAAAAATCACGCTCAGGAGTCAAATTTCCGATATTTCAGACATTTTGAAAACTGCAGGGGGGTTTGGGCAAAATATGACCCATTGCCGTTTTCAGTAAATGGCATATTTTCGGTAAAAAAAAGTCGTAATTTGAAACTGAAAATAGGTGCAGAGAGTCAGAATTCGAATAAAAAATCACGCTCAGGAGTCAAATTTCCGACATTTCAGACATTTTGAAAACTGCAGGGGGGTTTGGGCAAAATATGACCCATCGCCGTTTTCAGTAATTGGCATATTTTCGGTATAAAAAGTCGTAATTTGAAACTGAAAATAGGTGGAGAGAGTCAGAATTCGGATAAAAAATCACATTCAGGGGTCAAATTTCCGACATTTCAGACATTTTGAAAACTGCAGGGGGGTTTGGGCAAAATATGACCCATCGCCGTTTTCAGTAATTGGCATATTTTCGGTATGAAACGTCGTAATTTGAAACTGAAAATAGGTACAGAGAGTCAGAATTCGGATAAAAAAATACGCTCAGGAGTCAAATTTCCGACATTTCATACATTTTAAAAACTGCAGGGGGGGTTTGGGCAAAATATGACCCATCGCCGTTTTCAGTAATTGGCATATTTTCGGTATGAAACGTCGTAATTTGAAACTGAAAATAGGTGCAGAGTCAGTAACGGCTCTAAAATCACGCTCAGGAGTCAAATTTCCGACATTTCAGACATTTTGAAAACTGCAGGGGGGTTTGAGAAAAATATGACCCATTGCCGTTTTCAGTAATTGGCATATTTTCAGTAAAAAATGTCGTAATTTGAAACTGAAAATTGGTGCAGAGAGTCATAATTCTGATAAAAAATCACGCTCAGGAGTCAAATTTCCGACATTTCCGACATTTTGAAAACTGCAGGGGGGTTTGGGCAAAATATGACCTATCGCAGTTTACAGTAATTGGCATATTTTCGGTATGAAACGTCGTATTTTGAAACTGAAAATAGGTGCAGAGAGTCAGAATTCGGCTCAAAAATCACGCTCAGGAGTCAAATTTCCGATATTTCAGACATTTTGAAAACTGCAGGGGGGTTTGGGCAAAATATGACCCATTGCCGTTTTCAGTAAATGGCATATTTTCGGTAAAAAAAAGTCGTAATTTGAAACTGAAAATAGGTGCAGAGAGTCAGAATTCGAATAAAAAATCACGCTCAGGAGTCAAATTTCCGACATTTCAGACATTTTGAAAACTGCAGGGGGGTTTGGGCAAAATATGACCCATCGCCGTTTTCAGTAATTGGCATATTTTCGGTATAAAAAGTCGTAATTTGAAACTGAAAATAGGTGGAGAGAGTCAGAATTCGGATAAAAAATCACATTCAGGAGTCAAATTTCCGACATTTCAGACATTTTGAAAACTGCAGGGGGGTTTGGGCAAAATATGACCCATCGCCGTTTTCAGTAATTGGCATATTTTCGGTATAAAAAGTCGTAATTTGAAACTGAAAATAGGTGCAGAGAGTCAGAATTCGGCTCAAAAATCACACTCAGGAGTCAAATTTCCGACATTTCAGACATTTTAAAAACTGCAGGGGGGGTTTGGGCAAAATATGACCTATCGCAGTTTACAGTAATTGGCATATTTTCGGTATGAAACGTCGTATTTTGAAACTGAAAATAGGTGCAGAGAGTCAGAATTCGGCTCAAAAATCACGCTCAGGAGTCAAATTTCCGACATTTCAGACATTTTGAAAACTGCAGGGGGGTTTGGGCAAAATATGACCCATCGCTGTTTTCAGTAATTGGCATATTTTCGGTATGAAACGTCGTAATTTGAAACTGAAAATAGGTACAGAGAGTCAGAATTCGGATAAAAAAATACGCTCAGGAGTCAAATTTCCGACATTTCATACATTTTAAAATCTGCAGGGGGGGTTTGGGCAAAATATGACCCATCGCCGTTTTCAGTAATTGGCATATTTTCGGTATGAAACGTCGTAATTTGAAACTGAAAATAGGTGCAGAGAGTCAGAATTCGGATAAAAAATCACACACAGGAGTCAAATTTCAGACATTTCAGACATTTTGAAAACTGCAGGGGGGTTTGGGCAAAATATGACCTATCGCAGTTAACAGTAATTGGCATATTTTCGGTATGAAACGTCGTATTTTGAAACTGAAAATAGGTGCAGAGAATCAGAATTCGGCTCAAAAATCACGCTCAGGAGTCAAATTTCCGACATTTCAGACATTTTGAAAACTGCAGGGGGGTTTGGGCAAAATATGACCCATCGCTGTTTTCAGTAATTGGCATATTTTCGGTATAAAAAGTCGTAATTTGAAACTGAAAATAGGTGCAGAGAGTCAGAATTCGGCTCAAAAATCACGCTCAGGAGTCAAATTTCCGACATTTCACACATTTTGAAAACTGCAGGGGGGTTTGGGCAAAATATGACCCATCGCCGTTTACAGTAATGGGCATATTTTCGCAATGAAACGTCGTAATTTGAAACTGAAAATAGGTGCAGAGAGTCAGAATTCGGCTCAAAAATCACGCTCAGGAATCAAATTTCCGACATTTCAGACATTTTAAAAACTGCAGGGGGGTTTGGGCAAAATATGACCCATCACCGTTTTCAGTAATTGGCATATTTTCGGTATGAAACGTCGTAATTTGAAACTAAAAATAGGTGCAGAGAGTCAGAATTCGGCTCAAAAATCATGCTCAGGAGTCAAATTTCCGACATATCAGACATTTTGAAAACTGCAGGGGGGTTTGGGCAAAATATGACCCATCGCTGTTTTCAGTAATTGGCATATTTTCGGTATGAAACGTCGTAATTTGAAACTGAAAATAGGTACAGAGAGTCAGAATTCGGATAAAAAAATACGCTCAGGAGTCAAATTTCCGACATTTCATACATTTTAAAAACTGCAGGGGGGGTTTGGGCAAAATATGACCCATCGCCGTTTTCAGTAATTGGCATATTTTCGGTATGAAACGTCGTAATTTGAAACTGAAAATAGGTGCAGAGTCAGTAACGGCTCAAAAATCACGCTCAGGAGTCAAATTTCCGACATTTCAGACATTTTAAAAACTGCAGGGGGGGTTTTGGCAAAATATGACCCATCGCCGTTTTCAGTAATTGGCATATTTTCGGTATGAAACGTCGTAATTTGAAACTGAAAATAGGTGCAGAGAGTCAGAATTCGGATAAAAAATCACACACAGGAGTCAAATTTCAGACATTTCAGACATTTTGAAAACTGCAGGGGGGTTTGGGCAAAATATGACCTATCGCAGTTTACAGTAATTGGCATATTTTCGGTATGAAACGTCGTATTTTGAAACTGAAAATAAGTGCAGAGAGTCAGAATTCGGCTCAAAAATCACGCTCAGGAGTCAAATTTCCGACATTTCAGACATTTTGAAAACTGCAGGGGGGTTTGGGCAAAATATGACCCATCGCTGTTTTCAGTAATTGGCATATTTTCGGTATAAAAAGTCGTAAATTGAAACTGAAAATAGGTGCAGAGAGTCAGAATTCGGCTCAAAAATCACGCTCAGGAGTCAAATTTCCGACATTTCACACATTTTGAAAACTGCAGGGGGGTTTGGGCAAAATATGACCCATCGCCGTTTACAGTAATGGGCATATTTTCGCAATGAAACGTCGTAATTTGAAACTGAAAATAGGTGCAGAGAGTCAGAATTCGGCTCAAAAATCACGCTCAGGAATCAAATTTCCGACATTTCAGACATTTTAAAAACTGCAGGGGGGTTTGGGCAAAATATGACCCATCACCGTTTTCAGTAATTGGCATATTTTCGGTATGAAACGTCGTAATTTGAAACTAAAAATAGGTGCAGAGAGTCAGAATTCGGCTCAAAAATCATGCTCAGGAGTCAAATTTCCGACATATCAGACATTTTGAAAACTGCAGGGGGGATTGGGCAAAATATGACCCATCGCTGTTTTCAGTAATTGGCATATTTTCGGTATGAAACGTCGTAATTTGAAACTGAAAATAGGTACAGAGAGTCAGAATTCGGATAAAAAAATACGCTCAGGAGTCAAATTTCCGACATTTCATACATTTTAAAAACTGCAGGGGGGGTTTGGGCAAAATATGACCCATCGCCGTTTTCAGTAATTGGCATATTTTCGGTATGAAACGTCGTAATTTGAAACTGAAAATAGGTGCAGAGTCAGTAACGGCTCAAAAATCACGCTCAGGAGTCAAATTTCCGACATTTCAGACATTTTGAAAACTGCAGGGGGGTTTGAGAAAAATATGACCCATTGCCGTTTTCAGTAATTGGCATATTTTCAGTAAAAAATGTCGTAATTTGAAACTGAAAATTGGTGCAGAGAGTCAGAATTCTGATAAAAAATCACGCTCAGGAGTCAAATTTCCGACATTTCCGACATTTTGAAAACTGCAGGGGGGTTTGGGCAAAATATGACCTATCGCAGTTTACAGTAATTGGCATATTTTCGGTATGAAACGTCGTATTTTGAAACTGAAAATAGGTGCAGAGAGTCAGAATTCGGCTCGAAAATCACGCTCAGGAGTCAAATTTCCGACATTTCAGACATTTTGAAAACTGCAGGGGGGTTTGGGCAAAAAATGACCCATCGCTGTTTTCAGTAATTGGCATATTTTCGGTATAAAAAGTCGTAATTTGAAACTGAAAATAGGTGCAGAGTCAGAATTCGGCTCAAAAATCACGCTCAGGAGTCAAATTTCCGACATTTCACACATTTTGAAAACTGCAGGGGGGTTTGGGCAAAATATGACCCATCGCCGTTTTCAGTAATTGGCATATTTTCGGTATGAAACGTCGTAATTTGAAACTGAAAATAGGTGCAGAGTCAGTAACGGCTCAAAAATCACGCTCATGAGTCAAATTTCCGACATTTCAGACATTTTGAAAACTGAAGGGGGGTTTGAGCAAAATATGACCCATTGGCGTTTTCATTAATTGGCATATTTTCGGTAAAAAAAGTCGTAATTTGAAACTGAAAATAGGTGCAGAGAGTCAGAATTCTGATAAAAAAATCACGCTCAGGAGTCAAATTTCCGACATTTCAGACATTTTGAAAACTGCAGGGGGGTTTGGGCAAAATATGACCTATCGCAGTTTACAGCAATTGGCATATTTTCGGTATGAAACGTCGTATTTCGAAACTGAAAATAGGTGCAGAGAGTCAGAATTCGGCTCAAAAATCACGCTCAGGAGTCAAATTTCCGACATTTCAGACATTTTGAAAACTGCAGAGGGGTTTGGGCAAAATATGACCCGTCGCCGTTTTCAGCAATTGGCATATTTTCGGTATGAAACGTCGTAATTTGAAACTGAAAATAGGTGCAGAGAGTCAAAATTCGGATAAAAAATCACGATCAGGAGTCAAATTTCCGACATTTCACACATTTTGAAAACTGCAGGGGGTTTGGGCAAAATATGACCCATCGCCGTTTACAGTAATTGACATATTTTTGCAATGAAACGTCGTAATTTGAAACTGAAAATAGGTGCAGAGAGCCAGAATTCGGCTCAAAAATCACGCTCAGGAGTCAAATTTCCGACATTTCAGACATTTTTGAAAACTGAAGGGGGGTTTGAGCAAAATATGACCCATTGCCGTTTTCAGTAATTGGCATATTTTCGGTAAAAAAAAGTCGTAATTTGAAACTGAAAATTGGTGCAGAGAGTCAGAATTCTGATAAAAAATTACGCTCAGGAGTCAAATTTCCGACATTTCAGACATTTTGAAAACTGCAGGGGGGTTTGGGCAAAATATGACCTATCGCAGTTTACAGCAATTGGCATATTTTCGGTATGAAACGTCGTATTTCGAAACTGAAAATAGGTGCAGAGAGTCAGATTTCGGCTCAAAAATCACGCTCAGGAGTCAAATTTCCGACATTTCAGACATTTTGAAAACTGCAGGGGGGTTTGGGCAAAATATGACCCATTGCCGTTTTCAGTAATTGGCATATTTTCGGTAAAAAAAGTCGTAATTTGAAACTGAAAATAGGTACAGAGAGTCAGAATTCGGATAAAAAATCACGCTCAGGAGTCAAATTTCCGACATTTCAGACATTTTGAAAACTGCAGGGGGGTTTGGCCAAAATATGACCTATCGCCGTTTACAGTAATTGGCATATTTTCGGTATGAAACGTCGTAATTTGAACCTGAAAATAGGTGCAGAGAGTCAAAATTCGGCTCAAAAATCACGCTCAGGAGTCAAATTTCCGACATTTCAGACATTTTAAAAAAGGCAGGGGGGGTTTGGGCAAAATATGACCCATCGCTGTTTTCAGTAATTGGCATATTTTCGGTATGAAACGTCGTAATTTGAAACTGAAAATAGGTGCAGAGAGTCAGAATTCAGCTCAAAAATCACGCTCAGGAGTCAAATTTCCGACATTTCAGACATTTTGAAAACTGAAGGGGGGTTTGAGCAAAATATGACCCATTGCCGTTTTCAGTAATTGGCATATTTTCGGTAAAAAAAGTCGTAATTTGAAACTGAAAATAGGTGCAGAGAGTCAGAATTCTGATAAAAAATCACGCTCAGGAGTCAAATTTCCGACATTTCAGACATTTTGAAAACTGCAGGGGGGTTTGGGCAAAATATGACCTATCGCAGTTTACAGCAATTGGCATATTTTCGGTATGAAACGTCGTATTTCGAAACTGAAAATAGGTGCAGAGAGTCAGAATTCGGCTCAAAAATCACGCTCAGGAGTCAAATTTCCGACATTTCAGACATTTTGAAAACTGCAGAGGGGTTTGGGCAAAATATGACCCATCGCCGTTTTCAGTAATTGGCATATTTTCGGTATGAAACGTCGTAATTTGAAACTGAAAATAGGTGCAGAGAGTCAAAATTCGGATAAAAAATCACGCTCAGGAGTCAAATTTCCGACATTTCACACATTTTGAAAACTGCAGGGGGTTTGGGCAAAATATGACCCATCGCCGTTTACAGTAATTGGCATATTTTTGCAATGAAACGTCGTAATTTGAAACTGAAAATAGGTGCAGAGAGTCAGAATTCGGCTCAAAAATCACACTCAGGAGTCAAATTTCCGACATTTCAGACATTTTAAAAACTGCAGGGGGGGTTTGGGCAAAATATGACCCATCGCCGTTTTCAGTAATTGGCATATTTTCGGTATGAAACGTCGTAATTTGAAACTGAAAATAGGTGCAGAGAGTCAGAATTCGGCTCAAAAATCACGCTCAGGAGTCAAATTTCCGACATTTCAGACATTTTGAAAACTGAAGGGGGGTTTGAGCAAAATATGACCCATTGCCGTTTTCAGTAATTGGCATATTTTCGGTAAAAAAAGTCGTAATTTGAAACTGAAAATAGGTGCAGAGAGTCAGAATTCTGATAAAAAATTACGCTCAGGAGTCAAATTTCCGACATTTCAGACATTTTGAAAACTGCAGGGGGGTTTGGGCAAAATATGACCTATCGCAGTTTACAGCAATTGGCATATTTTCGGTATGAAACGTCGTATTTTGAAACTGAAAATAGGTGCAGAGAGTCAGAATTCGGCTCAAAAATCACGCTCAGGAGTCAAATTTCCGACATTTCAGACATTTTGAAAACTGCAGGGGGGTTTGGGCAAAATATGACCCATTGCCGTTTTCAGTAATTGGCATATTTTCGGTAAAAAAAGTCGTAATTTGAAACTGAAAATAGGTACAGAGAGTCAGAATTCGGATAAAAAATCACGCTCAGGAGTCAAATTTCCGACATTTCAGACATTTTGAAAACTGCAGGGGGGTTTGGCCAAAATATGACCTATCGCCGTTTACAGTAATTGGCATATTTTCGGTATGAAACGTCGTAATTTGAACCTGAAAATAGGTGCAGAGAGTCAAAATTCGGCTCAAAAATCACGCTCAGGAGTCAAATTTCCGACATTTCAGACATTTTAAAAAAGGCAGGGGGGGTTTGGGCAAAATATGACCCATCGCCGTTTTCAGTAATTGGCATATTTTCGGTATGAAACGTCGTAATTTGAAACTGAAAATAGGTGCAGAGAGTCAGAATTCGGCTCAAAAATCACGCTCAGGAGTCAAATTTCCGACATTTCAGACATTTTGAAAACTGAAGGGGGGTTTGAGCAAAATATGACCCATTGCCGTTTTCAGTAATTGGCATATTTTCGGTAAAAAAAGTCGTAATTTGAAACTGAAAATAGGTGCAGAGAGTCAGAATTCTGATAAAAAATCACGCTCAGGAGTCAAATTTCCGACATTTCAGACATTTTGAAAACTGCAGGGGGGTTTGGGCAAAATATGACCTATCGCAGTTTACAGCAATTGGCATATTTTCGGTATGAAACGTCGTATTTCGAAACTGAAAATAGGTGCAGAGAGTCAGAATTCGGCTCAAAAATCACGCTCAGGAGTCAAATTTCCGACATTTCCGACATTTTGAAAACTGCAGGGGGGTTTGGCCAAAATATGACCTATCGCCGTTTACAGTAATTGGCATATTTTCGGTATGAAACGTCGTATTTTGAAACTGAAAATAGGTGCAGAGAGTCAGAATTCGGCTCAAAAATCACGCTCAGGAGTCAAATTTCCGACATTTCACACATTTTGAAAACTGCAGAGGGGTTTGGGCAAAATATGACCCATCGCCGTTTTCAGTAATTGGCATATTTTCGGTATGAAACGTCGTAATTTGAAACTGAAAATAGGTGCAGAGAGTCAAAATTCGGATAAAAAATTACGCTCAGGAGTCAAATTTCCGACATTTCACACATTTTGAAAACTGCAGGGGGGTTTGGGCAAAATATGACCCATCGCCGTTTACAGTAATTGGCATATTTTCGGTATGAAACGTCGTAATTTGAAACTGAAAATAGGTGCAGAGAGTCAGAATTCGGCTCAAAAATCACGCTCAGGAGTCAAATTTCTGACATTTCAGACATTTTAAAAACTGCAGGGGGGTTTGGGCAAAATATGACCCATCGCCGTTTACAGTAATTGGCATATTTTCGGTATGAAACGTTGTAATTTGAAACTGAAAATAGGTGCAGAGAGTCAGAATTCGGATAAAAAATCATGCTCAGAAGTCAAATTTCCGACATATCAGACATTTTGAAAACTGCAGGGGGGTTAGGGCAAAATATGACCCATCGCTGTTTTCAGTAATTGGCATATTTTCGGTATGAAACGTCGTAATTTGAAACTGAAAATAGGTACAGAGAGTCAGAATTTGGATAAAAAATCACGCTCAGGATTCAAATTTCCGACATTTCATACATTTTAAAAACTGCAGGGGGGGGTTTGGGCAAAATATGACCCAACGCCGTTTTCAGTAATTGGCATATTTTCGGTATGAAACGTCGTAATTTGAAACTGAAAATAGGTGCAGAGAGTCAGAATTCGGATAAAAAATCACGCTCAGGAGTCAAATTTCAGACATTTCAGACATTTTGAAAACTGCAGGGGGGTTTGGGCAAAATATGACCTATCGCAGTTTACAGTAATTGGCATATTTTCGGTATGAAACGTCGTATTTTGAAACTGAAAATAGGTGCAGAGAGTCAGAATTCGGCTCAAAAATCACGCTCAGGAGTCAAATTTCCGACATTTCAGACATTTTGAAAACTGCAAGGGGGTTTGGGCAAAATATGACCCATCGCTGTTTTCAGTAATTGGCATATTTTCGGTATAAAAAGTCGTAATTTGAAACTGAAAATAGGTGCAGAGAGTCAGAATTCGGCTCAAAAATCGCGCTCAGGAGTCAAATTTCCGACATTTCACACATTTTGAAAACTGCAGGGGGGTTTGGGCAAAATATGACCCATCGCCGTTTACAGTAATGGGCATATTTTCGCAATGAAACGTCGTAATTTGAAACTGAAAATAGGTGCAGAGAGTCAGAATTCGGCTCAAAAATCACGCTCAGGAATCAAATTTCCGACATTTCAGACATTTTAAAAACTGCAGGGGGGGTTTGGGCAAAATATGACCCATCACCGTTTTCAGTAATTGGCATAATTTCGGTATGAAACGTCGTAATTTAAAACTAAAAATAGGTGCAGAGAGTCAGAATTCGGCTCAAAAATCACGCTCAGGAGTCAAATTTCCGACATTTCAGACATTTTGAAAACTGCAGGGGGGTTTGGGCAAAAAATGACCCATCGCTGTTTTCAGTAATTGGCATATTTTCGGTATAAAAAGTCGTAATTTGAAACTGAAAATAGGTGCAGAGTCAGAATTCGGCTCAAAAATCACGCTCAGGAGTCAAATTTCCGACATTTCACACATTTTGAAAACTGCAGGGGGGTTTGGGCAAAATATGACCCATCGCCGTTTACAGTAATGGGCATATTTTTGCAATGAAACGTCGTAATTTGAAACTGAAAATAGGTGCAGAGAGTCAGAATTCGGCTCAAAAATCACGCTCAGGAATCAAATTTCCGACATTTCAGACATTTTAAAAGCTGCAGGGGGGTTTGGGCAAAATATGACCCATCACCGTTTTCAGTAATTGGCATATTTTCGGTATGAAACGTCGTAATTTGAAACTAAAAATAGGTGCAGAGAGTCAGAATTCGGCTCAACAATCATGCTCAGGAGTCAAATTTCCGACATATCAGACATTTTGAAAACTGCAGGGGGGTTTGGGCAAAATATGACCCATCGCTGTTTTCAGTAATTGGCATATTTTCGGTATAAAAAGTCATAATTTGAAACTGAAAATAGGTACAGAGAGTCAGAATTCGGATAAAAAATCACGCTCAGGAGTCAAATTTCCGACATTTCATACATTTTAAAAACTGCAGGGGGAGTTTGGGCAAAATATGACCCATCGCCGTTTTCAGTAATTGGCATATTTTCGGTATGAAACGTCGTAATTTGAAACTGAAAATAGGTGCAGAGTCAGTAACGGCTCAAAAATCACGCTCATGAGTCAAATTTCCGACATTTCAGACATTTTGAAAACTGAAGGGGGGTTTGAGCAAAATATGACCCATTGGCGTTTTCATTAATTGGCATATTTTCGGTAAAAAAAGTCGTAATTTGAAACTAAAAATAGGTGCAGAGAGTCAGAATTCGGCTCAAAAATCACGCTCAGGAGTCAAATTTCCGACATTTCAGACATTTTGAAAACTGCAGGGGGGTTTGGGCAAAAAATGACCCATCGCTGTTTTCAGTAATTGTCATATTTTCGGTATAAAAAGTCGTAATTTGAAACTGAAAATAGGTGCAGAGTCAGAATTCGGCTCAAAAATCACGCTCAGGAGTCAAATTTCCGACATTTCACACATTTTGAAAACTGCAGGGGGGTTTGGGCAAAATATGACCCATCGCCGTTTACAGTAATGGGCATATTTTTGCAATGAAACGTCGTAATTTGAAACTGAAAATAGATGCAGAGAGTCAGAATTCGGCTCAAAAATCACGCTCAGGAATCAAATTTCCGACATTTCAGACATTTTAAAAACTGCAGGGGGGTTTGGGCAAAATATGACCCATCACCGTTTTCAGTAATTGGCATATTTTCGGTATGAAACGTCGTAATTTGAAACTAAAAATAGGTGCAGAGAGTCAGAATTCGGCTCAAAAATCATGCTCAGGAGTCAAATTTCCGACATATCAGACATTTTGAAAACTGCAGGGGGGTTTGGGCAAAATATGACCCATCGCTGTTTTCAGTAATTGGCATATTTTCGGTAAAAAAAGTCGTAATTTGAAACTGAAAATAGGTGCAGAGAGTCAGAATTCTGATAAAAAATTACGCTCAGGAATCAAATTTCCGACATTTCAGACATTTTGAAAACCGCAGGGGGGTTTGGGCAAAATATGACCCATCGCTGTTTTCAGTAATTGGCATATTTTCGGTATAAAAAGTCATAATTTGAAACTGAAAATAGGTACAGAGAGTCAGAATTCGGATAAAAAATCACGCTCAGGAGTCAAATTTCCGACATTTCATACATTTTAAAAACTGCAGGGGGAGTTTGGGCAAAATATGACCCATCGCCGTTTTCAGTAATTGGCATATTTTCGGTATGAAACGTCGTAATTTGAAACTGAAAATAGGTGCAGAGTCAGTAACGGCTCAAAAATCACGCTCATGAGTCAAATTTCCGACATTTCAGACATTTTGAAAACTGAAGGGGGGTTTGGGCAAAATATGACCCATTGCCGTTTCCAGTAATTGGCATATTTTCGGTAAAAAAAGTCGTAATTTGAAACTGAAAATAGGTACAGAGAGTCAGAATTCGGATAGAAAATCACGCTCAGGAGTCAAATTTCCGACATTTCAGACATTTTGAAAACTGCAGGGGGGTTTGGCCAAAATATGACCTATCGCCGTTTACAGTAATTGGCATATTTTCGGTATGAAACGTCGTATTTTGAAACTGAAAATAGGTGCAGAGAGTCAGAATTCGGCTCAAAAATCACGCTCAGGAGTCAAATTTCCGACATTTCAGACATTTTGAAAACTGCAGGGGGGTTTGGGCAAAAAATGACCCATCGCTGTTTTCAGTAATTGGCATATTTTCGGTATAAAAAGTCGTAATTTGAAACTGAAAATAGGTGCAGAGTCAGAATTCGGCTCAAAAATCACGCTCAGGAGTCAAATTTCCGACATTTCACACATTTTGAAAACTGCAGGGGGGTTTGGGCAAAATATGACCCATCGCCGTTTACAGTAATGGGCATATTTTTGCAATGAAACGTCGTAATTTGAAACTGAAAATAGGTGCAGAGAGTCAGAATTCGGCTCAAAAATCACGCTCAGGAATCAAATTTCCGACATTTCAGACATTTTAAAAACTGCAGGGGGGTTTGGGCAAAATATGACCCATCACCGTTTTCAGTAATTGGCATATTTTCGGTATGAAACGTCGTAATTTGAAACTAAAAATAGGTGCAGAGAGTCAGAATTCGGCTCAAAAATCATGCTCAGGAGTCAAATTTCCGACATATCAGACATTTTGAAAACTGCAGGGGGGTTTGGGCAAAATATGACCCATCGCTGTTTTCAGTAATTGGCATATTTTCGGTATAAAAAGTCATAATTTGAAACTGAAAATAGGTACAGAGAGTCAGAATTCGGATAAAAAATCACGCTCAGGAGTCAAATTTCCGACATTTCATACATTTTAAAAACTGCAGGGGGAGTTTGGGCAAAATATGACCCATCGCCGTTTTCAGTAATTGGCATATTTTCGGTATGAAACGTCGTAATTTGAAACTGAAAATAGGTGCAGAGTCAGTAACGGCTCAAAAATCACGCTCATGAGTCAAATTTCCGACATTTCAGACATTTTGAAAACTGAAGGGGGGTTTGAGCAAAATATGACCCATTGGCGTTTTCATTAATTGGCATATTTTCGGTAAAAAAAGTCGAAATTTGAAACTAAAAATAGGTGCAGAGAGTCAGAATTCGGCTCAAAAATCACGCTCAGGAGTCAAATTTCCGACATTTTAGACATTTTGAAAACTGCAGGGGGGTTTGGGCAAAAAATGACCCATCGCTGTTTTCAGTAATTGGCATATTTTCGGTATAAAAAGTCGTAATTTGAAACTGAAAATAGGTGCAGAGTCAGAATTCGGCTCAAAAATCACGCTCAGGAGTCAAATTTCCGACATTTCACACATTTTGAAAACTGCAGGGGGGTTTGGGCAAAATATGACCCATCGCCGTTTACAGTAATGGGCATATTTTTGCAATGAAACGTCGTAATTTGAAACTGAAAATAGGTGCAGAGAGTCAGAATTCGGCTCAAAAATCACGCTCAGGAATCAAATTTCCGACATTTCAGACATTTTAAAAACTGCAGGGGGGTTTGGGCAAAATATGACCCATCACCGTTTTCAGTAATTGGCATATTTTCGGTATGAAACGTCGTAAATTGAAACTAAAAATAGGTGCAGAGTGTCAGAATTCGGCTCAAAAATCACGCTCAGGAGTCAAATTTCCGACATATCAGACATTTTGAAAACTGCAGGGGGGTTTGGGCAAAATATGACCCATCGCTGTTTTCAGTAATTGGCATATTTTCGGTAAAAAAAGTCGTAATTTGAAACTGAAAATAGGTGCAGAGAGTCAGAATTCTGATAAAAAATTACGCTCAGGAGTCAAATTTCCGACATTTCAGACATTTTGAAAACTGCAGGGGGGTTTGGGCAAAATATGACCCATCGCTGTTTTCAGTAATTGGCATATTTTCGGTATAAAAAGTCATAATTTGAAACTGAAAATAGGTACAGAGAGTCAGAATTCGGATAAAAAATCACGCTCAGGAGTCAAATTTCCGACATTTCATACATTTTAAAAACTGCAGGGGGAGTTTGGGCAAAATATGACCCATCGCCGTTTTCAGTAATTGGCATATTTTCGGTATGAAACGTCGTAATTTGAAACTGAAAATAGGTGCAGAGTCAGTAACGGCTCAAAAATCACGCTCATGAGTCAAATTTCCGACATTTCAGACATTTTGAAAACTGAAGGGGGGTTTGAGCAAAATATGACCCATTGGCGTTTTCATTAATTGGCATATTTTCGGTAAAAAAAGTCGTAATTTGAAACTGAAAATAGGTGCAGAGAGTCAGAATTCTGATAAAAAAATCACGCTCAGGAGTCAAATTTCCGACATTTCAGACATTTTGAAAACTGCAGGGGGGTTTGGGCAAAATATGACCTATCGCAGTTTACAGCAATTGGCATATTTTCGGTATGAAACGTCGTATTTCGAAACTGAAAATAGGTGCAGAGAGTCAGAATTCGGCTCAAAAATCACGCTCAGGAGTCAAATTTCCGACATTTCAGACATTTTGAAAACTGCAGGGGGGTTTGGGCAAAATATGACCCATTGCCGTTTCCAGTAATTGGCATATTTTCGGTAAAAAAAGTCGTAATTTGAAACTGAAAATAGGTACAGAGAGTCAGAATTCGGATAGAAAATCACGCTCAGGAGTCAAATTTCCGACATTTCAGACATTTTGAAAACTGCAGGGGGGTTTGGCCAAAATATGACCTATCGCCGTTTACAGTAATTGGCATATTTTCGGTATGAAACGTCGTATTTTGAAACTGAAAATAGGTGCAGAGAGTCAGAATTCGGCTCAAAAATCACGCTCAGGAGTCAAATTGCCGACATTTCAGACATTTTGAAAACTGCAGAGGGGTTTGGGCAAAATATGACCCATCGCCGTTTTCAGTAATTGGCATATTTTCGGTATGAAACGTCGTAATTTGAAACTGAAAATAGGTGCAGAGAGTCAAAATTCGGATAAAAAATCACGCTCAGGAGTCAAATTTCCGACATTTCACACATTTTGAAAACTGCAGGGGGTTTGGGCAAAATATGACCCATCGCCGTTTACAGTAATTGGCATATTTTTGCAATGAAACGTCGTAATTTGGAACTAAAAATAGGTGCAGAGAGTCAGAATTCGGCTCAAAAATCACACTCAGGAGTCAAATTTCCGACATTTCAGACATTTTAAAAACTGCAGGGGGGGGTTTGGGCAAAATTAGACCCATCGCCGTTTTCAGTAATTGGCATATTTTCGATATGAAACGTCGTAATTTGAAACTGAAAATAGGTGCAGAGAGTCAGAATTCGGCTCAAAAATCACGCTCAGGAGTCAAATTTCCGACATTTCAGACATTTTGAAAACTGAAGGGGGGTTTGAGCAAAATATGACCCATTGCCGTTTTCAGTAATTGGCATATTTTCGGTAAAAAAAGTCGTAATTTGAAACTGAAAATAGGTGCAGAGAATCAGAATTCTGATAAAAAATTACGCTCAGGAGTCAAATTTCCGACATTTCAGACATTTTGAAAACTGCAGGGGGGTTTGGGCAAAATATGACCTATCGCAGTTTACAGCAATTGGCATATTTTCGGTATGAAACTTCGTATTTCGAAACTGAAAATAGGTGCAGAGAGTCAGAATTCGGCTCAAAAATCACGCTCAGGAGTCAAATTTCCGACATTTCATACATTTTAAAAACTGCAGGGGGAGTTTGGGCAAAATATGACCCATCGCCGTTTTCAGTAATTGGCATATTTTCGGTATGAAACGTCGTAATTTGAAACTGAAAATAGGTGCAGAGTCAGTAACGGCTCAAAAATCACGCTCATGAGTCAAATTTCCGACATTTCAGACATTTTGAAAACTGAAGGGGGGTTTGAGCAAAATATGACCCATTGGCGTTTTCATTAATTGGCATATTTTCGGTAAAAAAAGTCGTAATTTGAAACTAAAAATAGGTGCAGAGAGTCAGAATTCGGCTCAAAAATCACGCTCAGGAGTCAAATTTCCGACATTTCAGACATTTTGAAAACTGCAGGGGGGTTTGGGCAAAAAATGACCCATCGCTGTTTTCAGTAATTGGCATATTTTCGGTATAAAAAGTCGTAATTTGAAACTGAAAATAGGTGCAGAGTCAGAATTCGGCTCAAAAATCACGCTCAGGAGTCAAATTTCCGACATTTCACACATTTTGAAAACTGCAGGGGGGTTTGGGCAAAATATGACCCATCGCCGTTTACAGTAATGGGCATATTTTTGCAATGAAACGTCGTAATTTGAAACTGAAAATAGGTGCAGAGAGTCAGAATTCAGCTCAAAAATCACGCTCAGGAATCAAATTTCCGACATTTCAGACATTTTAAAAACTGCAGGGGGGTTTGGGCAAAATATGACCCATCACCGTTTTCAGTAATTGGCATATTTTCGGTATGAAACGTCGTAATTTGAAACTAAAAATAGGTGCAGAGTGTCAGAATTCGGCTCAAAAATCATGCTCAGGAGTCAAATTTCCGACATATCAGACATTTTGAAAACTGCAGGGGGGTTTGGGCAAAATATGACCCATCGCTGTTTTCAGTAATTGGCATATTTTCGGTATAAAAAGTCATAATTTGAAACTGAAAATAGGTACAGAGAGTCAGAATTCGGATAAAAAATCACGCTCAGGAGTCAAATTTCCGACATTTCATACATTTTAAAAACTGCAGGGGGAGTTTGGGCAAAATATGACCCATCGCCGTTTTCAGTAATTGGCATATTTTCGGTATGAAACGTCGTAATTTGAAACTGAAAATAGGTGCAGAGTCAGTAACGGCTCAAAAATCACGCTCATGAGTCAAATTTCCGACATTTCAGACATTTTGAAAACTGAAGGGGGGTTTGAGCAAAATATGACCCATTGGCGTTTTCATTAATTGGCATATTTTCGGTAAAAAAAGTCGTAATTTGAAACTGAAAATAGGTGCAGAGAGTCAGAATTCTGATAAAAAAATCACGCTCAGGAGTCAAATTTCCGACATTTCAGACATTTTGAAAACTGCAGGGGGTTTGGGCAAAATATGACCCATCGCCGTTTACAGTAATTGGCATATTTTTGCAATGAAACGTCGTAATTTGAAACTGAAAATAGGTGCAGAGAGTCAGAATTCGGCTCAAAAATCACACTCAGGAGTCAAATTTCCGACATTTCAGACATTTTAAAAACTGCAGGGGGGGGTTTGGGCAAAATATGACCCATCGCCGTTTTCAGTAATTGGCATATTTTCGATATGAAACGTCGTAATTTGAAACTGAAAATAGGTGCAGAGAGTCAGAATTCGGCTCAAAAATCACGCTCAGGAGTCAAATTTCCGACATTTCAGACATTTTGAAAACTGAAGGGGGGTTTGAGCAAAATATGACCCATTGCCGTTTTCAGTAATTGGCATATTTTCGGTAAAAAAAGTCGTAATTTGAAACTGAAAATAGGTGCAGAGAATCAGAATTCTGATAAAAAATTACGCTCAGGAGTCAAATTTCCGATATTTCAGACATTTTGAAAACTGCAGGGGGGTTTGGGCAAAATATGACCTATCGCAGTTTACAGCAATTGGCATATTTTCGGTATGAAACTTCGTATTTCGAAACTGAAAATAGGTGCAGAGAGTCAGAATTCGGCTCAAAAATCACGCTCAGGAGTCAAATTTCCGACATTTCAGACATTTTGAAAACTGCAGGGGGGTTTGGGCAAAATATGACCCATTGCCGTTTTCAGTAATTGGCATATTTTCGGTAAAAAAAGTCGTAATTTGAAACTGAAAATAGGTACAGAGAGTCAGAATTCGGATAAAAAATCACGCTCAGGAGTCAAATTTCCGACATTTCAGACATTTTGAAAACTGCAGGGGGGTTTGGCCAAAATATGACCTATCGCCGTTTACAGTAATTGGCATATTTTCGGTATGAAACGTCGTAATTTGAACCTGAAAATAGGTGCAGAGAGTCAAAATTCGGCTCAAAAACCACGCTCAGGAGTCAAATTTCCGACATTTCAGACATTTTAAAAAAGGCAGGGGGGGTTTGGGCAAAATATGACCCATCGCCGTTTTCAGTAATTGGCATATTTTCGGTATGAAACGTCGTAATTTGAAACTGAAAATAGGTGCAGAGAGTCAGAATTCGGCTCAAAAATCACGCTCAGGAGTCAAATTTCCGACATTTCAGACATTTTGAAAACTGAAGGGGGGTTTGAGCAAAATATGACCCATTGCCGTTTTCAGTAATTGGCATATTTTCGGTAAAAAAAGTCGTAATTTGAAACTGAAAATAGGTGCAGAGAGTCAGAATTCTGATAAAAAATCACGCTCAGGAGTCAAATTTCCGACATTTCAGACATTTTGAAAACTGCAGGGGGGTTTGGGCAAAATATGACCTATCGCAGTTTACAGCAATTGGCATATTTTCGGTATGAAACGTCGTATTTCGAAACTGAAAATAGGTGCAGAGAGTCAGAATTCGCCTCAAAAATCACGCTCAGGAGTCAAATTTCCGACATTTCAGACATTTTGAAAACTGCAGGGGGGTTTGGGCAAAATATGACCCATTGCCGTTTTCAGTAATTGGCATATTTTCGGTAAAAAAAGTCGTAATTTGAAACTGAAAATAGGTACAGAGAGTCAGAATTCGGATAGAAAATCACGCTCAGGAGTCAAATTTCCGACATTTCAGACATTTTGAAAACTGCAGGGGGGTTTGGCCAAAATATGACCTATCGCCGTTTACAGTAATTGGCATATTTTCGGTATGAAACGTCGTATTTTGAAACTGAAAATAGGTGCAGAGAGTCAGAATTCGGCTCAAAAATCACGCTCAGGAGTCAAATTTCCGACATTTCAGACATTTTGAAAACTGCAGAGGGGTTTGGGCAAAATATGACCCATCGCCGTTTTCAGTAATTGGCATATTTTCGGTATGAAACGTCGTAATTTGAAACTGAAAATAGGTGCAGAGAGTCAAAATTCGGATAAAAAATCACGCTCAGGAGTCAAATTTCCAACATTTCACACATTTTGAAAACTGCAGGGGGTTTGGGCTAAATATGACCCATCGCCGTTTACAGTAATTGGCATATTTTTGCAATGAAACGTCGTAATTTGAAACTGAAAATAGGTGCAGAGAGTCAGAATTCGGCTCAAAAATCACACTCAGGAGTCAAATTTCCGACATTTCAGACATTTTAAAAACTGCAGGGGGGGGGGTTTGGGCAAAATATGACCCATCGCCGTTTTCAGTAATTGGCATATTTTCGGTATGAAACGTCGTAATTTGAAACTGAAAATAGGTGCAGAGAGTCAGAATTCGGCTCAAAAATCACGCTCAGGAGTCAAATTTCCGACATTTCAGACATTTTGAAAACTGCAGGGGGGTTTGGGCAAAATATGACCCATTGCCGTTTTCAGTAATTGGCATATTTTCGGTAAAAAAAGTCGTAATTTGAAACTGAAAATAGGTACAGAGAGTCAGAATTCGGATAAAAAATCACGCTCAGGAGTCAAATTTCCGACATTTCAGACATTTTGAAAACTGCAGGGGGGTTTGGCCAAAATATGACCTATCGCCGTTTACAGTAATTGGCATATTTTCGGTATGAAACGTCGTAATTTGAACCTGAAAATAGGTGCAGAGAGTCAAAATTCGGCTCAAAAATCACGCTCAGGAGTCAAATTTCCGACATTTCAGACATTTTAAAAAAGGCAGAGGGGGTTTGGGCAAAATATGACCCATCGCCGTTTTCAGTAATTGGCATATTTTCGGTATGAAACGTCGTAATTTGAAACTGAAAATAGGTGCAGAGAGTCAGAATTCGGCTCAAAAATCACGCTCAGGAGTCAAATTTCCGACATTTCAGACATTTTGAAAACTGAAGGGGGGTTTGAGCAAAATATGACCCATTGCCGTTTTCAGTAATTGGCATATTTTCGGTAAAAAAAGTCGTAATTTGAAACTGAAAATAGGTGCAGAGAGTCAGAATTCTGATAAAAAATCACGCTCAGGAGTCAAATTTCCGACATTTCAGACATTTTGAAAACTGCAGGGGGGTTTGGGCAAAATATGACCTATCGCAGTTTACAGCAATTGGCATATTTTCTGTATGAAACGTCGTATTTCGAAACTGAAAATAGGTGCAGAGAGTCAGAATTCGGCTCAAAAACCACCCTCAGGAGTCAAATTTCCGACATTTCAGACATTTTGAAAACTGCAGGGGGGTTTGGCCAAAATATGACCTATCGCCGTTTACAGTAATTGGCATATTTTCGGTATGAAACGTCGTATTTTGAAACTGAAAATAGGTGCAGAGAGTCAGAATTCGGCTCAAAAATCACGCTCAGGAGTCAAATTTCCGACATTTCAGACATTTTGAAAACTGCAGAGGGGTTTGGGCAAAATATGACCCATCGCCGTTTTCAGTAATTGGCATATTTTCGGTATGAAACGTCGTAATTTGAAACTGAAAATAGGTGCAGAGAGTCAAAATTCGGATAAAAAATCACGCTCAGGAGTCAAATTTCCGACATTTCACACATTTTGAAAACTGCAGGGGGGTTTGGGCAAAATATGACCCATCGCCGTTTACAGTAATTGGCATATTTTTGCAATGAAACGTCGTAATTTGAAACTGAAAATAGGTGCAGAGAGTCAAAATTCGGCTCAAAAATCACACTCAGGAGTCAAATTTCCGACATTTCAGACATTTTAAAAACTGCAGGGGGGGTTTTGGCAAAATATGACCCATCGCCGTTTTCAGTAATTGGCATATTTTCGGTATGAAACGTCGTAATTTGAAACTGAAAACAGGTGCAGAGAGTCAGAATTCGGCTCAAAAATCACGCTCAGGAGTCAAATTTCCGACATTTCAGACATTTTAAAAACTGCAGGGGGGTTTGGGCAAAATATGACCCATCGCCGTTTACAGTAATTGGCATATTTTCGGTATGAAACGTTGTAATTTGAAACTGAAAATAGGTGCAGAGAGTCAGAATTCGGATAAAAAATCATGCTCAGAAGTCAAATTTCCGACATATCAGACATTTTGAAAACTGCAGGGGGGTTTGGGCAAAATATGACCCATCGCTGTTTTCAGTAATTGGCATATTTTCGGTATGAAACGTCGTAATTTGAAACTGAAAATAGGTACAGAGAGTCAGAATTTGGATAAAAAATCATGCTCAGGATTCAAATTTCCGACATTTCATACATTTTAAAAACTGCAGGGGGGGTTTGGGCAAAATATGACCCAACGCCGTTTTCAGTAATTGGCATATTTTCGGTATGAAACGTCGTAATTTGAAACTGAAAATAGGTGCAGAGAGTCAGAATTCGGATAAAAAATCACGCTCAGGAGTCAAATTTCAGACATTTCAGACATTTTGAAAACTGCAGGGGGGTTTGGGCAAAATATGACCTATCGCAGTTTACAGTAATTGGCATATTTTCGGTATGAAACGTCGTATTTTGAAACTGAAAATAGGTGCAGAGAGTCAGAATTCGGCTCAAAAATCACGCTCAGGAGTCAAATTTCCGACATTTCAGACATTTTGAAAACTGCAGGGGGGTTTGGGCAAAATATGACCCATCGCTGTTTTCAGTAATTGGCATATTTTCGGTATAAAAAGTCGTAATTTGAAACTGAAAATAGGTGCAGAGAGTCAGAATTCGGCTCAAAAATCGCGCTCAGGAGTCAAATTTCCGACATTTCACACATTTTGAAAACTGCAGGGGGGTTTGGGCAAAATATGACCCATCGCCGTTTACAGTAATGGGCATATTTTCGCAATGAAACGTCGTAATTTGAAACTGAAAATAGGTGCAGAGAGTCAGAATTCGGCTCAAAAATCACGCTCAGGAATCAAATTTCCGACATTTCAGACATTTTAAAAACTGCAGGGGGGGTTTGGGCAAAATATGACCCATCACCGTTTTCAGTAATTGGCATATTTTCGGTATGAAACGTCGTAATTTGAAACTAAAAATAGGTGCAGAGAGTCAGAATTCGGCTCAAAAATCATGCTCAGGAGTCAAATTTCCGACATATCAGACATTTTGAAAACTGCAGGGGGGTTTGGGCAAAATATGACCCATCGCTGTTTTCAGTAATTGGCATATTTTCGGTATGGAACGTCGTAATTTGAAACTGAAAATAGGTACAGAGAGTCAGAATTCGGATAAAAAATCACGCTCAGGAGTCAAATTTCCGACATTTCATACATTTTAAAAACTGCAGGGGGAGTTTGGGCAAAATATGACCCATCGCTGTTTTCAGTAATTGGCATATTTTCGGTATGAAACGTCGTAATTTGAAACTGAAAATAGGTGCAGAGTCAGTAACGGCTCAAAAATCACGCTCAGGAGTCAAATTTCCGACATTTCAGACATTTTAAAAACTGCAGGGGGGTTTGAGCAAAATATGACCCATTGCCGTTTTCAGTAATTTGCATATTTTCGGTAAAAAAAGTCGTAATTTGAAACTGAAAATAGGTGCAGAGAGTCAGAATTCTGATAAAAAATCACGCTCAGGAGTCAAATTTCCGACATTTCAGACATGAAATGAAAACTGCAGGGGGGTTTGGGCAAAATATGACCTATCGCAGTTTACAGTAATTGGCATAT
The DNA here is from genome assembly GCF_040958095.1 of Procambarus clarkii. Lineage (NCBI taxonomy): Eukaryota > Metazoa > Arthropoda > Malacostraca > Decapoda > Cambaridae > Procambarus > Procambarus clarkii. Next base: position 62,462 of record NW_027189197.1, read on the forward strand.
TTTCGGTATGAAACTTCGTATTTTGAAACTGAAAATAGGTGCAGAGAGTCAGAATTCGGCTCAAAAATCACGCTCAGGAGTCAAATTTCCGACATTTCACACATTTTGAAAACTGCAGGGGGGTTTGGGCAAAATATGACCCATCGCCGTTTAAAGTAATGGGCATATTTTCGCAATGAAACGTCGTAATTTGAAACTGAAAATAGGTGCAGAGAGTCAGAATTCGGCTCAAAAATCACGCTCAGGAATCAAATTTCCGACATTTCAGACATTTTAAAAACTGCAGGGGGGTTTTGGCTATATATGACACATCACCGTTTTCAGTAATTGGCATATTTTCGGTATGAAACGTCGTAATTTGAAACTAAAAATAGGTGCAGAGAGTCAGAATTCGGCTCAAAAATCATGTTCAGGAGTCAAATTTCCGACATATCAGACATTTTGAAAACTGCAGGGGGGTTTGGGCAAAATATGACCTATCGCAGTTTACAGTAATTGGCATATTTTCGGTATGAAACTTCGTATTTTGAAACTGAAAATAGGTGCAGAGAGTCAGAATTCGGCTCAAAAATCACGCTCAGGAGTCAAATTTCCGACATTTCACACATTTTGAAAACTGCAGGGGGGTTTGGGCAAAATATGACCCATCGCCGTTTAAAGTAATGGGCATATTTTCGCAATGAAACGTCGTAATTTGAAACTGAAAATAGGTGCAGAGAGTCAGAATTCGGCTCAAAAATCACGCTCAGGAATCAAATTTCCGACATTTCAGACATTTTAAAAACTGCAGGGGGGGTTTGGGCAAAATATGACCCATCACCGTTTTCAGTAATTGGCATATTTTCGGTATGAAACGTCGTAATTTGAAACTAAAAATAGGTGCAGAGTCAGAATTCGGCTCAAAAATCATGCTCAGGAGTCAAATTTCCGACATATCAGACATTTTGAAAACTGCAGGGGGGTTTGGGCAAAATATGACCCATCGCTGTTTTCAGTAATTGGCATATTTTCGGTATGGAACGTCGTAATTTGAAACTGAAAATAGGTACAGAGAGTCAGAATTCGGATAAAAAATCACGCTCAGGAGTCAAATTTCCGACATTTCATACATTTTAAAAACTGCAGGGGGGGTTTGGGCAAAATATGACCCATCGCCGTTTTCAGTAATTGGCATATTTTCGGCATGAAACGTCGTAATTTGAAACTGAAAATAGGTGCAGAGTCAGTAACGGCTCAAAAATCACGCTCAGGAGTCAAATTTCCGACATTTCAGACATTTTGAAAACTGCAGGGGGGTTTGAGCAAAATATGACCCATTGCCGTTTTCAGTAATTTGCATATTTTCGGTAAAAAAAGTCGTAATTTGAAACTGAAAATAGGTGCAGAGAGTCAGAATTCTGATAAAAAATCACGCTCAGGAGTCAAATTTCCGACATTTCAGACATTTTGAAAACTGCAGGGGGGTTTGGGCAAAATATGACCTATCGCAGTTTACAGTAATTGGCATATTTTCGGTATGAAACTTCGTATTTTGAAACTGAAAATAGGTGCAGAGAGTCAGAATTCGGCTCAAAAATCACGCTCAGGAGTCAAATTTCCGACATTTCAGACATTTTGAAAACTGCAGGGGGGTTTGGGCAAAATATGACCTATCGCTGTTTTCAGTAATTGGCATATTTTCGGTATAAAAAGTAGTAATTTGAAACTGAAAATAGGTGCAGAGAGTCAGAATTCGGCTCAAAAATCACGCTCAGGAGTCAAATTTCCGACATTTCACACATTTTGAAAACTGAAGGGGGGTTTGAGCAAAATATGACCCATTGCCGTTTTCAGTAATTGGCATATTTTCGGTAAAAAAAGTCGTAATTTGAAACTGAAAATAGGTGCAGAGAGTCAGAATTCTGATAAAAAATCACGCTCAGGAGTCAAATTTCCGACATTTCAGACATTTTGAAAACTGCAGGGGGGTTTGGGCAAAATATGACCTATCGCAGTTTACAGCAATTGGCATATTTTCTGTATGAAACGTCGTATTTCGAAACTGAAAATAGGTGCAGAGAGTCAGAATTCGGCTCAAAAACCACCCTCAGGAGTCAAATTTCCGACATTTCAGACATTTTGAAAACTGCAGGGGGGTTTGGCCAAAATATGACCTATCGCCGTTTACAGTAATTGGCATATTTTCGGTATGAAACGTCGTATTTTGAAACTGAAAATAGGTGCAGAGAGTCAGAATTCGGCTCAAAAATCACGCTCAGGAGTCAAATTTCCGACATTTCAGACATTTTGAAAACTGCAGAGGGGTTTGGGCAAAATATGACCCATCGCCGTTTTCAGTAATTGGCATATTTTCGGTATGAAACGTCGTAATTTGAAACTGAAAATAGGTGCAGAGAGTCAAAATTCGGATAAAAAATCACGCTCAGGAGTCAAATTTCCGACATTTCACACATTTTGAAAACTGCAGGGGGGTTTGGGCAAAATATGACCCATCGCCGTTTACAGTAATTGGCATATTTTTGCAATGAAACGTCGTAATTTGAAACTGAAAATAGGTGCAGAGAGTCAAAATTCGGCTCAAAAATCACACTCAGGAGTCAAATTTCCGACATTTCAGACATTTTAAAAACTGCAGGGGGGGTTTTGGCAAAATATGACCCATCGCCGTTTTCAGTAATTGGCATATTTTCGGTATGAAACGTCGTAATTTGAAACTGAAAACAGGTGCAGAGAGTCAGAATTCGGCTCAAAAATCACGCTCAGGAGTCAAATTTCCGACATTTCAGACATTTTAAAAACTGCAGGGGGGTTTGGGCAAAATATGACCCATCGCCGTTTACAGTAATTGGCATATTTTCGGTATGAAACGTTGTAATTTGAAACTGAAAATAGGTGCAGAGAGTCAGAATTCGGATAAAAAATCATGCTCAGAAGTCAAATTTCCGACATATCAGACATTTTGAAAACTGCAGGGGGGTTTGGGCAAAATATGACCCATCGCTGTTTTCAGTAATTGGCATATTTTCGGTATGAAACGTCGTAATTTGAAACTGAAAATAGGTACAGAGAGTCAGAATTTGGATAAAAAATCATGCTCAGAATTCAAATTTCCGACATTTCATACATTTTAAAAACTGCAGGGGGGGTTTGGGCAAAATATGACCCAACGCCGTTTTCAGTAATTGGCATATTTTCGGTATGAAACGTCGTAATTTGAAACTGAAAATAGGTGCAGAGAGTCAGAATTCGGATAAAAAATCACGCTCAGGAGTCAAATTTCAGACATTTCAGACATTTTGAAAACTGCAGGGGGGTTTGGGCAAAATATGACCTATCGCAGTTTACAGTAATTGGCATATTTTCGGTATGAAACGTCGTATTTTGAAACTGAAAATAGGTGCAGAGAGTCAGAATTCGGCTCAAAAATCACGCTCAGGAGTCAAATTTCCGACATTTCAGACATTTTGAAAACTGCAGGGGGGTTTGGGCAAAATATGACCCATCGCTGTTTTCAGTAATTGGCATATTTTCGGTATAAAAAGTCGTAATTTGAAACTGAAAATAGGTGCAGAGAGTCAGAATTCGGCTCAAAAATCGCGCTCAGGAGTCAAATTTCCGACATTTCACACATTTTGAAAACTGCAGGGGGGTTTGGGCAAAATATGACCCATCGCCGTTTACAGTAATGGGCATATTTTCGCAATGAAACGTCGTAATTTGAAACTGAAAATAGGTGCAGAGAGTCAGAATTCGGCTCAAAAATCACGCTCAGGAATCAAATTTCCGACATTTCAGACATTTTAAAAACTGCAGGGGGGGTTTGGGCAAAATATGACCCATCACCGTTTTCAGTAATTGGCATATTTTCGGTATGAAACGTCGTAATTTGAAACTAAAAATAGGTGCAGAGAGTCAGAATTCGGCTCAAAAATCATGCTCAGGAGTCAAATTTCCGACATATCAGACATTTTGAAAACTGCAGGGGGGTTTGGGCAAAATATGACCCATCGCTGTTTTCAGTAATTGGCATATTTTCGGTATGGAACGTCGTAATTTGAAACTGAAAATAGGTACAGAGAGTCAGAATTCGGATAAAAAATCACGCTCAGGAGTCAAATTTCCGACATTTCATACATTTTAAAAACTGCAGGGGGAGTTTGGGCAAAATATGACCCATCGCTGTTTTCAGTAATTGGCATATTTTCGGTATGAAACGTCGTAATTTGAAACTGAAAATAGGTGCAGAGTCAGTAACGGCTCAAAAATCACGCTCAGGAGTCAAATTTCCGACATTTCAGACATTTTAAAAACTGCAGGGGGGTTTGAGCAAAATATGACCCATTGCCGTTTTCAGTAATTTGCATATTTTCGGTAAAAAAAGTCGTAATTTGAAACTGAAAATAGGTGCAGAGAGTCAGAATTCTGATAAAAAATCACGCTCAGGAGTCAAATTTCCGACATTTCAGACATGAAATGAAAACTGCAGGGGGGTTTGGGCAAAATATGACCTATCGCAGTTTACAGTAATTGGCATATTTTCGGTATGAAACTTCGTATTTTGAAACTGAAAATAGGTGCAGAGAGTCAGAATTCGGCTCAAAAATCACGCTCAGGAGTCAAATTTCCGACATTTCACACATTTTGAAAACTGCAGGGGGGTTTGGGCAAAATATGACCCATCGCCGTTTAAAGTAATGGGCATATTTTCGCAATGAAACGTCGTAATTTGAAACTGAAAATAGGTGCAGAGAGTCAGAATTCGGCTCAAAAATCACGCTCAGGAATCAAATTTCCGACATTTCAGACATTTTAAAAACTGCAGGGGGGTTTTGGCTATATATGACACATCACCGTTTTCAGTAATTGGCATATTTTCGGTATGAAACGTCGTAATTTGAAACTAAAAATAGGTGCAGAGAGTCAGAATTCGGCTCAAAAATCATGTTCAGGAGTCAAATTTCCGACATATCAGACATTTTGAAAACTGCAGGGGGGTTTGGGCAAAATATGACCTATCGCAGTTTACAGTAATTGGCATATTTTCGGTATGAAACTTCGTATTTTGAAACTGAAAATAGGTGCAGAGAGTCAGAATTCGGCTCAAAAATCACGCTCAGGAGTCAAATTTCCGACATTTCACACATTTTGAAAACTGCAGGGGGGTTTGGGCAAAATATGACCCATCGCCGTTTAAAGTAATGGGCATATTTTCGCAATGAAACGTCGTAATTTGAAACTGAAAATAGGTGCAGAGAGTCAGAATTCGGCTCAAAAATCACGCTCAGGAATCAAATTTCCGACATTTCAGACATTTTAAAAACTGCAGGGGGGGTTTGGGCAAAATATGACCCATCACCGTTTTCAGTAATTGGCATATTTTCGGTATGAAACGTCGTAATTTGAAACTAAAAATAGGTGCAGAGTCAGAATTCGGCTCAAAAATCATGCTCAGGAGTCAAATTTCCGACATATCAGACATTTTGAAAACTGCAGGGGGGTTTGGGCAAAATATGACCCATCGCTGTTTTCAGTAATTGGCATATTTTCGGTATGGAACGTCGTAATTTGAAACTGAAAATAGGTACAGAGAGTCAGAATTCGGATAAAAAATCACGCTCAGGAGTCAAATTTCCGACATTTCATACATTTTAAAAACTGCAGGGGGGGTTTGGGCAAAATATGACCCATCGCCGTTTTCAGTAATTGGCATATTTTCGGCATGAAACGTCGTAATTTGAAACTGAAAATAGGTGCAGAGTCAGTAACGGCTCAAAAATCACGCTCAGGAGTCAAATTTCCGACATTTCAGACATTTTGAAAACTGCAGGGGGGTTTGAGCAAAATATGACCCATTGCCGTTTTCAGTAATTTGCATATTTTCGGTAAAAAAAGTCGTAATTTGAAACTGAAAATAGGTGCAGAGAGTCAGAATTCTGATAAAAAATCACGCTCAGGAGTCAAATTTCCGACATTTCAGACATTTTGAAAACTGCAGGGGGGTTTGGGCAAAATATGACCTATCGCAGTTTACAGTAATTGGCATATTTTCGGTATGAAACTTCGTATTTTGAAACTGAAAATAGGTGCAGAGAGTCAGAATTCGGCTCAAAAATCACGCTCAGGAGTCAAATTTCCGACATTTCAGACATTTTGAAAACTGCAGGGGGGTTTGGGCAAAATATGACCTATCGCTGTTTTCAGTAATTGGCATATTTTCGGTATAAAAAGTAGTAATTTGAAACTGAAAATAGGTGCAGAGAGTCAGAATTCGGCTCAAAAATCACGCTCAGGAGTCAAATTTCCGACATTTCACACATTTTGAAAACTGCAGGGGGGTATGGGCAAAATATGACCCATCGCCGTTTAAAGTAATGGGCATATTTTCGCAATGAAACGTCGTAATTTGAAACTGAAAATAGGTGCAGAGAGTCAGAATTCGGCTCAAAAATCACGCTCAGGAATCAAATTTCCGACATTTCAGACATTTTAAAAACTGCAGGGGGGTTTTGGCTATATATGACACATCACCGTTTTCAGTAATTGGCATATTTTCGGTATGAAACGTCGTAATTTGAAACTAAAAATAGGTGCAGAGAGTCAGAATTCGGCTCAAAAATCATGTTCAGGAGTCAAATTTCCGACATATCAGACATTTTGAAAACTGCAAGGGGGTTTGGGCAAAATATGACCCATCGCTGTTTTCAATAATTGGCATATTTTCGGTATGAAACGTCGTAATTTGAAACTGAAAATAGGTACAGAGAGTCAGAATTCGGATAAAAAATCACGCTCAGGAGTCAAATTTCCGACATTTCATACATTTTAAAAACTGCAGGGGGGGTTTGGGCAAAATATGACCCATCGCTGTTTTCAGTAATTGGCATATTTTCGGTATGAAACGTCGTAATTTGAAACTGAAAATAGGTGCAGAGTCAGTAACGGCTCAAATATCACGCTCAGCAGTCAAATTTCCGACATTTCAGACATTTTGAAAACTGCAGGGGGGTTTGAGCAAAATATGACCCATTGCCGTTTTCAGTAATTGGCATATTTTCGGTAAAAATAAAGTCGTAATTTGAAACTGAAAATAGGTGCAGAAAGTCAGAATTCTGATAAAAAATCACGCTCAGGAGTCAAATTTCCGACATTTCAGACATTTTGAAAATTGCAGGGGGGTTTGGGCAAAGTATGACCTATCGCAGTTTACAGTAATTGGCATATTTTCGGTATGAAACGTCGTATTTTGAAACTGAAAATAGGTGCAGAGAGTCAGCATTCGGCTGAAAAATCACGCTCAGGAGTCAAATTTCCGACATTTCAGACATTTTGAAAACTGCAGGGGGGTTTGGGCAAAATATGACCCATTGCCGTTTTCAGTAATTGGCATATTTTCGGTATGAAACTTCGTATTTTGAAACTGAAAATAGGTGCAGAGAGTCAGAATTCTGATAAAAAATCACGCTCAGGAGTCAAATTTCCGACATTTCAGACATTTTGAAAACTGCAGGGGGGTTTGGGCAAAATATGACCCATCGCTGTTTTCAGTAATTGGCATATTTTCGCAATGAAACGTCGTAATTTGAAACTGAAAATAGGTGCAGAGAGTCAGAATTCGGCTCAAAAATCACGCTCAGGAATCAAATTTCCGACATTTCAGACATTTTAAAAACTGCAGGGGGAGTTTGGGCCAAATATGACCCATCACCGTTTTCAGTAATTGGCATATTTTCGGTATGAAACGTCGTAATTTGAAACTAAAAATAGGTGCAGAGAGTCAGAATTCGGCTCAAAAATCATGCTCAGGAGTCAAATTTCCGACATATCAGACATTTTGAAAACTGCAGGGGGGTTTGGGCAAAATATGACCCATCGCTGTTTTCAGTAATTGGTATATTTTCGGTATGGAACGTCGTAATTTGAAACTGAAAATAGGTACAGAGAGTCAGAATTCGGATAAAAAATCACGCTCAGGAGTCAAATTTCCGACATTTCATACATTTTAAAAACTGCAAGGGGGGTTTGGGCAAAATATGACCCATCGCCGTTTTCAGTAATTGGCATATTTTCGGTATGAAACGTCGTAATTTGAAACTGAAAATAGGTGCAGAGTCAGTAACGGCTCAAAAATCACCCTCAGGAGTCAAATTTCCGACATTTCAGACATTTTGAAAACTGCAGGGGGGTTTGAGCAAAATATGACCCATTTCCGTTTTCAGTAATTTGCATATTTTCGGTATGAAACGTCGTATTTTGAAACTGAAAATAGGTGCAGAGAGTCAGAATTCGGATAAAAAATCATACTCAGAAGTCAAATTTCCGACATATCAGACATTTTGAAAACTGCAGGGGGGTTTGGGCAAAATATGACCCATCGCTGTTTTCAGTAATTGGCATATTTTCGGTATGAAACGTCGTAATTTGAAACTGAAAATAGGTACAGAGAGTCAGAATTTGGATAAAAAATCACGCTCAGGATTCAAATTTCCGACATTTCATACATTTCAAAAACTGCAGGGGGGGTTTGGGCAAAATATGACCCAACGCCGTTTTCAGTAATTGGCATATTTTCGGTTTGAAACGTCGAAATTTGAAACTGAAAATAGGTGCAGAGAGTCAGAATTCGGATAAAAAATCACGCTCAGGAGTCAAATTTCAGACATTTCAGACATTTTGAAAACTGCAGGGGGGTTTGGGCAAAATATGACCTATCGCAGTTTACAGTAATTGGCATATTTTCGGTAAAAAGAGTCGTATTTTGAAAATGAAAATAGGTGCAGAGAGTCAGAATTCGGCTCAAAAATCACGCTCAGGAGTCAAATTTCCGACATTTCAGACATATTGAAAACTGCAGGGGGGGTTTGGGCAAAATATGACCCATCGCTGTTTTCAGTAATTGGCATATTTTCGGTATAAAAAGTCGTAATATGAAACTGAAAATAGGTGCAGAGAGTCAGAATTCGGCTCAAAAATCGCGCTCAGGAGTCAAATTTCCGACATTTCACACATTTTGAAAACTGCAGGGGGGTTTGGGCAAAATATGACCCATCGCCGTTTACAGTAATGGGCATATTTTCGCAATGGAACGTCGTAATTTGAAACTGAAAATAGGTGCAGAGAGTCAGAATTCGGCTCAAAAATCACGCTCAGGAATCAAATTTCCGACATTTCAGACATTTTAAAAACTGCAGGGGGGGTTTGGGCAAAATATGACCCATCACCGTTTTCAGTAATTAGCATATTTTCGGTATGAAACGTCGTAATTTGAAACTAAAAATAGGTGCAGAGAGTCAGAATTCGGCTCAAAAATCATGCTCAGGAGTCAAATTTCCGACATATCAGACATTTTGAAAACTGCAGGGGGGTTTGGGCAAAATATGACCCATCGCTGTTTTCAGTAATTGGCATATTTTCGGTATGGAACGTCGTAATTTGAAACTGAAAATAGGTACAGAGAGTCAGAATTCGGATAAAAAATCACGCTCAGGAGTCAAATTTCCGACATTTCATACATTTTAAAAACTGCAGGGGGGGTTTGGGCAAAATATGACCCATCGCCGTTTTCAGTAATTGGCATAATTTCGGTATGAAACGTCGTAATTTGAAACTGAAAATAGGTGCAGAGTCAGTAACGGCTCAAAAATCACGCTCAGGAGTCAAATTTCCGACATTTCAGACATTTTGAAAACTGCAGAGGGGTTTGAGCAAAATATGACCCATTGCCGTTTTCAGTAATTTGCATATTTTCGGTAAAAAAAGTCGTAATTTGAAACTGAAAATAGGTGCAGAGAGTCAGAATTCTGATAAAAAATCACGCTCAGGAGTCAAATTTCCGACATTTCAGACATTTTGAAAACTGCAGGGGGGTTTGGGCAAAATATGACCTATCGCAGTTTACAGTAATTGGCATATTTTCGGTATGAAACTTTGTATTTTGAAACTGAAAATAGGTGCAGAGAGTCAGAATTCGGCTCAAAAATCACGCTCAGGAGTAAAATTTCCGACATTTCAAACATTTTGAAAACTGCAGGGGGGTTTGGGCAAAATATGACCCATCGCTGTTTTCAGTAATTGGCATATTTTCGGTATAAAAAGTAGTAATTTGAAACTGAAAATAGGTGCAGAGAGTCAGAATTCGGCTCAAAAATCACGCTCAGGAATCAAATTTCCGACATTTCAGACATTTTAAAAACTGCAGGGGGGTTTTGGCTATATATGACACATCACCGTTTTCAGTAATTGGCATATTTTCGGTATGAAACGTCGTAATTTGAAACTAAAAATAGGTGCAGAGAGTCAGAATTCGGCTCAAAAATCATGTTCAGGAGTCAAATTTCCGACATATCAGACATTTTGAAAACTGCAAGGGGGTTTGGGCAAAATATGACCCATCGCTGTTTTCAATAATTGGCATATTTTCGGTATGAAACGTCGTAATTTGAAACTGAAAATAGGTACAGAGAGTCAGAATTCGGATAAAAAATCACGCTCAGGAGTCAAATTTCCGACATTTCATACATTTTAAAAACTGCAGGGGGGGTTTGGGCAAAATATGACCCATCGCTGTTTTCAGTAATTGGCATATTTTCGGTATGAAACGTCGTAATTTGAAACTGAAAATAGGTGCAGAGTCAGTAACGGCTCAAATATCACGCTCAGCAGTCAAATTTCCGACATTTCAGACATTTTGAAAACTGCAGGGGGGTTTGAGCAAAATATGACCCATTGCCGTTTTCAGTAATTGGCATATTTTCGGTAAAAATAAAGTCGTAATTTGAAACTGAAAATAGGTGCAGAAAGTCAGAATTCTGATAAAAAATCACGCTCAGGAGTCAAATTTCCGACATTTCAGACATTTTGAAAATTGCAGGGGGGTTTGGGCAAAGTATGACCTATCGCAGTTTACAGTAATTGGCATATTTTCGGTATGAAACGTCGTATTTTGAAACTGAAAATAGGTGCAGAGAGTCAGAATTCGGCTGAAAAATCACGCTCAGGAGTCAAATTTCCGACATTTCAGACATTTTGAAAACTGCAGGGGGGTTTGGGCAAAATATGACCCATTGCCGTTTTCAGTAATTGGCATATTTTCGGTATGAAACTTCGTATTTTGAAACTGAAAATAGGTGCAGAGAGTCAGAATTCTGATAAAAAATCACGCTCAGGAGTCAAATTTCCGACATTTCAGACATTTTGAAAACTGCAGGGGGGTTTGGGCAAAATATGACCCATCGCTGTTTTCAGTAATTGGCATATTTTCGCAATGAAACGTCGTAATTTGAAACTGAAAATAGGTGCAGAGAGTCAGAATTCGGCTCAAAAATCACGCTCAGGAATCAAATTTCCGACATTTCAGACATTTTAAAAACTGCAGGGGGAGTTTGGGCCAAATATGACCCATCACCGTTTTCAGTAATTGGCATATTTTCGGTATGAAACGTCGTAATTTGAAACTAAAAATAGGTGCAGAGAGTCAGAATTCGGCTCAAAAATCATGCTCAGGAGTCAAATTTCCGACATATCAGACATTTTGAAAACTGCAGGGGGGTTTGGGCAAAATATGACCCATCGCTGTTTTCAGTAATTGGTATATTTTCGGTATGGAACGTCGTAATTTGAAACTGAAAATAGGTACAGAGAGTCAGAATTCGGATAAAAAATCACGCTCAGGAGTCAAATTTCCGACATTTCATACATTTTAAAAACTGCAAGGGGGGTTTGGGCAAAATATGACCCATCGCCGTTTTCAGTAATTGGCATATTTTCGGTATGAAACGTCGTAATTTGAAACTGAAAATAGGTGCAGAGTCAGTAACGGCTCAAAAATCACCCTCAGGAGTCAAATTTCCGACATTTCAGACATTTTGAAAACTGCAGGGGGGTTTGAGCAAAATATGACCCATTTCCGTTTTCAGTAATTTGCATATTTTCGGTATGAAACGTCGTATTTTGAAACTGAAAATAGGTGCAGAGAGTCAGAATTCGGATAAAAAATCATACTCAGAAGTCAAATTTCCGACATATCAGACATTTTGAAAACTGCAGGGGGGTTTGGGCAAAATATGACCCATCGCTGTTTTCAGTAATTGGCATATTTTCGGTATGAAACGTCGTAATTTGAAACTGAAAATAGGTACAGAGAGTCAGAATTTGGATAAAAAATCACGCTCAGGATTCAAATTTCCGACATTTCATACATTTCAAAAACTGCAGGGGGGGTTTGGGCAAAATATGACCCAACGCCGTTTTCAGTAATTGGCATATTTTCGGTTTGAAACGTCGAAATTTGAAACTGAAAATAGGTGCAGAGAGTCAGAATTCGGATAAAAAATCACGCTCAGGAGTCAAATTTCAGACATTTCAGACATTTTGAAAACTGCAGGGGGGTTTGGGCAAAATATGACCTATCGCAGTTTACAGTAATTGGCATATTTTCGGTAAAAAGAGTCGTATTTTGAAAATGAAAATAGGTGCAGAGAGTCAGAATTCGGCTCAAAAATCACGCTCAGGAGTCAAATTTCCGACATTTCAGACATATTGAAAACTGCAGGGGGGGTTTGGGCAAAATATGACCCATCGCTGTTTTCAGTAATTGGCATATTTTCGGTATAAAAAGTCGTAATATGAAACTGAAAATAGGTGCAGAGAGTCAGAATTCGGCTCAAAAATCGCGCTCAGGAGTCAAATTTCCGACATTTCACACATTTTGAAAACTGCAGGGGGGTTTGGGCAAAATATGACCCATCGCCGTTTACAGTAATGGGCATATTTTCGCAATGGAACGTCGTAATTTGAAACTGAAAATAGGTGCAGAGAGTCAGAATTCGGCTCAAAAATCACGCTCAGGAATCAAATTTCCGACATTTCAGACATTTTAAAAACTGCAGGGGGGGTTTGGGCAAAATATGACCCATCACCGTTTTCAGTAATTGGCATATTTTCGGTATGAAACGTCGTAATTTGAAACTAAAAATAGGTGCAGAGAGTCAGAATTCGGCTCAAAAATCATGCTCAGGAGTCAAATTTCCGACATATCAGACATTTTGAAAACTGCAGGGGGGTTTGGGCAAAATATGACCCATCGCTGTTTTCAGTAATTGGCATATTTTCGGTATGGAACGTCGTAATTTGAAACTGAAAATAGGTACAGAGAGTCAGAATTCGGATAAAAAATCACGCTCAGGAGTCAAATTTCCGACATTTCATACATTTTAAAAACTGCAGGGGGGGTTTGGGCAAAATATGACCCATCGCCGTTTTCAGTAATTGGCATAATTTCGGTATGAAACGTCGTAATTTGAAACTGAAAATAGGTGCAGAGTCAGTAACGGCTCAAAAATCACGCTCAGGAGTCAAATTTCCGACATTTCAGACATTTTGAAAACTGCAGAGGGGTTTGAGCAAAATATGACCCATTGCCGTTTTCAGTAATTTGCATATTTTCGGTAAAAAAAGTCGTAATTTGAAACTGAAAATAGGTGCAGAGAGTCAGAATTCTGATAAAAAATCACGCTCAGGAGTCAAATTTCCGACATTTCAGACATTTTGAAAACTGCAGGGGGGTTTGGGCAAAATATGACCTATCGCAGTTTACAGTAATTGGCATATTTTCGGTATGAAACTTTGTATTTTGAAACTGAAAATAGGTGCAGAGAGTCAGAATTCGGCTCAAAAATCACGCTCAGGAGTAAAATTTCCGACATTTCAAACATTTTGAAAACTGCAGGGGGGTTTGGGCAAAATATGACCCATCGCTGTTTTCAGTAATTGGCATATTTTCGGTATAAAAAGTAGTAATTTGAAACTGAAAATAGGTGCAGAGAGTCAGAATTCGGTTCAAAAATCACGCTCAGGAGTCAAATTTCCGACATTTCACACATTTTGAAAACTGCAGGGGGGTTTGGGCAAAATATGACCCATCGCCGTTTACAGTAATGGGCATATTTTCGCAATGAAACGTCGTAATTTGAAACTGAAAATAGGTGCAGAGAGTCAGAATTCGGCTCAAAAATCACGCTCAGGAATCAAAATTCAGACATTTCAGACATTTTAAAAACTGCAGGGGTGTTTTGGCTAAATATGACCCATCACCGTTTTCAGTAATTGGCATATTTTCGGTATGAAACGTCGTAATTTGAAACTAAAAATAGGTGCAGAGAGTCAGAATTCGGCTCAAAAATCATGTTCAGGAGTCAAATTTCCGACATATCAGACATTTTGAAAACTGCAAGGGGGTTTGGGCAAAATATGACCCATCGCTGTTTTCAATAATTGGCATATTTTCGGTATGAAACGTCGTAATTTGAAACTGAAAATAGGTACAGAGAGTCAGAATTCGGATAAAAAATCACGCTCAGGAGTCAAATTTCCGACATTTCATACATTTTAAAAACTGCAGGGGGGGTTTGGGCAAAGTATGACCCATCGCTGTTTTCAGTAATTGGCATATTTTCGGTATGAAACGTCGTAATTTGAAACTGAAAATAGGTGCAGAGTCAGTAACGGCTCAAAAATCACGCTCATTAGTCAAATTTCCGACATTTCAGACATTTTGAAAACTGCAGGGGGGTTTGAGCAAAATATGACCCATTGCCGTTTTCAGTAATTGGCATATTTTCGGTAAAAAAAAGTCGTAATTTGAAACTCAAAATAGGTGCAGAAAGTCAGAATTCTGATAAAAAATCACGCTCAGGAGTCAAATTTCCGACATTTCAGACATTTTGAAAATTGCAGGGGGGTTTGGGCAAAGTATGACCTATCGCAGTTTACAGTAATTGGCATATTTTCGGTATGAAACGTCGTATTTTGAAACTGAAAATAGGTGCAGAGAGTCAGAATTCAGCTGAAAAATCACGCTCAGGAGTCAAATTTCCGACATTTCAGACATTTTGAAAACTGCAGGGGGGTTTGGGCAAAATATGACCCATTGCCGTTTTCAGTAATTGGCATATTTTCGGTATGAAACTTCGTATTTTGAAACTGAAAATAGGTGCAGAGAGTCAGAATTCTGATAAAAAATCACGCTCAGGAGTCAAATTTCCGACATTTCAGACATTTTGAAAACTGCAGGGGGGTTTGGGCAAAATATGACCCATCACCGTTTTCAGTAATTGGCATATTTTCGGTATGAAACGTCGTAATTTGAAACTAAAAATAGGTGCAGAGAGTCAGAATTCGGCTCAAAAATCATGCTCAGGAGTCAAATTTCCGACATATCAGACATTTTGAAAACTGCAAGGGGGTTTGGGCCAAATATGACCCATCGCTGTTTTCAATAATTGGCATATTTTCGGTATGAAACGTCGTAATTTGAAACTGAAAATAGGTACAGAGAGTCAGAATTCGGATAAAAAATCACGCTCAGGAGTCAAATTTCCGACATTTCATACATTTTAAAAACTGCAGGGGGGGTTTGGGCAAAATATGACCCATCACCGTTTTCAGTAATTGGCATATTTTCGGTATGAAACGTCGTAATTTGAAACTAAAAATAGGTGCAGAGAGTCAGAATTCGGCTCAAAAATCATGTTCAGGAGTCAAATTTCCGACATATCAGACATTTTGAAAACTGCAAGGGGGTTTTGGCAAAATATGACCCATCGCTGTTTTCAATAATTGGCATATTTTCGGTATGAAACGTTGTAATTTGAAACTGAAAATAGGTACAGAGAGTCAGAATTCGGATAAAAAATCACGCTCAGGAGTCAAATTTTCGACATTTCATACATTTTAAAAACTGCAGGGGGGGTTTGGGCAAAATATGACCCATCGCTGTTTTCAGTAATTGGCATATTTTCGGTATGAAACGTCGTAATTTGAAACTGAAAATAGGTGCAGAGTCAGTAACGGCTCAAAAATCACGCCCAGGAGTCAAATTTCCGACATTTCAGACATTTTGAAAACTGCAGGGGGGTTTGAGCAAAATATGACCCATTGCCGTTTTCAGTAATTGGCATATTTTCGGTATGAAACTTCGTATTTTGAAACTGAAAATAGGTGCAGAAAGTCAGAATTCTGATAAAAAATCACGCTCAGGAGTCAAATTTCTGACATTTCAGACATTTTGAAAATTGCAAGGGGGGTTTGGGCAAAGTATGACTTATCGCAGTTTACAGTAATTGGCATATTTTCGGTATGAAACGTCGTATTTTGAAACTGAAAATAGGTGCAGAGAGTCAGAATTCGGCTGAAAAATCACGCTCAGGAGTCAAATTTCCGACATTTCAGACATTTTGAAAACTGCAGGGGGGTTTGGGCAAAATATGACCCATTGCCGTTTTCAGTAATTGGCATATTTTCGGTATGAAACTTCGTATTTTGAAACTGAAAATAGGTGCAGAGAGTCAGAATTCTGATAAAAAATCACGCTCAGGAGTCAAATTTCTGACATTTCAGACATTTTGAAAACTGCAGGGGGGTTTGGGCAAAATATGACCCATCGCTGTTTTCAGTAATTGGCATATTTTCGCAATGAAACGTCGTAATTTGAAACTGAAAATAGGTGCAGAGAGTCAGAATTCGGCTCAAAAATCACGCTCAGGAATCAAATTTCCGACATTTCAGACATTTTAAAAACTGCAGGGGGGTTTGGGCAAAATATGACCCATCACTGTTTTCAGTAATTGGCATATTTTCGGTATGAAACGTCGTAATTTGAAAGTAAAAATAGGTGCAGAGAGTCAGAATTCGGCTCAAAAATCATGTTCAGGAGTCAAATTTCCGACATATCAGACATTTTGAAAACTGCAAGGGGGTTTGGGCAAAATATGACCCATCGCTGTTTTCAATAATTGGCATATTTTCGGTATGAAACGTTGTAATTTGAAACTGAAAATAGGTACAGAGAGTCAGAATTCGGATAAAAAATCACGCTCAGGAGTCAAATTTCCGACATTTCATACATTTTAAAAACTGCAGGGGGGGTTTGGGCAAAATATGACCAATCGCTGTTTTCAGTAATTGGCATATTTTCGGTATGAAACGTCGTAATTTGAAACTGAAAATAGGTGCAGAGTCAGTAACGGCTCAAAAATCACGCCCAGGAGTCAAATTTCCGACATTTCAGACATTTTGAAAACTGCAGGGGGGTTTGAGCAAAATATGACCCATTGCAGTTTTCAGTAATTGGCATATTTTCGGTAAAAAAAGTCGTAATTTGAAACTGAAAATAGGTGCAGAAAGTCAGAATTCTGATAAAAAATCACGCTCAGGAGTCAAATTTCCGACATTTCAGACATTTTGAAAATTGCAAGGGGGGTTTGGGCAAAGTATGACCTATCGCAGTTTACAGTAATTGGCATATTTTCGGTATGAAACGTCGTATTTTGAAACTGAAAATAGGTGCAGAGAGTCAGAATTCGGCTGAAAAATCACGCTCAGGAGTCAAATTTCCGACATTTCAGACATTTTGAAAACTGCAGGGGGGTTTGGGCAAAATATGACCCATTGCCGTTTTCAGTAATTGGCATATTTTCGGTAAAAAAAGTCGTAATTTGAAACTGAAAATAGGTACAGAGAGACAGAATTCGGATAAAAAATCACGCTCAGGAGTCAAATTTCCGACATTTCAGACATTTTGAAAACTGCAGGGGGGGTTTGGCCAAAATATGACCTATCGCCGTTTACAGTATAAACGGCATATTTTCGGTATGAAACGTCGTATTTTGAAACTGAAAATAGGTGCAGAAAGTCAGAATTCTGATAAAAAATCACACTCAGGAGTCAAATTTCCGACATTTCAGACATTTTGAAAACTGCAGGGGGGTTTGGGCAAAATATGACCCATCGCTGTTTTCAGTAATTAGCATATTTTCGCAATGAAACGTCGTAATTTGAAACTGAAAATAGGTGCAGAGAGTCAGAATTCGGCTCAAAAATCACGCTCAGGAATCAAATTTCCGACATTTCAGACATTTTAAAAACTGCAGGGGGGTTTGGGCAAAATATGACCCATCACCGTTTTCAGTAATTGGCATATTTTCGGTATGAAACGTCGTAATTTGAAACTAAAAATAGGTGCAGAGAGTCAGAATTCGGCTCAAAAATCATGCTCAGGAGTCAAATTTCCGACATATCAGACATTTTGAAAACTGCAAGGGGGTTTGGGCAAAATATGACCCATCGCTGTTTTCAATAATTGGCATATTTTCGGTATGAAACGTCGTAATTTGAAACTGAAAATAGGTACAAAGAGTCAGAATTCGGAAAAAAATCACGCTCAGGAGTCAAATTTCCGACATTTCATACATTTTACAAACTGCAGGGGGGGTTTGGGCAAAATATGACCCATCGCTGTTTTCAGTAATTGGCATATTTTCGGTATGAAACGTCGTAATTTGAAACTGAAAATAGGTGCAGAGTCAGTAACGGCTCAAAAATCACGCTCAGGAGTCAAATTTCCGACATTTCAGACATTTTGAAAACTGCAGGGGGGTTTGAGCAAAATATGACCCATTGCCGTTTTCAGTAATTGGCATATTTTCGGTAAAAAGAGTCGTAATTTGAAACTGAAAATAGGTGCAGAAAGTCAGAATTCTGATAAAAAATCACGCTCAGGAGTCAAATTTCCGACATTTCAGACATTTTGAAAACTGCAGGGGGGTTTGGGCAAAATATGACCTATCGCAGTTTAGAGTAATTGGCATATTTTCGGTATGAAACGTCGTATTTTGAAACTGAAAATAGGTGCAGAGAGTCAGAATTCGGCTGAAAAATCACGCTCAGGAGTCAAATTTCCGACATTTCAGACATTTTGAAAACTGTAGGGGGGTTTGGGCAAAATATGACCCATTGCCGTTTTCAGTAATTGGCATATTTTCGGTAAAAAAAGTCGTAATTTGAAACTGAAAATAGGTACAGAGAGACAGAATTCGGATAAAAAATCACGCTCAGGAGTCAAATTTGCGACATTTCAGACATTTTGAAAACTGCAGGGGGGGTTTGGCCAAAATATGACCTATCGCCGTTTACAGTATAAACGGTATAAACGGCATATTTTCGGTATGAAACTTCGTATTTTGAAACTGAAAATAGGTGCAGAGAGTCAAAATTCGGATAAAAAATCACGCTCAGGAGTCAAATTTCCGACATTTCACACATTTTGAAAACTGCAGGGGGGTTTGGGCAAAATATGACCCATCGCCGTTTACAGTAATTGGCATATTTTTGCAATGAAACGTCGTAATTTGAAACTAAAAATAGGTGCAGAGAGTCAGAATTCGGCTCAAAAATCATGCTCAGGAGTCAAATTTCCAACATTTCAGACATTTTGAAAACTGCAGGGGGGTTTGGGCAAAATATGACCCATCACCGTTTACAGTAATTGGCATATTTTCGGTATGAAACGTCGTAATTTGAAACTGAAAATAGTTGCAGAGAGTCAGAATTCGGATAAAAAATCATGCTCAGGACTCAAATTTCCGACATATCAGACATTTTGAAAACTGCAGGGGGGTTTGGGCAAAATATGACCCATCGCTGTTTTCAGTAATTGGCATATTTTTGGTATGAAACGTCGTAATTTGAAACTGAAAATAGGTGCAGAGAGTCAGAATTCGGATAAAAAATCACGCTCAGGAGTCAAATTTCCGACATTTCAGACATTTTAAAAACTGCAGGGGGGTTTGGGCAAAATATGACCCATCGGCTTTTTCAGTAATTGGCATATTTTCGGTATAAAAAGTCGTAATTTGAAACTGAAAATAGGTGCAGAGAGTCAGAATTCGGATACAAAATCACGCTCAGGAGTCCAATTTCCGACATTTCAGACATTTTGAAAACTGCAGGGGGGGTTTTGGCAAAATATGACCCATCGCCGTTTACAGTAATTGGCATATTTTCGATATGAAACGTCGTAATTTGAAACTGAAAATAGGTGCAGAGATTCAGAATTTGGCTCAAAAATCACGCTCAGGAGTCAAATTTCCGACATTTCAGACATTTTGAAAACTGCAGGGGGGTTAGGGCAAAATATGACCCATCGCCGTTTTCAGTAATTGGCATATTTTCGGTATAAAAAGTCGTAATTTGAAACTGAAAATAGGTGCAGAGAGTCAGAATTCGGATAACAAATCTCGCTCAGGAGTCAAATTTCCGACATTTCAGACATTTTGAAAACTGCAAGGGGGTTTGGGCAAAATATGACCCATCGCCGTTTACAGTAATTGGCATATATTCGGTATGGAACGTCGTAATTTGAAACTGAAAATAGGTGCAGAGAGTCAGAATTCGGCTCAAAAATCACACTCAGAAGTCAAATTTCCGACATTTCAGACATTTTAAAAACTGCAGGGGGGGTTTGGGCAAAATATGACCCATCGCCGTTTTCAGAAATTGGCATATTTTCGATATGAAACGTCGTAATTTGAAACTGAAAATAGGTGCAGAGATTCAGAATTTGGCTCAAAAATCACGCTCAGGAGTCAAATTTCCGACATTTCAGACATTTTGAAAACTGCAGGGGGGTTTGGGCAAAATGTGACCCATTGCCGTTTTCAGTAATTGGCATATTTTCGGTAAAAAAAAAGTCGTAATTTGAAACTGAAAATAGGTGCAGAGATTCAGAATCCGGAAAAAAAATCACGCTCAGTAGTCAAATTTCCGACATTTCAGACATTTTGAAAACTGCAGGGGGGTTTGGGCAAAATATGACCCATCGCCGTTTTCAGTAATTGGCATATTTTCGGTATAAAAAGTCGTAATTTGAAACTGAAAATAGGTGCAGAGAGTCAGAATTCGGATAAAAAATCACGCTCAGGAGTCAAATTTCCGACATTTCAGACATTTTAAAAACTGCAGGGGGGTTTGTGTAAAATATGACCCATCACCGTTTTCAGTAATTGGCATATTTTCGGTACGAAACGTCGTAATTTGAAACTAAAAATAGGTGCAGAGAGTCAGAATTCGGCTCAAAAATCATGCTCAGGAGTCAAATTTCCGACATTTCAGACATTTTGAAAACTGCTGGGGGGTTTGGGCAAAATATGACCCATCGCCGTTTACAGTAATTGGCATATTTTCGGTATGAAACGTCGTAATTTAAAACTGAAAATAGGTGCAGAGAGTCAGAATTCGGATAAAAAATCATGCTCAGGAGTCAAATTTCCGACATTTCAGACATTTTGAAAACTGCAGGGGGGGTTTTGGCAAAATATGACCCATCGCTGTTTTCAGTAATTGGCATATTTTCGGTATAAAAAGTCGTAATTTGAAACTGAAAATAGGTGCAGAGAGTCAGAATTCGGCTCAAAAATCACGCTCAGGAGTCAAATTTCCGACATTTCACACATTTTGAAAACTGCAGGGGGGTTTGGGCACAATATGACCCATCGCCGTTTACAGTAATGGGCATATTTTCGCAATGAAACGTCGTAATTTGAAACTGAAAATAGGTGCAGAGAGTCAGAATTCGGCTCAAAAATCACGCTCAGGAATCAAATTTCCGACATTTCAGACATTTTAAAAACTGCAGGGGGGTTTGGGCAAAATATGACCCATCACCGTTTTCAGTAATTGGCATGTTTTCGGTAAAAAAAGTCGTAATTTGAAACTGAAAATAGGTACAGAGAGTCAGAATTCAGATAAAAAATCACGCTCAGGAGTCAAATTTCTGACATTTCAGACATTTTGAAAACTGCAGGGGGGGTTTGGCCAAAATATGACCTATCGCCGTTTACAGTAATTGGCATATTTTGGGTATGAAACGTCGTATTTTGAAACTGAAAATAGGTGCAGAGAGTCAGAATTCGGCTCAAAAATCACGCTCAGGAGTCAAATTTCCGACATTTCAGACATTTTGAAAACTGCAGGGGGGTTTGGGCAAAATATGACCCATCGCCGTTTTCAGTAATTGGCATATTTTCGGTATGAAACGTCGTAATTTGAAACTGAAAATAGGTGCAGAGAGTCAAAATTCGGATAAAAAATCACGCTCAGGAGTCAAATTTCCGACATTTCACACATTTTGAAAACTGCAGGGGGGTTTGGGCAAAATATGACCCATCGCCGTTTACAGTAATTGGCATATTTTTGCAATGAAACGTCGTAATTTGAAACTGAAATTAGGTGCAGAGAGTCAGCATTCGGCTCAAAAATCATGCTCAGGAGTCAAATTTCCGACATTTCAGACATTTTGAAAACTGCAGGGGGGTTTGGGTAAAATATGACCCATCTCCGTTTACAGTAATTGGCATATTTTCGGTATGAAACGTCGTAATTTGAAACTAAAAGTAGGTGCAGAGTCAGAATTCGGCTCAAAAATCATGCTCAGGAGTCAAATTTCCAACATTTCAGACATTTTGAAAACCGCAGGGGGGTTTGGGCAAAATATGACCCATCACCGTTTTCAGTAATTGGCATATTTTCGGTATGAAACGTCGTAATTTGAAACTGAAAATAGGTGCAGAGTCAGTAACGGCTCAAAAATCACGCTCAGGAGTCAAATTTCCGACATTTCAGACATTTTGAAAACTGCAGGGGGGTTTGAGCAAAATATGACCCATTGCCGTTTTCAGTAATTGGCATATTTTCGGTAAAAAGAGTCGTAATTTGAAACTGAAAATAGGTGCAGAAAGTCAGAATTCTGATAAAAAATCACGCTCAGGAGTCAAATTTCCGACATTTCAGACATTTTGAAAACTGCAGGGGGGTTTGGGCAAAATATGACCTATCGCAGTTTAGAGTAATTGGCATATTTTCGGTATGAAACGTCGTATTTTGAAACTGAAAATAGGTGCAGAGAGTCAGAATTCGGCTGAAAAATCACGCTCAGGAGTCAAATTTCCGACATTTCAGACATTTTGAAAACTGTAGGGGGGTTTGGGCAAAATATGACCCATTGCCGTTTTCAGTAATTGGCATATTTTCGGTAAAAAAAGTCGTAATTTGAAACTGAAAATAGATACAGAGAGACAGAATTCGGATAAAAAATCACGCTCAGGAGTCAAATTTGCGACATTTCAGACATTTTGAAAACTGCAGGGGGGGTTTGGCCAAAATATGACCTATCGCCGTTTACAGTATAAACGGTATAAACGGCATATTTTCGGTATGAAACTTCGTATTTTGAAACTGAAAATAGGTGCAGAGAGTCAAAATTCGGATAAAAAATCACGCTCAGGAGTCAAATTTCCGACATTTCAGACATTTTGAAAACTGCAGGGGGGTTTGGGCAAAATATGACCCATCGCCGTTTTCAGTAATTGGCATATTTTCGGTATGAAACGTCGTAATTTGAAACTGAAAATAGGTGCAGAGAGTCAAAATTCGGATAAAAAATCACGCTCAGGAGTCAAATTTCCGACATTTCACACATTTTGAAAACTGCAGGGGGGTTTGGGCAAAATATGACCCATCGCCGTTTACAGTAATTGGCATATTTTTGCAATGAAACGTCGTAATTTGAAACTGAAATTAGGTGCAGAGAGTCAGCATTCGGCTCAAAAATCATGCTCAGGAGTCAAATTTCCGACATTTCAGACATTTTGAAAACTGCAGGGGGGTTTGGGTAAAATATGACCCATCTCCGTTTACAGTAATTGGCATATTTTCGGTATGAAACGTCGTAATTTGAAACTAAAAGTAGGTGCAGAGTCAGAATTCGGCTCAAAAATCATGCTCAGGAGTCAAATTTCCAACATTTCAGACATTTTGAAAACCGCAGGGGGGTTTGGGCAAAATATGACCCATCACCGTTTTCAGTAATTGGCATATTTTCGGTATGAAACGTCGTAATTTGAAACTGAAAATAGGTGCAGAGTCAGTAACGGCTCAAAAATCACGCTCAGGAGTCAAATTTCCGACATTTCAGACATTTTGAAAACTGCAGGGGGGTTTGAGCAAAATATGACCCATTGCCGTTTTCAGTAATTGGCATATTTTCGGTAAAAAGAGTCGTAATTTGAAACTGAAAATAGGTGCAGAAAGTCAGAATTCTGATAAAAAATCACGCTCAGGAGTCAAATTTCCGACATTTCAGACATTTTGAAAACTGCAGGGGGGTTTGGGCAAAATATGACCTATCGCAGTTTAGAGTAATTGGCATATTTTCGGTATGAAACGTCGTATTTTGAAACTGAAAATAGGTGCAGAGAGTCAGAATTCGGCTGAAAAATCACGCTCAGGAGTCAAATTTCCGACATTTCAGACATTTTGAAAACTGTAGGGGGGTTTGGGCAAAATATGACCCATTGCCGTTTTCAGTAATTGGCATATTTTCGGTAAAAAAAGTCGTAATTTGAAACTGAAAATAGATACAGAGAGACAGAATTCGGATAAAAAATCACGCTCAGGAGTCAAATTTGCGACATTTCAGACATTTTGAAAACTGCAGGGGGGGTTTGGCCAAAATATGACCTATCGCCGTTTACAGTATAAACGGTATAAACGGCATATTTTCGGTATGAAACTTCGTATTTTGAAACTGAAAATAGGTGCAGAGAGTCAAAATTCGGATAAAAAATCACGCTCAGGAGTCAAATTTCCGACATTTCACACATTTTGAAAACTGCAGGGGGGTTTGGGCAAAATATGACCCATCGCCGTTTACAGTAATTGGCATATTTTTGCAATGAAACGTCGTAATTTGAAACTAAAAATAGGTGCAGAGAGTCAGAATTCGGCTCAAAAATCATGCTCAGGAGTCAAATTTCCAACATTTCAGACATTTTGAAAACTGCAGGGGGGTTTGGGCAAAATATGACCCATCACCGTTTACAGTAATTGGCATATTTTCGGTATGAAACGTCGTAATTTGAAACTGAAAATAGTTGCAGAGAGTCAGAATTCGGATAAAAAATCATGCTCAGGACTCAAATTTCCGACATATCAGACATTTTGAAAACTGCAGGGGGGTTTGGGCAAAATATGACCCATCGCTGTTTTCAGTAATTGGCATATTTTTGGTATGAAACGTCGTAATTTGAAACTGAAAATAGGTGCAGAGAGTCAGAATTCGGATAAAAAATCACGCTCAGGAGTCAAATTTCCGACATTTCAGACATTTTAAAAACTGCAGGGGGGTTTGGGCAAAATATGACCCATCGGCTTTTTCAGTAATTGGCATATTTTCGGTATAAAAAGTCGTAATTTGAAACTGAAAATAGGTGCAGAGAGTCAGAATTCGGATACAAAATCACGCTCAGGAGTCCAATTTCCGACATTTCAGACATTTTGAAAACTGCAGGGGGGGTTTTGGCAAAATATGACCCATCGCCGTTTACAGTAATTGGCATATTTTCGATATGAAACGTCGTAATTTGAAACTGAAAATAGGTGCAGAGATTCAGAATTTGGCTCAAAAATCACGCTCAGGAGTCAAATTTCCGACATTTCAGACATTTTGAAAACTGCAGGGGGGTTAGGGCAAAATATGACCCATCGCCGTTTTCAGTAATTGGCATATTTTCGGTATAAAAAGTCGTAATTTGAAACTGAAAATAGGTGCAGAGAGTCAGAATTCGGATAACAAATCTCGCTCAGGAGTCAAATTTCCGACATTTCAGACATTTTGAAAACTGCAAGGGGGTTTGGGCAAAATATGACCCATCGCCGTTTACAGTAATTGGCATATATTCGGTATGGAACGTCGTAATTTGAAACTGAAAATAGGTGCAGAGAGTCAGAATTCGGCTCAAAAATCACACTCAGAAGTCAAATTTCCGACATTTCAGACATTTTAAAAACTGCAGGGGGGGTTTGGGCAAAATATGACCCATCGCCGTTTTCAGAAATTGGCATATTTTCGATATGAAACGTCGTAATTTGAAACTGAAAATAGGTGCAGAGATTCAGAATTTGGCTCAAAAATCACGCTCAGGAGTCAAATTTCCGACATTTCAGACATTTTGAAAACTGCAGGGGGGTTTGGGCAAAATGTGACCCATTGCCGTTTTCAGTAATTGGCATATTTTCGGTAAAAAAAAAGTCGTAATTTGAAACTGAAAATAGGTGCAGAGATTCAGAATCCGGAAAAAAAATCACGCTCAGTAGTCAAATTTCCGACATTTCAGACATTTTGAAAACTGCAGGGGGGTTTGGGCAAAATATGACCCATCGCCGTTTTCAGTAATTGGCATATTTTCGGTATAAAAAGTCGTAATTTGAAACTGAAAATAGGTGCAGAGAGTCAGAATTCGGATAAAAAATCACGCTCAGGAGTCAAATTTCCGACATTTCAGACATTTTAAAAACTGCAGGGGGGTTTGTGTAAAATATGACCCATCACCGTTTTCAGTAATTGGCATATTTTCGGTACGAAACGTCGTAATTTGAAACTAAAAATAGGTGCAGAGAGTCAGAATTCGGCTCAAAAATCATGCTCAGGAGTCAAATTTCCGACATTTCAGACATTTTGAAAACTGCTGGGGGGTTTGGGCAAAATATGACCCATCGCCGTTTACAGTAATTGGCATATTTTCGGTATGAAACGTCGTAATTTAAAACTGAAAATAGGTGCAGAGAGTCAGAATTCGGATAAAAAATCATGCTCAGGAGTCAAATTTCCGACATTTCAGACATTTTGAAAACTGCAGGGGGGGTTTTGGCAAAATATGACCCATCGCTGTTTTCAGTAATTGGCATATTTTCGGTATAAAAAGTCGTAATTTGAAACTGAAAATAGGTGCAGAGAGTCAGAATTCGGCTCAAAAATCACGCTCAGGAGTCAAATTTCCGACATTTCACACATTTTGAAAACTGCAGGGGGGTTTGGGCACAATATGACCCATCGCCGTTTACAGTAATGGGCATATTTTCGCAATGAAACGTCGTAATTTGAAACTGAAAATAGGTGCAGAGAGTCAGAATTCGGCTCAAAAATCACGCTCAGGAATCAAATTTCCGACATTTCAGACATTTTAAAAACTGCAGGGGGGTTTGGGCAAAATATGACCCATCACCGTTTTCAGTAATTGGCATGTTTTCGGTAAAAAAAGTCGTAATTTGAAACTGAAAATAGGTACAGAGAGTCAGAATTCAGATAAAAAATCACGCTCAGGAGTCAAATTTCTGACATTTCAGACATTTTGAAAACTGCAGGGGGGGTTTGGCCAAAATATGACCTATCGCCGTTTACAGTAATTGGCATATTTTGGGTATGAAACGTCGTATTTTGAAACTGAAAATAGGTGCAGAGAGTCAGAATTCGGCTCAAAAATCACGCTCAGGAGTCAAATTTCCGACATTTCAGACATTTTGAAAACTGCAGGGGGGTTTGGGCAAAATATGACCCATCGCCGTTTTCAGTAATTGGCATATTTTCGGTATGAAACGTCGTAATTTGAAACTGAAAATAGGTGCAGAGAGTCAAAATTCGGATAAAAAATCACGCTCAGGAGTCAAATTTCCGACATTTCACACATTTTGAAAACTGCAGGGGGGTTTGGGCAAAATATGACCCATCGCCGTTTACAGTAATTGGCATATTTTTGCAATGAAACGTCGTAATTTGAAACTGAAATTAGGTGCAGAGAGTCAGCATTCGGCTCAAAAATCATGCTCAGGAGTCAAATTTCCGACATTTCAGACATTTTGAAAACTGCAGGGGGGTTTGGGTAAAATATGACCCATCTCCGTTTACAGTAATTGGCATATTTTCGGTATGAAACGTCGTAATTTGAAACTAAAAGTAGGTGCAGAGTCAGAATTCGGCTCAAAAATCATGCTCAGGAGTCAAATTTCCAACATTTCAGACATTTTGAAAACCGCAGGGGGGTTTGGGCAAAATATGACCCATCACCGTTTTCAGTAATTGGCATATTTTCGGTATGAAACGTCGTAATTTGAAACTAAAAATAGGTGCCGAGAGTCAGAATTCGGCTAAAAAATCATGCTCAGGAGTCAAATTTCCGACATTTCAGACATTTTGAAAACTGCAGGGGGGTTTGGGCAAAATATGACCCATCTCCGTTTACAGTAATTGGCATATTTTCGGTATGAAACGTCGTAATTTGAAACTGAAAATAGGTGCAGAGAGTCTGAATTCGGATAAAAAATCACGCTCAGGAGTCAAATTTCCGACATTTCAGACATTTTAAAAACTGCAGGGGGGTTTGGGCAAAATTTGACCC
Source organism: Procambarus clarkii (assembly GCF_040958095.1). Taxonomy (NCBI): domain Eukaryota; kingdom Metazoa; phylum Arthropoda; class Malacostraca; order Decapoda; family Cambaridae; genus Procambarus; species Procambarus clarkii. Next base: position 90,523 of record NW_027189197.1, read on the forward strand.
ATCGGCTTTTTCAGTAATTGGCATATTTTCGGTATAAAAAGTCGTAATTTGAAACTGAAAATAGGTGCAGAGTCAGAATTCGGATAATAAATCACGCTCAGGAGTCAAATTTCCGACATTTCAGACATTTTGAAAACTGCAGGGGGGGTTTTGGCAAAATATGACCCATCGCCGTTTACAGTAATTGGCATATTTTCGATATGAAACGTCGTAATTTGAAACTGAAAATAGGTGCAGAGATTCAGAATTTGGCTCAAAAATCACACTCAGGAGTCAAATTTCCGACATTTCAGACATTTTGAAAACTGCAGGGGGGTTAGGGCAAAATATGACCCATCGCCGTTTTCAGTAATTGGCATATTTTCGGTATAAAAAGTCGTAATTTGAAACTGAAAATAGGTGCAGAGAGTCAGAATTCGGATAACAAATCTCGCTCAGGAGTCAAATTTCCGACATTTCAGACATTTTGAAAACTGCAGGGGGGTTTGGGCAAAATATGACCCATCGCCGTTTACAGTAATTGGCATATATTCGGTATGGAACGTCGTAATTTGAAACTGAAAATAGGTGCAGAGAGTCAGAATTCGGCTCAAAAATCACACTCAGGAGTCAAATTTCCGTCATTTCAGACATTTTAAAAACTGCAGGGGGGGTTTGGGCAAAATATGACCCATCGCTGTTTTCAGAAATTGGCCTATTTTCGATATGAAACGTCGTAATTTGAAACTGAAAATAGGTGCAGAGATTCAGAATTTGGCTCAAAAATCACGCTCAGGAGTCAAATTTCCGACATTTCAGACATTTTGAAAACTGCAGGGGGGTTTGGGCAAAATATGACCCATTGCCGTTTTCAGTAATTGGCATATTTTCGGTAAAAAAAAGTCGTAATTTGAAACTGAAAATAGGTGCAGAGATTCAGAATCCGGATAAAAAATCACGCTCAGTAGTCAAATTTCCGACATTTCAGACATTTTGAAAACTGCAGGGGGTTTGGGCAAAATATGACCCATCGCCGTTTTCAGTAATTGGCATATTTTCGGTATAAAAAGTCGTAATTTGAAACTGAAAATAGGTGCAGAGAGTCAGAATTCGGATAAAAAATCACGCTCAGGAGTCAAATTTCCGACATTTCAGACATTTTAAAAACTGCAGGGGGGTTTGTGCAAAATATGACCCATCACCGTTTTCAGTAATTGGCATATTTTCGGTACGAAACGTCGTAATTTGAAACTAAAAATAGGTGCAGAGAGTCAGAATTCGACTCAAAAATCATTCTCAGGAGTCAAATTTCCGACATTTCAGACATTTTGAAAACTGCAGGGGGGTTTGGGCAAAATATGACCCTTCGTCGTTTACAGTAATTGGCATATTTTCGGTATGAAACGTCGTAATTTAAAACTGAAAATAGGTGCAGAGAGTCAGAATTCAGATAAAAAATCATGCTCAGGAGTCAAATTTCCGACATTTCAAACATTTTAAAAACTCCAGGGGGATTTGGACAAAATATGACCCATCACCGTTTTCAGTAATTGGCATATTTTCGGTATGAAACGTCGTAATTTGAAACTAAAAATAGGTGCAGAGAGTCAGAATTCGGCTCAAAAATCACGCTCAGGAGTCAAATTTCCGACATTTCCGACATTTTGAAAACTGCAGGGGGGTTTGGGCAAAATATGACCCATCGCCGTTTACAGTAATTGGCATATTTTCGGTATGAAACGTCGTAATTTGAAACTGAAAATAGGTGCAGAGAGTCAGAATTCGGATAAAAAATCATGCTCAGGAGTCAAATTTCCGACATTTCAGACATTTTAAAAACTGCAGGGGGATTTGGACAAAATATGACCCATCGACGTTTTTAGTAATTGGCATATTTTCGGTATGAAACGTCGTAATATGAAACTGAAAATAGGTGCAGACAGTCAGATTTCGGATAAAAAATCACGCTCAGGACTCAAATTTCCGACATTTCAGACATTTTGAAAACTGCAGGGGGGGTTTTGGCAAAATATGACCCATCGCTGTTTTCAGTAATTGGCATGTTTTCGGTATAAAAAGTCGTAATTTGAAACTGAAAATAGGTGCATAGAGTCAGAATTCGGCTCAAAAATCACGCTCAGGAGTCAAATTTCCGACATTTTACACATTTTGAAAACTGCAGGGGGGTTTGGGCAAAATATGACCCATCGCCGTTTACAGTAATGGGCATATTTTCGCAATGAAACGTCGTAATTTGAAACTGAAAATAGGTGCAGAGAGTCAGAATTCGGCTCAAAAATCACGCTCAGGAATCAAATTTCCAACATTTCAGACATTTTAAAAACTGCAGGGGGGTTTGGGCAAAATATGACCCATCACCGTTTTCAGTAATTGGTATATTTTCGGTATGAAACGTCGTAATTTGAAACTAAAAATAGGTGCAGAGAGTCAGAATTCGGCTCAAAAATCATGCTCAGGAGTCAAATTTCCGACATATCAGACATTTTGAAAACTGCAGGGGGGTTTGGGCAAAATATGACCCATCGCTGTTTTCAGTAATTGGCATATTTTCGGTATGAAACGTCGTAATATGAAACTGAAAATAGGTACAGAGAGTCAGAATTCGGATAAAAAATCACGCTCAGGAGTCAAATTTCCGACATTTCATACATTTTAAAAACTGCAGGGGGGGTTTGGGCAAAATATGACCCATCGCCGTTTTCAGTAATTGGCATATTTTCGGTATGAAACGCCGTAATTTGAAACTGAAAATAGGTGCAGAGTCAGTAACGGCTCAAAAATCACGCTCAGGAGTCAAATTTCCGACATTTCAGACATTTTGAAAACTGCAGGGGGGTTTGGGCAAAATATGACCTATCGCAGTTTACAGTAATTGGCATATTTTCGGTATGAAACGTCGTATTTTGAAACTGAAAATAGGTGCAGAGAGTCAGAATTCGGCTCAAAAATCACGCTCAGGAGTCAAATTTCCGACATTTCAGACATTTTGAAAACTGCAGGGGGGTTTGGGCAAAATATGACCCATTGCCGTTTTCAGTAATTGGCATATTTTCGGTAAAAAAAAGTCGTAATTTGAAACTGAAAATAGGTACAGAGAGTCAGAATTCGGATAAAAAATCACGCTCAGGAGTCAAATTTCCGACATTTCAGACATTTTGAAAACTGCAGGGGGGTTTGGCCAAAATATGACCTATCGCCGTTTACAGTAATTGGCATATTTTCGGTATGAAACGTCGTATTTTGAAACTGAAAATAGGTGCAGAGAGTCAGAATTCGGCTCAAAAATCACACTAAGGAGTCAAATTTCCGACATTTCAGACATTTTGAAAACTGAGGGGGGGGGGGGGGGGGGGCAAAATATGACCCATCGCCGTTTTCAGTAATTGGCATATTTTCGGTATGAAACGTCGTAATTTGAAACTGAAAATAGGTTCAGAGAGTCAAAATTCGGATAAAAAATCACGCTCAGGAGTCAAATTTCCGACATTTCACACATTTTGAAAACTGCAGGGGGGTTTGGGCAAAATATGACCCATCGCCGTTTACAGTAATTGGCATATTTTTGCAATAAAATGTCGTAATTTGAAACTGAAAATAGGTGCAGGGAGTCAGAATTCGGCTCAAAAATCATGCTCAGGAGTCAAATTTCCGACATTTCAGACATTTTCAAAACTGCAGGGGGTTTGGGCAAAATATGACCCATCTCCGATTACAGTAATTGGCATATTTTCGGTATGAAACGTCGTAATTTGAAACTAATAATAGGTGCATAGAGTCAGAATTCGGCTCAAAAATCATGCTCAGGAGTCAAATTTCCAACATTTCAGACATTTTGAAAACTGCAGGGGGGTTTGGGCAAAATATGACCCACCACCGTTTTCAGTAATTGGCATATTTTCGGTATGAAACGTCGTAATTTGAAACTAAAAATAGGTGCAGAGAGTCAGAATTCGGCTCAAAAATCATGCTCAGGAGTCAAATTTCCGACATTTCAGACATTTTGAAAACTGCAGGGGGGTTTGGGCAAAATATGACCCATCTTCGTTTACAGTAATTGGCATATTTTCGGTATGAAACGTCGTAATTTGAAACTGAAAATAGGTGCAGAGAGTCAGAATTCGGATAAAAAATCACGCTCAGGAGTCAAATTTCCGACATTTCACACATTTTGAAAACTGCAGGGGGGTTTGGGCAAAATATGACCCATCGCCGTTTACAGTAATTGGCATATTTTTGCAATGAAACGTCGTAATTTGAAACTGAAAATAGGTGCAGAGAGTCAGAATTCGGCTCAAAAATCATGCTCAGGAGTCAAATTTCCGACATTTCAGACATTTTGAAAACTGCAGGGGGGTTTAGGCAAAATATGACCCATCTCCGTTTAGAGTAATTGGCATATTTTCGGTATGAAACGTCGTAATTTGAAACTAAAAATAGGTGCAGAGAGTCAGAATTCGGCTCAAAAATCATGCTCAGGAGTCAAATTTCCAACATTTCAGACATTTTGAAAACTGCAGGGGGGTTTGGGCAAAATATGACCCATCACCGTTTACAGTAATTGGCATATTTTCGGTATGAAACGTCGTAATTTGAAACTGAAAATAGTTGCAGAGAGTCAGAATTCGGATAAAAAATCATGCTCAGGACTCAAATTTCCGACATATCAGACATTTTGAAAACTGCAGGGGGGTTTGGGCAAAATATGACCCATCGCTGTTTTCAGTAATTGGCATATTTTTGGTATGAAACGTCGTAATTTGAAACTGAAAATAGGTGCAGAGAGTCAGAATTCGGATAAAAAATCACGCTCAGGAGTCAAATTTCCGACATTTCATTCATTTTAAAAACTGCAGGGGGGGTTTGGGCAAAATATGACCCATCGCCGTTTTCAGTAATTGGCATATTTTCGGTATGAAACGCCGTAATTTGAAACTGAAAATAGGTGCAGAGTCAGTAACGGCTCAAAAATCACGCTCAGGAGTCAAATTTCCGACATTTCAGACATTTTGAAAACTGCAGGGGGGTTTGGGCAAAATATGACCTATCGCAGTTTACAGTAATTGGCATATTTTCGGTATGAAACGTCGTATTTTGAAACTGAAAATAGGTGCAGAGAGTCAGAATTCGGCTCAAAAATCACGCTCAGGAGTCAAATTTCCGACATTTCAGACATTTTGAAAACTGCAGGGGGGTTTGGGCAAAATATGACCCATCACCGTTTTCAGTAATTGGTATATTTTCGGTATGAAACGTCGTAATTTGAAACTAAAAATAGGTGCAGAGAGTCAGAATTCGGCTCAAAAATCATGCTCAGGAGTCAAATTTCCGACATATCAGACATTTTGAAAACTGCAGGGGGGTTTGGGCAAAATATGACCCATCGCTGTTTTCAGTAATTGGCATATTTTCGGTATGAAACGTCGTAATATGAAACTGAAAATAGGTACAGAGAGTCAGAATTCGGATAAAAAATCACGCTCAGGAGTCAAATTTCCGACATTTCATACATTTTAAAAACTGCAGGGGGGGTTTGGGCAAAATATGACCCATCGCCGTTTTCAGTAATTGGCATATTTTCGGTATGAAACGCCGTAATTTGAAACTGAAAATAGGTGCAGAGTCAGTAACGGCTCAAAAATCACGCTCAGGAGTCAAATTTCCGACATTTCAGACATTTTGAAAACTGCAGGGGGGTTTGGGCAAAATATGACCTATCGCAGTTTACAGTAATTGGCATATTTTCGGTATGAAACGTCGTATTTTGAAACTGAAAATAGGTGCAGAGAGTCAGAATTCGGCTCAAAAATCACGCTCAGGAGTCAAATTTCCGACATTTCAGACATTTTGAAAACTGCAGGGGGGTTTGGGCAAAATATGACCCATTGCCGTTTTCAGTAATTGGCATATTTTCGGTAAAAAAAAGTCGTAATTTGAAACTGAAAATAGGTACAGAGAGTCAGAATTCGGATAAAAAATCACGCTCAGGAGTCAAATTTCCGACATTTCAGACATTTTGAAAACTGCAGGGGGGTTTGGCCAAAATATGACCTATCGCCGTTTACAGTAATTGGCATATTTTCGGTATGAAACGTCGTATTTTGAAACTGAAAATAGGTGCAGAGAGTCAGAATTCGGCTCAAAAATCACACTAAGGAGTCAAATTTCCGACATTTCAGACATTTTGAAAACTGAGGGGGGGGGGGGTTGGGCAAAATATGACCCATCGCCGTTTTCAGTAATTGGCATATTTTCGGTATGAAACGTCGTAATTTGAAACTGAAAATAGGTTCAGAGAGTCAAAATTCGGATAAAAAATCACGCTCAGGAGTCAAATTTCCGACATTTCACACATTTTGAAAACTGCAGGGGGGTTTGGGCAAAATATGACCCATCGCCGTTTACAGTAATTGGCATATTTTTGCAATGAAATGTCGTAATTTGAAACTGAAAATAGGTGCAGGGAGTCAGAATTCGGCTCAAAAATCATGCTCAGGAGTCAAATTTCCGACATTTCAGACATTTTCAAAACTGCAGGGGGTTTGGGCAAAATATGACCCATCTCCGATTACAGTAATTGGCATATTTTCGGTATGAAACATCGTAATTTGAAACTAATAATAGGTGCATAGAGTCAGAATTCGGCTCAAAAATCATGCTCAGGAGTCAAATTTCCAACATTTCAGACATTTTGAAAACTGCAGGGGGGTTTGGGCAAAATATGACCCACCACCGTTTTCAGTAATTGGCATATTTTCGGTATGAAACGTCGTAATTTGAAACTAAAAATAGGTGCAGAGAGTCAGAATTCGGCTCAAAAATCATGCTCAGGAGTCAAATTTCCGACATTTCAGACATTTTGAAAACTGCAGGGGGGTTTGGGCAAAATATGACCCATCTTCGTTTACAGTAATTGGCATATTTTCGGTATGAAACGTCGTAATTTGAAACTGAAAATAGGTGCAGAGAGTCAGAATTCGGATAAAAAATCACGCTCAGGAGTCAAATTTCCGACATTTCACACATTTTGAAAACTGCAGGGGGGTTTGGGCAAAATATGACCCATCGCCGTTTACAGTAATTGGCATATTTTTGCAATGAAACGTCGTAATTTGAAACTGAAAATAGGTGCAGAGAGTCAGAATTCGGCTCAAAAATCATGCTCAGGAGTCAAATTTCCGACATTTCAGACATTTTGAAAACTGCAGGGGGGTTTGGGCAAAATATGACCCATCTCCGTTTAGAGTAATTGGCATATTTTCGGTATGAAACGTCGTAATTTGAAACTAAAAATAGGTGCAGAGAGTCAGAATTCGGCTCAAAAATCATGCTCAGGAGTCAAATTTCCAACATTTCAGACATTTTGAAAACTGCAGGGGGGTTTGGGCAAAATATGACCCATCACCGTTTACAGTAATTGGCATATTTTCGGTATGAAACGTCGTAATTTGAAACTGAAAATAGTTGCAGAGAGTCAGAATTCGGATAAAAAATCATGCTCAGGACTCAAATTTCCGACATATCAGACATTTTGAAAACTGCAGGGGGGTTTGGGCAAAATATGACCCATCGCTGTTTTCAGTAATTGGCATATTTTTGGTATGAAACGTCGTAATTTGAAACTGAAAATAGGTGCAGAGAGTCAGAATTCGGATAAAAAATCACGCTCAGGAGTCAAATTTCCGACATTTCAGACATTTTAAAAACTGCAGGGGGGTTTGGGCAAAATATGACCCATCGGCTTTTTCAGTAATTGGCATATTTTCGGTATAAAAAGTCGTAATTTGAAACTGAAAATAGGTGCATAGAGTCAGAATTCGGATAAAAAATCACGCTCAGGAGTCCAATTTCCGACATTTCAGACATTTTGAAAACTGCAGGGGGGGTTTTGGCAAAATATGACCCATCGCCGTTTACAGTAATTGGCATATTTTCGATATGAAACGTCGTAATTTGAAACTGAAAATAGGTGCAGAGATTCAGAATTTGGCTCAAAAATCACGCTCAGGAGTCAAATTTCCGACATTTCAGACATTTTGAAAACTGCAGGGGGGTTAGGGCAAAATATGACCCATCGCCGTTTTCAGTAATTAGCATATTTTCGGTATAAAAAGTCGTAATTTGAAACTGAAAATAGGTGCAGAGAGTCAGAATTCGGATAACAAATCTCGCTCAGGAGTCAAATTTCCGACATTTCAGACATTTTGAAAACTGCAAGGGGGTTTGGGCAAAATATGACCCATCGCCGTTTACAGTAATTGGCATATATTCGGTATGGAACGTCGTAATTTGAAACTGAAAATAGGTGCAGAGAGTCAGAATTCGGCTCAAAAATCACACTCAGAAGTCAAATTTCCGACATTTCAGACATTTTAAAAACTGCAGGGGGGGTTTGGGCAAAATATGACCCATCGCCGTTTTCAGAAATTGGCATATTTTCGATATGAAACGTCGTAATTTGAAACTGAAAATAGGTGCAGATTCAGAATTTGGCTCAAAAATCACGCTCAGGAGTCAAATTTCCGACATTTCAGACATTTTGAAAACTGCAGGGGGGGTTTTGGCAAAATATGACCCATCGCTGTTTTCAGTAATTGGCATGTTTTCGGTATAAAAAGTCGTAATTTGAAACTGAAAATAGGTGCATAGAGTCAGAATTCGGCTCAAAAATCACGCTCAGGATTCAAATTTCCGACATTTTACACATTTTGAAAACTGCAGGGGGGTTTGGGCAAAATATGACCCATCGCCGTTTACAGTAATGGGCATATTTTCGCAATGAAACGTCGTAATTTGAAACTGAAAATAGGTGCAGAGAGTCAGAATTCGGCTCAAAAATCACGCTCAGGAGTCAAATTTCCGACATTTCAGACATTTTAAAAACTGCAGGGGGGTTTGTGTAAAATATGACCCATAACCGTTTTCAGTAATTGGCATATTTTCGGTACGAAACGTCGTAATTTGAAACTAAAAATAGGTGCAGAGAGTCAGAATTCGGCTCAAAAATCATGCTCAGGAGTCAAATTTCCGACATTTCAGACATTTTGAAAACTGCTGGGGGGTTTGGGCAAAATATGACCCATCGCCGTTTACAGTAATTGGCATATTTTCGGTATGAAACGTCGCAATTTAAAACTGAAAATAGGTGCAGAGAGTCAGAATTCGGATAAAAAATCATGCTCAGGTAGTCAAATTTCCGACATTTCAGACATTTTGAAAACTGCAGGGGGGGTTTTGGCAAAATATGACCCATCGCTGTTTTCAGTAATTGGCATATTTTCGGTATAAAAAGTCGTAATTTGAAACTGAAAATAGGTGCAGAGAGTCAGAATTCGGCTCAAAAATCACGCTCAGGAGTCAAATTTCCGACATTTCACACATTTTGAAAACTGCAGGGGGGTTTGGGCAAAATATGACCCATCGCCGTTTACAGTAATGGGCATATTTTCGCAATGAAACGTCGTAATTTGAAACTGAAAATAGGTGCAGAGAGTCAGAATTCGGCTCAAAAATCACGCTCAGGAATCAAATTTCCGATATTTCAGACATTTTAAAAACTGCAGGGGGGTTTGGGCAAAATATGACCCATCACCGTTTTCAGTAATTGGCATATTTTCGGTAAAAAAAAGTCGTAATTTGAAACTGAAAATAGGTACAGAGAGTCAGAATTCAGATAAAAAATCACGCTCAGGAGTCAAATTTCTGACATTTCAGACATTTTGAAAACTGCAGGGGGGGTTTGGCCAAAATATGACCTATCGCCGTTTACAGTAATTGGCATATTTTGGGTATGAAACGTCGTATTTTGAAACTGAAAATAGGTGCAGAGAGTCAGAATTCGGCTCAAAAATCACGCTCAGGAGTCAAATTTCCGACATTTCAGACATTTTGAAAACTGCAGGGGGGTTTGGGCAAAATATGACCCATCGCCGTTTTCAGTAATTGGCATATTTTCGGTATGAAACGTCGTAATTTGAAACTGAAAATAGGTGCAGAGAGTCAAAATTCGGATAAAAAATCACGCTCAGGAGTCAAATTTCCGACATTTCACACATTTTGAAAACTGCAGGGGGGTTTGGGCAAAATATGACCCATCGCCGTTTACAGTAATTGGCATATTTTTGCAATGAAACGTCGTAATTTGAAACTGAAATTAGGTGCAGAGAGTCAGCATTCGGCTCAAAAATCATGCTCAATAGTCAAATTTCCGACATTTCAGACATTTTGAAAACTGCAGGGGGGTTTGGGTAAAATATGACCCATCTCCGTTTACAGTAATTGGCATATTTTCGGTATGAAACGTCGTAATTTGAAACTAAAAGTAGGTGCAGAGTCAGAATTCGGCTCAAAAATCATGCTCAGGAGTCAAATTTCCAACATTTCAGACATTTTGAAAACCGCAGGGGGGTTTGGGCAAAATATGACCCATCACCGTTTTCAGTAATTGGCATATTTTCGGTATGAAACGTCGTAATTAGAAACTAAAAATAGGTGCTGAGAGTCAGAATTCGGCTAAAAAATCATGCTCAGGAGTCAAATTTCCGACATTTCAGACATTTTGAAAACTGCAGGGGGGTTTGGGCAAAATATGATCCATCTCCGTTTACAGTAATTGGCATATTTTCGGTATGAAACGTCGTAATTTGAAACTGAAAATAGGTGCAGAGAGTCTGAATTCGGATAAAAAATCACGCTCAGGAGTCAAATTTCCGACATTTCAGACATTTTAAAAACTGCAGGGGGGTTTGGGCAAAATTTGACCCATCGGCTTTTTCAGTAATTGGCATATTTTCGGTATAAAAAGTCGTAATTTGAAACTGAAAATAGGTGCAGAGTCAGAATTCGGATAATAAATCACGCTCAGGAGTCAAATTTCCGACATTTCAGACATTTTGAAAACTGCAGGGGGGGTTTTGGCAAAATATGACCCATCGCCGTTTACAGTAATTGGCATATTTTCGATATGAAACGTCGTAATTTGAAACTGAAAATAGGTGCAGAGATTCAGAATTTGGCTCAAAAATCACGCTCAGGAGTCAAATTTCCGACATTTCAGACATTTTGAAAACTGCAGGGGGGTTAGGGCAAAATATGACCCATCGCCGTTTTCAGTAATTGGCATATTTTCGGTATAAAAAGTCGTAATTTGAAACTGAAAATAGGTGCAGAGAGTCAGAATTCGGATAACAAATCTCGCTCAGGAGTCAAATTTCCGACATTTCAGACATTTTGAAAACTGCAGGGGGGTTTGGGCAAAATATGACCCATCGCCGTTTACAGTAATTGGCATATATTCGGTATGGAACGTCGTAATTTGAAACTGAAAATAGGTGCAGAGAGTCAGAATTCGGCTCAAAAATCACACTCAGGAGTCAAATTTCCGACATTTCAGACATTTTAAAAACTGCAGGGGGGGTTTGGGCAAAATATGACCCATCGCCGTTTTCAGAAATTGGCCTATTTTCGATATGAAACGTCGTAATTTGAAACTGAAAATAGGTGCAGAGATTCAGAATTTGGCTCAAAAATCACGCTCAGGAGTCAAATTTCCGACATTTCAGACATTTTGAAAACTGCAGGGGGGTTTGGGCAAAATATGACCCATTGCATTTTTCAGTAATTGGCATATTTTCGGTAAAAAAAAGTCGTAATTTGAAACTGAAAATAGGTGCAGAGATTCAGAATCCGGATAAAAAATCACGCTCAGTAGTCAAATTTCCGACATTTCAGACATTTTGAAAACTGCAGGGGGGTTTGGGCAAAATATGACCCATCGCCGTTTTCAGTAATTGGCATATTTTCGGTATAAAAAGTCGTAATTTGAAACTGAAAATAGGTGCAGAGAGTCAGAATTCGGATAAAAAATCACGCTCAGGAGTCAAATTTCCGACATTTCAGACATTTTAAAAACTGCAGGGGGGTTTGTGCAAAATATGACCCATCACCGTTTTCAGTAATTGGCATATTTTCGGTACGAAACGTCGTAATTTGAAACTAAAAATAGGTGCAGAGAGTCAGAATTCAACTCAAAAATAATTCTCAGGAGTCAAATTTCCGACATTTCAGACATTTTGAAAACTGCAGGGGGGTTTGGGCAAAATATGACCCATCGTCGTTTACAGTAATTGGCATATTTTCGGTATGAAACGTCGTAATTTAAAGCTGAAAATAGGTGCAGAGAGTCAGAATTCAGATAAAAAATCATGCTCAGGAGTCAAATTTCCGACATTTCAAACATTTTAAAAACTCCAGGGGGATTTGGACAAAATAAGACCCATCACCGTTTTCAGTTATTGGCATATTTTCGGTATGAAACGTCGTAATTTGAAACTAAAAATAGGTGCAGAGAGTCAGAATTCGGCTCAAAAATCACGCTCAGGAGTCAAATTTCCGACATTTCCGACATTTTGAAAACTGCAGGGGGGTTTGGGCAAAATATGACCCATCGCCGTTTACAGTAATTGGCATATTTTCGGTATGAAACGTCGTAATTTGAAACTGAAAATAGGTGCAGAGAGTCAGAATTCGGATAAAAAATCATGCTCAGGAGTCAAATTTCCGACATTTCAGACATTTTAAAAACTGCAGGGGGATTTGGACAAAATATGACCCATCGACGTTTTCAGTAATTGGCATATTTTCGGTATGAAACGTCGTAATATGAAACTGAAAATAGGTGCAGACAGTCAGATTTCGGATAAAAAATCACGCTCAGGACTCAAATTTCCGACATTTCAGACATTTTGAAAACTGCAGGGGGGGTTTTGGCAAAATATGACCCATCGCTGTTTTCAGTAATTGGCATGTTTTCGGTATAAAAAGTCGTAATTTGAAACTGAAAATAGGTGCATAGAGTCAGAATTCGGCTCAAAAATCACGCTCAGGAGTCAAATTTCCGACATTTTACACATTTTGAAAACTGCAGGGGGGTTTGGGCAAAATATGACCCATCGCCGTTTACAGTAATGGGCATATTTTCGCAATGAAACGTCGTAATTTGAAACTGAAAATAGGTGCAGAGAGTCAGAATTCGGCTCAAAAATCACGCTCAGGAATCAAATTTCCAACATTTCAGACATTTTAAAAACTGCAGGGGGGTTTGGGCAAAATATGACCCATCACCGTTTTCAGTAATTGGTATATTTTCGGTATGAAACGTCGTAATTTGAAACTAAAAATAGGTGCAGAGAGTCAGAATTCGGCTCAAAAATCATGCTCAGGAGTCAAATTTCCGACATATCAGACATTTTGAAAACTGCAGGGGGGTTTGGGCAAAATATGACCCATCGCTGTTTTCAGTAATTGGCATATTTTCGGTATGAAACGTCGTAATTTGAAACTGAAAATAGGTACAGAGAGTCAGAATTCGGATAAAAAATCACGCTCAGGAGTCAAATTTCCGACATTTCATACATTTTAAAAACTGCAGGGGGGGTTTGGGCAAAATATGACCCATCGCCGTTTTCAGTAATTGGCATATTTTCGGTATGAAACGCCGTAATTTGAAACTGAAAATAGGTGCAGAGTCAGTAACGGCTCAAAAATCACGCTCAGGAGTCAAATTTCCGACATTTCAGACATTTTGAAAACTGCAGGGGGGTTTGGGCAAAATATGACCTATCGCAGTTTACAGTAATTGGCATATTTTCGGTATGAAACGTCGTATTTTGAAACTGAAAATAGGTGCAGAGAGTCAGAATTCGGCTCAAAAATCACGCTCAGGAGTCAAATTTCCGACATTTCAGACATTTTGAAAACTGCAGGGGGGTTTGGGCAAAATATGACCCATTGCCGTTTTCAGTAATTGGCATATTTTCGGTAAAAAAAGTCGTAATTTGAAACTGAAAATAGGTACAGAGAGTCAGAATTCGGATAAAAAATCACGCTCAGGAGTCAAATTTCCGACATTTCAGACATTTTGAAAACTGCAGGGGGGTTTGGCCAAAATATGACCTATCGCCGTTTACAGTAATTGGCATATTTTCGGTATGAAACGTCGTATTTTGAAACTGAAAATAGGTGCAGAGAGTCAGAATTCGGCTCAAAAATCACACTAAGGAGTCAAATTTCCGACATTTCAGACATTTTGAAAACTGAGGGGGGGGGGGGGTTGGGCAAAATATGACCCATCGCCGTTTTCAGTAATTGGCATATTTTCGGTATGAAACGTCGTAATTTGAAACTGAAAATAGGTGCAGAGAGTCAAAATTCGGATAAGAAATCACGCTCAGGAGTCAAATTTCCGCCATTTCACACATTTTGAAAACTGCAGGGGGGTTTGGGCAAAATATGACCCATCGCCGTTTACAGTAATTGGCATATTTTTGCAATGAAATGTCGTAATTTGAAACTGAAAATAGGTGCAGAGAGTCAGGATTCGGCTCAAAAATCATGCTCAGGAGTCAAATTTCCGACATTTCAGACATTTTCAAAACTGTAGGGGGTTTGGGCAAAATATGACCCATCTCCGATTACAGTAATTGGCATATTTTCGGTATGAAACGTCGTAATTTGAAACTGAAAATAGGTACAGAGAGTCAGAATTCGGATAAAAAATCACGCTCAGGAGTCAAATTTCCGACATTTCAGACATTTTGAAAACTGCAGGGGGAGTTTTGTCAAAATATGACCCATTGCCGTTTACAGTAATTGGCATATTTTCGATATGAAACGTCGTAATTTGAAACTGAAAATAGGTGCAGAGATTCAGAATTTGGCTCAAAAATCACGCTCAAGAGTCAAATTTCCGACATTTCAGACATTTTGAAAACTGCAGAGGGGTTAGGGCAAAATATGACCCATCGCCGTTTTCAGTAATTGGCATATTTTCGGTATAAAAAGTCGTAATTTGAAACTGAAAATAGGTGCAGAGAGTCAGAATTCGGATAACAAATCTCGCTCAGGAGTCAAATTTCCGACATTTCAGACATTTTGAAAACTGCAGGGGGGTTTGGGCAAAATATGACCCATCGCCGTTTACAGTAATTGGCATATATTCGGTATGGAACGTCGTAATTTGAAACTGAAAGTAGGTGCAGAGAGTCAGAATTCGGCTCAAATATCACACTCAGGATTCAAATTTCCGACATTTCAGACATTTTGAAAACTGCAGGGGGGGTTTTGGCAAAATATGACCCATCGCCGTTTTCAGAAATTGGCATATTTTCGATATGAAACGTCGTAATTTGAAACTGAAAATAGGTGCAGAGATTCAGAATTTGGCTCAAAAATCACGCTCAGGAGTCAAATTTCCGACATTTCAGACATTTTGAAAACTGCAGGGGACTTAGGGTAAAATATGACCCATCGCCGTTTTTAGTAATTGGCATATTTTCGGTATAAAAAGTCGTAATTTGAAACTGAAAAAAGGTGCACAGAGTCAGAATTCGGATAACAAATCACGCTCAGGAGTCAAATTTCCGACATTTCAGACATTTTGAAAACTGCAGGGGGGTTTGGGCAAAATATGACCCATCGCCGTTTACAGTAATTGGCATATATTCGGTATGGAACGTCGTAATTTGAAACTGAAAATAGGAGCAGAGAGTCAGAATTCGGCTCAAAAATCACACTCAGGAGTCAAATTTCCGACATTTCAGACATTTTAAAAACTGCAGGGGGGGTTGGGCAAAATTTGACCCATCGCCGTTTTCAGTAATTGGCATATTTTCGGTATGAAACGTCGTAATTTGAAACTGAAAATAGGTGCAGAGAGTCAGAATTCGGCTCAAAAATCACGCTCAGGAGTCAAATTTCCGACATTTCAGACATTTTGAAAACTGCAGGGGGGTTTGGGCAAAATATGACCCATTGCCGTTTTAAGTAATTGGCATATTTTCGGTAAAAAAAAGTCGTAATTTGAAACTGAAAATAGGTGCAGAGATTCAGAATCCGGATAAAAAATCACGCTCAGTAGTCAAATTTCCGACATTTCAGACATTTTGAAAACTGCAGGGGGGTTTGGTCAAAATATGACCCATCGCCGTTTTCAGTAATTGGCATATTTTCGGTATAAAAAGTCGTAATTTGAAACTGAAAATAGGTCTTAAGATTCAGAATTCGGATAAAAAAACACGCTCAGGAGTCAAATTTCCGACATTTCACACATTTTGAAAACTGCAGGGGGATTTGGGCAAAATATGACCCATCGCCGTTTACAGTAATTGGCATATTTTCGCTATGAAACGTCGTAATTTGAAACTGAAAATAGGTGCAGAGTCAGAATTTGGCTCAAAAATCACGCTCAGGAGTCAAATTTCCGACATTTCAGACATTTTAAAAACTGCAGGGGGTTTGTGCAAAATATGATCCATCACCGTTTTCAGTAATTGGCATATTTTCGGTATGAAACGTCGTAATTTGAAACTAAAAATAGGTGCAGAGAGTCAGAATTCGGCTCAAAAATCATGCTCAGGAGTCAAATTTCCGACATTTCAGACATTTTGAAAACTGCAGGGGGGTTTGGGCAAAATATGACCCATCGCCGTTTACAGTAATTGGCATATTTTCGGTATGAAACGTCGTAATTTGAAACTGAAAATAGGTGCAGAGAGTCAGAATTCGGATAAAAAATCATGCTCAGGAGTCAAATTTCCGACATTTCAGACATTTTAAAAACTGCAGGGGGATTTGGACAAAATATGACCCATCACCGTTTTCAGTAATTGGCATATTTTCGGTATGAAACGGCGTAATTTGAAACTAAAAATAGGTGCAGAGAGTCAGAATTCGGCTCAAAAATCACGCTCAGGAGTCAAATTTCCGACATTTCCGACATTTTGAAAACTGCAGGGGGGTTTGGGCAAAATATGACCCATCGCCGTTTACAGTAATTGGCATAGTTTCGGTATGAAACGTCGTAATTTGAAACTGAAAATAGGTGCAGAGAGTCAGAATTCGGATAAAAAATCATGCTCAGGAGTCAAATTTCCGACATTTCAGACATTTTAAAAACTGCAGGGGGATTTGGACAAAATATGACCCATCGACGTTTTCAGTAATTGGCATATTTTCGGTATGAAACGTCGTAATATGAAACTGAAAATAGGTGCAGACAGTCACATTTCGGATAAAAAATCACGCTCAGGAGTCAAATTTCCGGCATTTCAGACATTTTGAAAACTGCAGGGGGGGTTTGGGCAAAATATGACCCATCGCCGTTTACAGTAATTGGCATATTTTCGATATGAAACGTCGTAATTTGAAACTGAAAATAGGTGCAGAGATTCAGAATTTGGCTCAAAAATCACGCTCAGGAGTCAAATTTCCGACATTTCAGACATTTTGAAAACTGCAGGGGGGTAAGGGCAAAATATGACCCATCGCCGTTTTCAGTAATTCGCATATTTTCGGTATAAAAAGTCGTAATTTGAAACTGAAAATAGGTGCAGAGAGTCAGAATTCGGATAACAAATCACGCTCAGGAGTCAAATTTCCGACATTTCAGACATTTTGATAACTGCAGGGGGGTTTGGGCAAAATATGACCCATCGGCTTTTTCAGTAATTGGCATATTTTCGGTATAAAAAGTCGCAATTTGAAACTGAAAATAGGTGCAGAGAGTCATAATTTGGATAAAAAATCACGCTCAGGAGTCAAACTTCCGACATTTCAGACATTTTGAAAACTGCAGGGGGGTTTGGGCAAAATATGACCCATCTTCGTTTACAGTAATTGGCATATTTTCGGTATGAAACGTCGTAATTTGAAACTGAAAATAGGTGCAGAGAGTCAGAATTCGGATAAAAAATCATGCTCAGGAGTCAAATTTCCGACATATCAGACATTTTGAAAACTGCAGGGGGGTTTGGGCAAAATATGACCCATCGCTGTTTTCACTAATTGGCATATTTTCGGTATGAAACGTCGTAATTTGAAACTGAAAATAGGTGCAGAGAGTCAGAATTCGGATAAAAAATCACGCTCAGGAGTCAAATTTCCGACATTTCAGACATTTTGAAAACTGCAGGGGGGTTTGGGCAAAATATGACCCATCGGCTTTTTCAGTAATTGGCATATTTTCGGTATAAAAAGTCGTAATTTGAAACTGAAAATAGGTGCAGAGAGTCGGAATTCGGATAAAAAATCACGCTCAGGAGTCAAATTTCCGACATTTCAGACATTTTGAAAACTGCAGGGGGAGTTTTGTCAAAATATGACCCATCGCCGTTTACAGTAATTGGCATATTTTCGATATGAAACGTCGTAATTTGAAACTGAAAATAGGTCCAGAGATTCAGAATTTGGCTCAAAAATCACGCTCAGGAGTCAAATTTCCGACATTTCAGACATTTTGAAAACTGCAGGGGACTTAGGGTAAAATATGATCCATCGCCGTTTTTAGTAATTGGCATATTTTCGGTATAAAAAGTCGTAATTTGAAACTGAAAATAGGTGCACAGAGTCAGAATTCGGATAACAAATCACGCTCAGGAGTCAAATTTCCGACATTTCAGACATTTTGAAAACTGCAGGGGGGATTGGGCAAAATATGACCCATCGCCGTTTACAGTAATTGGCATATATTCGGTATGGAACGTCCTAATTTGAAACTGAAAATAGGAGCAGAGAGTCAGAATTCGGCTCAAAAATCACACTCAGGAGTCAAATTTCCGACATTTCAGACATTTTGAAAACTGCAGGGGGGTTTGGGCAAAATATGACCCATCGCCGTTTACAGTAATTGGCATAGTTTCGGTATGAAACGTCGTAATTTGAAACTGAAAATAGGTGCAGAGAGTCAGAATTCGGATAAAAAATCATGCTCAGGAGTCAAATTTCCGACATTTCAGACATTTTAAAAACTGCAGGGGGATTTGGACAAAATATGACCCATCACCGTTTTCAGTAATTGGCATATTTTCGGTATGAAACGTCGTAATTTGAAACTAAAAATAGGTGCAGAGATTCAGAATTCGGCTCAAAAATCACGCTCAGGAGTCAAATTTCCGACATTTCCGACATTTTGAAAACTGCAGGGGGGTTTGGGCAAAATATGACCCATCGCCGTTTACAGTAATTGGCATAGTTTCGGTATGAAACGTCGTAATTTGAAACTGAAAATAGGTGCAGAGAGTCAGAATTCGGATAAAAAATCATGCTCAGTAGTCAAATTTCCGACATTTCAGACATTTTGAAAACTGCAGGGGGATTTGGACAAAATATGACCCATCGACGTTTTCAGTAATTGGCATATTTTCGGTATGAAACGTCGTAATATGAAAATGAAAATAGGTGCAGACAGTCACATTTCGGATAAAAAATCACGCTCAGGAGTCAAATTTCCGACATTTCAGACATTTTGAAAACTGCAAGGGGGGTTTGGGCAAAATATGACCCATCGCCGTTTACAGTAATTGGCATATTTTCGATATGAAACGTCGTAATTTGAAACTGAAAATAGGTGCAGAGATTCAGAATTTGGCTCAAAAATCACGCTCAGGAGTCAAATTTCCGACATTTCAGACATTTTGAAAACTGCAGGGGGGTTAGGGCAAAATATGACCCATCGCCGTTTTCAGTAATTCGCATATTTTCGGTATAAAAAGTCGTAATTTGAAACTGAAAATAGGTGCAGAGAGTCAGAATTCGGATAACAAATCACGCTCAGGAGTCAAATTTCCGACATTTCAGACATTTTGAAAACTGCAGGGGGGTTAGGGCAAAATATGACCCATCGCCGTTTTCAGTAATTCGCATATTTTCTGTATAAAAAGTCGTAATTTGAAACTGAAAATAGGTGCAGAGAGTCAGAATTCGGCTCAAAAATCACACTCAGGAGTCAAATTTCCGACATTTCAGACATTTTAAAAACTGCAGGGGGGGTTTGGGCAAAATATGACCCATTGCCGTTTTCAGTAATTGGCATATTTTCGGTAAAAAAATTCGTAATTTGAAACTGAAAATAGGTTCGGAGAGTCAGAATTCGGATAAAAAATCACGCTGAGGAGTCAAATTTCCTACATTTTAGACATTTTCAAAATTGCAGGGGAGTTTGGGCAAAATAGGACCCATCGCCGTTTTCAGTAATTGGCATATTTTCGGTATAAAAAGTCGTATTTTGAAACTGAAAATAGGTGCAGAGAGTCAGAATTCGGCTCAAAAATCACGCTCAGGAGTCAAATTTCCGACATTTCAGACATTTTGATAACTGCAGGGGGGTTTGGGCAAAATATGACCCATCGGCTTTTTCAGTAATTGGCATATTTTCGGTATAAAAAGTCGCAATTTGAAACTGAAAATAGGTGCAGAGAGTCATAATTTGGATAAAAAATCACGCTCTGGAGTCAAACTTCCGACATTTCAGACATTTTGAAAACTGCAGGGGGGTTTGGGCAAAATATGACCCATCGCCGTTTACAGTAATTGGCATATATTCGGTATGGAACGTCGTAATTTGAAACTAAAAATAGGTGCAGAGAGTCAGAATTCGGATAAAAAATCATGCTCAGGAGTCAAATTTCCGACATATCAGACATTTTGAAAACTGCAGGGGGGTTTTTGCAAAATATGACCCATCGCTGTTTTCACTAATTGGCATATTTTCGGTATGAAACGTCGTAATTTGAAACTGAAAATAGGTGCAGAGAGTCAGAATTCGGATAAAAAATCACGCTCAGGAGTCAAATTTCAGACATTTCAGACATTTTGAAAACTGCAGGGGGGTTTGGGCAAAATATGACCCATCGGCTTTTTCAGTAATTGGCATATTTTCGGTATAAAAAGTCGTAATTTGAAACTGAAAATAGGTGCAGAGAGTCGGAATTCGGATAAAAAATCACGCTCAGGAGTCAAATTTCCGACATTTCAGACATTTTGAAAACTGCAGGGGGAGTTTTGTCAAAATATGACCCATCGCCGTTTACAGTAATTGGCATATTTTCGATATGAAACGTCGTTATTTGAAACAGAAAATAGGTGCAGAGATTCAGAATTTGGCTAAAAAATCACGCTCAAGAGTCAAATTTCCGACATTTCAGACATTTTGAAAACTGCAGAGGGGTTAGGGCAAAATATGACCCATCGCCGTTTTCAGTAATTGGCATATTTTCGGTATAAAAAGTCGTAATTTGAAACTGAAAATAGGTGCAGAGAGTCAGAATTCGGATAACAAATCTCGCTCAGGAGTCAAATTTCCGACATTTCAGACATTTTGAAAACTGCAGGGGGGTTTGGGCAAAATATGACCCATCGCCGTTTACAGTAATTGGCATATATTCGGTATGGAACGTCGTAAATTGAAACTGAAAGTAGGTGCAGAGAGTCAGAATTCGGCTCAAAAATCACACTCAGGATTCAAATTTCCGACATTTCAGACATTTTAAAAACTGCAGGGGGGGTTTTGGCAAAATATGACCCATCGCCGTTTTCAGAAATTGGCATATTTTCGATATGAAACGTCGTAATTTGAAACTGAAAATAGGTGCAGAGATTCAGAATTTGGCTCAAAAATCACGCTCAGGAGTCAAATTTCCGACATTTCAGACATTTTGAAAACTGCAGGGGACTTAGGGTAAAATATGACCCATCGCCGTTTTTAGTAATTGGCATATTTTCGGTATAAAAAGTCGTAATTTGAAACTGAAAATAGGTGTACAGAGTCAGAATTCGGATAACAAATCACGCTCAGGAGTCAAATTTCCGACATTTCAGACATTTTGAAAACTGCAGGGGGGTTTGGGCAAAATATGACCCATCGCCGTTTACAGTAATTGGCATATATTCGGTATGGAACGTCGTAATTTGAAACTGAAAATAGGAGCAGAGAGTCGGAATTCGGATAAAAAATCACGCTCAGGAGTCAAATTTCCGACATTTCAGACATTTTGAAAACTGCAGGGGGAGTTTTGTCAAAATATGACCCATCGCCGTTTACAGTAATTGGCATATTTTCGATATGAAACGTCGTTATTTGAAACAGAAAATAGGTGCAGAGATTCAGAATTTGGCTAAAAAATCACGCTCAAGAGTCAAATTTCCGACATTTCAGACATTTTGAAAACTGCAGGGGGGTTTGGGCAAAATATGACCCATCGCCGTTTACAGTAATTGGCATATATTCGGTATGGAACGTCGTAATTTGAAACTAAAAATAGGTGCAGAGAGTCAGAATTCGGATAAAAAATCATGCTCAGGAGTCAAATTTCCGACATATCAGACATTTTGAAAACTGCAGGGGGGTTTTTGCAAAATATGACCCATCGCTGTTTTCACTAATTGGCATATTTTCGGTATGAAACGTCGTAATTTGAAACTGAAAATAGGTGCAGAGAGTCAGAATTCGGATAAAAAATCACGCTCAGGAGTCAAATTTCCGACATTTCAGACATTTTGAAAACTGCAGGGGGGTTTGGGCAAAATATGACCCATCGGCTTTTTCATTAATTGGCATATTTTCGGTATAAAAAGTCGTAATTTGAAACTGAAAATAGGTGCAGAGAGTCGGAATTCAGATAAAAAATCACGCTCAGGAGTCAAATTTCCGACATTTCAGACATTTTGAAAACTGCAGGGGGAGTTTTGTCAAAATATGACCCATCGCCGTTTACAGTAATTGGCATATTTTCGATATGAAACGTCGTTATTTGAAACAGAAAATAGGTGCAGAGATTCAGAATTTGGCTAAAAAATCACGCTCAAGAGTCAAATTTCCGACATTTCAGACATTTTGAAAACTGCAGAGGGGTTAGGGCAAAATATGACCCATCGCCGTTTTCAGTAATTGGCATATTTTCGGTATAAAAAGTCGTAATTTGAAACTGAAAATAGGTGCAGAGAGTCAGAATTCGGATAACAAATCTCGCTCAGGAGTCAAATTTCCGACATTTCAGACATTTTGAAAACTGCAGGGGGGTTTGGGCAAAATATGACCCATCGCCGTTTACAGTAATTGGCATATATTCGGTATGGAACGTCGTAAATTGAAACTGAAAGTAGGTGCAGAGAGTCAGAATTCGGCTCAAAAATCACACTCAGGATTCAAATTTCCGACATTTCAGACATTTTAAAAACTGCAGGGGGGGTTTTGGCAAAATATGACCCATCGCCGTTTTCAGAAATTGGCATATTTTCGATATGAAACGTCGTAATTTGAAACTGAAAATAGGTGCAGAGATTCAGAATTTGGCTCAAAAATCACGCTCAGGAGTCAAATTTCCGACATTTCAGACATTTTGAAAACTGCAGGGGACTTAGGGTAAAATATGACCCATCGCCGTTTTTAGTAATTGGCATATTTTCGGTATAAAAAGTCGTAATTTGAAACTGAAAATAGGTGCACAGAGTCAGAATTCGGATAACAAATCACGCTCAGGAGTCAAATTTCCGACATTTCAGACATTTTGAAAACTGCAGGGGGGTTTGGGCAAAATATGACCCATCGCCGTTTACAGTAATTGGCATATATTCGGTATGGAACGTCGTAATTTGAAACTGAAAATAGGAGCAGAGAGTCAGAATTCGGCTCAAAAAGCACACTCAGGAGTCAAATTTCCGACATTTCAGACATTTTAAAAACTGCAGGGGGGGTTGGGCAAAATTTGACCCATCGCCGTTTTCAGTAATTGGCATATTTTCGGTATGAAACGTCGTAATTTGAAACTGAAAATAGGTGCAGAGAGTCAGAATTCGGCTCAAAAATCACGCTCAGGAGTCAAATTTCCGACATTTCAGACATTTTGAAAACTGCAGGGGGGTTTGGGCAAAATATGACCCATTGCCGTTTTCAGTAATTGGCATATTTTCGGTAAAAAAAGTCGTAATTTGAAACTGAAAATAGGTGCAGAGATTCAGAATCCGGATAAAAAATCACGCTCAGTAGTCAAATTTCCGACATTTCAGACATTTTGAAATCTGCAGGGGGGTTTGGGCAAAATATGACCCATTGCCGTTTTCAGTAATTGGCATATTTTCGGTATAAAAAGTCGTAATTTGAAACTGAAAATAGGTGCAGAGATTCAGAATTCGGATAAAAAATCACGCTCAGGAGTCAAATTTCCGACATTTCACACATTTTGAAAACTGCAGGGGGATTTGGGCAAAATATGACCCCTCGCCGTTTACAGTAATTGGCATATTTTCGCTATGAAACGTCGTAATTTTAAACTGAAAATAGGTGCAGAGATTCAGAATTTGGCTCAAAAATCACGCTCAGGAGTCAAATTTCCGACATTTCAGACATTTTAAAAACTGCAGGGGGGTTTGTGCAAAATATGACCCATCACCGTTTTCAGTAATTGGCATATTTTCGGTATGAAACGTCGTAATTTGAAACTAAAAATAGGTGCAGAAAGTCAGAATTCGGCTCAAAAATCATGCTCAGGAGTCAAATTTCCGACATTTCAGACATTTTGAAAACTGCAGGGGGGTTTGGGCAAAATATGACCCATCGCCGTTTACAGTAATTGGCATATTTTCGGTATGAAACGTCGTAATTTGAAACTGAAAATAGGTGCAGAGAGTCAGAATTCGGATAAAAAATCATGCTCAGGAGTCAAATTTCCGACATTTCAGACATTTTAAAAACTGCAGGGGGATTTGGACAAAATATGACCCATCACCGTTTTCAGTAATTGGCATATTTTCGGTATGAAACGTCGTAATGTGAAACTAAAAATAGGTGCAGAGAGTCAGAATTCGGCTCAAAATTCACGCTCTGGAGTCAAATTTCCGACATTTCCGACATTTTGAAAACTGCAGGGGGGTTTGGGCAAAATATGACCCATCGCCGTTTACAGTAATTGGCATAGTTTCGGTATGAAACGTCGTAATTTGAAACTGAAAATAGGTGCAGAGAGTCAGAATTCGGATAAAAAATCATGCTCAGGAGTCAAATTTCCGACATTTCAGACATTTTAAAAACTGCAGGGGGATTTGGACAAAATATGACCCATCGACGTTTTCAGTAATTGGCATATTTTCGGTATGAAACGTCGTAATATGAAACTGAAAATAGGTGCAGACAGTCACATTTCGGATAAAAAATCACGCTCAGGAGTCAAATTTCCGACATTTCAGACATTTTGAAAACTGCAGGGGGGGGGTTTGGGCAAAATATGACCCATCGCCGTTTACAGTAATTGGCATATATTCGGTATGGAACGTCGTAAATTGAAACTGAAAGTAGGTGCAGAGAGTCAGAATTCGGCTCAAAAATCACACTCAGGATTCAAATTTCCGACATTTCAGACATTTTAAAAACTGCAGGGGGGGTTTTGGCAAAATATGACCCATCGCCGTTTTCAGAAATTGGCATATTTTCGATATGAAACGTCGTAATTTGAAACTGAAAATAGGTGCAGAGATTCAGAATTTGGCTCAAAAATCACGCTCAGGAGTCAAATTTCCGACATTTCAGACATTTTGAAAACTGCAGGGGACTTAGGGTAAAATATGACCCATCGCCGTTTTTAGTAATTGGCATATTTTCGGTATAAAAAGTCGTAATTTGAAACTGAAAATAGGTGCACAGAGTCAGAATTCGGATAACAAATCACGCTCAGGAGTCAAATTTCCGACATTTCAGACATTTTGAAAACTGCAGGGGGGTTTGGGCAAAATATGACCCATCGCCGTTTACAGTAATTGGCATATATTCGGTATGGAACGTCGTAATTTGAAACTGAAAATAGGAGCAGAGAGTCGGAATTCGGATAAAAAATCACGCTCAGGAGTCAAATTTCCGACATTTCAGACATTTTGAAAACTGCAGGGGGAGTTTTGTCAAAATATGACCCATCGCCGTTTACAGTAATTGGCATATTTTCGATATGAAACGTCGTTATTTGAAACAGAAAATAGGTGCAGAGATTCAGAATTTGGCTAAAAAATCACGCTCAAGAGTCAAATTTCCGACATTTCAGACATTTTGAAAACTGCAGGGGGGTTTGGGCAAAATATGACCCATCGCCGTTTACAGTAATTGGCATATATTCGGTATGGAACGTCGTAATTTGAAACTAAAAATAGGTGCAGAGAGTCAGAATTCGGATAAAAAATCATGCTCAGGAGTCAAATTTCCGACATATCAGACATTTTGAAAACTGCAGGGGGGTTTTTGCAAAATATGACCCATCGCTGTTTTCACTAATTGGCATATTTTCGGTATGAAACGTCGTAATTTGAAACTGAAAATAGGTGCAGAGAGTCAGAATTCGGATAAAAAATCACGCTCAGGAGTCAAATTTCCGACATTTCAGACATTTTGAAAACTGCAGGGGGGTTTGGGCAAAATATGACCCATCGGCTTTTTCATTAATTGGCATATTTTCGGTATAAAAAGTCGTAATTTAAAACTGAAAATAGGTGCAGAGAGTCGGAATTCGGATAAAAAATCACGCTCAGGAGTCAAATTTCCGACATTTCAGACATTTTGAAAACTGCAGGGGGAGTTTTGTCAAAATATGACCCATCGCCGTTTACAGTAATTGGCATATTTTCGATATGAAACGTCGTTATTTGAAACAGAAAATAGGTGCAGAGATTCAGAATTTGGCTAAAAAATCACGCTCAAGAGTCAAATTTCCGACATTTCAGACATTTTGAAAACTGCAGAGGGGTTAGGGCAAAATATGACCCATCGCCGTTTTCAGTAATTGGCATATTTTCGGTATAAAAAGTCGTAATTTGAAACTGAAAATAGGTGCAGAGAGTCAGAATTCGGATAACAAATCTCGCTCAGGAGTCAAATTTCCGACATTTCAGACATTTTGAAAACTGCAGGGGGGTTTGGGCAAAATATGACCCATCGCCGTTTACAGTAATTGGCATATATTCGGTATGGAACGTCGTAAATTGAAACTGAAAGTAGGTGCAGAGAGTCAGAATTCGGCTCAAAAATCACACTCAGGATTCAAATTTCCGACATTTCAGACATTTTAAAAACTGCAGGGGGGGTTTTGGCAAAATATGACCCATCGCCGTTTTCAGAAATTGGCATATTTTCGATATGAAACGTCGTAATTTGAAACTGAAAATAGGTGCAGAGATTCAGAATTTGGCTCAAAAATCACGCTCAGGAGTCAAATTTCCGACATTTCAGACATTTTGAAAACTGCAGGGGACTTAGGGTAAAATATGACCCATCGCCGTTTTTAGTAATTGGCATATTTTCGGTATAAAAAGTCGTAATTTGAAACTGAAAATAGGTGTACAGAGTCAGAATTCGGATAACAAATCACGCTCAGGAGTCAAATTTCCGACATTTCAGACATTTTGAAAACTGCAGGGGGGTTTGGGCAAAATATGACCCATCGCCGTTTACAGTAATTGGCATATATTCGGTATGGAACGTCGTAATTTGAAACTGAAAATAGGAGCAGAGAGTCGGAATTCGGATAAAAAATCACGCTCAGGAGTCAAATTTCCGACATTTCAGACATTTTGAAAACTGCAGGGGGAGTTTTGTCAAAATATGACCCATCGCCGTTTACAGTAATTGGCATATTTTCGATATGAAACGTCGTTATTTGAAACAGAAAATAGGTGCAGAGATTCAGAATTTGGCTAAAAAATCACGCTCAAGAGTCAAATTTCCGACATTTCAGACATTTTGAAAACTGCAGGGGGGTTTGGGCAAAATATGACCCATCGCCGTTTACAGTAATTGGCATATATTCGGTATGGAACGTCGTAATTTGAAACTAAAAATAGGTGCAGAGAGTCAGAATTCGGATAAAAAATCATGCTCAGGAGTCAAATTTCCGACATATCAGACATTTTGAAAACTGCAGGGGGGTTTTTGCAAAATATGACCCATCGCTGTTTTCACTAATTGGCATATTTTCGGTATGAAACGTCGTAATTTGAAACTGAAAATAGGTGCAGAGAGTCAGAATTCGGATAAAAAATCACGCTCAGGAGTCAAATTTCCGACATTTCAGACATTTTGAAAACTGCAGGGGGGTTTGGGCAAAATATGACCCATCGGCTTTTTCATTAATTGGCATATTTTCGGTATAAAAAGTCGTAATTTGAAACTGAAAATAGGTGCAGAGAGTCGGAATTCAGATAAAAAATCACGCTCAGGAGTCAAATTTCCGACATTTCAGACATTTTGAAAACTGCAGGGGGAGTTTTGTCAAAATATGACCCATCGCCGTTTACAGTAATTGGCATATTTTCGATATGAAACGTCGTTATTTGAAACAGAAAATAGGTGCAGAGATTCAGAATTTGGCTAAAAAATCACGCTCAAGAGTCAAATTTCCGACATTTCAGACATTTTGAAAACTGCAGAGGGGTTAGGGCAAAATATGACCCATCGCCGTTTTCAGTAATTGGCATATTTTCGGTATAAAAAGTCGTAATTTGAAACTGAAAATAGGTGCAGAGAGTCAGAATTCGGATAACAAATCTCGCTCAGGAGTCAAATTTCCGACATTTCAGACATTTTGAAAACTGCAGGGGGGTTTGGGCAAAATATGACCCATCGCCGTTTACAGTAATTGGCATATATTCGGTATGGAACGTCGTAAATTGAAACTGAAAGTAGGTGCAGAGAGTCAGAATTCGGCTCAAAAATCACACTCAGGATTCAAATTTCCGACATTTCAGACATTTTAAAAACTGCAGGGGGGGTTTTGGCAAAATATGACCCATCGCCGTTTTCAGAAATTGGCATATTTTCGATATGAAACGTCGTAATTTGAAACTGAAAATAGGTGCAGAGATTCAGAATTTGGCTCAAAAATCACGCTCAGGAGTCAAATTTCCGACATTTCAGACATTTTGAAAACTGCAGGGGACTTAGGGTAAAATATGACCCATCGCCGTTTTTAGTAATTGGCATATTTTCGGTATAAAAAGTCGTAATTTGAAACTGAAAATAGGTGCACAGAGTCAGAATTCGGATAACAAATCACGCTCAGGAGTCAAATTTCCGACATTTCAGACATTTTGAAAACTGCAGGGGGGTTTGGGCAAAATATGACCCATCGCCGTTTACAGTAATTGGCATATATTCGGTATGGAACGTCGTAATTTGAAACTGAAAATAGGAGCAGAGAGTCAGAATTCGGCTCAAAAAGCACACTCAGGAGTCAAATTTCCGACATTTCAGACATTTTAAAAACTGCAGGGGGGGTTGGGCAAAATTTGACCCATCGCCGTTTTCAGTAATTGGCATATTTTCGGTATGAAACGTCGTAATTTGAAACTGAAAATAGGTGCAGAGAGTCAGAATTCGGCTCAAAAATCACGCTCAGGAGTCAAATTTCCGACATTTCAGACATTTTGAAAACTGCAGGGGGGTTTGGGCAAAATATGACCCATTGCCGTTTTCAGTAATTGGCATATTTTCGGTAAAAAAAGTCGTAATTTGAAACTGAAAATAGGTGCAGAGATTCAGAATCCGGATAAAAAATCACGCTCAGTAGTCAAATTTCCGACATTTCAGACATTTTGAAATCTGCAGGGGGGTTTGGGCAAAATATGACCCATTGCCGTTTTCAGTAATTGGCATATTTTCGGTATAAAAAGTCGTAATTTGAAACTGAAAATAGGTGCAGAGATTCAGAATTCGGATAAAAAATCACGCTCAGGAGTCAAATTTCCGACATTTCACACATTTTGAAAACTGCAGGGGGATTTGGGCAAAATATGACCCCTCGCCGTTTACAGTAATTGGCATATTTTCGCTATGAAACGTCGTAATTTTAAACTGAAAATAGGTGCAGAGATTCAGAATTTGGCTCAAAAATCACGCTCAGGAGTCAAATTTCCGACATTTCAGACATTTTAAAAACTGCAGGGGGGTTTGTGCAAAATATGACCCATCACCGTTTTCAGTAATTGGCATATTTTCGGTATGAAACGTCGTAATTTGAAACTAAAAATAGGTGCAGAAAGTCAGAATTCGGCTCAAAAATCATGCTCAGGAGTCAAATTTCCGACATTTCAGACATTTTGAAAACTGCAGGGGGGTTTGGGCAAAATATGACCCATCGCCGTTTACAGTAATTGGCATATTTTCGGTATGAAACGTCGTAATTTGAAACTGAAAATAGGTGCAGAGAGTCAGAATTCGGATAAAAAATCATGCTCAGGAGTCAAATTTCCGACATTTCAGACATTTTAAAAACTGCAGGGGGATTTGGACAAAATATGACCCATCACCGTTTTCAGTAATTGGCATATTTTCGGTATGAAACGTCGTAATGTGAAACTAAAAATAGGTGCAGAGAGTCAGAATTCGGCTCAAAATTCACGCTCTGGAGTCAAATTTCCGACATTTCCGACATTTTGAAAACTGCAGGGGGGTTTGGGCAAAATATGACCCATCGCCGTTTACAGTAATTGGCATAGTTTCGGTATGAAACGTCGTAATTTGAAACTGAAAATAGGTGCAGAGAGTCAGAATTCGGATAAAAAATCATGCTCAGGAGTCAAATTTCCGACATTTCAGACATTTTAAAAACTGCAGGGGGATTTGGACAAAATATGACCCATCGACGTTTTCAGTAATTGGCATATTTTCGGTATGAAACGTCGTAATATGAAACTGAAAATAGGTGCAGACAGTCACATTTCGGATAAAAAATCACGCTCAGGAGTCAAATTTCCGACATTTCAGACATTTTGAAAACTGCAGGGGGGGGGTTTGGGCAAAATATGACCCATCGCCGTTTACAGTAATTGGCATATATTCGGTATGGAACGTCGTAAATTGAAACTGAAAGTAGGTGCAGAGAGTCAGAATTCGGCTCAAAAATCACACTCAGGATTCAAATTTCCGACATTTCAGACATTTTAAAAACTGCAGGGGGGGTTTTGGCAAAATATGACCCATCGCCGTTTTCAGAAATTGGCATATTTTCGATATGAAACGTCGTAATTTGAAACTGAAAATAGGTGCAGAGATTCAGAATTTGGCTCAAAAATCACGCTCAGGAGTCAAATTTCCGACATTTCAGACATTTTGAAAACTGCAGGGGACTTAGGGTAAAATATGACCCATCGCCGTTTTTAGTAATTGGCATATTTTCGGTATAAAAAGTCGTAATTTGAAACTGAAAATAGGTGCACAGAGTCAGAATTCGGATAACAAATCACGCTCAGGAGTCAAATTTCCGACATTTCAGACATTTTGAAAACTGCAGGGGGGTTTGGGCAAAATATGACCCATCGCCGTTTACAGTAATTGGCATATATTCGGTATGGAACGTCGTAATTTGAAACTGAAAATAGGAGCAGAGAGTCGGAATTCGGATAAAAAATCACGCTCAGGAGTCAAATTTCCGACATTTCAGACATTTTGAAAACTGCAGGGGGAGTTTTGTCAAAATATGACCCATCGCCGTTTACAGTAATTGGCATATTTTCGATATGAAACGTCGTTATTTGAAACAGAAAATAGGTGCAGAGATTCAGAATTTGGCTAAAAAATCACGCTCAAGAGTCAAATTTCCGACATTTCAGACATTTTGAAAACTGCAGGGGGGTTTGGGCAAAATATGACCCATCGCCGTTTACAGTAATTGGCATATATTCGGTATGGAACGTCGTAATTTGAAACTAAAAATAGGTGCAGAGAGTCAGAATTCGGATAAAAAATCATGCTCAGGAGTCAAATTTCCGACATATCAGACATTTTGAAAACTGCAGGGGGGTTTTTGCAAAATATGACCCATCGCTGTTTTCACTAATTGGCATATTTTCGGTATGAAACGTCGTAATTTGAAACTGAAAATAGGTGCAGAGAGTCAGAATTCGGATAAAAAATCACGCTCAGGAGTCAAATTTCCGACATTTCAGACATTTTGAAAACTGCAGGGGGGTTTGGGCAAAATATGACCCATCGGCTTTTTCATTAATTGGCATATTTTCGGTATAAAAAGTCGTAATTTAAAACTGAAAATAGGTGCAGAGAGTCGGAATTCGGATAAAAAATCACGCTCAGGAGTCAAATTTCCGACATTTCAGACATTTTGAAAACTGCAGGGGGAGTTTTGTCAAAATATGACCCATCGCCGTTTACAGTAATTGGCATATTTTCGATATGAAACGTCGTTATTTGAAACAGAAAATAGGTGCAGAGATTCAGAATTTGGCTAAAAAATCACGCTCAAGAGTCAAATTTCCGACATTTCAGACATTTTGAAAACTGCAGAGGGGTTAGGGCAAAATATGACCCATCGCCGTTTTCAGTAATTGGCATATTTTCGGTATAAAAAGTCGTAATTTGAAACTGAAAATAGGTGCAGAGAGTCAGAATTCGGATAACAAATCTCGCTCAGGAGTCAAATTTCCGACATTTCAGACATTTTGAAAACT
Organism: Procambarus clarkii; assembly: GCF_040958095.1. Lineage (NCBI taxonomy): Eukaryota > Metazoa > Arthropoda > Malacostraca > Decapoda > Cambaridae > Procambarus > Procambarus clarkii. Next base: position 122,788 of record NW_027189197.1, read on the forward strand.
GCAGGGGGGTTTGGGCAAAATATGACCCATCGCCGTTTACAGTAATTGGCATATATTCGGTATGGAACGTCGTAAATTGAAACTGAAAGTAGGTGCAGAGAGTCAGAATTCGGCTCAAAAATCACACTCAGGATTCAAATTTCCGACATTTCAGACATTTTAAAAACTGCAGGGGGGGTTTTGGCAAAATATGACCCATCGCCGTTTTCAGAAATTGGCATATTTTCGATATGAAACGTCGTAATTTGAAACTGAAAATAGGTGCAGAGATTCAGAATTTGGCTCAAAAATCACGCTCAGGAGTCAAATTTCCGACATTTCAGACATTTTGAAAACTGCAGGGGACTTAGGGTAAAATATGACCCATCGCCGTTTTTAGTAATTGGCATATTTTCGGTATAAAAAGTCGTAATTTGAAACTGAAAATAGGTGCACAGAGTCAGAATTCGGATAACAAATCACGCTCAGGAGTCAAATTTCCGACATTTCAGACATTTTGAAAACTGCAGGGGGGTTTGGGCAAAATATGACCCATCGCCGTTTACAGTAATTGGCATATATTCGGTATGGAACGTCGTAATTTGAAACTGAAAATAGGAGCAGAGAGTCAGAATTCGGCTCAAAAAGCACACTCAGGAGTCAAATTTCCGACATTTCAGACATTTTAAAAACTGCAGGGGGGGTTGGGCAAAATTTTACCCATCGCCGTTTTCAGTAATTGGCATATTTTCGGTATGAAACGTCGTAATTTGAAACTGAAAATAGGTGCAGAGAGTCAGAATTCGGCTCAAAAATCACGCTCAGGAGTCAAATTTCCGACATTTCAGACATTTTGAAAACTGCAGGGGGGTTTGGGCAAAATATGACCCATTGCCGTTTTCAGTAATTGGCATATTTTCGGTAAAAAAAGTCGTAATTTGAAACTGAAAATAGGTGCAGAGATTCAGAATCCGGATAAAAAATCACGCTCAGTAGTCAAATTTCCGACATTTCAGACATTTTGAAATCTGCAGGGGGGTTTGGGCAAAATATGACCCATTGCCGTTTTCAGTAATTGGCATATTTTCGGTATAAAAAGTCGTAATTTGAAACTGAAAATAGGTGCAGAGATTCAGAATTCGGATAAAAAATCACGCTCAGGAGTCAAATTTCCGACATTTCACACATTTTGAAAACTGCAGGGGGATTTGGGCAAAATATGACCCCTCGCCGTTTACAGTAATTGGCATATTTTCGCTATGAAACGTCGTAATTTTAAACTGAAAATAGGTGCAGAGATTCAGAATTTGGCTCAAAAATCACGCTCAGGAGTCAAATTTCCGACATTTCAGACATTTTAAAAACTGCAGGGGGGTTTGTGCAAAATATGACCCATCACCGTTTTCAGTAATTGGCATATTTTCGGTATGAAACGTCGTAATTTGAAACTAAAAATAGGTGCAGAAAGTCAGAATTCGGCTCAAAAATCATGCTCAGGAGTCAAATTTCCGACATTTCAGACATTTTGAAAACTGCAGGGGGGTTTGGGCAAAATATGACCCATCGCCGTTTACAGTAATTGGCATATTTTCGGTATGAAACGTCGTAATTTGAAACTGAAAATAGGTGCAGAGAGTCAGAATTCGGATAAAAAATCATGCTCAGGAGTCAAATTTCCGACATTTCAGACATTTTAAAAACTGCAGGGGGATTTGGACAAAATATGACCCATCACCGTTTTCAGTAATTGGCATATTTTCGGTATGAAACGTCGTAATGTGAAACTAAAAATAGGTGCAGAGAGTCAGAATTCGGCTCAAAAATCACGCTCTGGAGTCAAATTTCCGACATTTCCGACATTTTGAAAACTGCAGGGGGGTTTGGGCAAAATATGACCCATCGCCGTTTACAGTAATTGGCATAGTTTCGGTATGAAACGTCGTAATTTGAAACTGAAAATAGGTGCAGAGAGTCAGAATTCGGATAAAAAATCATGCTCAGGAGTCAAATTTCCGACATTTCAGACATTTTAAAAACTGCAGGGGGATTTGGACAAAATATGACCCATCGACGTTTTCAGTAATTGGCATATTTTCGGTATGAAACGTCGTAATATGAAACTGAAAATAGGTGCAGACAGTCACATTTCGGATAAAAAATCACGCTCAGGAGTCAAATTTCCGACATTTCAGACATTTTGAAAACTGCAGGGGGGGGGTTTGGGCAAAATATGACCCATCGCCGTTTACAGTAATTGGCATATATTCGGTATGGAACGTCGTAAATTGAAACTGAAAGTAGGTGCAGAGAGTCAGAATTCGGCTCAAAAATCACACTCAGGATTCAAATTTCCGACATTTCAGACATTTTAAAAACTGCAGGGGGGGTTTTGGCAAAATATGACCCATCGCCGTTTTCAGAAATTGGCATATTTTCGATATGAAACGTCGTAATTTGAAACTGAAAATAGGTGCAGAGATTCAGAATTTGGCTAAAAAATCACGCTCAGGAGTCAAATTTCCGACATTTCAGACATTTTGAAAACTGCAGGGGACTTAGGGTAAAATATGACCCATCGCCGTTTTTAGTAATTGGCATATTTTCGGTATAAAAAGTCGTAATTTGAAACTGAAAATAGGTGCACAGAGTCAGAATTCGGATAACAAATCACGCTCAGGAGTCAAATTTCCGACATTTCAGACATTTTGAAAACTGCAGGGGGGTTTGGGCAAAATATGACCCATCGCCGTTTACAGTAATTGGCATATATTCGGTATGGAACGTCGTAATTTGAAACTGAAAATAGGAGCAGAGAGTCGGAATTCGGATAAAAAATCACGCTCAGGAGTCAAATTTCCGACATTTCAGACATTTTGAAAACTGCAGGGGGAGTTTTGTCAAAATATGACCCATCGCCGTTTACAGTAATTGGCATATTTTCGATATGAAACGTCGTTATTTGAAACAGAAAATAGGTGCAGAGATTCAGAATTTGGCTAAAAAATCACGCTCAAGAGTCAAATTTCCGACATTTCAGACATTTTGAAAACTGCAGGGGGGTTTGGGCAAAATATGACCCATCGCCGTTTACAGTAATTGGCATATATTCGGTATGGAACGTCGTAATTTGAAACTAAAAATAGGTGCAGAGAGTCAGAATTCGGATAAAAAATCATGCTCAGGAGTCAAATTTCCGACATATCAGACATTTTGAAAACTGCAGGGGGGTTTTTGCAAAATATGACCCATCGCTGTTTTCACTAATTGGCATATTTTCGGTATGAAACGTCGTAATTTGAAACTGAAAATAGGTGCAGAGAGTCAGAATTCGGATAAAAAATCACGCTCAGGAGTCAAATTTCCGACATTTCAGACATTTTGAAAACTGCAGGGGGGTTTGGGCAAAATATGACCCATCGGCTTTTTCATTAATTGGCATATTTTCGGTATAAAAAGTCGTAATTTGAAACTGAAAATAGGTGCAGAGAGTCGGAATTCGGATAAAAAATCACGCTCAGGAGTCAAATTTCCGACATTTCAGACATTTTGAAAACTGCAGGGGGAGTTTTGTCAAAATATGACCCATCGCCGTTTACAGTAATTGGCATATTTTCGATATGAAACGTCGTTATTTGAAACAGAAAATAGGTGCAGAGATTCAGAATTTGGCTAAAAAATCACGCTCAAGAGTCAAATTTCCGACATTTCAGACATTTTGAAAACTGCAGAGGGGTTAGGGCAAAATATGACCCATCGCCGTTTTCAGTAATTGGCATATTTTCGGTATAAACTGTCGTAATTTGAAACTGAAAATAGGTGCAGAGAGTCAGAATTCGGATAACAAATCTCGCTCAGGAGTCAAATTTCCGACATTTCAGACATTTTGAAAACTGCAGGGGGGTTTGGGCAAAATATGACCCATCGCCGTTTACAGTAATTGGCATATATTCGGTATGGAACGTCGTAAATTGAAACTGAAAGTAGGTGCAGAGAGTCAGAATTCGGCTCAAAAATCACACTCAGGATTCAAATTTCCGACATTTCAGACATTTTAAAAACTGCAGGGGGGGTTTTGGCAAAATATGACCCATCGCCGTTTTCAGAAATTGGCATATTTTCGATATGAAACGTCGTAATTTGAAACTGAAAATAGGTGCAGAGATTCAGAATTTGGCTCAAAAATCACGCTCAGGAGTCAAATTTCCGACATTTCAGACATTTTGAAAACTGCAGGGGACTTAGGGTAAAATAGGACCCATCGCCGTTTTTAGTAATTGGCATATTTTCGGTATAAAAAGTCGTAATTTGAAACTGAAAATAGGTGCACAGAGTCAGAATTCGGATAACAAATCACGCTCAGGAGTCAAATTTCCGACATTTCAGACATTTTGAAAACTGCAGGGGGGTTTGGGCAAAATATGACCCATCGCCGTTTACAGTAATTGGCATATATTCGGTATGGAACGTCGTAATTTGAAACTGAAAATAGGAGCAGAGAGTCAGAATTCGGCTCAAAAAGCACACTCAGGAGTCAAATTTCCGACATTTCAGACATTTTAAAAACTGCAGGGGGGGTTGGGCAAAATTTGACCCATCGCCGTTTTCAGTAATTGGCATATTTTCGGTATGAAACGTCGTAATTTGAAACTGAAAATAGGTGCAGAGAGTCAGAATTCGGCTCAAAAATCACGCTCAGGAGTCAAATTTCCGACATTTCAGACATTTTGAAAACTGCAGGGGGGTTTGGGCAAAATATGACCCATTGCCGTTTTCAGTAATTGGCATATTTTCGGTAAAAAAAGTCGTAATTTGAAACTGAAAATAGGTGCAGAGATTCAGAATCCGGATAAAAAATCACGCTCAGTAGTCAAATTTCCGACATTTCAGACATTTTGAAATCTGCAGGGGGGTTTGGGCAAAATATGACCCATTGCCGTTTTCAGTAATTGGCATATTTTCGGTATAAAAAGTCGTAATTTGAAACTGAAAATAGGTGCAGAGATTCAGAATTCGGATAAAAAATCACGCTCAGGAGTCAAATTTCCGACATTTCACACATTTTGAAAACTGCAGGGGGATTTGGGCAAAATATGACCCCTCGCCGTTTACAGTAATTGGCATATTTTCGCTATGAAACGTCGTAATTTTAAACTGAAAATAGGTGCAGAGATTCAGAATTTGGCTCAAAAATCACGCTCAGGAGTCAAATTTCCGACATTTCAGACATTTTAAAAACTGCAGGGGGGTTTGTGCAAAATATGACCCATCACCGTTTTCAGTAATTGGCATATTTTCGGTATGAAACGTCGTAATTTGAAACTAAAAATAGGTGCAGAAAGTCAGAATTCGGCTCAAAAATCATGCTCAGGAGTCAAATTTCCGACATTTCAGACATTTTGAAAACTGCAGGGGGGTTTGGGCAAAATATGACCCATCGCCGTTTACAGTAATTGGCATATTTTCGGTATGAAACGTCGTAATTTGAAACTGCAAATAGGTGCAGAGAGTCAGAATTCGGATAAAAAATCATGCTCAGGAGTCAAATTTCCGACATTTCAGACATTTTAAAAACTGCAGGGGGATTTGGACAAAATATGACCCATCACCGTTTTCAGTAATTGGCATATTTTCGGTATGAAACGTCGTAATGTGAAACTAAAAATAGGTGCAGAGAGTCAGAATTCGGCTCAAAAATCACGCTCAGGAGTCAAATTTCCGACATTTCCGACATTTTGAAAACTGCAGGGGGGTTTGGGCAAAATATGACCCATCGCCGTTTACAGTAATTGGCATAGTTTCGGTATGAAACGTCGTAATTTGAAACTGAAAATAGGTGCAGAGAGTCAGAATTCGGATAAAAAATCATGCTCAGGAGTCAAATTTCCGACATTTCAGACATTTTAAAAACTGCAGGGGGATTTGGACAAAATATGACCCATCGACGTTTTCAGTAATTGACATATTTTCGGTATGAAACGTCGTAATATGAAACTGAAAATAGGTGCAGACAGTCACATTTCGGATAAAAAATCACGCTCAGGAGTCAAATTTCCGACATTTCAGACATTTTGAAAACTGCAGGGGGGGGTTTGGGCAAAATATGACCCATCGCCGTTTACAGTAATTGGCATATTTTCGATATGAAACGTCGTAATTTGAAACTGAAAATCGATGCAGAGATTCAGAATTTGGCTCAAAAATCACGCTCAGGAGTCAAATTTCCGACATTTCAGACATTTTGAAAACTGCAGGGGGGTTAGGGCAAAATATGACCCATCGCCGTTTTCAGTAATTCGCATATTTTCGGTATAAAAAGTCGTAATTTGAAACTGAAAATAGGTGCAGAGAGTCAGAATTCGGATAACAAATCACGCTCAGGAGTCAAATTTCCGACATTTCATACATTTTGAAAACTGCAGGGGGGTTAGGGCAAAATATGACCCATCGCCGTTTTCAGTAATTCGCATATTTTCTGTATAAAAAGTCGTAATTTGAAACTGAAAATAGGTGCAGAGAGTCAGAATTCGGCTCAAAAATCACACTCAGGATTCAAATTTCCGACATTTCAGACATTTTAAAAACTGCAGGGGGGGTTTTGGCAAAATATGACCCATCGCCGATTTCAGAAATTGGCATATTTTCGATATGAAACGTCGTAATTTGAAACTGAAAATAGGTGCAGAGATTCAGAATTTGGCTCAAAATTCACGCTCAGGAGTCAAATTTCCGACATTTCAGACATTTTGAAAACTGCAGGGGACTTAGGGTAAAATATGACCCATCGCCGTTTTTAGTAATTGGCATATTTTCGGTATAAAAAGTCGTAATTTGAAACTGAAAATAGGTGCACAGAGTCAGAATTCGGCTCAAAAATCACACTCAGGAGTCAAATTTCCTACATTTCAGACATTTTAAAAACTGCAGGGGGGGTTGGGCAAAATTTGACCCATCGCCGTTTTCAGTAATTGGCATATTTTCGGTATGAAAAGTCGTAATTTGAAACTGAAAATAGGTGCAGAGAGTCAGAATTCGGCTCAAAAATCATGCTCAGGAGTCAAATTTCCGACATTTCAGACATTTTGAAAACTGCAGGGGGGTTTGGGCAAAATATGACCCATTGCCGTTTTCAGTAATTGGCATATTTTCGGTAAAAAAAAGTCGTAATTTGAAACTGAAAATAGGTGCAGAGATTCAGAATCCGGATAAAAAATCACGCTCAGTAGTCAAATTTCCGACATTTCAGACATTTTGAAAACTGCAGGGGGGTTTGGGCAAAATATGACCCATCGCCGTTTTCAGTAATTGGCATATTTTCGGTATAAAATGTCGTAATTTGAAACTGAAAATAGGTGCAGAGATTCAGAATTCGGATAAAAAATCACGCTCAGGAGTCAAATTTCCGACATTTCACACATTTTGAAAACTGCAGGGGGATTTGGGCAAAATATGACCCATCGCCGTTTACAGTAATTGGCATATTTTCGCTATGAAACGTCGTAATTTGAAACTGAAAATAGGTGCAGAGAGTCAGAATTTGGCTCAAAAATCACGCTCAGGAGTCAAATTTCCGACATTTCAGACATTTTAAAAACTGCAGGGGGGTTTGGGCAAAATATGACCCATCGCCGTTTACAGTAATTGGCATATTTTCGGTATGAAACGTCGTAATTTGAAACTGAAAATAGGTGCAGAGAGTCAGAATTCGGATAAAAAATCATGCTCAGGAGTCAAATTTCCGACATTTCAGACATTTTAAAAACTGCAGGGGGATTTGGACAAAATATGACCCATCACCGTTTTCAGTAATTGGCATATTTTCGGTATGAAACGTCGTAATGTGAAACTAAAAATAGGTGCAGAGAGTCAGAATTCGGCTCAAAAATCACGCTCAGGAGTCAAATTTCCGACATTTCCGACATTTTGAAAACTGCAGGGGGGTTTGGGCAAAATATGACCCATCGCCGTTTACAGTAATTGGCATAGTTTCGGTATGAAACGTCGTAATTTGAAACTGAAAATAGGTGCAGAGAGTCAGAATTCGGATAAAAAATCATGCTCAGGAGTCAAATTTCCGACATTTCAGACATTTTAAAAACTGCAGGGGGATTTGGACAAAATATGACCCATCGACGTTTTCAGTAATTGGCATATTTTCGGTATGAAACGTCGTAATATGAAACTGAAAATAGGTGCAGACATTCACATTTCGGATAAAAAATCACGCTCAGGAGTCAAATTTCCGACATTTAAAACATTTTGAAAACTGCAGGGGGGGTTTGGGCAAAATATGACCCATCGCCGTTTACAGTAATTGGCATATTTTCGATATGAAACGTCGTAATTTGAAACTGAAAATAGGTGCAGAGATTCAGAATTTGGCTAAAAAATCACGCTCAGGAGTCAAATTTCCGACATTTCAGACATTTTGAAAACTGCAGGGGGGTTAGGGCAAAATATGACCCATCGCCGTTTTCAGTAATTCGCATATTTTCGGTATAAAAAGTCGTAATTTGAAACTGAAAATAGGTGCAGAGAGTCAGAATTCGGATAACAAATCACGCTCAGGAGTCAAATTTCCGACATTTCAGACATTTTGAAAACTGCAGGGGGGTTAGGGCAAAATATGACCCATCGCCGTTTTCAGTAATTCGCATATTTTCTGTATAAAAAGTCGTAATTTGAAACTGAAAATAGGTGCAGAGAGTCAGAATTCGGCTCAAAAATCACACTCAGGAGTCAAATTTCCGACATTTCAGACATTTTAAAAACTGCAGGGGGGTTTGGGCAAAATATGACCCATCGGCTTTTTCAGTAATTGGCATATTTTCGGTATAAAAAGTCACAATTTGAAACTGAAAATAGATGCAGAGAGTCATAATTTGGATAAAAAATCACGCTCAGGAGTCAAACTTCCGACATTTCAGACATTTTGAAAACTGCAGGGGGGTTTGGGCAAAATATGACCCATCGCCGTTTACAGTAATTGGCATATATTCGGTATGGAACGTCGTAATTTGAAACTAAAAATAGGTGCAGAGAGTCAGAATTCGGATAAAAAATCATGCTCAGGGGTCAAATTTCCGACATATCAGACATTTTGAAAACTGCAGGGGGGTTTGGGCAAAATATGACCCATCGCTGTTTTCACTAATTGGCATATTTTCGGTATGAAACGTCGTAATTTGAAACTGAAAATAGGTGCAGAGAGTCAGAATTCGGATAAAAAATCACGCTCAGGAGTCAAATTTCCGACATTTCAGACATTTTGAAAACTGCAGGGGGGTTTGGGCAAAATATGACCCATCGGCTTTTTCAGTAATTCGCATATTTTCTGTATAAAAAGTCGTAATTTGAAACTGAAAATAGGTGCAGAGAGTCAGAATTCGGCTCAAAAATCACACTCAGGATTCAAATTTCCGACATTTCAGACATTTTAAAAACTGCAGGGGGGGTTTTGGCAAAATATGACCCATCGCCGTTTTCAGAAATTGGCATATTTTCGATATGAAACGTCGTAATTTGAAACTGAAAATAGGTGCAGAGATTCAGAATTTGGCTCAAAATTCACGCTCAGGAGTCAAATTTCCGACATTTCAGACATTTTGAAAACTGCAGGGGACTTAGGGTAAAATATGACCCATCGCCGTTTTTAGTAATTGGCATATTTTCGGTATAAAAAGTCGTAATTTGAAACTGAAAATAGGTGCACAGAGTCAGAATTCGGCTCAAAAATCACACTCAGGAGTCAAATTTCCGACATTTCAGACATTTTAAAAACTGCAGGGGGGGTTGGGCAAAATTTGACCCATCGCCGTTTTCAGTAATTGGCATATTTTCGGTATGAAACGTCGTAATTTGAAACTGAAAATAGGTGCAGAGAGTCAGAATTCGGCTCAAAAATCATGCTCAGGAGTCAAATTTCCGACATTTCAGACATTTTGAAAACTGCAGGGGGGGTTTGGGCAAAATATGACCCATTGCCGTTTTCAGTAATTGGCATATTTTCGGTAAAAAAAAGTCGTAATTTGAAACTGAAAATAGGTGCAGAGATTCAGAATCCGGATAAAAAATCACGCTCAGTAGTCAAATTTCCGACATTTCAGACATTTTGAAAACTGCAGGGGGGTTTGGGCAAAATATGACCCATCGCCGTTTTCAGTAATTGGCATATTTTCGGTATAAAAAGTCGTAATTTGAAACTGAAAATAGGTGCAGAGATTCAGAATTCGGATAAAAAATCACGCTCAGGAGTCAAATTTCCGACATTTCACACATTTTGAAAACTGCAGGGGGATTTGGGCAAAATATGACCCATCGCCGTTTACAGTAATTGGCATATTTTCGCTATGAAACGTCGTAATTTGAAACTGAAAATAGGTGCAGAGAGTCAGAATTTGGCTCAAAAATCACGCTCAGGAGTCAAATTTCCGACATTACAGACATTTTAAAAACTGCAGGGGGGTTTGGGCAAAATATGACCCATCGCCGTTTACAGTAATTGGCATATTTTCGGTATGAAACGTCGTAATTTGAAACTGAAAATAGGTGCAGAGAGTCAGTATTCGGATAAAAAATCATGCTCAGGAGTCAAATTTCCGACATTTCAGACATTTTAAAAACTGCAGGGGGATTTGGACAAAATATGACCCATCACCGTTTTCAGTAATTGGCATATTTTCGGTATGAAACGTCGTAATGTGAAACTAAAAATAGGTGCAGAGAGTCAGAATTCGGCTCAAAAATCACGCTCAGGAGTCAAATTTCCGACATTTCCGACATTTTGAAAACTGCAGGGGGGTTTGGGCAAAATATGACCCATCGCCGTTTACAGTAATTGGCATAGTTTCGGTATGAAACGTCGTAATTTGAAACTGAAAATAGGTGCAGAGAGTCAGAATTCGGATAAAAAATCATGCTCAGGAGTCAAATTTCCGACATTTCAGACATTTTAAAAACTGCAGGGGGATTTGGACAAAATATGACCCATCGACGTTTTCAGTAATTGGCATATTTTCGGTATGAAACGTCGTAATATGAAACTGAAAATAGGTGCAGACAGTCACATTTCGGATAAAAAATCACGCTCAGGAGTCAAATTTCCGACATTTCAGACATTTTGAAAACTGCAGGGGGGGTTTGGGCAAAATATGACCCATCGCCGTTTACAGTAATTGGCATATTTTCGATATGAAACGTCGTAATTTGAAACTGAAAATAGGTGCAGAGATTCAGAATTTGGCTAAAAAATCACGCTCAGGAGTCAAATTTCCGACATTTCAGACATTTTGAAAACTGCAGGGGGGTTAGGGCAAAATATGACCCATCGCCGTTTTCAGTAATTCGCATATTTTCGGTATAAAAAGTCGTAATTTGAAACTGAAAATAGGTGCAGAGAGTCAGAATTCGGATAACAAATCACGCTCAGGAGTCAAATTTCCGACATTTCAGACATTTTGAAAACTGCAGGGGGGTTAGGGCAAAATATGACCCATCGCCGTTTTCAGTAATTCGCATATTTTCTGTATAAAAAGTCGTAATTTGAAACTGAAAATAGGTGCAGAGAGTCAGAATTCGGCTCAAAAATCACACTCAGGAGTCAAATTTCCGACATTTCAGACATTTTAAAAACTGCAGGGGGGTTTGGGCAAAATATGACCCATCGGCTTTTTCAGTAATTGGCATATTTTCGGTATAAAAAGTCACAATTTGAAACTGAAAATAGGTGCAGAGAGTCATAATTTGGATAAAAAATCACGCTCAGGAGTCAAACTTCCGACATTTCAGACATTTTGAAAACTGCAGGGGGGTTTGGGCAAAATATGACCCATCGCCGTTTACAGTAATTGGCATATATTCGGTATGGAACGTCGTAATTTGAAACTAAAAATAGGTGCAGAGAGTCAGAATTCGGATAAAAAATCATGCTCAGGGGTCAAATTTCCGACATATCAGACATTTTGAAAACTGCAGGGGGGTTTGGGCAAAATATGACCCATCGCTGTTTTCACTAATTGGCATATTTTCGGTATGAAACGTCGTAATTTGAAACTGAAAATAGGTGCAGAGAGTCAGAATTCGGATAAAAAATCACGCTCAGGAGTCAAATTTCCGACATTTCAGACATTTTGAAAACTGCAGGGGGGTTTGGGCAAAATATGACCCATCGGCTTTTTCAGTAATTGGCATATTTTCGGTATAAAAAGTCGTAATTTGAAACTGAAAATAGGTGCAGAGAGTCAGAATTCGGATAAAAAATCACGCTCAGGAGTCAAATTTCCGACATTTCAGACATTTTCAAAACTGCAGGGGGAGTTTTGTCAAAATATGACCCATCGCCGTTTACAGTAATTGGCATATTTTCGATATGAAACGTCGTAATTTGAAACTGAAAATAGGTGCAGAGATTCAGAATTTGGCTCAAAAATCACGCTCAAGAGTCAAATTTCCGACATTTCAGACATTTTGAAAACTGCAGAGGGGTTAGGGCAAAATATGACCCATCGCCGTTTTCAGTAATTGGCATATTTTCGGTATAAAAAGTCGTAATTTGAAACTGAAAATAGGTGCAGAGAGTCCGAATTCGGATAACAAATCTCGATCAGGAGTCAAATTTCCGACATTTCAGACATTTTGAAAACTGCAGGGGGGTTTGGGCAAAATATGACCCATCGCCGTTTACAGTAACTGGCATATATTCAGTATGGAACGTCGTAATTTGAAACTGAAAGTAGGTGCAGAGAGTCAGAATTCGGCTCAAAAATCACACTCAGGAGTCAAATTTCCGACATTTCAGACATTTTAAAAACTGCAGGGGGGGTTTGGGCAAAATATGACCCATCGCCGTTTTCAGAAATTGGCATATTTTCGATATGAAACATCGTAATTTGAAACTGAAAATAGGTGCAGAGATTCAGAATTTGGCTCAAAAATCACGCTCAGGAGTCAAATTTCCGACATTTCAGACATTTTGAAAACTGCAGGGGGGTTAGGGCAAAATATGACCCATCGCCGTTTTCAGTAATTCGCATATTTTCGGTATAAAAAGTCGTAATTTGAAACTGAAAATAGGTGCAGAGAGTCAGAATTCGGATAACAAATCACGCTCAGGAGTCAAATTTCCGACATTTCAGACATTTTGAAAACTGCAGGGGGGTTAGGGCAAAATATGACCCATCGCCGTTTTCAGTAATTCGCATATTTTCTGTATAAAAAGTCGTAATTTGAAACTGAAAATAGGTGCAGAGAGTCAGAATTCGGCTCAAAAATCACACTCAAGATTCAAATTTCCGACATTTCAGACATTTTAAAAACTGCAGGGGGGGTTTTGGCAAAATATGACCCATCGCCGTTTTCAGAAATTGGCATATTTTCGATATGAAACGTCGTAATTTGAAACTGAAAATAGGTGCAGATATTCAGAATTTGGCTCAAAATTCACGCTCAGGAGTCAAATTTCCGACATTTCAGACATTTTGAAAACTGCAGGGGACTTAGGGTAAAATATGACCCATCGCCGTTTTTAGTAATTGGCATATTTTCGGTATAAAAAGTCGTAATTTGAAACTGAAAATAGGTGCACAGAGTCAGAATTCGGCTCAAAAATCACACTCAGGAGTCAAATTTCCGACATTTCAGACATTTTAAAAACTGCAGGGGGGGTTGGGCAAAATTTGACCCATCGCCGTTTTCAGTAATTGGCATATTTTCGGTATGAAACGTCGTAATTTGAAACTGAAAATAGGTGCAGAGAGTCAGAATTCGGCTCAAAAATCATGCTCAGGAGTCAAATTTCCGACATTTCAGACATTTTGAAAACTGCAGGGGGGTTTGGGCAAAATATGACCCATTGCCGTTTTCAGTAATTGGCATATTTTCGGTAAAAAAAAGTCGTAATTTGAAACTGAAAATAGGTGCAGAGATTCAGAATCCGGATAAAAAATCACGCTCAGTAGTCAAATTTCCGACATTTCAGACATTTTGAAAACTGCAGGGGGGTTTGGGCAAAATATGACCCATCGCCGTTTTCAGTAATTGGCATATTTTCGGTATAAAAAGTCGTAATTTGAAACTGAAAATAGGTGCAGAGATTCAGAATTCGGATAAAAAAACACGCTCAGGAGTCAAATTTCCAACATTTCACACATTTTGAAAACTGCAGGGGGATTTGGGCAAAATATGACCCATCGCCGTTTACAGTAATTGGCATATTTTCGCTATGAAACGTCGTAATTTGAAACTGAAAATAGGTGCAGAGAGTCAGAATTTGGCTCAAAAATCACGCTCAGGAGTCAAATTTCCGACATTTCAGACATTTTAAAAACTGCAGGGGGGTTTGGGCAAAATATGACCCATCGCCGTTTACAGTAATTGGCATATTTTCGGTATGAAACGTCGTAATTTGAAACTGAAAATAGGTGCAGAGAGTCAGAATTCGGATAAAAAATCATGCTCAGGAGTCAAATTTCCGACATTTCAGACATTTTAAAAACTGCAGGGGGATTTGGACAAAATATGACCCATCACCGTTTTCAGTAATTGGCATATTTTCGGTATGAAACGTCGTAATGTGAAACTAAAAATAGGTGCAGAGAGTCAGAATTCGGCTCAAAAATCACGCTCAGGAGTCAAATTTCCGACATTTCCGACATTTTGAAAACTGCAGGGGGGGTTTGGGCAAAATATGACCCATCGCCGTTTACAGTAATTGGCATAGTTTCGGTATGAAACGTCGTAATTTGAAACTGAAAATAGGTGCAGAGAGTCAGAATTCGGATAAAAAATCATGCTCAGGAGTCAAATTTCCGACATTTCAGACATTTTAAAAACTGCAGGGGGATTTGGACAAAATATGACCCATCGACGTTTTCAGTAATTGGCATATTTTCGGTATGAAACGTCGTAATATGAAACTGAAAATAGGTGCAGACAGTCACATTTCGGATAAAAAATCACGCTCAGGAGTCAAATTTCCGACATTTCAGACATTTTGAAAACTGCAGGGGGGGTTTGGGCAAAATATGACCCATCGCCGTTTACAGTAATTGGCATATTTTCGATATGAAACGTCGTAATTTGAAACTGAAAATAGGTGCAGAGATTCAGAATTTGGCTAAAAAATCACGCTCAGGAGTCAAATTTCCGACATTTCAGACATTTTGAAAACTGCAGGGGGGTTAGGGCAAAATATGACCCATCGCCGTTTTCAGTAATTCGCATATTTTCGGTATAAAAAGTCGTAATTTGAAACTGAAAATAGGTGCAGAGAGTCAGAATTCGGATAACAAATCACGCTCAGGAGTCAAATTTCCGACATTTCAGACATTTTGAAAACTGCAGGGGGGTTAGGGCAAAATATGACCCATCGCCGTTTTCAGTAATTCGCATATTTTCTGTATAAAAAGTCGTAATTTGAAACTGAAAATAGGTGCAGAGAGTCAGAATTCGGCTCAAAAATCACACTCAGGAGTCAAATTTCCGACATTTCAGACATTTTAAAAACTGCAGGGGGGTTTGGGCAAAATATGACCCATCGGCTTTTTCAGTAATTGGCATATTTTCGGTATAAAAAGTCACAATTTGAAACTGAAAATAGGTGCAGAGAGTCATAATTTGGATAAAAAATCACGCTCAGGAGTCAAACTTCCGACATTTCAGACATTTTGAAAACTGCAGGGGGGTTTGGGCAAAATATGACCCATCGCCGTTTACAGTAATTGGCATATATTCGGTATGGAACGTCGTAATTTGAAACTAAAAATAGGTGCAGAGAGTCAGAATTCGGATAAAAAATCATGCTCAGGGGTCAAATTTCCGACATATCAGACATTTTGAAAACTGCAGGGGGGTTTGGGCAAAATATGACCCATCGCTGTTTTCACTAATTGGCATATTTTCGGTATGAAACGTCGTAATTTGAAACTGAAAATAGGTGCAGAGAGTCAGAATTCGGATAAAAAATCACGCTCAGGAGTCAAATTTCCGACATTTCAGACATTTTGAAAACTGCAGGGGGGTTTGGGCAAAATATGACCCATCGGCTTTTTCAGTAATTGGCATATTTTCGGTATAAAAAGTCGTAATTTGAAACTGAAAATAGGTGCAGAGAGTCAGAATTCGGATAAAAAATCACGCTCAGGAGTCAAATTTCCGACATTTCAGACATTTTCAAAACTGCAGGGGGAGTTTTGTCAAAATATGACCCATCGCCGTTTACAGTAATTGGCATATTTTCGATATGAAACGTCGTAATTTGAAACTGAAAATAGGTGCAGAGATTCAGAATTTGGCTCAAAAATCACGCTCAAGAGTCAAATTTCCGACATTTCAGACATTTTGAAAACTGCAGAGGGGTTAGGGCAAAATATGACCCATCGCCGTTTTCAGTAATTGGCATATTTTCGGTATAAAAAGTCGTAATTTGAAACTGAAAATAGGTGCAGAGAGTCCGAATTCGGATAACAAATCTCGATCAGGAGTCAAATTTCCGACATTTCAGACATTTTGAAAACTGCAGGGGGGTTTGGGCAAAATATGACCCATCGCCGTTTACAGTAACTGGCATATATTCGGTATGGAACGTCGTAATTTGAAACTGAAAGTAGGTGCAGAGAGTCAGAATTCGGCTCAAAAATCACACTCAGGAGTCAAATTTCCGACATTTCAGACATTTTAAAAACTGCAGGGGGGGTTTGGGCAAAATATGACCCATCGCCGTTTTCAGAAATTGGCATATTTTCGATATGAAACATCGTAATTTGAAACTGAAAATAGGTGCAGAGATTCAGAATTTGGCTCAAAAATCACGCTCAGGAGTCAAATTTCCGACATTTCAGACATTTTGAAAACTGCAGGGGGGTTAGGGCAAAATATGACCCATCGCCGTTTTCAGTAATTCGCATATTTTCGGTATAAAAAGTCGTAATTTGAAACTGAAAATAGGTGCAGAGAGTCAGAATTCGGATAACAAATCACGCTCAGGAGTCAAATTTCCGACATTTCAGACATTTTGAAAACTGCAGGGGGGTTAGGGCAAAATATGACCCATCGCCGTTTTCAGTAATTCGCATATTTTCTGTATAAAAAGTCGTAATTTGAAACTGAAAATAGGTGCAGAGAGTCAGAATTCGGCTCAAAAATCACACTCAGGATTCAAATTTCCGACATTTCAGACATTTTAAAAACTGCAGGGGGGGTTTTGGCAAAATATGACCCATCGCCGTTTTCAGAAATTGGCATATTTTCGATATGAAACGTCGTAATTTGAAACTGAAAATAGGTGCAGAGATTCAGAATTTGGCTCAAAATTCACGCTCAGGAGTCAAATTTCCGACATTTCAGACATTTTGAAAACTGCAGGGGACTTAGGGTAAAATATGACCCATCGCCGTTTTTAGTAATTGGCATATTTTCGGTATAAAAAGTCGTAATTTGAAACTGAAAATAGGTGCACAGAGTCAGAATTCGGCTCAAAAATCACACTCAGGAGTCAAATTTCCGACATTTCAGACATTTTAAAAACTGCAGGGGGGGTTGGGCAAAATTTGACCCATCGCCGTTTTCAGTAATTGGCATATTTTCGGTATGAAACGTCGTAATTTGAAACTGAAAATAGGTGCAGAGAGTCAGAATTCGTCTCAAAAATCATGCTCAGGAGTCAAATTTCCGACATTTCAGACATTTTGAAAACTGCAGGGGGGTTTGGGCAAAATATTACCCATTGCCGTTTTCAGTAATTGGCATATTTTCGGTAAAAAAAAGTCGTAATTTGAAACTGAAAATAGGTGCAGAGATTCAGAATCCGGATAAAAAATCACGCTCAGTAGTCAAATTTCCGACATTTCAGACATTTTGAAAACTGCAGGGGGGTTTGGGCAAAATATGACCCATCGCCGTTTTCAGTAATTGGCATATTTTCGGTATAAAAAGTCGTAATTTGAAACTGAAAATAGGTGCAGAGAGTCAGAATTCGGATAAAAAATCATGCTCAGGAGTCAAATTTCCGACATTTCAGACATTTTAAAAACTGCAGGGGGATTTGGACAAAATATGACCCATCACCGTTTTCAGTAATTGGCATATTTTCGGTATGAAACGTCGTAATGTGAAACTAAAAATAGGTGCAGAGAGTCAGAATTCGGCTCAAAAATCACGCTCAGGAGTCAAATTTCCGACATTTCCGACATTTTGAAAACTGCAGGGGGGTTTGGGCAAAATATGACCCATCGCCGTTTACAGTAATTGGCATAGTTTCGGTATGAAACGTCGTATTTTGAAACTGAAAATAGGTGCAGAGAGTCAGAATTCGGATAAAAAATCATGCTCAGGAGTCAAATTTCCGACATTTCAGACATTAAAAAAACTGCAGGTGGATTTGGACAAAATATGACCCATCGACGTTTTCAGTAATTGGCATATTTTCGGTATGAAACGTCGTAATATGAAACTGAAAATAGGTGCAGACAGTCACATTTCGGATAAAAAATCACGCTCAGGAGTCAAATTTCCGACATTTCAGACATTTTGAAAACTGCAGGGGGGGTTTGGGCAAAATATGACCCATCGCCGTTTACAGTAATTGGCATATTTTCGATATGAAACGTCGTAATTTGAAACTGAAAATAGGTGCAGAGATTCAGAATTTGGCTAAAAAATCACGCTCAGGAGTCAAATTTCCGACATTTCAGACATTTTGAAAACTGCAGGGGGGTTAGGGCAAAATATGACCCATCGCCGTTTTCAGTAATTCGCATATTTTCGGTATAAAAAGTCGTAATTTGAAACTGAAAATAGGTGCAGAGAGTCAGAATTCGGATAACAAATCACGCTCAGGAGTCAAATTTCCGACATTTCAGACATTTTGAAAACTGCAGGGGGGTTAGGGCAAAATATGACCCATCGCCGTTTTCAGTAATTCGCATATTTTCTGTATAAAAAGTCGTAATTTGAAACTGAAAATAGGTGCAGAGAGTCAGAATTCGGCTCAAAAATCACACTCAGGAGTCAAATTTCCGACATTTCAGACATTTTAAAAACTGCAGGGGGGGTTTGGGCAAAATATGACCCATCGGCTTTTTCAGTAATTGGCATATTTTCGGTATAAAAAGTCACAATTTGAAACTGAAAATAGGTGCAGAGAGTCATAATTTGGATAAAAAATCACGCTCAGGAGTCAAACTTCCGACATTTCAGACATTTTGAAAACTGCAGGGGGGTTTGGGCAAAATATGACCCATCGCCGTTTACAGTAATTGGCATATATTCGGTATGAAACGTCGTAATTTGAAACTAAAAATAGGTGCAGAGAGTCAGAATTCGGATAAAAAATCACGCTCAGGAGTCAAATTTCCGACATTTCAGACATTTTGAAAACTGCAGGGGGGTTTGGGCAAAATATGACCCATCGGCTTTTTCAGTAATTGGCATATTTTCGGTATAAAAAGTTGTAATTTGAAACTGAAAATAGGTGCAGAGAGTCAGAATTCGGATAAAAAATCACGCTCAGGAGTCAAATTTCCGACATTTCAGACATTTTCAAAACTGCAGGGGGAGTTTTGTCAAAATATGACCCATCGCCGTTTACAGTAATTGGCATATTTTCGATATGAAACGTCGTAATTTGAAACTGAAAATAGGTGCAGAGATTCAGAATTTGGCTCAAAAATCACGCTCAAGAGTCAAATTTCCGACATTTCAGACATTTTGAAAACTGCAGAGGTGTTAGGGCAAAATATGACCCATCGCCGTTTTCAGTAATTGGCATATTTTCGGTATAAAAAGTCGTAATTTGAAACTGAAAATAGGTGCAGAGAGTCCGAATTCGGATAGCAAATCTCGATCAGGAGTCAAATTTCCGACATTTCAGACATTTTGAAAACTGCAGGGGGGTTTGGGCAAAATATGACCCATCGCCGTTTTCAGAAATTGCCATATTTTCGATATGAAACATCGTAATTTGAAACTGAAAATAGGTGCAGAGATTCAGAATTTGGCTCAAAAATCACGCTCAGGAGTCAAATTTCCGACATTTCAGACATTTTGAAAACTGCAGGGGGGTTAGGGCAAAATATGACCCATCGCCGTTTTCAGTAATTCGCATATTTTCAGTATAAAAAGTCGTAATTTGAAACTGAAAATAGGTGCAGAGAGTCAGAATTCGGATAACAAATCACGCTCAGGAGTCAAATTTCCGACATTTCAGACATTTTGAAAACTGCAGGGGGGGTTAGGGCAAAATATGACCCATCGCCGTTTTCAGTAATTCGCATATTTTCTGTATAAAAAGTCGTAATTTGAAACTGAAAATAGGTGCAGAGAGTCAGAATTCGGCTCAAAAATCACACTCAGGATTCAAATTTCCGACATTTCAGACATTTTAAAAACTGCAGGGGGGGTTTTGGCAAAATATGACCCATCGCCGTTTTCAGAAATTGGCATATTTTCGATATGAAACGTCGTAATTTGAAACTGAAAATAGGTGCAGAGATTCAGAATTTGGCTCAAAATTCACGCTCAGGAGTCAAATTTCCGACATTTCAGACATTTTGAAAACTGCAGGGGACTTAGGGTAAAATATGACCCATCGCCGTTTTTAGTAATTGGCATATTTTCGGTATAAAAAGTCGTAATTTGAAACTGAAAATAGGTGCACAGAGTCAGAATTCGGCTCAAAAATCACACTCAGGAGTCAAATTTCCGACATTTCAGACATTTTAAAAACTGCAGGGGGGGTTGGGCAAAATTTGACCCATCGCCGTTTTCAGTAATTGGCATATTTTCGGTATGAAACGTCGTAATTTGAAACTGAAAATAGGTGCAGAGAGTCAGAATTCGGCTCAAAAATCATGCTCAGGAGTCAAATTTCCGACATTTCAGACATTTTGAAAACTGCAGGGGGGTTTGGGCAAAATATGACCCATTGCCGTTTTCAGTAATTGGCATATTTTCGGTAAAAAAAAGTCGTAATTTGAAACTGAAAATAGGTGCAGAGATTCAGAATCCGGATAAAAAATCACGCTCAGTAGTCAAATTTCCGACATTTCAGACATTTTGAAAACTGCAGGGGGGTTTGGGCAAAATATGACCCATCGCCGTTTTCAGTAATTGGCATATTTTCGGTATAAAAAGTCGTAATTTGAAACTGAAAATAGGTGCAGAGATTCAGAATTCGGATAAAAAATCACGCTCAGGAGTCAAATTTCCGACATTTCACACATTTTGAAAACTGCAGGGGGATTTGGGCAAAATATGACCCATCGCCGTTTACAGTAATTGGCATATTTTCGCTATGAAACGTCGTAATTTGAAACTGAAAATAGGTGCAGAGAGTCAGAATTTGGCTCAAAAATCACGCTCAGGAGTCAAATTTCCGACATTTCAGACATTTTAAAAACTGCAGGGGGGTTTGGGCAAAATATGACCCATCGCCGTTTACAGTAATTGGCATATTTTCGGTATGAAACGTCGTAATTTGAAACTGAAAATAGGTGCAGAGAGTCAGAATTCGGATAAAAAATCATGCTCAGGAGTCAAATTTCCGACATTTCAGACATTTTAAAAACTGCAGGGGGATTTGGACAAAATATGACCCATCACCGTTTTCAGTAATTGGCATATTTTCGGTATGAAACGTCGTAATGTGAAACTAAAAATAGGTGCAGAGAGTCAGAATTCGGCTCAAAAATCACGCTCAGGAGTCAAATTTCCGACATTTCCGACATTTTGAAAACTGCAGGGGGGTTTGGGCAAAATATGACCCATCGCCGTTTACAGTAATTGGCATAGTTTCGGTATGAAACGTCGTAATTTGAAACTGAAAATCGGTGCAGAGAGTCAGAATTCGGATAAAAAATCATGCTCAGGAGTCAAATTTCCGACATTTCAGACATTTTAAAAACTGCAGGGGGATTTGGACAAAATATGACCCATCGACGTTTTCAGTAATTGGCATATTTTCGGTATGAAACGTCGTAATATGAAACTGAAAATACGTGCAGACAGTCACATTTCGGATAAAAAATCACGCTCAGGAGTCAAATTTCCGACATTTCAGACATTTTGAAAACTGCAGGGGGGGTTTGGGCAAAATATGACCCATCGCCGTTTACAGTAATTGGCATATTTTCGATATGAAACGTCGTAATTTGAAACTGAAAATAGGTGCAGAGATTCAGAATTTGGCTAAAAAATCACGCTCAGGAGTCAAATTTCCGACATTTCAGACATTTTGAAAACTGCAGGGGGGTTAGGGCAAAATATGACCCATCGCCGTTTTCAGTAATTCGCATATTTTCGGTATAAAAAGTCGTAATTTGAAACTGAAAATAGGTGTAGAGAGTCAGAATTCGGATAACAAATCACGCTCAGGAGTCAAATTTCCGACATTTCAGACATTTTGAAAACTGCAGGGGGGTTAGGGCAAAATATGACCCATCGCCGTTTTCAGTAATTCGCATATTTTCTGTATAAAAAGTCGTAATTTGAAACTGAAAATAGGTGCAGAGAGTCAGAATTCGGCTCAAAAATCACACTCAGGAGTCAAATTTCCGACATTTCAGACATTTTAAAAACTGCAGGGGGGTTTGGGCAAAATATGACCCATCGGCTTTTTCAGTAATTGGCATATTTTCGGTATAAAAAGTCACAATTTGAAACTGAAAATAGGTGCAGAGAGTCATAATTTGGATAAAAAATCACGCTCAGGAGTCAAACTTCCGACATTTCAGACATTTTGAAAACTGCAGGGGGGTTTGGGCAAAATATGACCCATCGCCGTTTACAGTAATTGGCATATATTCGGTATGGAACGTCGTAATTTGAAACTAAAAATAGGTGCAGAGAGTCAGAATTCGGATAAAAAATCATGCTCAGGGGTCAAATTTCCGACATATCAGACATTTTGAAAACTGCAGGGGGGTTTGGGCAAAATATGACCCATCGCTGTTTTCACTAATTGGCATATTTTCGGTATGAAACGTCGTAATTTGAAACTGAAAATAGGTGCAGAGAGTCAGAATTCGGATAAAAAATCACGCTCAGGAGTCAAATTTCCGACATTTCAGACATTTTGAAAACTGCAGGGGGGTTTGGGCAAAATATGACCCATCGGCTTTTTCAGTAATTGGCATATTTTCGGTATAAAAAGTCGTAATTTGAAACTGAAAATAGGTGCAGAGAGTCAGAATTCGGATAAAAAATCACGCTCAGGAGTCAAATTTCCGACATTTCAGACATTTTCAAAACTGCAGGGGGAGTTTTGTCAAAATATGACCCATCGCCGTTTACAGTAATTGGCATATTTTCGATATGAAACGTCGTAATTTGAAACTGAAAATAGGTGCAGAGATTCAGAATTTGGCTCAAAAATCACGCTCAAGAGTCAAATTTCCGACATTTCAGACATTTTGAAAACTGCAGAGGGGTTAGGGCAAAATATGACCCATCGCCGTTTTCAGTAATTGGCATATTTTCGGTATAAAAAGTCGTAATTTGAAACTGAAAATAGGTGCAGAGAGTCCGAATTCGGATAACAAATCTCGATCAGGAGTCAAATTTCCGACATTTCAGACATTTTGAAAACTGCAGGGGGGTTTGGGCAAAATATGACCCATCGCCGTTTACAGTAACTGGCATATATTCGGTATGGAACGTCGTAATTTGAAACTGAAAGTAGGTGCAGAGAGTCAGAATTCGGCTCAAAAATCACACTCAGGAGTCAAATTTCCGACATTTCAGACATTTTAAAAACTGCAGGGGGGTTTGAGCAAAATATGACCCATCGCCGTTTTCAGTAATTCGCATATTTTCGGTATAAAAAGTCGTAATTTGAAACTGAAAATAGGTGCAGAGAGTCAGAATTCGGCTCAAAAATCACACTCAGGAGTCAAATTTCCGACATTTCAGACATTTTAAAAACTGCAGGGGGGTTTGGGCAAAATATGACCCATCGGCTTTTTCAGTAATTGGCATATTTTCGGTATAAAAAGTCACAATTTGAAACTGAAAATAGGTGCAGAGAGTCATAATTTGGATAAAAAATCACGCTCAGGAGTCAAACTTCCGACATTTCAGACATTTTGAAAACTGCAGGGGGGTTTGGGCAAAATATGACCCATCTCCGTTTACAGTAATTGGCATATATTCGGTATGGAACGTCGTAATTTGAAACTAAAAATAGGTGCAGAGAGTCAGAATTCGGATAAAAAATCATGCTCAGGGGTCAAATTTCCGACATATCAGACATTTTGAAAACTGCAGGGGGGTTTGGGCAAAATATGACCCATCGCTGTTTTCACTAATTGGCATATTTTCGGTATGAAACGTCGTAATTTGAAACTGAAAATAGGTGCAGAGAGTCAGAATTCGGATAAAAAATCACGCTCAGGAGTCAAATTTCCGACATTTCAGACATTTTGAAAACTGCAGGGGGGTTTGGGCAAAATATGACCCATCGGCTTTTTCAGTAATTGGCATATTTTCGGTATAAAAAGTCGTAATTTGAAACTGAAAATAGGTGCAGAGAGTCAGAATTCGGATAAAAAATCACGCTCAGGAGTCAAATTTCCGACATTTCAGACATTTTCAAAACTGCAGGGGGAGTTTTGTCAAAATATGACCCATCGCCGTTTACAGTAATTGGCATATTTTCGATATGAAACGTCGTAATTTGAAACTGAAAATAGGTGCAGAGATTCAGAATTTGGCTCAAAAATCACGCTCAAGAGTCAAATTTCCGACATTTCAGACATTTTGAAAACTGCAGAGGGGTTAGGGCAAAATATGACCCATCGCCGTTTTCGGTAATTGGCATATTTTCGGTATAAAAAGTCGTAATTTGAAACTGAAAATAGGTGCAGAGAGTCCGAATTCGGATAACAAATCTCGATCAGGAGTCAAATTTCCGACATTTCAGACATTTTGAAAACTGCAGGGTGGTTTGGGCAAAATATGACCCATCGCCGTTTACAGTAACTGGCATATATTCGGTATGGAACGTCGTAATTTGAAACTGAAAGTAGGTGCAGAGAGTCAGAATTCGGCTCAAAAATCACACTCAGGAGTCAAATTTCCGACATTTCAGACATTTTAAAAACTGCAGGGGGGGTTTGGGCAAAATATGACCCATCGCCGTTTTCAGAAATTGGCATATTTTCGATATGAAACATCGTAATTTGAAACTGAAAATAGGTGCAGAGATTCAGAATTTGGCTCAAAAATCACGCTCAGGAGTCAAATTTCCGACATTTCAGACATTTTGAAAACTGCAGGGGGGTTAGGGCAAAATATGACCCATCGCCGTTTTCAGTAATTCGCATATTTTCGGTATAAAAAGTCGTAATTTGAAACTGAAAATAGGTGCAGAGAGTCAGAATTCGGATAACAAATCACGCTCAGGAGTCAAATTTCCGACATTTCAGACATTTTGAAAACTGCAGGGGGGTTAGGGCAAAATATGACCCATCGCCGTTTTCAGTAATTCGCATATTTTCTGTATAAAAAGTCGTAATTTGAAACTGAAAATAGGTGCAGAGAGTCAGAATTCGGCTCAAAAATCACACTCAGGATTCAAATTTCCGACATTTCAGACATTTTAAAAACTGCAGGGGGGGTTTTGGCAAAATATGACCCATCGCCGTTTTCAGAAATTGGCATATTTTCGATATGAAACGTCGTAATTTGAAACTGAAAATAGGTGCAGAGATTCAGAATTTGGCTCAAAATTCACGCTCAGGAGTCAAATTTCCGACATTTCAGACATTTTGAAAACTGCAGGGGACTTAGGGTAAAATATGACCCATCGCCGTTTTTAGTAATTGGCATATTTTCGGTATAAAAAGTCGTAATTTGAAACTGAAAATAGGTGCACAGAGTCAGAATTCAGCTCAAAAATCACACTCAGGAGTCAAATTTCCGACATTTCAGACATTTTAAAAACTGCAGGGGGGGTTGGGCAAAATTTGACCCATCGCCGTTTTCAGTAATTGGCATATTTTCGGTATGAAACGTCGTAATTTGAAACTGAAAATAGGTGCAGAGAGTCAGAATTCGGCTCAAAAATCATGCTCAGGAGTCAAATTTCCGACATTTCAGACATTTTGAAAACTGCAGGGGGGTTTGGGCAAAATATGACCCATTGCCGTTTTCAGTAATTGGCATATTTTCGGTAAAAAAAAGTCGTAATTTGAAACTGAAAATAGGTGCAGAGATTCAGAATCCGGATAAAAAATCACGCTCAGTAGTCAAATTTCCGACATTTCAGACATTTTGAAAACTGCAGGGGGGTTTGGGCAAAATATGACCCATCGCCGTTTTCAGTAATTGGCATATTTTCGGTATAAAAAGTCGTAATTTGAAACTGAAAATAGGTGCAGAGAGTCAGAATTCGGATAAAAAATCATGCTCAGGAGTCAAATTTCCGACATTTCAGACATTTTAAAAACTGCAGGGGGATTTGGACAAAATATGACCCATCACCGTTTTCAGTAATTGGCATATTTTCGGTATGAAACGTCGTAATTTGAAACTGAAAATAGGTGCAGAGATTCAGAATTTGGCTCAAAAATCACGCTCAAGAGTCAAATTTCCGACATTTCAGACATTTTGAAAACTGCAGGGGGGGTTTGGGCAAAATATGACCCATCGCCGTTTACAGTAATTGGCATATTTTCGATATGAAACGTCGTAATTTGAAACTGAAAATAGGTGCAGAGATTCAGAATTTGGCTAAAAAATCACGCTCAGGAGTCAAATTTCCGACATTTCAGACATTTTGAAAACTGCAGGGGGGTTAGGGCAAAATATGACCCATCGCCGTTTTCAGTAATTCGCATATTTTCGGTATAAAAAGTCGTAATTTGAAACTGAAAATAGGTGCAGAGAGTCAGAATTCGGATAACAAATCACGCTCAGGAGTCAAATTTCCGACATTTCAGACATTTTGAAAACTGCAGGGGGGTTAGGGCAAAATATGACCCATCGCCGTTTTCAGTAATTCGCATATTTTCTGTATAAAAAGTCGTAATTTGAAACTGAAAATAGGTGCAGAGAGTCAGAATTCGGCTCAAAAATCACACTCAGGAGTCAAATTTCCGACATTTCAGACATTTTAAAAACTGCAGGGGGGTTTGGGCAAAAATGACCCATCGGCTTTTTCAGTAATTGGCATATTTTCGGTATAAAAAGTCACAATTTGAAACTGAAAATAGGTGCAGAGAGTCATAATTTGGATAAAAAATCACGCTCAGGAGTCAAACTTCCGACATTTCAGACATTTTGAAAACTGCAGGGGGGTTTGGGCAAAATATGACCCATCGCCGTTTACAGTAATTGGCATATATTCGGTATGGAACGTCGTAATTTGAAACTAAAAATAGGTGCAGAGAGTCAGAATTCGGATAAAAAATCATGCTCAGGGGTCAAATTTCCGACATATCAGACATTTTGAAAACTGCAGGGGGGTTTGGGCAAAATATGACCCATCGCTGTTTTCACTAATTGGCATATTTTCGGTATGAAACGTCGTAATTTGAAACTGAAAATAGGTGCAGAGAGTCAGAATTCGGATAAAAAATCACGCTCAGGAGTCAAATTTCCGACATTTCAGACATTTTGAAAACTGCAGGGGGGTTTGGGCAAAATATGACCCATCGGCTTTTTCAGTAATTGGCATATTTTCGGTATAAAAAGTCGTAATTTGAAACTGAAAATAGGTGCCGAGATTCAGAATTTGGCTCAAAAATCACGCTCAAGAGTCAAATTTCCGACATTTCAGACATTTTGAAAACTGCAGGGGGGGGTTTGGGCAAAATATGACCCATCGCCGTTTACAGTAATTGGCATATTTTCGATATGAAACGTCGTAATTTGAAACTGAAAATAGGTGCAGAGATTCAGAATTTGGCTAAAAAATCACGCTCAGGAGTCAAATTTCCGACATTTCAGACATTTTGAAAACTGCAGGGGGGTTAGGGCAAAATATGACCCATCGCCGTTTTCAGTAATTCGCATATTTTCGGTATAAAAAGTCGTAATTTGAAACTGAAAATAGGTGCAGAGAGTCAGAATTCGGATAACAAATCACGCTCAGGAGTCAAATTTCCGACATTTCAGACATTTTGAAAACTGCAGGGGGGTTAGGGCAAAATATGACCCATCGCTGTTTTCACTAATTGGCATATTTTCGGTATAAAAAGTCGTAATTTGAAACTGAAAATAGGTGCAGAGAGTCAGAATTCGGATA
The DNA here is from genome assembly GCF_040958095.1 of Procambarus clarkii. Classification (NCBI taxonomy): domain Eukaryota; kingdom Metazoa; phylum Arthropoda; class Malacostraca; order Decapoda; family Cambaridae; genus Procambarus; species Procambarus clarkii. Next base: position 151,001 of record NW_027189197.1, read on the forward strand.
AAAAATCATGCTCAGGAGTCAAATTTCCGACATTTCAGACATTTTAAAAACTGCAGGGGGATTTGGACAAAATATGACCCATCACCGTTTTCAGTAATTGGCATATTTTCGGTATGAAACGTCGTAATTTGAAACTGAAAATAGGTGCAGAGATTCAGAATTTGGCTCAAAAATCACGCTCAAGAGTCAAATTTCCGACATTTCAGACATTTTGAAAACTGCAGGGGGGGTTTGGGCAAAATATGACCCATCGCCGTTTACAGTAATTGGCATATTTTCGATATGAAACGTCGTAATTTGAAACTGAAAATAGGTGCAGAGATTCAGAATTTGGCTAAAAAATCACGCTCAGGAGTCAAATTTCCGACATTTCAGACATTTTGAAAACTGCAGGGGGGTTAGGGCAAAATATGACCCATCGCCGTTTTCAGTAATTCGCATATTTTCGGTATAAAAAGTCGTAATTTGAAACTGAAAATAGGTGCAGAGAGTCAGAATTCGGATAACAAATCACGCTCAGGAGTCAAATTTCCGACATTTCAGACATTTTGAAAACTGCAGGGGGGTTAGGGCAAAATATGACCCATCGCCGTTTTCAGTAATTCGCATATTTTCTGTATAAAAAGTCGTAATTTGAAACTGAAAATAGGTGCAGAGAGTCAGAATTCGGCTCAAAAATCACACTCAGGAGTCAAATTTCCGACATTTCAGACATTTTAAAAACTGCAGGGGGGTTTGGGCAAAATATGACCCATCGGCTTTTTCAGTAATTGGCATATTTTCGGTATAAAAAGTCACAATTTGAAACTGAAAATAGGTGCAGAGAGTCATAATTTGGATAAAAAATCACGCTCAGGAGTCAAACTTCCGACATTTCAGACATTTTGAAAACTGCAGGGGGGTTTGGTCAAAATATGACCCATCGCCGTTTACAGTAATTGGCATATATTCGGTATGGAACGTCGTAATTTGAAACTTAAAATAGGTGCAGAGAGTCAGAATTCGGATAAAAAATCATGCTCAGGGGTCAAATTTCCGACATATCAGACATTTTGAAAACTGCAGGGGGGTTTGGGCAAAATATGACCCATCGCTGTTTTCACTAATTGGCATATTTTCGGTATGAAACGTCGTAATTTGAAACTGAAAATAGGTGCAGAGAGTCAGAATTCGGATAAAAAATCACGCTCAGGAGTCAAATTTCCGACATTTCAGACATTTTGAAAACTGCAGGGGGGTTTGGGCAAAATATGACCCATCGGCTTTTTCAGTAATTGGCATATTTTCGGTATAAAAAGTCGTAATTTGAAACTGAAAATAGGTGCAGAGAGTCAGAATTCGGATAAAAAATCACGCTCAGGAGTCAAATTTCCGACATTTCAGACATTTTCAAAACTGCAGGGGGAGTTTTGTCAAAATATGACCCATCGCCGTTTACAGTAATTGGCATATTTTCGATATGAAACGTCGTAATTTGAAACTGAAAATAGGTGCAGAGATTCAGAATTTGGCTCAAACATCACGCTCAAGAGTCAAATTTCCGACATTTCAGACATTTTGAAAACTGCAGAGGGGTTAGGGCAAAATATGACCCATCGCCGTTTTCAGTAATTGGCATATTTTCGGTATAAAAAGTCGTAATTTGAAACTGAAAATAGGTGCAGAGAGTCCGAATTCGGATAACAAATCTCGATCAGGAGTCAAATTTCCGACATTTCAGACATTTTGAAAACTGCAGGGGGGTTTGGGCAAAATATGACCCATCGCCGTTTACAGTAACTGGCATATATTCGGTATGGAACGTCGTAATTTGAAACTGAAAGTAGGTGCAGAGAGTCAGAATTCGGCTCAAAAATCACACTCAGGAGTCAAATTTCCGACATTTCAGACATTTTAAAAACTGCAGGGGGGTTTGGGCAAAATATGACCCATCGCCGTTTTCAGTAATTCGCATATTTTCGGTATAAAAAGTCGTAATTTGAAACTGAAAATAGGTGCAGAGAGTCAGAATTCGGCTCAAAAATCACACTCAGGAGTCAAATTTCCGACATTTCAGACATTTTAAAAACTGCAGGGGGGTTTGGGCAAAATATGACCCATCGGCTTTTTCAGTAATTGGCATATTTTCGGTATAAAAAGTCACAATTTGAAACTGAAAATAGGTGCAGAGAGTCATAATTTGGATAAAAAATCACGCTCAGGAGTCAAACTTCCGACATTTCAGACATTTTGAAAACTGCAGGGGGGTTTGGGCAAAATATGACCCATCTCCGTTTACAGTAATTGGCATATATTCGGTATGGAACGTCGTAATTTGAAACTAAAAATAGGTGCAGAGAGTCAGAATTCGGATAAAAAATCATGCTCAGGGGTCAAATTTCCGACATATCAGACATTTTGAAAACTGCAGGGGGGTTTGGGCAAAATATGACCCATCGCTGTTTTCACTAATTGGCATATTTTCGGTATGAAACGTCGTAATTTGAAACTGAAAATAGGTGCAGAGAGTCAGAATTCGGATAAAAAATCACGCTCAGGAGTCAAATTTCCGACATTTCAGACATTTTGAAAACTGCAGGGGGGTTTGGGCAAAATATGACCCATCGGCTTTTTCAGTAATTGGCATATTTTCGGTATAAAAAGTCGTAATTTGAAACTGAAAATAGGTGCAGAGAGTCAGAATTCGGATAAAAAATCACGCTCAGGAGTCAAATTTCCGACATTTCAGACATTTTCAAAACTGCAGGGGGAGTTTTGTCAAAATATGACCCATCGCCGTTTACAGTAATTGGCATATTTTCGATATGAAATGTCGTAATTTGAAACTGAAAATAGGTGCAGAGATTCAGAATTTGGCTCAAACATCACGCTCAAGAGTCAAATTTCCGACATTTCAGACATTTTGAAAACTGCAGAGGGGTTAGGGCAAAATATGACCCATCGCCGTTTTCAGTAATTGGCATATTTTCGGTATAAAAAGTCGTAATTTGAAACTGAAAATAGGTGCAGAGAGTCCGAATTCGGATAACAAATCTCGATCAGGAGTCAAATTTCCGACATTTCAGACATTTTGAAAACTGCAGGGGGGTTTGGGCAAAATATGACCCATCGCCGTTTACAGTAACTGGCATATATTCGGTATGGAACGTCGTAATTTGAAACTGAAAGTAGGTGCAGAGAGTCAGAATTCGGCTCAAAAATCACACTCAGGAGTCAAATTTCCGACATTTCAGACATTTTAAAAACTGCAGGGGGGTTTGGGCAAAATATGACCCATCGCCGTTTTCAGTAATTCGCATATTTTCGGTATAAAAAGTCGTAATTTGAAACTGAAAATAGGTGCAGAGAGTCAGAATTCGGCTCAAAAATCACACTCAGGAGTCAAATTTCCGACATTTCAGACATTTTAAAAACTGCAGGGGGGTTTGGGCAAAATATGACCCATCGGCTTTTTCAGTAATTGGCATATTTTCGGTATAAAAAGTCACAATTTGAAACTGAAAATAGGTGCAGAGAGTCATAATTTGGATAAAAAATCACGCTCAGGAGTCAAACTTCCGACATTTCAGACATTTTGAAAACTGCAGGGGGGTTTGGGCAAAATATGACCCATCTCCGTTTACAGTAATTGGCATATATTCGGTATGGAACGTCGTAATTTGAAACTAAAAATAGGTGCAGAGAGTCAGAATTCGGATAAAAAATCATGCTCAGGGGTCAAATTTCCGACATATCAGACATTTTGAAAACTGCAGGGGGGTTTGGGCAAAATATGACCCATCGCTGTTTTCACTAATTGGCATATTTTCGGTATGAAACGTCGTAATTTGAAACTGAAAATAGGTGCAGAGAGTCAGAATTCGGATAAAAAATCACGCTCAGGAGTCAAATTTCCGACATTTCAGACATTTTGAAAACTGCAGGGGGGTTTGGGCAAAATATGACCCATCGGCTTTTTCAGTAATTGGCATATTTTCGGTATAAAAAGTCGTAATATGAAACTGAAAATAGGTGCAGAGAGTCAGAATTCGGATAAAAAATCACGCTCAGGAGTCAAATTTCCGACATTTCAGACATTTTCAAAACTGCAGGGGGAGTTTTGTCAAAATATGACCCATCGCCGTTTACAGTAATTGGCATATTTTCGATATGAAACGTCGTAATTTGAAACTGAAAATAGGTGCAGAGATTCAGAATTTGGCTCAAAAATCACGCTCAAGAGTCAAATTTCCGACATTTCAGACATTTTGAAAACTGCAGAGGGGTTAGGGCAAAATATGACCCATCGCCGTTTTCAGTAATTGGCATATTTTCGGTATAAAAAGTCGTAATTTGAAACTGAAAATAGGTGCAGAGAGTCCGAATTCGGATAACAAATCTCGATCAGGAGTCAAATTTCCGACATTTCAGACATTTTGAAAACTGCAGGGGGGTTTGGGCAAAATATGACCCATCGCCGTTTACAGTAACTGGCATATATTCGGTATGGAACGTCGTAATTTGAAACTGAAAGTAGGTGCAGAGAGTCAGAATTCGGCTCAAAAATCACACTCAGGAGTCAAATTTCCGACATTTCAGACATTTTAAAAACTGCAGGGGGGGTTTGGGCAAAATATGACCCATCGCCGTTTTCAGAAATTGGCATATTTTCGATATGAAACATCGTAATTTGAAACTGAAAATAGGTGCAGAGATTCAGAATTTGGCTCAAAAATCACGCTCAGGAGTCAAATTTCCGACATTTCAGACATTTTGAAAACTGCAGGGGGGTTAGGGCAAAATATGACCCATCGCCGTTTTCAGTAATTCGCATATTTTCGGTATAAAAAGTCGTAATTTGAAACTGAAAATAGGTGCAGAGAGTCAGAATTCGGATAACAAATCACGCTCAGGAGTCAAATTTCCGACATTTCAGACATTTTGAAAACTGCAGGGGGGTTAGGGCAAAATATGACCCATCGCCGTTTTCAGTAATTCGCATATTTTCTGTATAAAAAGTCGTAATTTGAAACTGAAAATAGGTGCAGAGAGTCAGAATTCGGCTCAAAAATCACACTCAGGATTCAAATTTCCGACATTTCAGACATTTTAAAAACTGCAGGGGGGGTTTTGGCAAAATATGACCCATCGCCGTTTTCAGAAATTGGCATATTTTCGATATGAAACGTCGTAATTTGAAACTGAAAATAGGTGCAGAGATTCAGAATTTGGCTCAAAATTCACGCTCAGGAGTCAAATTTCCGACATTTCAGACATTTTGAAAACTGCAGGGGACTTAGGGTAAAATATGACCCATCGCCGTTTTTAGTAATTGGCATATTTTCGGTATAAAAAGTCGTAATTTGAAACTGAAAATAGGTGCACAGAGTCAGAATTCAGCTCAAAAATCACACTCAGGAGTCAAATTTCCGACATTTCAGACATTTTAAAAACTGCAGGGGGGGTTGGGCAAAATTTGACCCATCGCCGTTTTCAGTAATTGGCATATTTTCGGTATGAAACGTCGTAATTTGAAACTGAAAATAGGTGCAGAGAGTCAGAATTCGGCTCAAAAATCATGCTCAGGAGTCAAATTTCCGACATATCAGACATTTTGAAAACTGCAGGGGGGTTTGGGCAAAATATGACCCATCGCTGTTTTCACTAATTGGCATATTTTCGGTATGAAACGTCGTAATTTGAAACTGAAAATAGGTGCAGAGAGTCAGAATTCGGATAAAAAATCACGCTCAGGAGTCAAATTTCCGACATTTCAGACATTTTGAAAACTGCAGGGGGGTTTGGGCAAAATATGACCCATCGGCTTTTTCAGTAATTGGCATATTTTCGGTATAAAAAGTCGTAATTTGAAACTGAAAATAGGTGCAGAGAGTCAGAATTCGGATAAAAAATCACGCTCAGGAGTCAAATTTCCGACATTTCAGACATTTTCAAAACTGCAGGGGGAGTTTTGTCAAAATATGACCCATCGCCGTTTACAGTAATTGGCATATTTTCGATATGAAACGTCGTAATTTGAAACTGAAAATAGGTGCAGAGATTCAGAATTTGGCTCAAAAATCACGCTCAAGAGTCAAATTTCCGACATTTCAGACATTTTGAAAACTGCAGAGGGGTTAGGGCAAAATATGACCCATCGCCGTTTTCAGTAATTGGCATATTTTCGGTATAAAAAGTCGTAATTTGAAACTGAAAATAGGTGCAGAGAGTCCGAATTCGGATAACAAATCTCGATCAGGAGTCAAATTTCCGACATTTCAGACATTTTGAAAACTGCAGGGGGGTTTGGGCAAAATATGACCCATCGCCGTTTACAGTAACTGGCATATATTCGGTATGGAACGTCGTAATTTGAAACTGAAAGTAGGTGCAGAGAGTCAGAATTCGGCTCAAAAATCACACTCAGGAGTCAAATTTCCGACATTTCAGACATTTTAAAAACTGCAGGGGGGGTTTGGGCAAAATATGACCCATCGCCGTTTTCAGAAATTGGCATATTTTCGATATGAAACATCGTAATTTGAAACTGAAAATAGGTGCAGAGATTCAGAATTTGGCTCAAAAATCACGCTCAGGAGTCAAATTTCCGACATTTCAGACATTTTGAAAACTGCAGGGGGGTTAGGGCAAAATATGACCCATCGCCGTTTTCAGTAATTCGCATATTTTCGGTATAAAAAGTCGTAATTTGAAACTGAAAATAGGTGCAGAGAGTCAGAATTCGGATAACAAATCACGCTCAGGAGTCAAATTTCCGACATTTCAGACATTTTGAAAACTGCAGGGGGGTTAGGGCAAAATATGACCCATCGTTGTTTTCAGTAATTCGCATATTTTCGGTATAAAAAGTCGTAATTTGAAACTGAAAATAGGTGCAGAGAGTCAGAATTCGGCTCAAAAATCACACTCAGGATTCAAATTTCCGACATTTCAGACATTTTAAAAACTGCAGGGGGGGTTTTGGCAAAATATGACCCATCGCCGTTTTCAGAAATTGGCATATTTTCGATATGAAACGTCGTAATTTGAAACTGAAAATAGGTGCAGAGATTCAGAATTTGGCTCAAAATTCACGCTCAGGAGTCAAATTTCCGACATTTCAGACATTTTGAAAACTGCAGGGGACTTAGGGTAAAATATGACCCATCGCCGTTTTTAGTAATTGGCATATTTTCGGTATAAAAAGTCGTAATTTGAAACTGAAAATAGGTGCACAGAGTCAGAATTCAGCTCAAAAATCACACTCAGGAGTCAAATTTCCGACATTTCAGACATTTTAAAAACTGCAGGGGGGGTTGGGCAAAATTTGACCCATCGCCGTTTTCAGTAATTGGCATATTTTCGGTATGAAACGTCGTAATTTGAAACTGAAAATAGGTGCAGAGAGTCAGAATTCGGCTCAAAAATCATGCTCAGGAGTCAAATTTCCGACATTTCAGACATTTTGAAAACTGCAGGGGGGTTTGGGCAAAATATGACCCATTGCCGTTTTCAGTAATTGGCATATTTTCGGTAAAAAAAAGTCGTAATTTGAAACTGAAAATAGGTGCAGAGATTCAGAATCCGGATAAAAAATCACGCTCAGTAGTCAAATTTCCGACATTTCAGACATTTTGAAAACTGCAGGGGGGTTTGGGCAAAATATGACCCATCGCCGTTTTCAGTAATTGGCATATTTTCGGTATGAAACGTCGTAATTTGAAACTGAAAATAGGTGCAGAGAGTCAGAATTCGGATAAAAAATCACGCTCAGGAGTCAAATTTCCGACATTTCAGACATTTTCAAAACTGCAGGGGGAGTTTTGTCAAAATATGACCCATCGCCGTTTACAGTAATTGGCATATTTTCGATATGAAACGTCGTAATTTGAAACTGAAAATAGGTGCAGAGATTCAGAATTTGGCTCAAAAATCACGCTCAAGAGTCAAATTTCCGACATTTCAGACATTTTGAAAACTGCAGAGGGGTTAGGGCAAAATATGACCCATCGCCGTTTTCAGTAATTGGCATATTTTCGGTATAAAAAGTCGTAATTTGAAACTGAAAATAGGTGCAGAGAGTCCGAATTCGGATAACAAATCTCGATCAGGAGTCAAATTTCCGACATTTCAGACATTTTGAAAACTGCAGGGGGGTTTGGGCAAAATATGACCCATCGCCGTTTACAGTAACTGGCATATATTCGGTATGGAACGTCGTAATTTGAAACTGAAAGTAGGTGCAGAGAGTCAGAATTCGGCTCAAAAATCACACTCAGGAGTCAAATTTCCGACATTTCAGACATTTTAAAAACTGCAGGGGGGGTTTGGGCAAAATATGACCCATCGCCGTTTTCAGAAATTGGCATATTTTCGATATGAAACATCGTAATTTGAAACTGAAAATAGGTGCAGAGATTCAGAATTTGGCTCAAAAATCACGCTCAGGAGTCAAATTTCCGACATTTCAGACATTTTGAAAACTGCAGGGGGGTTAGGGCAAAATATGACCCATCGCCGTTTTCAGTAATTCGCATATTTTCGGTATAAAAAGTCGTAATTTGAAACTGAAAATAGGTGCAGAGAGTCAGAATTCGGATAACAAATCACGCTCAGGAGTCAAATTTCCGACATTTCAGACATTTTGAAAACTGCAGGGGGGTTAGGGCAAAATATGACCCATCGTTGTTTTCAGTAATTCGCATATTTTCTGTATAAAAAGTCGTAATTTGAAACTGAAAATAGGTGCAGAGAGTCAGAATTCGGATAAAAAATCACGCTCAGGAGTCAAATTTCCGACATTTCAGACATTTTCAAAACTGCAGGGGGAGTTTTGTCAAAATATGACCCATCGCCGTTTACAGTAATTGGCATATTTTCGAAATGAAACGTCGTAATTTGAAACTGAAAATAGGTGCAGAGATTCAGAATTTGGCTCAAAAATCACGCTCAAGAGTCAAATTTCCGACATTTCAGACATTTTGAAAACTGCAGAGGGGTTAGGGCAAAATATGACCCATCGCCGTTTTCAGTAATTGGCATATTTTCGGTATAAAAAGTCGTAATTTGAAACTGAAAATAGGTGCAGAGAGTCCGAATTCGGATAACAAATCTCGATCAGGAGTCAAATTTCCGACATTTCAGACATTTTGAAAACTGCAGGGGGGTTTGGGCAAAATATGACCCATCGCCGTTTACAGTAACTGGCATATATTCGGTATGGAACGTCGTAATTTGAAACTGAAAGTAGGTGCAGAGAGTCAGAATTCGGCTCAAAAATCACACTCAGGAGTCAAATTTCCGACATTTCAGACATTTTAAAAACTGCAGGGGGGGTTTGGGCAAAATATGACCCATCGCCGTTTTCAGAAATTGGCATATTTTCGATATGAAACATCGTAATTTGAAACTGAAAATAGGTGCAGAGATTCAGAATTTGGCTCAAAAATCACGCTCAGGAGTCAAATTTCCGACATTTCAGACATTTTGAAAACTGCAGGGGGGTTAGGGCAAAATATGACCCATCGCCGTTTTCAGTAATTCGCATATTTTCGGTATAAAAAGTCGTAATTTGAAACTGAAAATAGGTGCAGAGAGTCAGAATTCGGATAACAAATCACGCTCAGGAGTCAAATTTCCGACATTTCAGACATTTTGAAAACTGCAGGGGGGTTAGGGCAAAATATGACCCATCGTTGTTTTCAGTAATTCGCATATTTTCTGTATAAAAAGTCGTAATTTGAAACTGAAAATAGGTGCAGAGAGTCAGAATTCGGCTCAAAAATCACACTCAGGATTCAAATTTCCGACATTTCAGACATTTTAAAAACTGCAGGGGGGGTTTTGGCAAAATATGACCCATCGCCGTTTTCAGAAATTGGCATATTTTCGATATGAAACGTCGTAATTTGAAACTGAAAATAGGTGCAGAGATTCAGAATTTGGCTCAAAATTCACGCTCAGGAGTCAAATTTCCGACATTTCAGACATTTTGAAAACTGCAGGGGACTTAGGGTAAAATATGACCCATCGCCGTTTTTAGTAATTGGCATATTTTCGGTATAAAAAGTCGTAATTTGAAACTGAAAATAGGTGCACAGAGTCAGAATTCAGCTCAAAAATCACACTCAGGAGTCAAATTTCCGACATTTCAGACATTTTGAAAACTGCAGGGGGGTTTGGGCAAAATATGACCCATTGCCGTTTTCAGTAATTGGCATATTTTCGGTAAAAAAAAGTCGTAATTTGAAACTGAAAATAGGTGCAGAGATTCAGAATCCGGATAAAAAATCACGCTCAGTAGTCAAATTTCCGACATTTCAGACATTTTGAAAACTGCAGGGGGGTTTGGGCAAAATATGACCCATCGCCGTTTTCAGTAATTGGCATATTTTCGGTATGAAACGTCGTAATTTGAAACTGAAAATAGGTGCAGAGAGTCAGAATTCGGATAAAAAATCACGCTCAGGAGTCAAATTTCCGACATTTCAGACATTTTGAAAACTGCAGGGGGGTTTGGGCAAAATATGACCCATCGGCTTTTTCAGTAATTGGCATATTTTCGGTATAAAAAGTCGTAATTTGAAACTGAAAATAGGTGCAGAGAGTCAGAATTCGGATAAAAAATCACGCTCAGGAGTCAAATTTCCGACATTTCAGACATTTTCAAAACTGCAGGGGGAGTTTTGTCAAAATATGACCCATCGCCGTTTACAGTAATTGGCATATTTTCGATATGAAACGTCGTAATTTGAAACTGAAAATAGGTGCAGAGATTCAGAATTTGGCTCAAAAATCACGCTCAAGAGTCAAATTTCCGACATTTCAGACATTTTGAAAACTGCAGAGGGGTTAGGGCAAAATATGACCCATCGCCGTTTTCAGTAATTGGCATATTTTCGGTATAAAAAGTCGTAATTTGAAACTGAAAATAGGTGCAGAGAGTCCGAATTCGGATAACAAATCTCGATCAGGAGTCAAATTTCCGACATTTCAGACATTTTGAAAACTGCAGGGGGGTTTGGGCAAAATATGACCCATCGCCGTTTACAGTAACTGGCATATATTCGGTATGGAACGTCGTAATTTGAAACTGAAAGTAGGTGCAGAGAGTCAGAATTCGGCTCAAAAATCACACTCAGGAGTCAAATTTCCGACATTTCAGACATTTTAAAAACTGCAGGGGGGGTTTGGGCAAAATATGACCCATCGCCGTTTTCAGAAATTGGCATATTTTCGATATGAAACATCGTAATTTGAAACTGAAAATAGGTGCAGAGATTCAGAATTTGGCTCAAAAATCACGCTCAGGAGTCAAATTTCCGACATTTCAGACATTTTGAAAACTGCAGGGGGGTTAGGGCAAAATATGACCCATCGCCGTTTTCAGTAATTCGCATATTTTCGGTATAAAAAGTCGTAATTTGAAACTGAAAATAGGTGCAGAGAGTCAGAATTCGGATAACAAATCACGCTCAGGAGTCAAATTTCCGACATTTCAGACATTTTGAAAACTGCAGGGGGGTTAGGGCAAAATATGACCCATCGCCGTTTTCAGTAATTCGCATATTTTCTGTATAAAAAGTCGTAATTTGAAACTGAAAATAGGTGCAGAGAGTCAGAATTCGGCTCAAAAATCACACTCAGGATTCAAATTTCCGACATTTCAGACATTTTAAAAACTGCAGGGGGGGTTTTGGCAAAATATGACCCATCGCCGTTTTCAGAAATTGGCATATTTTCGATATGAAACGTCGTAATTTGAAACTGAAAATAGGTGCAGAGATTCAGAATTTGGCTCAAAATTCACGCTCAGGAGTCAAATTTCCGACATTTCAGACATTTTGAAAACTGCAGGGGACTTAGGGTAAAATATGACCCATCGCCGTTTTTAGTAATTGGCATATTTTCGGTATAAAAAGTCGTAATTTGAAACTGAAAATAGGTGCACAGAGTCAGAATTCAGCTCAAAAATCACACTCAGGAGTCAAATTTCCGACATTTCAGACATTTTAAAAACTGCAGGGGGGGTTGGGCAAAATTTGACCCATCGCCGTTTTCAGTAATTGGCATATTTTCGGTATGAAACGTCGTAATTTGAAACTGAAAATAGGTGCAGAGAGTCAGAATTCGGCTCAAAAATCATGCTCAGGAGTCAAATTTCCGACATATCAGACATTTTGAAAACTGCAGGGGGGTTTGGGCAAAATATGACCCATCGCTGTTTTCACTAATTGGCATATTTTCGGTATGAAACGTCGTAATTTGAAACTGAAAATAGGTGCAGAGAGTCAGAATTCGGATAAAAAATCACGCTCAGGAGTCAAATTTCCGACATTTCAGACATTTTGAAAACTGCAGGGGGGTTTGGGCAAAATATGACCCATCGGCTTTTTCAGTAATTGGCATATTTTCGGTATAAAAATTCGTAATTTGAAACTGAAAATAGGTGCAGAGAGTCAGAATTCGGATAAAAAATCACGCTCAGGAGTCAAATTTCCGACATTTCAGACATTTTCAAAACTGCAGGGGGAGTTTTGTCAAAATATGACCCATCGCCGTTTACAGTAATTGGCATATTTTCGATATGAAACGTCGTAATTTGAAACTGAAAATAGGTGCAGAGATTCAGAATTTGGCTCAAAAATCACGCTCAAGAGTCAAATTTCCGACATTTCAGACATTTTGAAAACTGCAGAGGGGTTAGGGCAAAATATGACCCATCGCCGTTTTCAGTAATTGGCATATTTTCGGTATAAAAAGTCGTAATTTGAAACTGAAAATAGGTGCAGAGAGTCAGAATTCGGATAACAAATCTCGATCAGGAGTCAAATTTCCGACATTTCAGACATTTTGAAAACTGCAGGGGGGTTTGGGCAAAATATGACCCATCGCCGTTTACAGTAACTGGCATATATTCGGTATGGAACGTCGTAATTTGAAACTGAAAGTAGGTGCAGAGAGTCAGAATTCGGCTCAAAAATCACACTCAGGAGTCAAATTTCCGACATTTCAGACATTTTAAAAACTGCAGGGGGGGTTTGGGCAAAATATGACCCATCGCAGTTTTCAGAAATTGGCATATTTTCGATATGAAACATCGTAATTTGAAACTGAAAATAGGTGCAGAGATTCAGAATTTGGCTCAAAAATCACGCTCAGGAGTCAAATTTCCGACATTTCAGACATTTTGAAAACTGCAGGGGGGTTAGGGCAAAATATGACCCATCGCCGTTTTCAGTAATTCGCATATTTTCGGTATAAAAAGTCGTAATTTGAAACTGAAAATAGGTGCAGAGAGTCAGAATTCGGATAACAAATCACGCTCAGGAGTCAAATTTCCGACATTTCAGACATTTTGAAAACTGCAGGGGGGTTAGGGCAAAATATGACCCATCGCCGTTTTCAGTAATTCGCATATTTTCTGTATAAAAAGTCGTAATTTGAAACTGAAAATAGGTGCAGAGAGTCAGAATTCGGCTCAAAAATCACACTCAGGATTCAAATTTCCGACATTTCAGACATTTTAAAAACTGCAGGGGGGGTTTTGGCAAAATATGACCCATCGCCGTTTTCAGAAATTGGCATATTTTCGATATGAAACGTCGTAATTTGAAACTGAAAATAGGTGCAGAGATTCAGAATTTGGCTCAAAATTCACGCTCAGGAGTCAAATTTCCGACATTTCAGACATTTTGAAAACTGCAGGGGACTTAGGGTAAAATATGACCCATCGCCGTTTTTAGTAATTGGCATATTTTCGGTATAAAAAGTCGTAATTTGAAACTGAAAATAGGTGCACAGAGTCAGAATTCAGCTCAAAAATCACACTCAGGAGTCAAATTTCCGACATTTCAGACATTTTAAAAACTGCAGGGGGGGTTGGGCAAAATTTGACCCATCGCCGTTTTCAGTAATTGGCATATTTTCGGTATGAAACGTCGTAATTTGAAACTGAAAATAGGTGCAGAGAGTCAGAATTCGGCTCAAAAATCATGCTCAGGAGTCAAATTTCCGACATATCAGACATTTTGAAAACTGCAGGGGGGTTTGGGCAAAATATGACCCATCGCTGTTTTCACTAATTGGCATATTTTCGGTATGAAACGTCGTAATTTGAAACTGAAAATAGGTGCAGAGAGTCAGAATTCGGATAAAAAATCACGCTCAGGAGTCAAATTTCCGACATTTCAGACATTTTGAAAACTGCAGGGGGGTTTGGGCAAAATATGACCCATCGGCTTTTTCAGTAATTGGCATATTTTCGGTATAAAAATTCGTAATTTGAAACTGAAAATAGGTGCAGAGAGTCAGAATTCGGATAAAAAATCACGCTCAGGAGTCAAATTTCCGACATTTCAGACATTTTCAAAACTGCAGGGGGAGTTTTGTCAAAATATGACCCATCGCCGTTTACAGTAATTGGCATATTTTCGATATGAAACGTCGTAATTTGAAACTGAAAATAGGTGCAGAGATTCAGAATTTGGCTCAAAAATCACGCTCAAGAGTCAAATTTCCGACATTTCAGACATTTTGAAAACTGCAGAGGGGTTAGGGCAAAATATGACCCATCGCCGTTTTCAGTAATTGGCATATTTTCGGTATAAAAAGTCGTAATTTGAAACTGAAAATAGGTGCAGAGAGTCAGAATTCGGATAACAAATCTCGATCAGGAGTCAAATTTCCGACATTTCAGACATTTTGAAAACTGCAGGGGGGTTTGGGCAAAATATGACCCATCGCCGTTTACAGTAACTGGCATATATTCGGTATGGAACGTCGTAATTTGAAACTGAAAGTAGGTGCAGAGAGTCAGAATTCGGCTCAAAAATCACACTCAGGAGTCAAATTTCCGACATTTCAGACATTTTAAAAACTGCAGGGGGGGTTTGGGCAAAATATGACCCATCGCCGTTTTCAGAAATTGGCATATTTTCGATATGAAACATCGTAATTTGAAACTGAAAATAGGTGCAGAGATTCAGAATTTGGCTCAAAAATCACGCTCAGGAGTCAAATTTCCGACATTTCAGACATTTTGAAAACTGCAGGGGGGTTAGGGCAAAATATGACCCATCGCCGTTTTCAGTAATTCGCATATTTTCGGTATAAAAAGTCGTAATTTGAAACTGAAAATAGGTGCAGAGAGTCAGAATTCGGATAACAAATCACGCTCAGGAGTCAAATTTCCGACATTTCAGACATTTTGAAAACTGCAGGGGGGTTAGGGCAAAATATGACCCATCGCCGTTTTCAGTAATTCGCATATTTTCTGTATAAAAAGTCGTAATTTGAAACTGAAAATAGGTGCAGAGAGTCAGAATTCGGCTCAAAAATCACACTCAGGATTCAAATTTCCGACATTTCAGACATTTTAAAAACTGCAGGGGGGGTTTTGGCAAAATATGACCCATCGCCGTTTTCAGAAATTGGCATATTTTCGATATGAAACGTCGTAATTTGAAACTGAAAATAGGTGCAGAGATTCAGAATTTGGCTCAAAATTCACGCTCAGGAGTCACATTTCCGACATTTCAGACATTTTGAAAACTGCAGGGGACTTAGGGTAAAATATGACCCATCGCCGTTTTTAGTAATTGGCATATTTTCGGTATAAAAAGTCGTAATTTGAAACTGAAAATAGGTGCACAGAGTCAGAATTCAGCTCAAAAATCACACTCAGGAGTCAAATTTCCGACATTTCAGACATTTTAAAAACTGCAGGGGGGGTTGGGCAAAATTTGACCCATCGCCGTTTTCAGTAATTGGCATATTTTCGGTATGAAACGTCGTAATTTGAAACTGAAAATAGGTGCAGAGAGTCAGAATTCGGCTCAAAAATCATGCTCAGGAGTCAAATTTCCGACATTTCAGAAATTTTGAAAACTGCAGGGGGGTTTGGGCAAAATATGACCCATTGCCGTTTTCAGTAATTGGCATATTTTCGGTAAAAAAAAGTCGTAATTTGAAACTGAAAATAGGTGCAGAGATTCAGAATCCGGATAAAAAATCACGCTCAGTAGTCAAATTTCCGACATTTCAGACATTTTGAAAACTGCAGGGGGGTTTGGGCAAAATATGACCCATCGCCGTTTTCAGTAATTGGCATATTTTCGGTATAAAAAGTCGTAATTTGAAACTGAAAATAGGTGCAGAGAGTCAGAATTCGGATAAAAAATCATGCTCAGGAGTCAAATTTCCGACATTTCAGACATTTTAAAAACTGCAGGGGGATTTGGACAAAATATGACCCATCACCGTTTTCAGTAATTGGCATATTTTCGGTATAAAAAGTCGTAATTTGAAACTGAAAATAGGTGCAGAGAGTCCGAATTCGGATAACAAATCTCGATCAGGAGTCAAATTTCCGACATTTCAGACATTTTGAAAACTGCAGGGGGGTTTGGGCAAAATATGACCCATCGCCGTTTACAGTAACTGGCATATATTCGGTATGGAACGTCGTAATTTGAAACTGAAAGTAGGTGCAGAGAGTCAGAATTCGGCTCAAAAATCACACTCAGGAGTCAAATTTCCGACATTTCAGACATTTTAAAAACTGCAGGGGGGGTTTGGGCAAAATATGACCCATCGCCGTTTTCAGAAATTGGCATATTTTCGATATGAAACATCCTAATTTGAAACTGAAAATAGGTGCAGAGATTCAGAATTTGGCTCAAAAATCACGCTCAGGAGTCAAATTTCCGACATTTCAGACATTTTGAAAACTGCAGGGGACTTAGGGTAAAATATGACCCATCGCCGTTTTCAGTAATTGGCATATTTTCGGTATAAAAAGTCGTAATTTGAAACTGAAAATAGGTGCACAGAGTCAGAATTCGGATAACAAATCACGCTCAGGAGTCAAATTTCCGACATTTCAGACATTTTGAAAACTGCAGGGGGGGTTGGGCAAAATTTGGCCCATCGCCGTTTTCAGTAATTGGCATATTTTCGGTATGAAACGTCGTAATTTGAAACTGAAAATAGGTGCAGAGAGTCAGAATTCGGCTCAAAAATCACGCTCAGGAGTCAAATTTCCGACATTTCAGACATTTTGAAAACTGCAGGGGGGTTTGGGCAAAATATGACCCATTGCCGTTTTCAGTAATTGGCATATTTTCGGTAAAAAAAAGTCGTAATTTGAAACTGAAAATAGGTGCAGAGATTCAGAATCCGGATAAAAAATCACGCTCAGTAGTAAATTTCCGACATTTCAGACATTTTGAAAACTGCAGGGGAGTTTGGGCAAAATATGACCCATCGCCGTTTTCAGTAATTGGCATATTTTCGGTATAAAAAGTCGTAATTTGAAACTGAAAATAGGTGCAGAGAGTCAGAATTCGGATAAAAAATCATGCTCAGGAGTCAAATTTCCGACATTTTACACATTTTGAAAACTGCAGGGGGATTTGGGCAAAATATGACCCATCGCCGTTTAGAGTAATTGGCATATTTTCGGTATGAAACGTCGTAATTTGAAACTGAAAATAGGTGCAGAGAGTCAGAATTCGGATAAAAAATCATGCTCAGGAGTCAAATTTCCGACATTTCAGACATTTTAAAAACTGCAGGGGGATTTGGACAAAATATGACCCATCACCGTTTTCAGTAATTGGCATATTTTCGGTATGAAACGTCGTAATTTGAAACTAAAAATAGGTGCAGAGAGTCAGAATTCGGCTCAAAAATCACGCTCAGGAGTCAAATTTCCGACATTTCCGACATTTTGAAAACTGCAGGGGGGTTTGGGCAAAATATGACCCATCGCCGTTTACAGTAATTGGCATAGTTTCGGTATGAAACGTCGTAATTTGAAACTGAAAATAGGTGCAGAGAGTCAGAATTCGGATAAAAAATCATGCTCAGGAGTCAAATTTCCGACATTTCAGACATTTTAAAAACTGCAGGGGGATTTGGACAAAATATGACACATCGACGTTTTCAGTAATTGGCATATTTTCGGTATGAAACGTCGTAATATGAAACTGAAAATAGGTGCAGACAGTCAGATTTCGGATAAAAAATCACGCTCAGGAGTCAAATTTCCGACATTTCAGACATTTTGAAAACTGCAGGGGGGGTTTGGGCAAAATATGACCCATCGCCGTTTACAGTAATTGGCATATTTTCGATATGAAACGTCGTAATTTGAAACTGAAAATAGGTGCAGAGATTCAGAATTTGGCTCAAAAATCACGCTCAGGAGTCAAATTTCCGACATTTCAGACATTTTGAAAACTGCAGGGGGGTTAGGGCAAAATATGACCCATCGCCGTTTTCAGTAATTCGCATATTTTCGGTATAAAAAGTCGTAATTTGAAACTGAAAATAGGTGCAGAGAGTCAGAATTCGGATAACAAATCACGCTCAGGAGTCAAATTTCCGACTTTTCAGACATTTTGAAAACTGCAGGGGGGTTAGGGCAAAATATGACCCATCGCCGTTTTCAGTAATTCGCATATTTTCTGTATAAAAAGTCGTAATTTGAAACTGAAAATAGGTGCAGAGAGTCAGAATTCGTCTCAAAAATCACACTCAGGAGTCAAATTTCCGACATTTCAGACATTTTAAAAACTGCAGGGGGGGTTTGGGCAAAATATGACCCATTGCCGTTTTCAGTAATTGGCATATTTTCGTTAAAAAAATTCGTAATTTGAAACTGAAAATAGGTTCGGAGAGTCAGAATTCGGCTCAAAAATCACGCTCAGGAGTCAAATTTCCGACATTTCAGACATTTTGAAAACTGCAGGGGGGTTTGGGCAAAATATGACCCATTGCCGTTTTCAGTAATTGGCATATTTTCGGTAAAAAAAAGTCGTAATTTGAAACTGAAAATAGGTGCAGAGATTCAGAATCCGGATAAAAAATCACGCTCAGTAGTAAATTTCCGACATTTCAGACATTTTGAAAACTGCAGGGGGGTTTGGGCAAAATATGACCCATCGCCGTTTTCAGTAATTGGCATATTTTCGGTATAAAAAGTCGTAATTTGAAACTGAAAATAGGTGCAGAGAGTCAGAATTCGGATAAAAAATCATGCTCAGGAGTCAAATTTCCGACATTTTACACATATTGAAAACTGCAGGGGGATTTGGGCAAAATATGACCCATCGCCGTTTAGAGTAATTGGCATATTTTCGGTATGAAACGTCGTAATTTGAAACTGAAAATAGGTGCAGAGAGTCAGAATTCGGATAAAAAATCATGCTCAGGAGTCAAATTTCCGACATTTCAGACATTTTAAAAACTGCAGGGGGATTTGGACAAAATATGACCCATCACCGTTTTCAGTAATTGGCATATTTTCGGTATGAAACGTCGTAATTTGAAACTAAAAATAGGTGCAGAGAGTCAGAATTCGGCTCAAAAATCACGCTCAGGAGTCAAATTTCCGACATTTCCGACATTTTGAAAACTGCAGGGGGGTTTGGGCAAAATATGACCCATCGCCGTTTACAGTAATTGGCATAGTTTCGGTATGAAACGTCGTAATTTGAAACTGAAAATAGGTGCAGAGAGTCAGAATTCGGATAAAAAATCATGCTCAGGAGTCAAATTTCCGACATTTCAGACATTTTAAAAACTGCAGGGGGATTTGGACAAAATATGACACATCGACGTTTTCAGTAATTGGCATATTTTCGGTATGAAACGTCGTAATATGAAACTGAAAATAGGTGCAGACAGTCAGATTTCGGATAAAAAATCACGCTCAGGAGTCAAATTTCCGACATTTCAGACATTTTGAAAACTGCAGGGGGGGTTTGGGCAAAATATGACCCATCGCCGTTTACAGTAATTGGCATATTTTCGATATGAAACGTCGTAATTTGAAACTGAAAATAGGTGCAGAGATTCAGAATTTGGCTCAAAAATCACGCTCAGGAGTCAAATTTCCGACATTTCAGACATTTTGAAAACTGCAGGGGGGTTAGGGCAAAATATGACCCATCGCCGTTTTCAGTAATTCGCATATTTTCGGTATAAAAAGTCGTAATTTGAAACTGAAAATAGGTGCAGAGAGTCAGAATTCGGATAACAAATCACGCTCAGGAGTCAAATTTCCGACTTTTCAGACATTTTGAAAACTGCAGGGGGGTTAGGGCAAAATATGACCCATCGCCGTTTTCAGTAATTCGCATATTTTCTGTATAAAAAGTCGTAATTTGAAACTGAAAATAGGTGCAGAGAGTCAGAATTCGTCTCAAAAATCACACTCAGGAGTCAAATTTCCGACATTTCAGACATTTTAAAAACTGCAGGGGGGGTTTGGGCAAAATATGACCCATTGCCGTTTTCAGTAATTGGCATATTTTCGTTAAAAAAATTCGTAATTTGAAACTGAAAATAGGTTCGGAGAGTCAGAATTCGGATAAAAAATCACGCTCAGGAGTCAAATTTCCTAAATTTCAGACATTTTCAAAATTGCAGGGGAGTTTGGGCAAAATATGACCCATCGCCGTTTTCAGTAATTGGCATATTTTCGGTATAAAAAGTCGTAATTTGAAACTGAAAATAGGTGCAGAGAGTCAGAATTCGGCTCAAAAATCACGCTCAGGAGTCAAATTTCCGACATTTCAGACATTTTGAAAACTGCAGGGGGGTTTGGGAAAAATATGACCCACCTGCTTTTTCAGTAATTGGCATATTTTCGGTATAAAAAGTCGCAATTTGAAACTGAAAATAGGTGCAGAGAGTAATAATTTGGATAAAAAATCACGCTCAGGAGTCAAACTTCCGACATTTCAGACATTTTGAAAACTGCAGGGGGGTTTGGGCAAAATATGACCCATCGCCGTTTACAGTAATTGGCATATATTCGGAATGGAACGTCGTAATTTGAAACTGAAAATAGGTGCAGAGAGTCAGAATTCGGATAAAAAATCATGCTCAGGAGTCAAATTTCCGACATATCAGACATTTTGAAAACTGCAGGGGGGTTTGGGTAAAATATGACCCATCGCTGTTTTCACTAATTGGCATATTTTCGGTATGAAACGTCGTAATTTGAAACTGAAAATAGGTGAAGAGAGTCAGAATTCGGATGAAAAATCACGCTCAGGAGTCAAATTTCCGACATTTCAGACATTTTGAAAACTGCAGGGGGGTTTGGGCAAAATATGACCCATCGGCTTTTTCAGTAATTGGCATATTTTCGGTATAAAAAGTCGTAATTTGAAACTGAAAATAGGTGCAGAGAGTCAGAATTCGGATAAAAAATCACGCTCAGGAGTCAAATTTCCGACATTTCAGACACTTTGAAAACTGCAGGGGGAGTTTTGTCAAAATATGACCCATCGCCGTTTACAGTAATTGGCATATTTTCGATATGAAACGTCGTAATTTGAAACTGAAAATAGGTGCAGAGATTCAGAATTTGGCTCAAAAATCACGCTCAAGAGTCACATTTCCGACATTTCAGACATTTTGAAAACTGCAGAGGGGTTAGGGCAAAATATGACCCATCGCCGTTTTCAGTAATTGGCATATTTTCGGTATAAAAAGTCGTAATTTGAAACTGAAAATAGGTGCAGAGAGTCAGAATTCGGATAACAAATCTCGCTCAGGAGTCAAATTTCCGACATTTCAGACATTTTGAAAACTGCAGGGGGGTTTGGGCAAAATATGACCCATCGCCGTTTACAGTAATTGGCATATATTCGGTATGGAACGTCGTAATTTGAAACTGAAAATAGGAGCAGAGAGTCAGAATTCGGCTCAAAAATCACACTCAGGAGTCAAATTTCCGACATTTCAGACATTTTAAAAACTGCAGGGGTGGGGTTGGGCAAAATTTGACCCATCGCCGTTTTCAGTAATTGGCATATTTTCGGTATGAAACGTCGTAATTTGAAACTGAAAATAGGTGCAGAGAGTCAGAATTCGGCTCAAAAATCACGCTCAGGAGTCAAATTTCCGACATTTCAGACATTTTGAAAACTGCAGGGGGGTTTGGGCAAAATATGACCCATTGCCGTTTTCAGTAATTGGCATATTTTCAATAAAAAAAAGTCGTAATTTGAAACTGAAAATAGGTGCAGAGATTCAGAATCCGGATAAAAAATCACGCTCAGTAGTCAAATTTCCGACATTTCAGACATTTTGAAAACTGCAGGGGGGTTTGGGCAAAATATGACCCATCGCCGTTTTCAGTAATTGGCATATTTTCGGTATAAAAAGTCGTAATTTGAAACTGAAAATAGGTGCAGAGAGTCAGAATTCGGATAAAAAATCACGCTCAGGAGTCAAATTTCCGACATTTCACACATTTTGAAAACTGCAGGGGGATTTGGGCAAAATATGACCCATCGCCGTTAACAGTAATTGGCATATTTTCGCTATGAAACGTCGTAATTTGAAACTGAAAATAGGTGCAGAGAGTCAGAATTTGGCTCAAAAATCACGCTCAGGAGTCAAATTTCCGACATTTCAGATATTTTAAAAACTGCAGGGGGGTTTGTGCAAAATATGACCCATCACCGTTTTCAGTAATTGGCATATTTTCGGTATGAAACGTCGTAATTTGAAACTAAAAATAGGTGCAGAGAGTCAGAATTCGGCTCAAAAATCATGCTCAGGAGTCAAATTTCCGACATTTCAGACATTTTGAAAACTGCAGGGGGGGTTTGGGCAAAATATGACCCATCGCCGTTTACAGTAATTGGCATATTTACGGTATGAAACGTCGTAATTTGAAACTGAAAATAGGTGCAGAGAGTCAGAATTCGGATAAAAAATCATGCTCAGGAGTCAAATTTCCGACATTTCAGACATTTTAAAAACTGCAGGGGGATTTGGACAAAATATGACCCATCACCGTTTTCAGTAATTGGCATATTTTCGGTATGAAACGTCGTAATTTGAAACTAAAAATAGGTGCAGAGAGTCAGAATTCGGCTCAAAAATCACGCTCAGGAGTCAAATTTCCGACATTTCCGACATTTTGAAAACTGCAGGGGGGTTTGGGCAAAATATGACCCATCGCCGTTTACAGTAATTGGCATAGTTTCGGTATGAAACGTCGTAATTTGAAACTGAAAATAGGTGCAGAGAGTCAGAATTCGGATAAAAAATCATGCTCAGGAGTCAAATTTCCGACATTTCAGACATTTTAAAAACTGCAGGGGGATTTGGACAAAATATGACCCATCGACGTTTTCAGTAATTGGCATATTTTCGGTATGAAACGTCGTAATATGAAACTGAAAATAGGTGCAGACAGTCAGATTTCGGATAAAAAATCACGCTCAGGAGTCAAATTTCCGACATTTCAGACATTTTGAAAACTGCAGGGGGGGTTTGGGCAAAATATGACCCATCGCCGTTTACAGTAATTGGCATATTTTCGATATGAAACGTCGTAATTTGAAACTGAAAATAGGTGCAGAGATTCAGAATTTGGCTCAAAAATCACGATCAGGAGTCAAATTTCCGACATTTCAGACATTTTGAAAACTGCAGGGGGGTTAGGGCAAAATATGACCCATCGCCGTTTTCAGTAATTCGCATATTTTCGGTATAAAAAGTCGTAATTTGAAACTGAAAATAGGTGCAGAGAGTCAGAATTCGGATAACAAATCACGCTCAGGAGTCAAATTTCCGACTTTTCAGACATTTTGAAAACTGCAGGGGGGTTAGGGCAAAATATGACCCATCGCCGTTTTCAGTAATTCGCATATTTTCTGTATAAAAAGTCGTAATTTGAAACTGAAAATAGGTGCAGAGAGTCAGAATTCGTCTCAAAAATCACACTCAGGAGTCAAATTTCCGACATTTCAGACATTTTAAAAACTGCAGGGGGGGTTTGGGCAAAATATGACCCAATGCCGTTTTCAGTAATTGGCATATTTTCGTTAAAAAAATTCGTAATTTGAAACTGAAAATAGGTTCAGAGAGTCAGAATTCGGATAAAAAATCACGCTCAGGAGTCAAATTTCCTAAATTTCAGACATTTTCAAAATTGCAGGGGAGTTTGGGCAAAATATGACCCATCGCCGTTTTCAGTAATTGGCATATTTTCGGTATAAAAAGTCGTAATTTGAAACTGAAAATAGGTGCAGAGAGTCAGAATTCGGCTCAAAAATCACGCTCAGGAGTCAAATTTCCGACATTTCAGACATTTTGAAAACTGCAGGGGGGTTTGGGCAAAATATGACCCATCGCCGTTTACAGTAATTGGCATATATTCGGTATGGAACGTCGTAATTTGAAACTGAAAATAGGTGCAGAGAGTCAGAATTCGGATAAAAAATCATGCTCAGGAGTCAAATTTCCGACATATCAGACATTTTGAAAACTGCAGGGGGGTTTGGGCAAAATATGACCCATCGCTGTTTTCACTAATTGGCATATTTTCGGTATGAAACGTCGTAATTTGAAACTGAAAATAGGTGCAGAGAGTCAGAATTCGGATGAAAAATCACGCTCAGGAGTCAAATTTCCGACATTTCAGACATTTTGAAAACTGCAGGGGGGTTTGGGCAAAATATGACCCATCGGCTTTTTCAGTAATTGGCATATTTTCGGTATAAAAAGTCGTAATTTGAAACTGAAAATAGGTGCAGAGAGTCAGAATTCGGATAAAAAATCACGCTCAGGAGTCAAATTTCCGACATTTCAGACACTTTGAAAACTGCAGGGGGAGTTTTGTCAAAATATGACCCATCGCCGTTTACAGTAATTGGCATATTTTCGATATGAAACGTCGTAATTTGAAACTGAAAATAGGTGCAGAGATTCAGAATTTGGCTCAAAAATCACGCTCAAGAGTCACATTTCCGACATTTCAGACATTTTGAAAACTGCAGAGGGGTTAGGGCAAAATATGACCCATCGCCGTTTTCAGTAATTGGCATATTTTCGGTATAAAAAGTCGTAATTTGAAACTGAAAATAGGTGCAGAGAGTCAGAATTCGGATAACAAATCTCGCTCAGGAGTCAAATTTCCGACATTTCAGACATTTTGAAAACTGCAGGGGGGTTTGGGCAAAATATGACCCATCGCCGTTTACAGTAATTGACATATATTCGGTATGGAACGTCGTAATTTGAAACTGAAAATAGGAGCAGAGAGTCAGAATTCGGCTCAAAAATCACACTCAGGAGTCAAATTTCCGACATTTCAGACATTTTAAAAACTGCAGGGGTGGGGTTGGGCAAAATTTGACCCATCGCCGTTTTCAGTAATTGGCATATTTTCGGTATGAAACGTCGTAATTTGAAACTGAAAATAGGTGCAGAGAGTCAGAATTCGGCTCAAAAATCACGCTCAGGAGTCAAATTTCCGACATTTCAGACATTTTGAAAACTGCAGGGGGGTTTGGGCAAAATATGACCCATTGCCGTTTTCAGTAATTGGCATATTTTCGGTAAAAAAAAGTCGTAATTTGAAACTGAAAATAGGTGCAGAGATTCAGAATCCGGATAAAAAATCACGCTCAGTAGTCAAATTTCCGACATTTCAGACATTTTGAAAACTGCAGGGGGGTTTGGGCAAAATATGACCCATCGCCGTTTTCAGTAATTGGCATATTTTCGGTATAAAAAGTCGTAATTTGAAACTGAAAATAGGTGCAGAGAGTCAGAATTCGGATAAAAAATCACGCTCAGGAGTCAAATTTCCGACATTTCACACATTTTGAAAACTGCAGGGGGATTTGGGCAAAATATGACCCATC
Organism: Procambarus clarkii; assembly: GCF_040958095.1. Classification (NCBI taxonomy): domain Eukaryota; kingdom Metazoa; phylum Arthropoda; class Malacostraca; order Decapoda; family Cambaridae; genus Procambarus; species Procambarus clarkii. Next base: position 176,662 of record NW_027189197.1, read on the forward strand.
GCCGTTTACAGTAATTGGCATATTTTCGGTATGAAACGTCGTAATTTGAAACTGAAAATAGGTGCAGAGAGTCAGAATTCGGATAAAAAATCATGCTCAGGAGTCAAATTTCCGACATTTCAGACATTTTAAAAACTGCAGGGGGATTTGGACAAAATATGACCCATCACCGTTTTCAGTAATTGGCATATTTTCGGTATGAAACGTCGTAATTTGAAACTAAAAATAGGTGCAGAGAGTCAGAATTCGGCTCAAAAATCACGCTCAGGAGTCAAATTTCCGACATTTTGAAAACTGCAGGGGGGTTTGGGCAAAATATGACCCATCGCCGTTTACAGTAATTGGCATAGTTTCGGTATGAAACGTCGTAATTTGAAACTGAAAATAGGTGCAGAGAGTCAGAATTCGGATAAAAAATCATGCTCAGGAGTCAAATTTCCGACATTTCAGACATTTTAAAAACTGCAGGGGGATTTGGACAAAATATGACCCATCGACGTTTTCAGTAATTGGCATATTTTCGGTATGAAACGTCGTAATATGAAACTGAAAATAGGTGCAGACAGTCAGATTTCGGATAAAAAATCACGCTCAGGAGTCAAATTTCCGACATTTCAGACATTTTGAAAACTGAAGGGGGGGTTTGGGCAAAATATGACCCATCGCCGTTTACAGTAATTGGCATATTTTCGATATGAAACGTCGTAATTTGAAACTGAAAATTGGTGCAGAGATTCAGAATTTGGCTCAAAAATCACGCTCAGGAGTCAAATTTCCGACATTTCAGACATTTGGAAAACAGCAGGGGGGTTAGGGCAAAATATGACCCATCGCCGTTTTCAGTAATTCGCATATTTTCGGTATAAAAAGTCGTAATTTGAAACTGAAAATAGGTGCAGAGAGTCAGAATTCGGATAACAAATCACGCTCAGGAGTCAAATTTCCGACATTTCAGACATTTTGAAAACTGCAGGGGGGTTAGGGCAAAATATGACCCATCGCCGTTTTCAGTAATTCGCATATTTTCTGTATAAAAAGTCGTAATTTGAAACTGAAAATAGGTGCAGAGAGTCAGAATTCGGCTCAAAAATCACACTCAGGAGTCAAATTTTCGACATTTCAGACATTTTAAAAACTGCAGGGGGGTTTGGGCAAAATATGACCCATTGCCGTTTTCAGTAATTGGCATATTTTCGGTAAAAAAATTCGTAATTTGAAACTGAAAATAGGTGCGGAGAGTCAGAATTCGGATAAAAAATCACGCTCAGGAGTCAAATTTCCTACATTTCAGACATTTTCAAAATTGCAGGGGAGTTTGGGCAAAATATGACCCATCGCCGTTTTCAGTAATTGGCATATTTTCGGTATAAAAAGTCGTAATTTGAAACTGAAAATAGGTGCAGAGAGTCAGAATTCGGCTCAAAAATCACGCTCAGGAGTCAAATTTTCGACATTTCAGACATTTTGAAAACTGCAGGGGGGTTTGGGCAAAATATGACCCATCGGCTTTTTCAGTAATTGGCATATTTTCGGTATAAAAAGTCGCAATTTGAAACTGAAAATAGGTGCAGAGAGTCAGAATTTGGATAAAAAATCACGCTCAGGAGTCAAACTTCCGACATTTTAGACATTTTGAAAACTGCAGGGGGGTTTGGGCAAAATATGACCCATCGCCGTTTACAGTAATTGGCATATATTCGGTATGGAACGTCGTAATTTGAAACTGAAAATAGGTGCAGAGAGTCAGAATTCGGCTCAAAAATCACACTCAGGAGTCAAATTTCCGACATTTCAGACATTTTGAAAACTGCAGAGGGGTTTGGGCAAAATATGACCCATCGCCGTTTACAGTAATTGGCATATATTCGGTATGGAACGTCGTAATTTGAAACTGAAAATAGGTGCAGAGAGTCAGAATTCGGCTCAGAAATCACACTCAGGAGTCAAATTTCCGACATTTCATACATTTTAAAAACTGCAGGGGGGGTTGGGCAAAATATGACCCATCGCCGTTTTCAGTAATTGGCATATTTTCGGTATGAAACGTCGTAATTTGAAACTGAAAATAGGTGCAGAGAATCAGAATTCGGCTCAAAAATCACGCTCAGGAGTCAAATTTCCGACATTACAGACATTTTGAAAACTGCAGGGGGGTTTGGGCAAAATATGACCCATTGCCGTTTTCAGTAATTGGCATATTTTAGGTAAAAAAAAGTCGTAATTTGAAACTGAAAATAGGTGCAGACAGTCAGAATTCGGATAATAAATCACGCTCAGGAGTCAAATTTCCGACATTTCAGACATTTTGAAAACTGCAGGGGGGTTTGGGCAAAATATGACCCATCGCTGTTTTCAGTAATTGGCATATTTTCGGTATGAAACGTCGTAATTTGAAACTGAAAATAGGTGCAGAGAGTCAGAATTCGGATAAAAAATCACGATCAGGAGTCAAATTTCCGACATTTCAGACATTTTGAAAACTGCAGGGGGGTTTGGGCAAAATATGACCCATCGGCTTTTTCAGTAATTGGCATATTTTCGGTATAAAAAATCGTAATTTGAAACTGAAAATAGGTGCAGAGAGTCAGAATTCGGATAAAAACTCATGCTCAGGAGTCAAATTTCCGACATTTCAGACATTTTGAAAACTGCAGGGGGGGTTTCGGCAAAATATGACCCATCGCCGTTTGCAGTAATTGGCATATATTCGATATGAAACGTCGTAATTTGAAACTGAAAATAGGTGCAGAGATTCAGAATTTGGCTAAAAAATCACGCTCAAGAGTCAAATTTCCGACATTTCAGACATTTTGAAAACTGCAGGGGGTTAGGGCAAAATATGACCCATCGCCGTTTTCAGTAATTGGCATATTTTCGGTATAAAAAGTCGTAATTTGAAACTGAAAATAGGTGCAGAGAGTCAGAATTCGGCTCAAAAATCACACTCAGGAGTCAAATTTCCGACATTTCAGACATTTTAAAAACTGCAGGGGGGGTTTAGGCAAAATATGACCCATTGCCGTTTTCAGAAATTGGCATATTTTCGATATGAAACGTCGTAATTTGAAACTGAAAATAGGTGCAGAGAGTCAGAATTTGGCTCAAAAATCACGCTCAGGAGTCAAATTTCCGACATTTCCGACATTTTGAAAACTGTAGGGGACTTAGGGTAAAATATGACCCATCGCCGTTTTCAGTAATTGGCATATTTTCGGTATAAAAAGTCGTAATTTGAAACTGAAAATAGGTGCACAGAGTCAGAATTCGGATAACAAATCACGCTCAGGAGTCAAATTTCCGACATTTCACACATTTTGAAAACTGCAGGGGGGTTTGGGCAAAATATGACCCATCGCCGTTTACAGTAATTGGCATATATTCGGTATGGAACGTCGTAATTTGAAACTGAAAATAGGAGCAGAGAGTCAGAATTCGGCTCAAAAATCACACTCAGGAGTCAAATTTCCGACATTTCAGACATTTTAAAAACTGCAGGGGGGGTTGGGGAAAATTTTACCCATCGCCGTTTTCAGTAATTGGCATATTTCGGTAAAAAAAAGTCGTAATTTGAAACTGAAAATAGGTGCAGAGATTCAGAATCCGGATAAAAAATTACGCTCAGTAGTCAAATTTCCGACATTTCAGACATTTTGAAAACTGCAGGGGGGTTTGGGCAAAATATGACCCATCGCCGTTTTCAGTAATTGGCATATTTTCGGTATAAAAAGTCGTAATTTGAAACTGAAAATAGGTGCAGACAGTCAGAATTCGGATAAAAAATCACGCTCAGGAGTCAAATTTCCGACATTTCACACATTTTGAAAACTGCAGGGGGGTTTGGGCAAAATATGACCCATCGCCGTTTACAGTAATTGGCATATTTTCGCTATGAAACGTCGTAATTTGAAACTGAAAAAAGGTGCAGAGAGTCAGAATTTGGCTCAAAAATCACGCTCAGGAGTCAAATTTCCGACATTTCAGACATTTTAAAAACTGTTGGGGGGTTTGTGCAAAACATGACCCATCACCGTTTTCAGTAATTGGCATATTTTCTGTATGAAACGTCGTAATTTGAAAATAAAAATAGGTGCAGAGAGTCAGAATTCGGCTCAAAAATCATGCTCAGGAGTCAAATTTTCGACATTTCAGACATTTTGAAAACTGCAGGGGGGTTTGGGCAAAATATGACCCATCGCCGTTTACAGTAATTGGCATATATTCGGTATGGAACGTCGTAATTTGAAACTGAAAGTAGGTGCAGAGAGTCAGAATTCGGCTCAAAAATCACACTCAGGAGTCAAATTTCCGACATTTCAGACATTTTAAAAACTGCAGGGGGGGTTTGGGCAAAATATGACCCATCGACGTTTTCAGAAATTGGCATATTTTCGATATGAAACGTCGTAATTTGAAACTAAAAATAGGTGCAGAGAGTCAGAATTCGGCTCAAAAATCATGCTCAGGAGTCAAATTTCCGACATTTCAGACATTTTGAAAACTGCAGGGGACTTAGGGTAAAATATGACCCATCGCCGTTTTCAGTAATTGGCATATTTTCGGTATAAAAAGTCGTAATTTGAAACTGAAAATAGGTGCACAGAGTCAGAATTCGGATAACAAATCACGCTCAGGAGTCAAATTTCCGACATTTCAGACATTTTGAAAACTGCAGGGGGGGTTTGGGCAAAATATGACCCATCGCCGTTTACAGTAATTGGCATATATTCGGTATGGAACGTCGTAAATTGAAACTTAAAATAGGAGCAGAGAGTCAGAATTCGGCTCAAAAATCACACTCAGGAGTCAAATTTCCGACATTTCAGACATTTTAAAAACTGCAGGGGGGGTTGGGCAAAATTTGACCCATCGCCGTTTTCAGTAATTGGCATATTTTCGGTATGAAACGTCGTAATTTGAAACTGAAAATAGGTGCAGAGAGTCAGAATTCGGCTCAAAAATCACGCTCAGGAGTCAAATTTCCGACATTTCAGACATTTTGAAAACTGCAGGGGGGTTTGGGCAAAATATGACCCATTGCCGTTTTCAGTAATTGGCATATTTTCGGTAAAAAAAAGTCGTAATTTGAAACTGAAAATAGGTGCAGAGATTCAGAATCCGGATAAAAAATCACGCTCAGTAGTCAAATTTCCGACATTTCACACATTTTGAAAACTGCAGGGGTGTTTGGGCAAAATATGAACCATCGCCGTTTTCAGTAATTGGCATATTTTCGGTATAAAAAGTCGTAATTTGAAACTGAAAATAGGTGCAGAGAGTCAGAATTCGGATAAAAAATCACGCTCAGGAGTCAAATTTCCGACATTTCACACATTTTGAAAACTGCAGGGGGATTTGGGCAAAATATGACCCATCGCCGTTTACAGTAATTGGCATATTTTCGCTATGAAACGTCGTAATTTGAAACTGAAAATAGGTGCAGAGAGTCAGAATTTGGCTCAAAAATCACGCTCAGGAGTCAAATTTCCGACATTTCAGACATTTTAAAAACTGTTGGGGGGTTTGTGCAAAACATGACCCATCACCGTTTTCAGTAATTGGCATATTTTCTGTATGAAACGTCGTAATTTGAAACAAAAAATAGGTGCAGAGAGTCAGAATTCGGCTCAAAAATCATGCTCAGGAGTCAAATTTTCGACATTTCAGACATTTTGAAAACTGCAGGGGGGTTTGGGCAAAATATGACCCATCGCCGTTTACAGTAATTGGCATATATTCGGTATGGAACGTCGTAATTTGAAACTGAAAGTAGGTGCAGAGAGTCAGAATTCGGCTCAAAAATCACACTCAGGAGTCAAATTTCCGACATTTCAGACATTTTAAAAACTGCAGGGGGGGTTTGGGCAAAATATGACCCATCGACGTTTTCAGAAATTGGCATATTTTCGATATGAAACGTCGTAATTTGAAACTGAAAATAGGTGCAGAGAGTCAGAATTTGGCTCAAAAATCACGCTCAGGAGTCAAATTTCCGACATTTCAGACATTTTAAAAACTGTAGGGGGGTTTGTGCAAAATATGACCCATCACCGTTATCAGTAATTGGCATATTTTCGGTATGAAACGTCGTAATTTGAAACTAAAAATAGGTGCAGAGAGTCAGAATTCGGCTCAAAAATCATGCTCAGGAGTCAAATTTCCGACATTTCAGACATTTTGAAAACTGCAGGGGACTTAGGGTAAAATATGACCCATTCCGTTTTCAGTAATTGGCATATTTTCGGTATAAAAAGTCGTAATTTGAAACTGAAAATAGGTGCACAGAGTCAGAATTCGGATAACAAATCACGCTCAGGAGTCAAATTTCCGACATTTCAGACATTTTGAAAACTATCAGGGGGGGTTTGGGCAAAATATGACCCATCGCCGTTTACAGTAATTGGCATATATTCGGTATGGAACGTCGTAAATTGAAACTGAAAATAGGAGCAGAGAGTCAGAATTCGGCTCAAAAATCACACTCAGGAGTCAAATTTCCGACATTTCAGACATTTTAAAAACTGCAGGGGGGGTTGGGCAAAATTTGACCCATCGCCGTTTTCTGTAATTGGCATATTTTCGGTATGAAACGTCGTAATTTGAAACTGAAAATAGGTGCAGAGAGTCAGAATTCGGCTCAAAAATCACGCTCAGGAGTCAAATTTCCGACATTTCAGACATTTTGAAAACTGCTGGGGGGTTTGGGCAAAATATGACCCATTGCCGTTTTCAGTAATTGGCATATTTTCGGTAAAAAAAAGTCGTAATTTGAAACTGAAAATAGGTGCAGAGATTCAGAATCCGGATAAAAAATCACGCTCAGTAGTCAAATTTCCGACATTTCACACATTTTGAAAACTGCAGGGGGGTTTGGGCAAAATATGAACCATCGCCGTTTTCAGTAATTGGCATATTTTCGGTATAAAAAGTCGTAATTTGAAACTGAAAATAGGTGCAGAGAGTCAGAATTCGGATAAAAAATCACGCTCAGGAGTCAAATTTCCGACATTTCACACATTTTGAAAACTGCAGGGGGATTTGGGCAAAATATGACCCATCGCCGTTTACAGTAATTGGCATATTTTCGCTATGAAACGTCGTAATTTGAAACTGAAAATAGGTGCAGAGAGTCAGAATTTGGCTCAAAAATCACGCTCAGGAGTCAAATTTCCGACATTTCAGATATTTTAAAAACTGCAGGGGGGGTTGTGCAAAAAATGACCCATCACCGTTTTAAGTAATTGGCATATTTTCGGTATGAAACGTCGTAATTTGAAACTAAAAATAGGTGCAGAGAGTCAGAATTCGGCTCAAAAATCATGCTCAGGAGTCAAATTTCCGACATTTCAGACATTTTGAAAACTGCAGGGGGGTTTGGGCAAAATATGACCCATCGCCGTTTACAGTAATTGGCATATTTTCGGTATGAAACGTCGTAATTTGAAACTGAAAATAGGTGCAGAGAGTCAGAATTCGGATAAAAAATCATGCTCAGGAGTCAAATTTCCGACATTTCAGACATTTTAAAAACTGCAGGGGGATTTGGACAAAATATGACCCATCACCGTTTTCAGTAATTGGCATATTTTCGGTATGAAACGTCGTAATTTGAAACTAAAAATAGGTGCAGAGAGTCAGAATTCGGCTCAAAAATCACGCTCAGGAGTCACAATTCCGACATTTCCGACATTTTGAAAACTGCAGGGGGGTTTGGGCAAAATATGACCCATCGCCGTTTTCAGTAATTGGCATAGTTTCGGTATGAAACGTCGTAATTTGAAACTGAAAATAGGTGCAGAGAGTCAGAATTCGGATAAAAAATCAAGCTCAGGAGTCAAATTTCCGACATTTCAGACATTTTAAAAACTGCAGGGGGATTTGGACAAAATATGACCCATCGACGTTTTCAGTAATTGGCATATTTTCGGTATGAAACGTCGTAATATGAAACTGAAAATAGGTGCAGACAGTCAGATTTCGGATAAAAAATCACGCTCAGGAGTCAAATTTCCGACATTTCAGACATTTTGAAAACTGCAGCGGGGGGTTTGGGCAAAATATGACCCATCGCCGTTTACAGTAATTGGCATATTTTCGATATGAAACGTCGTAATTTGAAACTGAAAATAGGTTCAGAGATTCAGAATTTGGCTCAAAAATCACGCTCAGGAGTCAAATTTCCGACATTTCAGACATTTGGAAAACTGCAGGGGGGTTAGGGCAAAATATGACCCATCGCCGTTTTCAGTAATTCGCATATTTTCGTTATAAAAAGTCGTAATTTGAAACTGAAAATAGGTGCAGAGTGTCAGAATTTGGATAACAAATCACGCTCAGGAGTCAAATTTCCGACATTTCAGACATTTTGAAAACTGCAGGGGGGTTAGGGCAAAATATGACCCATCGCCGTTTTCAGTAATTCGCAAATTTTCTGTATAAAAAGTCGTAATTTGAAACTGAAAATAGGTGCAGAGAGTCAGAATTCGGCTCAAAAATCACACTCAGGAGTCAAATTTCCGACATTTCAGATATTTTAAAAACTGCAGGGGGGGTTTGGGCAAAATATGACCCATTGCCGTTTTCAGTAATTGGCATATTTTCGGTAAAAAAATTCGTAATTTGAAACTGAAAATAGGTGCGGAGAGTCAGAATTCGGATAAAAAATCACGCTCAGGAGTCAAATTTCCTACATTTCAGACATTTTCAAAATTGCAGGGGAGTTTGGACAAAAAATGACCCATCGCCGTTTTCAGTAATTGGCATATTTTCGGTATAAAAATTCGTAATTTGAAACTAAAAATAGGTGCAGAGAGTCAGAATTCGGCTCAAAAATCACGCTCAGGAGTCAAATTTCCGACATTTCAGACATTTTGAAAACTGCAGGGGGGTTTGGGCAAAATATGACCCATCGGCTTTTTCAGTAATTGGCATATTTTCGGTATAAAAAGTCGCAATTTGAAACTGAAAATAGGTGCAGAGAGTCAGAATTTGGATAAAAAATCACGCTCAGGAGTCAAACTTCCGACATTTCAGACATTTTGAAAACTGCAGGGGGGTTTGGGCAAAATATGACCCATCGCCGTTTACAGTAATTGGCATATATTCGGTATGGAACGTCGTAATTTGAAACTGAAAATAGGTGCAGAGATTCAGAATTTGGCTCAAAAATCACGCTCAGGAGTCAAATTTCCGACATTTCAGACATTTTGAAAACTGCAGGGGGGTTAGGGTAAAATATGACCTATCGGCTTTTTCAGTAATTGGCATATTTTCGGTATAAAAAGTCGTAATTTGAAACTGAAAATAGGTGCAGAGATTCAGAATCCGGATAAAAAATCACGCTCAGTAGTCAAATTTCCGACATTTCACACATTTTGAAAACTGCAGGGGGGTTTGGGCAAAATATGAACCATCGCCGTTTTCAGTAATTGGCATATTTTCGGTATAAAAAGTCGTAATTTGAAACTGAAAATAGGTGCAGAGAGTCAGAATTCGGATAAAAAATCACGCTCAGGAGTCAAATTTCCGACATTTCACACATTTTGAAAACTGCAGGGGGATTTGGGCAAAATATGACCCATCGCCGTTTACAGTAATTGGCATATTTTCGCTATGAAACGTCGTAATTTGAAACTGAAAATAGGTGCAGAGAGTCAGAATTTGGCTCAAAAATCACGCTCAGGAGTCAAATTTCCGACATTTCAGATATTTTAAAAACTGCAGGGGGGTTTGTGCAAAATATGACCCATCACCGTTTTAAGTAATTGGCATATTTTCGGTATGAAACGTCGTAATTTGAAACTAAAAATAGGTGCAGAGAGTCAGAATTCGGCTCAAAAATCATGCTCAGGAGTCAAATTTCCGACATTTCAGACATTTTGAAAACTGCAGGGGGGTTTGGGCAAAATATGACCCATCGCCGTTTACAGTAATTGGCATATTTTCGGTATGAAACGTCGTAATTTGAAACTGAAAATAGGTGCAGAGAGTCAGAATTCGGATAAAAAATCATGCTCAGGAGTCAAATTTCCGACATTTCAGACATTTTAAAAACTGCAGGGGGATTTGGACAAAATATGACCCATCACCGTTTTCAGTAATTGGCATATTTTCGGTATGAAACGTCGTAATTTGAAACTAAAAATAGGTGCAGAGAGTCAGAATTCGGCTCAAAAATCACGCTCAGGAGTCACAATTCCGACATTTCCGACATTTTGAAAACTGCAGGGGGGTTTGGGCAAAATATGACCCATCGCCGTTTTCAGTAATTGGCATAGTTTCGGTATGAAACGTCGTAATTTGAAACTGAAAATAGGTGCAGAGAGTCAGAATTCGGATAAAAAATCAAGCTCAGGAGTCAAATTTCCGACATTTCAGACATTTTAAAAACTGCAGGGGGATTTGGACAAAATATGACCCATCGACGTTTTCAGTAATTGGCATATTTTCGGTATGAAACGTCGTAATATGAAACTGAAAATAGGTGCAGACAGTCAGATTTCGGATAAAAAATCACGCTCAGGAGTCAAATTTCCGACATTTCAGACATTTTGAAAACTGCAGCGGGGGGTTTGGGCAAAATATGACCCATCGCCGTTTACAGTAATTGGCATATTTTCGATATGAAACGTCGTAATTTGAAACTGAAAATAGGTGCAGAGATTCAGAATTTGGCTCAAAAATCACGCTCAGGAGTCAAATTTCCGACATTTCAGACATTTGGAAAACTGCAGGGGGGTTAGGGCAAAATATGACCCATCGCCGTTTTCAGTAATTCGCATATTTTCGTTATAAAAAGTCGTAATTTGAAACTGAAAATAGGTGCAGAGTGTCAGAATTTGGATAACAAATCACGCTCAGGAGTCAAATTTCCGACATTTCAGACATTTTGAAAACTGCAGGGGGGTTAGGGCAAAATATGACCCATCGCCGTTTTCAGTAATTCGCAAATTTTCTGTATAAAAAGTCGTAATTTGAAACTGAAAATAGGTGCAGAGAGTCAGAATTCGGCTCAAAAATCACACTCAGGAGTCAAATTTCCGACATTTCAGATATTTTAAAAACTGCAGGGGGGGTTTGGGCAAAATATGACCCATTGCCGTTTTCAGTAATTGGCATATTTTCGGTAAAAAAATTCGTAATTTGAAACTGAAAATAGGTGCGGAGAGTCAGAATTCGGATAAAAAATCACGCTCAGGAGTCAAATTTCCTACATTTCAGACATTTTCAAAATTGCAGGGGAGTTTGGACAAAAAATGACCCATCGCCGTTTTCAGTAATTGGCATATTTTCGGTATAAAAATTCGTAATTTGAAACTAAAAATAGGTGCAGAGAGTCAGAATTCGGCTCAAAAATCACGCTCAGGAGTCAAATTTCCGACATTTCAGACATTTTGAAAACTGCAGGGGGGTTTGGGCAAAATATGACCCATCGGCTTTTTCAGTAATTGGCATATTTTCGGTATAAAAAGTCGCAATTTGAAACTGAAAATAGGTGCAGAGAGTCAGAATTTGGATAAAAAATCACGCTCAGGAGTCAAACTTCCGACATTTCAGACATTTTGAAAACTGCAGGGGGGTTTGGGCAAAATATGACCCATCGCCGTTTACAGTAATTGGCATATATTCGGTATGGAACGTCGTAATTTGAAACTGAAAATAGGTGCAGAGAGTCAGAATTCGGCTCAAAAATCACACTCAGGAGTTAAATTTCCGACATTTCTGACATTTTGAAAACTGCAGAGGGGTTTGGGCAAAATATGACCCATCGCCGTTTACAGTAATTGGCATATTTTCGATATGAAACGTCGTAATTTGAAACTGAAAATAGGTGCAGAGATTCAGAATTTGGCTCAAAAATCACGCTCAGGAGTCAAATTTCCGACATTTCAGACATTTTGAAAACTGCAGGGGGGTTAGGGTAAAATATGACCTATCGGCTTTTTCAGTAATTGGCATATTTTCGGTATAAAAAGTCGTAATTTGAAACTGAAAATAGGTGCAGAGAGTCAGAATTCGGATAAAAAATCACGCTCAGGAGTCAAACTTCCGACATTTCAGACATTTTGAAAACTGCAGGGGGGTTTGGGTCAAAATATGACCCATCGCCGTTTACAGTAATTGGCATATATTCGGTATGGAACGTCGTAATTTGAAACTGAAAATAGGTGCAGAGAGTCAGAATTCGGCTCAGAAATCACACTCAGGAGTCAAATTTCCGACATTTCATACATTTTAAAAACTGCAGGGGGGGTTGGGCAAAATATGACCCATCGCCGTTTTCAGTAATTGGCATATTTTCGGTATGAAACGTCGTAATTTGAAACTGAAAATAGGTGCAGAGAGTCAGAATTCGGCTCAAAAATCACGCTCAGGAGTCAAATTTCCGACATTTCAGACATTTTGAACACTGCAGGGGGGTTTGGGCAAAATATGACCCATTGCCGTTTTCAGTAATTGGCATATTTTCGGTATAAAAAGTCGTAATTTGAAACTGAAAATAGGGGCAGAGAGTCAGAATTCGGATAAAAAATCACGCTCAGGAGTCAAATTTCCGACATTTCAGACATTTTGAAAACTGCAGGGGGGGTTTTGGCAAAATATGACCCATCGCCGTTTACAGTAATTGGCATATTTTCGATATGAAACGTCGTAATTTGAAACTGAAAATAGGTGCAGAGATTCAGAATTTGGCTCAAAAATCACGCTCAAGAGTCAAATTTCCGACATTTCAGACATTTTGAAAACTGCAGGGGGGTTAGGGCAAAATATGACCCATCGCCGTTTTCAGTAATTGGCATATTTTCGGTATAAAAAGTCGTTATTTGAAACTGAAAATAGGTGCAGAGAGTCAGAATTCGGATAACAAATCTCACTCAGGAGTCAAATTTCCGACATTTCAGACATTTTGAAAACTGCAGGGGGGTTTGGGCAAAATATGACCCATCGCCGTTTACAGTAATTGGCATATATTCGGTATGGAACGTCGTAATTTGAAACTGAAAGTAGGTGCAGAGAGTCAGAATTCGGCTCAAAAATCACACTCAGGAGTCAAATTTCCGACATTTCAGACATTTTGAAAACTGTAGGGGGGGTTGGGCAAAATTTTACCCATCGCCGTTTTCAGTAATTGGCATATTTTCGGTAAAAAAAAAGTCGTAATTTGAAACTGAAAATAGGTGCAGAGATTCAGAATCCGGATAAAAAATTACGCTCAGTAGTCAAATTTCCGACATTTCAGAGATTTTGAAAACTGCAGGGGGGTTTGGGCAAAATATGACCCATCGCCGTTTTCAGTAATTGGCATATTTTCGGTATAAAAAGTCGTAATTTGAAACTGAAAATAGGTGCAGAGAGTCAGAATTCGGATAAAAAATCACGCTCAGGAGTCAAATTTCCGACATTTCAGACATTTTAAAAACTGCAGGGGGATTTGGACAAAATATGACCCATCACCGTTTTCAGTAATTGGCATATTTTCGGTATGAAACGTCGTAATTTGAAACTAAAAATAGGTGCAGAGAGTCAGAATTCGGCTCAAAAATCAGGCTCAGGAGTCAAATTTCCGACATTTCCGACATTTTGAAAACTGCAGGGGGGTTTGGACAAAATATGACCCATCGCCGTTTACAGTAATTGGCATATTTTCGGTATGAAACGTCGTAATTTGAAACTGAAAATTGGTGCAGAGATTCAGAATTTGGCTCAAAAATCACGCTCAGGAGTCAAATTTCCGACATTTCAGACATTTTGAAAACTGCAGGGGGGGTTAGGGCAAAATATGACCCATCGCCGTTTTCAGTAATTCGCATATTTTCTGTATAAAAAGTCGTAATTTGAAACTGAAAATAGGTGCAGAGAGTCAGAATTCGGCTCAAAAATCACACTCAGGAGTCAAATTTTCGACATTTCAGACATTTTAAAAACTGCAGGGGGGGTTTGGGCAAAATATGACCCATTGCCGTTTTCAGTAATTGGCATATTTTCGGTAAAAAAAGTCGTAATTTGGAACTGAAAATAGGTGCGGAGAGTCAGAATTCGGATAAAAAATCACGCTCAGGAGTCAAATTTCCTACATTTCAGACATTTTGAAAACTGCAGGGGAGTTTGGGCAAAATATGACCCATCGCCGTTTTCAGTAATTGGCATATTTTCGGTATAAAAAGTCGTAATTTGAAACTGAAAATAGATGCAGAGAGTCAGAATTTGGCTAAAAAATCACGCTCAGGAGTCAAATTTCCGACATTTCAAACATTTTGAAAACTGCAGGGGTGTTTGGGCAAAATGTGACCCATCGGCTTTTTCAGTAATTGGCATATTTTCGGTATAAAAAGTCGTAATTTGAAACTGAAAATAGGAGCAGAGAGTCAGAATTCGGATAAAAAATCACGCTCAGGAGTCAAACTTCCGACATTTCAGACATTTTGAAAACTGCAGGGGGGTTTGGGCAAAATATGACCCTTCGCCGATTACAGTAATTGGCATATATTCGGTATGGAACGTCGTAATTTGAAACTGAAAATAGGTGCAGAGAGTCAGAATTCGGATAAAAAATCATGCTCAGGAGTCAAATTTCCGACATTTTAGACATTTTAAAAACTGCAGGGGGATTTGGACAAAATATGACCCATCGACGTTTTCAGTAATTGGCATATTTTCGGTATGAAACTTCGTAATATGAAACTGAAAATAGGTGCAGACAGTCAGATTTCGGATAAAAAATCACGCTCAGGAGTCAAATTTCCGACATTTCAGACATTTTGAAAACTGCAGGGGGGGGTTTGGGCAAAATATGACCCATCGCCGTTTACAGTAATTGGCATATTTTCGATATGAAACGTCGTAATTTGAAACTGGAAATAGGTGCAGAGATTCAGAATTTGGCTCAAAAATCACGCTCAGGAGTCAAATTTCCGACATTTCAGACATTTTGAAAACTGCAGGGGGGGTTAGGGCAAAATATGACCCATCGCCGTTTTCAGTAATTCGCATATTTTCGGTATAAAAATTCGTAATTTGAAACTGAAAATAGGTGCAGAGAGTCAGAATTCGGATAACAAATCACGCTCAGGAGTCAAATTTCCGACATTTCAGACATTTTGAAAACTGCAGGGGGGTTAGGGCAAAATATGACCCATCGCCGTTTTCAGTAATTCGCATATTTTCTGTATAAAAAGTCGTAATTTGAAACTGAAAATAGGTGCAGAGAGTCAGAATTCGGCTCAAAAATCACACTCAGGAGTCAAATTTCCGACATTTCAGACATTTTAAAAACTGCAGGGGGGGTTTGGGCAAAATATGACCAATCGATGTTTACAGTAATTGGCATATTTTCGATATGAAACGTCGTAATTTGAAACTGAAAATAGGTGCAGAGATTCAGAATTTGGCTCAAAAATCACGCTGAGGAGCCAAATTTCCGACATTTCAGACATTTTGAAAACTGCAGAGGGGTTTGGGCAAAATATGACCAATCGATGTTTACAGTAATTGGCATATTTTCGATATGAAACGTCGTAATTTGAAACTGAAAATAGGTGCAGAGATTCAGAATTTGGCTCAAAAATCACGCTCAGGAGCCAAATTTCCGACATTTCAGACATTTTGAAAACTGCAGGGGGGTTAGGGTAAAATATGACCCATCGGCTTTTTCAGTAATTGGCATATTTTCGGTATAAAAAGTCGTAATTTGAAACTGAAAATAGGTGCAGAGAGTCAGAATACGGATAAAAAATCACGCTCAGGAGTCAAACTTCCGACATTTCAGACATTTTGAAAACTGCAGGGGTGTTTGGGCTAAATATGACCCATCGCCGTTTACAGTAATTGGCATATATTCGGTATGGAACGTCGTAATTTGAAACTGGAAATAGGTGCAGAGAGTCAGAATTCGGCTCAAAAATCACACTCAGGAGTCAAATTTCCGACATTTCATACATTTTAAAAACTGCAGGGGGGGTTGGGCAAAATATGACCCATCGCCGTTTTCAGTAATTGGCATATTTTCGGTATGAAACGTCGTAATTTGAAACTGAAAATAGGCGCAGAGAGTCAGAATTCGGCTCAAAAATCACGCTCAGGAGTCAAATTTCCGACATTTCAGACATTTTGAAAACTGCAAGGGGGTTTGGGCAAAATATGACCCATTGCCGTTTTCAGTAATTGGCATATTTTAGGTAAAAAAAAGTCGTAATTTGAAACTGAAAATAGGTGCAGACAGTCAGAATTCGGATAATAAATCACGCTCAGGAGTCAAATTTCCGACATTTCAGACATTTTGAAAACTGCAGGGGGGTTTGGGCAAAATATGACCCATCGCTGTTTTCAGTAATTGGCATATTTTCGGTATGAAACGTCGTAATTTGAAACTGAAAATAGGTGCAGAGAGTCAGAATTCGGCTCAAAAATCACACTCAGGAGTCAAATTTCCGACATTTCAGAAATTTTAAAAACTGCAGGAGGGGTTTGGACAAAATATGACCCATCGCCTTTTTCAGAAATTGGCATATTTTCGATATGAAACGTCGTAATTTGAAACTGAAAATAGGTGCAGAGATTCAGAATTTGGCTCAAAAATCACGCTCAGGAGTCAAATTTCCGACATTTCAGACATTTTGAAAACTGCAGGGGACTTAGGGTAAAATATGACCCATCGCCGTTTTCAGTAATTGGCTTATTTTCTGTATAAAAACTCGTAATTTGAAACTGAAAATAGGTGCACAGAGTCAGAATTCTGATAACAAATCACGCTCAGGAGCCAAATTTCCGACATTTCAGACATTTTGAAAACTGCAGAGGGGTTTGGGCAAAATATGACCAATCGATGTTTACAGTAATTGGCATATTTTCGATATGAAACGTCGTAATTTGAAACTGAAAATAGGTGCAGAGATTCAGAATTTGGCTCAAAAATCACGCTCAGGAGCCAAATTTCCGACATTTCAGACATTTTGAAAACTGCAGGGGGGTTAGGGTAAAATATGACCCATCGGCTTTTTCAGTAATTGGCATATTTTCGGTATAAAAAGTCGTAATTTGAAACTGAAAATAGGTGCAGAGAGTCAGAATTCGGATAAAAAATCACGCTCAGGAGTCAAACTTCCGACATTTCAGACATTTTGAAAACTGCAGGGGTGTTTGGGCTAAATATGACCCATCGCCGTTTACAGTAATTGGCATATATTCGGTATGGAACGTCGTAATTTGAAACTGGAAATAGGTGCAGAGAGTCAGAATTCGGCTCAAAAATCACACTCAGGAGTCAAATTTCCGACATTTCATACATTTTAAAAACTGCAGGGGGGGTTGGGCAAAATATGACCCATCGCCGTTTTCAGTAATTGGCATATTTTCGGTATGAAACGTCGTAATTTGAAACTGAAAATAGGCGCAGAGAGTCAGAATTCGGCTCAAAAATCACGCTCAGGAGTCAAATTTCCGACATTTCAGACATTTTGAAAACTGCAGGGGGGTTTGGGCAAAATATGACCCATTGCCGTTTTCAGTAATTGGCATATTTTAGGTAAAAAAAAGTCTTAATTTGAAACTGAAAATAGGTGCAGACAGTCAGAATTCGGATAATAAATCACGCTCAGGAGTCAAATTTCCGACATTTCAGACATTTTGAAAACTGCAGGGGGGTTTGGGCAAAATATGACCCATCGCTGTTTTCAGTAATTGGCATATTTTCGGTATGAAACGTCGTAATTTGAAACTGAAAATAGGTGCAGAGAGTCAGAATTCGGCTCAAAAATCACACTCAGGAGTCAAATTTCCGACATTTCAGACATTTTAAAAACTGCAGGAGGGGTTTGGACAAAATATGACCCATCGCCTTTTTCAGAAATTGGCATATTTTCGATATGAAACGTCGTAATTTGAAACTGAAAATAGGTGCAGAGATTCAGAATTTGGCTCAAAAATCACGCTCAGGAGTCAAATTTCCGACATTTCAGACATTTTGAAAACTGCAGGGGACTTAGGGTAAAATATGACCCATCGCCGTTTTCAGTAATTGGCTTATTTTCTGTATAAAAACTCGTAATTTGAAACTGAAAATAGGTGCACAGAGTCAGAATTCTGATAACAAATCACGCTCAGGAGTCAAATTTCCGACATTTCAGACATTTTGAAAACTGCAGGGGGGTTTGGGCAAAATATGACCCATTGCCGTTTTCAGTAATTGGCATATTTTCGGTAAAAAAAAGTCGTAATTTGAAACTGAAAATAGGTGCAGAGATTCAGAATCCGGATAAAAAATCACGCTCAGTAGTCAAATTTCCGACATTTCAGACATTTTGAAAACTGCAGGGGGGGTTTGGGCAAAATATGACCCATCGCCGTTTTCAGTAATTGGCATATTTTCGGTATAAAAAGTCGTAATTTGAAACTGAAAATAGGTGCAGAGAGTCAGAATTTGGATAAAAAATCACGCTCAGGAGTCAAATTTCCGACATTTCACACATTTTGAAAACTGCAGGGGGGTTTGGGCAAAATATGACCCATCGCCGTTTACAGTAATTGGCATATTTTCTCTATGAAACGTCGTAATTTGAAACTGAAAATAGGAGCCTAGAGTCAGAATTTGGCTCAAAAATCACGCTCAGGAGTCAAATTTCCGACATTTCAGACATTTTAAAAACTGCAGGGGGGTTTGTGTAAAATATGACCCATCACCGTTTTCAGTAATTGCCATATTTTCGGTATGAAACGTCGTAATTTGAAACTAAAAATAGGTGCAGAGAGTCAGAATTCGACTCAAAAATCATGCTCAGGAGTCAAATTTCCGACATTTCAGACATTTTGAAAACTGCAGGGGGGTTTGGGCAAAATATGACCCATCGCCGTTTACAGTAATTGGCATATTTTCGGTATGAAACGTCGTAATTTGAAACTGAAAATAGGTGCAGAGAGTCAGAATTCGGATAAAAAATCATGCTCAGGAGTCAAATTTCCGACATTTCAGACATTTTAAAAACTGCAGGGGGATTTGGACAAAATATGACCCATCACCGTTTTCAGTAATTGGCATATTTTCGGTATGAAACGTCGTAATTTGAAACTAAAAAAAGGTGCAGAGAGTCAGAATTCGGCTCAAAAATCACGCTCAGGAGTCAAATTTCCGACATTTCCGACATTTTGAAAACTGCAGGGGGGTTTGGGCAAAATATGACCCATCGCCGTTTACAGTAATTGGCATATTTTCGGTATGAAACATCGTAATTTGAAACTGAAAGTAGGTGCAGAGAGTCAGAATTCGGCTCAAAAATCATGCTCAGGAGTCAAATTTCCGACATTTCAGACATTTTGAAAACTGCAGGGGGGTTTGGGCAAAATATGACCAATCGCCGTTTACAGTAATTGGCATATTTTCGGTATGAAACGTCGTAATTTGAAACTGAAAATAGGTGCAGAGAGTCAGAATTCGGATAAAAAATCATGCTCAGGAGTCAAATTTCCGACATTTCAGACATTTTAAAAACTGCAGGGGGATTTGGACAAAATATGACCCATCACCGTTTTCAGTAATTGGCATATTTTCGGTATGAAACGTCGTAATTTGAAACTAAAAATAGGTGCAGAGAGTCAGAATTCGGCTCAAAAATCACGCTCAGGAGTCAAATTTCCGACATTTCCGACATTTTGAAAACTGCAGGGGGGTTTGGGCAAAATATGACCCATCGCCGTTTACAGTAATTGGCATATTTTCGGTATGAAACGTCGTAATTTGAAACTGAAAATAGGTGCAGAGAGTCAGAATTCGGCTCAAAAATCACGCTCAGGAGTCAAATTTCAGACATTTCAGACATTTTGAAAACTGCAGGGGGGTTTGGGCAAAATATGACCCATCGGCTTTTTGAGTAATTGGCATATTTTCGGTATAAAAAGTCGTAATTTGAAACTGAAAATAGGAGCAGAGAGTCAGAATTCGGATAACAAATCACGCTCAGGAGTCAAATTTCCGACATTTCAGACATTTTGAAAACTGCAGGGGGGTTAGGGCAAAATATGA
The DNA here is from genome assembly GCF_040958095.1 of Procambarus clarkii. Classification (NCBI taxonomy): domain Eukaryota; kingdom Metazoa; phylum Arthropoda; class Malacostraca; order Decapoda; family Cambaridae; genus Procambarus; species Procambarus clarkii. The sequence goes on from NW_027189197.1 coordinate 196,670, forward strand.
CCAATCGCCGTTTTCACTAGTAATTCGCATATTTTTGTATAAAAAGTCGTAATTTGAAACTGAAAATAGGTGCAGAGAGTCAGAATTCGGCTTAAAAATCACACTCAGGAGTCAAATTTCCGACATTTCAGACATTTTAAAAACTGCAGGGGAGGTTTGGGCAAAATATGACCCATTGCCGTTTTCAGTAATTGGCATATTTTCGGTAAAAAAAGTCGTAATTTGAAACTGAAAATAGGTGCGGAGAGTCAGAATTCGGATAAAAAATCACGCTCAGGAGTCAAATTTCCTACATTTCAGACATTTTGAAAACTGCAGGGGAGTTTGGGCAAAATATGACCCATCGCCGTTTTCAGTAATTGGCATATTTTCGGTATAAAAATTCGTAATTTGAAACTGAAAATAGGTGCAGAGATTCAGAATTTGGCTCAAAAATCACGCTCAGGAGTCAAATTTCCGACATTTCAGACATTTTGAAAACTGCAGGGGACTTAGGGTAAAATATGACCCATCGCCGTTTTCAGTAATTGGCTTATTTTCGGTATAAAAAGTCGTAATTTGAAACTGAAAATAGGTGCACAGAGTCAGAATTCTGATAACAAATCACGCTCAGGAGTCAAATTTCCGACATTTCAGACATTTTGAAAACTGCAGGGGGGTTTGGGCAAAATATGACCCATTGCCGTTTTCAGTAATTGGCATATTTTCGGTAAAAAAAGTCGTAATTTGAAACTGAAAATAGGTGCAGAGATTCAGAATCCGGATAAAAAATCACGCTCAGTAGTCAAATTTCCGACATTTCAGACATTTTGAAAACTGCAGGGGGGGTTTGGGCAAAATATGACCCATTGCCGTTTTCAGTAATTGGCATATTTTCGATATAAAAATTCGTAATTTGAAACTGAAAATAGGTGCAGAGAGTCAGAATTCGGATAAAAAATCAAGCTCAGGAGTCAAATTTCCGACATTTCACACATTTTGAAAACTGCAGGGGGGTTTGGGCAAAATATGACCCATCGCCGTTTACAGTAATTGGCATATTTTCGGTATGAAACGTCGTAATTTGAAACTGAAAGTAGGTGCAGAGAGTCAGAATTCGGATAAAAAATCATGCTCAGGAGTCAAATTTCCGACATTTCAGACATTTTGAAAACTGCAGGGGGGTTTGGGCAAAATATGACCCATCGCCGTTTACAGTAATTGGCATATTTTCGGTATGAAACGTCGTAATTTGAAACTGAAAGTAGGTGCAGAGAGTCAGAATTCGGATAAAAAATCATGCTCAGGAGTCAAATTTCCGACATTTCAGACATTTTGAAAACTGCAGGGGGGTTTGGGCAAAATATGACCCATCGCCGTTTACAGTAATTGGCATATTTTCGGTATGAAACGTCGTAATTTGAAACTGAAAGTAGGTGCAGAGAGTCAGAATTCGGATAAAAAATCATGCTCAGGAGTCAAATTTCCGACATTTCAGACATTTTAAAAACTGCAGGGGGATTTGGACAAAATATGACCCATCACCGTTTTCAGTAATTGGCATATTTTCGGTATGAAACGTCGTAATTTGAAACTAAAAATAGGTGCAGAGAGTCAGAATTCGGCTCAAAAATCACGCTCAGGAGTCAAATTTCCGACATTTCCGACATTTTGAAAACTGCAGGGGGGTTTGGGCAAAATATGACCCATCGCCGTTTACAGTAATTGGCATATTTTCGGTATGAAACGTCGTAATTTGAAACTGAAAATAGGTGCAGAGAGTCAGCATTCGGCTCAAAAATCATGTTCAGGAGTCAAATTTCCGACATTTCAGACATTTTGAAAACTGCAGGGGGGTTTGGGCAAAATATGACCCATCGCCGTTTACAGTAATTGGCATATTTTCGGTATGAAACGTCGTAATTTGAAACTGAAAATAGGTGCAGAGAGTCAGAATTCGGATAAAAAATCATGCTCAGGAGTCAAATTTCCGACATTTCAGACATTTTGAAAACTGCAGGGGGATTTGGACAAAATATGACCCATCACCGTTTTCAGTAATTGGCATATTTTCGGTATGAAACGTCGTAATTTGAAACTAAAAATAGGTGCAGAGAGTCAGAATTCGGCTCAAAAATCACGCTCAGGAGTCAAATTTCCGACATTTCCGACATTTTGAAAACTGCAGGGGGGTTTGGGCAAAATATGACCCATCGCCGTTTACAGTAATTGGCATATTTTCGGTATGAAACGTCGTAATTTGAAACTGAAAATAGGTGCAGAGAGTCAGAATTCGGATAAAAAATCATGCTCAGGAGTCAAATTTCCGACATTTCAGACATTTTAAAAACTGCAGGGGGGATTTGGACAAAATATGACCCATTGACGTTTTCAGTAATTGGCATATTTTCGGTATGAAACGTCGTAATATGAAACTGAAAATAGGTGCAGACAGTCAGATTTCGGATAAAAAATCACGCTCAGGAGTCAAATTTCCGACATTTCAGACATTTTGAAAACTGCAGGGGGGGGTTTGGGCAAAATATGACCCATCGCCGTTTACAGTAATTGGCATATTTTCGATATGAAACGTCGTAATTTGAAACTGAAAATAGGTGCAGAGATTCAGAATTTGGCTCAAAAATCACGCTCAGGAGTCAAATTTCCGACATTTCAGACATTTTGAAAACTGCAGGGGGGTTAGGGCAAAATATGACCAATCGCGGTTTTCAGTAATTCGCATATTTTTGTATAAAAAGTCGTAATTTGAAACTGAAAATAGGTGCAGAGAGTCAGAATTCGGCTCAAAAATCACACTCAGGAGTCAAATTTCCGACATTTCAGACATTTTCAAAACTGCAGGGGGGGGGGGGGGGGGGTTTGGGCAAAATATGACCCATTGCCGTTTTCAGTAATTGGCATATTTTCGGTAAAAAAAGTCGTAATTTGAAACTGAAAATAGGTGCAGAGAGTCAGAATTCGGCTCAAAAATCACGCTCAGGAGTCAAATTTCAGACATTTCAGACATTTTGAAAACTGCAGGGGGGTTTGGGCAAAATATGACCCATCGGCTTTTTCAGTAATTGGCATATTTTCGGTATAAAAAGTCGTAATATGAAACTGAAAATAGGTGCAGAGAGTCAGAATTCGGATAAAAAATCACGCTCAGGAGTCAAACTTCCGACATTTCAGACATTTTGAAAACTGCAGGGGGGTTTGGGCAAAATATGACCCATCGCTGTTTACAGTAATTGGCATATATTCGGTATGGAACGTCGTAATTTGAAACTGAAAATAGGTGCAGAGAGTCAGAATTCGGCTCAAAAATCACACTCAGGAGTCAAATTTCCGACATTTCAGACATTTTTGAAAACTGCAGAGGGGTTTGGTCAAAATATGACCCATCGCCGTTTACAGTAATTGGCATATTTTCGATATGAAACGTCGTAATTTGAAACTGAAAATAGGTGCAGAGATTCAGAATTTGGCTCAAAAATCACGCTCAGGAGTCAAATTTCCGACATTTCAGACATTTTGAAAACTGCAAGGGGGTTAGGGTAAAATATGACCCATCGGCTTTTTCAGTAATTCGCATATTTTCGGTATAAAAAGTCGTAATTTGAAACTGAAAATAGGTGCAGAGAGTTAGAATTCGGATAAAAAATCACGCTCAGGAGTCAAACTTCCGACATTTCAGACATTTTGAAAACTGCAGGGGGGTTTGGGCAAAATATGACCTATCGCCGTTTACAGTAATTGGCATATATTCGGTATGGAACGTCGTAATTTGAAACTGAAAATAGGTGCAGAGAGTCAGAATTCGGCTCAAAAATCACACTCAGGAGTCAAATTTCTCACATTTCATACATTTTAAAAACTGCAGGGGGGGTTGGGCAAAATATGACCCATTGCCGTTTTCAGTAATTCGCATATTTTCGGTATAAAAAGTCGTAATTTGAAACTGAAAATAGGTGCAGAGAGTCAGAATTCGGATAACAAATCACGCTCAGGAGTAAAATTTCCGACATTTCAGACATTTTGAAAACTGCATGGGGGGTTTGGGCAAAATATGACCCATTGCCGTTTTCAGTAATTGGCATATTTTCGATATAAAAATTCGTAATTTGAAACTGAAAATAGGTGCAGAGAGTCAGAATTCGGATAAAAAATCAAGCTCAGGAGTCAAATTTCCGACATTTCACACATTTTGAAAACTGCAGGGGGGTTTGGGCAAAATATGACCCATCGCCGTTTACAGTAATTGGCATATTTTCGGTATGAAACGTCGTAATTTGAAACTGAAAGTAGGTGCAGAGAGTCAGAATTCGGATAAGAAATCATGCTCAGGAGTCAAATTTCCGACATTTCAGACATTTTGAAAACTGCAGGGGGGTTTGGGCAAAATATGACCCATCGCCGTTTACAGTAATTGGCATATTTTCGGTATGAAACGTCGTAATTTGAAACTGAAAGTAGGTGCAGAGAGTCAGAATTCGGATAAAAAATCATGCTCAGGAGTCAAATTTCCGACATTTCAGACATTTTGAAAACTGCAGGGGGGTTTGGGCAAAATATGACCCATCGCCGTTTACAGTAATTGGCATATTTTCGGTATGAAACGTCGTAATTTGAAACTGAAAGTAGGTGCAGAGAGTCAGAATTCGGATAAAAAATCATGCTCAGGAGTCAAATTTCCGACATTTCAGACATTTTAAAAACTGCAGGGGGATTTGGACAAAATATGACCCATCACCGTTTTCAGTAATTGGCATATTTTCAGTATGAAACGTCGTAATTTGAAACTAAAAATTGGTGCAGAGAGTCAGAATTCGGCTCAAAAATCACGCTCAGGAGTCAAATTTCCGACATTTCCGACATTTTGAAAACTGCAGGGGGGTTTGGGCAAAATATGACCCATCGCCGTTTACAGTAATTGGCATATTTTCGGTATGAAACGTCGTAATTTGAAACTGAAAATAGGTGCAGAGAGTCAGCATTCGGCTCAAAAATCATGTTCAGGAGTCAAATTTCCGACATTTCAGACATTTTGAAAACTGCAGGGGGGTTTGGGCAAAATATGACCCATCGCCGTTTACAGTAATTGGCATATTTTCGGTATGAAACGTCGTAATTTGAAACTGAAAATAGGTGCAGAGAGTCAGAATTCGGATAAAAAAATCATGCTCAGGAGTCAAATTTCCGACATTTCAGACATTTTGAAAACTGCAGGGGGATTTGGACAAAATATGACCCATCACCGTTTTCAGTAATTGGCATATTTTCGGTATGAAACGTCGTAATTTGAAACTAAAAATAGGTGCAGAGAGTCAGAATTCGGCTCAAAAATCACGCTCAGGAGTCAAATTTCCGACATTTCCGACATTTTGAAAACTGCAGGGGGGTTTGGGCAAAATATGACCCATCGCCGTTTACAGTAATTGGCATATTTTCGGTATGAAACGTCGTAATTTGAAACTGAAAATAGGTGCAGAGAGTCAGAATTCGGATAAAAAATCATGCTCAGGAGTCAAATTTCCGACATTTCAGACATTTTAAAAACTGCAGGGGGGATTTGGACAAAATATGACCCATTGACGTTTTCAGTAATTGGCATATTTTCGGTATGAAACGTCGTAATATGAAACTGAAAATAGGTGCAGACAGTCAGATTTCGGATAAAAAATCACGCTCAGGAGTCAAATTTCCGACATTTCAGACATTTTGAAAACTGCAGGGGGGGTTTGGGCAAAATATGACCCATCGCCGTTTACAGTAATTGGCATATTTTCGATATGAAACGTCGTAATTTGAAACTGAAAATAGGTGCAGAGATTCAGAATTTGGCTCAAAAATCACGCTCAGGAGTCAAATTTCCGACATTTCAGACATTTTGAAAACTGCAGGGGGGTTAGGGCAAAATATGACCAATCGCGGTTTTCAGTAACTCGCATATTTTTGTATAAAAAGTCGTAATTTGAAACTGAAAATAGGTGCAGAGAGTCAGAATTCGGCTCAAAAATCACACTCAGGAGTCAAATTTCCGACATTTCAGACATTTTCAAAACTGCAGGGGGGGGGGGGTTTGGGCAAAATATGACCCATTGCCGTTTTCAGTAATTGGCATATTTCCGGTAAAAAAGTCGTAATATTTGAAACTGAAAATAGGTGCAGAGAGTCAGAATTCGGCTCAAAAATCACGCTCAGGAGTCAAATTTCCGACATTTCAGACATTTTGAAAACTGCAGGGGGGTTTGGGCAAAATATGACCCATCGGCTTTTTCAGTAATTGGCATATTTTCGGTATAAAAAGTCGTAATATGAAACTGAAAATAGGTGCAGAGAGTCAGAATTCGGATAAAAAATCACGCTCAGGAGTCAAACTTCCGACATTTCAGACATTTTGAAAACTGCAGGGGGTTTGGGCAAAATATGACCCATCGCTGTTTACAGTAATTGGCATATATTCGGTATGGAACGTCGTAATTTGAAACTGAAAATAGGTGCAGAGAGTCAGAATTCGGCTCAAAAATCACACTCAGGAGTCAAATTTCCGACATTTCAGACATTTTGAAAACTGCAGAGGGGTTTGGTCAAAATATGACCCATCGCCGTTTACAGTAATTGGCATATTTTCGATATGAAACGTCGTAATTTGAAACTGAAAATAGGTGCAGAGATTCAGAATTTGGCTCAAAAATCACGCTCAGGAGTCAAATTTCCGACATTTCAGACATTTTGAAAACTGCAAGGGGGTTAGGGTAAAATATGACCCATCGGCTTTTTCAGTAATTCGCATATTTTCGGTATAAAAAGTCGTAATTTGAAACTGAAAATAGGTGCAGAGAGTTAGAATTCGGATAAAAAATCACGCTCAGGAGTCAAACTTCCGACATTTCAGACATTTTGAAAACTGCAGGGGGGTTTGGGCAAAATATGACCTATCGCCGTTTACAGTAATTGGCATATATTCGGTATGGAACGTCGTAATTTGAAACTGAAAATAGGTGCAGAGAGTCAGAATTCGGCTCAAAAATCACACTCAGGAGTCAAATTTCCGACATTTCATACATTTTAAAAACTGCAGGGGGGGTTGGGCAAAATATGACCCATTGCCGTTTTCAGTAATTCGCATATTTTCGGTATAAAAATTCGTAATTTGAAACTGAAAATAGGTGCAAAGAGTCAGAATTCGGATAACAAATCACGCTCAGGAGTAAAATTTCCGACATTTCAGACATTTTGAAAACTGCATGGGGGTTTGGGCAATATATGACCCATCGCCGTTTACAGTAATTGGCATATATTCGGTATGGAACCTCGTAATTTGAAACTGAAAATAGGTGCAGAGAGTCAGAATTCGGCTCAAAAATCACACTCAGGAGTCAAATTTCTCACATTTCATACATTTTAAAAACTGCAGGGGGGGTTGGGCAAAATATGACCCATTGCCGTTTTCAGTAATTCGCATATTTTCGGTATAAAAAGTCGTAATTTGAAACTGAAAATAAGTGCAGAGAGTCAGAATTCGGATAACAAATCACGCTCAGGAGTAAAATTTCCGACATTTCAGACATTTTGAAAACTGCATGGGGGGTTTGGGCAAAATATGATCCATTGCCGTTTTCAGTAATTGGCATATTTTCGATATAAAAATTCGTAATTTGAAACTGAAAATAGGTGCAGAGAGTCAGAATTCGGATAAAAAATCAAGCTCAGGAGTCAAATTTCCGACATTTCACACATTTTGAAAACTGCAGGGGGGTTTGGGCAAAATATGACCCATCGCCGTTTACAGTAATTGGCATATTTTCGGTATGAAACGTCGTAATTTGAAACTGAAAGTAGGTGCAGAGAGTCAGAATTCGGATAAGAAATCATGCTCAGGAGTCAAATTTCCGACATTTCAGACATTTTGAAAACTGCAGGGGGGTTTGGGCAAAATATGACCCATCGCCGTTTACAGTAATTGGCATATTTTCGGTATGAAACGTCGTAATTTGAAACTGAAAGTAGGTGCAGAGAGTCAGAATTCGGATAAAAAATCATGCTCAGGAGTCAAATTTCCGACATTTCAGACATTTTGAAAACTGCAGGGGGGTTTGGGCAAAATATGACCCATCGCCGTTTACAGTAATTGGCATATTTTCGGTATGAAACGTCGTAATTTGAAACTGAAAGTAGGTGCAGAGAGTCAGAATTCGGATAAAAAATCATGCTCAGGAGTCAAATTTCCGACATTTCAGACATTTTAAAAACTGCAGGGGGATTTGGACAAAATATGACCCATCACCGTTTTCAGTAATTGGCATATTTTCAGTATGAAACGTCGTAATTTGAAACTAAAAATAGGTGCAGAGAGTCAGAATTCGGCTCAAAAATCACGCTCAGGAGTCAAATTTCCGACATTTCCGACATTTTGAAAACTGCAGGGGGGTTTGGGCAAAATATGACCCATCGCCGTTTACAGTAATTGGCATATTTTCGGTATGAAACGTCGTAATTTGAAACTGAAAATAGGTGCAGAGAGTCAGCATTCGGCTCAAAAATCATGTTCAGGAGTCAAATTTCCGACATTTCAGACATTTTGAAAACTGCAGGGGGGTTTGGGCAAAATATGACCCATCGCCGTTTACAGTAATTGGCATATTTTCGGTATGAAACGTCGTAATTTGAAACTGAAAATAGGTGCAGAGAGTCAGAATTCGGATAAAAAAATCATGCTCAGGAGTCAAATTTCCGACATTTCAGACATTTTGAAAACTGCAGGGGGATTTGGACAAAATATGACCCATCACCGTTTTCAGTAATTGGCATATTTTCGGTATGAAACGTCGTAATTTGAAACTAAAAATAGGTGCAGAGAGTCAGAATTCGGCTCAAAAATCACGCTCAGGAGTCAAATTTCCGACATTTCCGACATTTTGAAAACTGCAGGGGGGTTTGGGCAAAATATGACCCATCGCCGTTTACAGTAATTGGCATATTTTCGGTATGAAACGTCGTAATTTGAAACTGAAAATAGGTGCAGAGAGTCAGAATTCGGATAAAAAATCATGCTCAGGAGTCAAATTTCCGACATTTCAGACATTTTAAAAACTGCAGGGGGGATTTGGACAAAATATGACCCATTGACGTTTTCAGTAATTGGCATATTTTCGGTATGAAACGTCGTAATATGAAACTGAAAATAGGTGCAGACAGTCAGATTTCGGATAAAAAATCACGCTCAGGAGTCAAATTTCCGACATTTCAGACATTTTGAAAACTGCAGGGGGGGTTTGGGCAAAATATGACCCATCGCCGTTTACAGTAATTGGCATATTTTCGATATGAAACGTCGTAATTTGAAACTGAAAATAGGTGCAGAGATTCAGAATTTGGCTCAAAAATCACGCTCAGGAGTCAAATTTCCGACATTTCAGACATTTTGAAAACTGCAGGGGGGTTAGGGCAAAATATGACCAATCGCGGTTTTCAGTAACTCGCATATTTTTGTATAAAAAGTCGTAATTTGAAACTGAAAATAGGTGCAGAGAGTCAGAATTCGGCTCAAAAATCACACTCAGGAGTCAAATTTCCGACATTTCAGACATTTTCAAAACTGCAGGGGGGGGGGGGGGTTTGGGCAAAATATGACCCATTGCCGTTTTCAGTAATTGGCATATTTCCGGTAAAAAAGTCGTAATATTTGAAACTGAAAATAGGTGCAGAGAGTCAGAATTCGGCTCAAAAATCACGCTCAGGAGTCAAATTTCCGACATTTCAGACATTTTGAAAACTGCAGGGGGGTTTGGGCAAAATATGACCCATCGGCTTTTTCAGTAATTGGCATATTTTCGGTATAAAAAGTCGTAATATGAAACTGAAAATAGGTGCAGAGAGTCAGAATTCGGATAAAAAATCACGCTCAGGAGTCAAACTTCCGACATTTCAGACATTTTGAAAACTGCAGGGGGGTTTGGGCAAAATATGACCCATCGCTGTTTACAGTAATTGGCATATATTCGGTATGGAACGTCGTAATTTGAAACTGAAAATAGGTGCAGAGAGTCAGAATTCGGCTCAAAAATCACACTCAGGAGTCAAATTTCCGACATTTCAGACATTTTGAAAACTGCAGAGGGGTTTGGTCAAAATATGACCCATCGCCGTTTACAGTAATTGGCATATTTTCGATATGAAACGTCGTAATTTGAAACTGAAAATAGGTGCAGAGATTCAGAATTTGGCTCAAAAATCACGCTCAGGAGTCAAATTTCCGACATTTCAGACATTTTGAAAACTGCAAGGGGGTTAGGGTAAAATATGACCCATCGGCTTTTTCAGTAATTCGCATATTTTCGGTATAAAAAGTCGTAATTTGAAACTGAAAATAGGTGCAGAGAGTTAGAATTCGGATAAAAAATCACGCTCAGGAGTCAAACTTCCGACATTTCAGACATTTTGAAAACTGCAGGGGGGTTTGGGCAAAATATGACCTATCGCCGTTTACAGTAATTGGCATATATTCGGTATGGAACGTCGTAATTTGAAACTGAAAATAGGTGCAGAGAGTCAGAATTCGGATAAAAAATCACGCTCAGGAGTCAAATTTCCGACATTTCACACATTTTGAAAACTGCAGGGGGGTTTGGGCAAAATATGACTCCTCACCGTTTTCAGTAATTGGCATATTTTCGGTATGAAACGTCGTAATTTGAAACTGAAAATAGGTGCAGAGAGTCAGAATTCGGCTCAAAAATCACGCTCAGGAGTCAAATTTCCGACATTTCCGACATTTTGAAAACTGCAGGGGGGTTTGGGCAAAATATGACCCATCGCCGTTTACAGTAATTGGCATATTTTCGGTATGAAACGTCGTAATTTGAAACTGAAAATAGGTGCAGAGAGTCAGAATTCGGATAAAAAATCATGCTCAGGAGTCAAATTTCCGACATTTCAGACATTTTAAAAACTGCAGGGGGGATTTGGACAAAATATGACCCATTGACGTTTTCAGTAATTGGCATATTTTCGGTATGAAACGTCGTAATATGAAACTGAAAATAGGTGCAGACAGTCAGATTTCGGATAAAAAATCACGCTCAGGAGTCAAATTTCCGACATTTCAGACATTTTGAAAACTGCAGGGGGGGTTTGGGCAAAATATGACCCATCGCCGTTTACAGTAATTGGCATATTTTCGATATGAAACGTCGTAATTTGAAACTGAAAATAGGTGCAGAGATTCAGAATTTGGCTCAAAAATCACGCTCAGGAGTCAAATTTCCGACATTTCAGACATTTTGAAAACTGCAGGGGGGTTAGGGCAAAATATGACCAATCGCGGTTTTCAGTAACTCGCATATTTTTGTATAAAAAGTCGTAATTTGAAACTGAAAATAGGTGCAGAGAGTCAGAATTCGGCTCAAAAATCACACTCAGGAGTCAAATTTCCGACATTTCAGACATTTTCAAAACTGCAGGGGGGGGGGGGGGTTTGGGCAAAATATGACCCATTGCCGTTTTCAGTAATTGGCATATTTCCGGTAAAAAAGTCGTAATATTTGAAACTGAAAATAGGTGCAGAGAGTCAGAATTCGGCTCAAAAATCACGCTCAGGAGTCAAATTTCCGACATTTCAGACATTTTGAAAACTGCAGGGGGGTTTGGGCAAAATATGACCCATCGGCTTTTTCAGTAATTGGCATATTTTCGGTATAAAAAGTCGTAATATGAAACTGAAAATAGGTGCAGAGAGTCAGAATTCGGATAAAAAATCACGCTCAGGAGTCAAACTTCCGACATTTCAGACATTTTGAAAACTGCAGGGGGGTTTGGGCAAAATATGACCCATCGCTGTTTACAGTAATTGGCATATATTCGGTATGGAACGTCGTAATTTGAAACTGAAAATAGGTGCAGAGAGTCAGAATTCGGCTCAAAAATCACACTCAGGAGTCAAATTTCCGACATTTCAGACATTTTGAAAACTGCAGAGGGGTTTGGTCAAAATATGACCCATCGCCGTTTACAGTAATTGGCATATTTTCGATATGAAACGTCGTAATTTGAAACTGAAAATAGGTGCAGAGATTCAGAATTTGGCTCAAAAATCACGCTCAGGAGTCAAATTTCCGACATTTCAGACATTTTGAAAACTGCAAGGGGGTTAGGGTAAAATATGACCCATCGGCTTTTTCAGTAATTCGCATATTTTCGGTATAAAAAGTCGTAATTTGAAACTGAAAATAGGTGCAGAGAGTTAGAATTCGGATAAAAAATCACGCTCAGGAGTCAAACTTCCGACATTTCAGACATTTTGAAAACTGCAGGGGGGTTTGGGCAAAATATGACCTATCGCCGTTTACAGTAATTGGCATATATTCGGTATGGAACGTCGTAATTTGAAACTGAAAATAGGTGCAGAGAGTCAGAATTCGGCTCAAAAATCACACTCAGGAGTCAAATTTCCGACATTTCATACATTTTAAAAACTGCAGGGGGGGTTGGGCAAAATATGACCCATTGCCGTTTTCAGTAATTCGCATATTTTCGGTATAAAAATTCGTAATTTGAAACTGAAAATAGGTGCAGAGAGTCAGAATTCGGATAACAAATCACGCTCAGGAGTAAAATTTCCGACATTTCAGACATTTTGAAAACTGCATGGGGGTTTGGGCAATATATGACCCATCGCCGTTTACAGTAATTGGCATATATTCGGTATGGAACGTCGTAATTTGAAACTGAAAATAGGTGCAGAGAGTCAGAATTCGGCTCAAAAATCACACTCACGAGTCAAATTTCCGACATTTCAGACATTTTGAAAACTGCAGAGGGGTTTGGGCAAAATATGACCCATCGCCGTTTTCAGTAATTGGCATATTTTCGATATGAAACGTCGTAATTTGAAACTGAAAATAGGTGCAGAGATTCAGAATTTGGCTCAAAAATCACGCTCAGGAGTCAAATTTCCGACATTTCAGACATTTTCAAACTGCAAAGGGGTTAGGGTAAAATATGACCCATCGGCTTTTTCAGTAATTGGCATATTTTCGGTATAAAATGTCGTAATTTGAAACTGAAAATAGGTTCAGAGAGTCAGAATTCGGATAAAAAATCACGCTCAGGAGTCAAACTTCCGACATTTCAGACATTTTGAAAACTGCAGGGGGGTTTGGGCAAAATATGACCAATCGCCGTTTACAGTAATTGGCATATATTCGGTATGGAACGTCGTAATTTGAAACTGAAAATAGGTGCAGAGAGTCAGAATTCGGCTCAAAAATCACACTCAGGAGTCAAATTTCCGACATTTCAGACATTTTGAAAACTGCAGGGGGATTTGGGCAAAATATGACCCATTGCCGTTTTCAGTAATTGGCATATTTTAGGTAAAAAAAAGTCGTAATTTGAAACTGAAAATAGGTGCAGAGATTCAGAATTTGGCTCAAAAATCACGCTCAGGAGTCAAATTTCAGACATTTCAGACATTTTGAAAACTGCAGGGGGGTTAGGGCAAAATATGACCCATCGCCGTTTTCAGTAATTCGCATATTTTCGGTATAAAAAGTCGTAATTTGAAACTGAAAATAGGTGCAGAGAGTCAGAATTCGGATAACAAATCACGCTCAGGAGTAAAATTTCCGACATTTCAGACATTTTGAAAACTGCAGGGGGGTTTGGGCAATATATGACCCATCGCCGTTTACAGTAATTGGCATATATTCGGTATGGAACCTCGTAATTTGAAACTGAAAATAGGTGCAGAGAGTCAGAATTCGGCTCAAAAATCACACTCAGGAGTCAAATTTCCGACATTTCAGACATTTTAAAAACTGCAGGGGGGGTTAGGGCAAAATATGACCCATTGCCGTTTTCAGTAATTGGCATATTTTCGGTAAAAAAAGTCGTAATTTGAAACTGAAAATAGGTGCAGAGAGTCAGAATTCGGATAAAAAATCACGCTCAGGAGTCAAATTTCCGACATTTCAGACATTTTGAAAACTGCAGGGGGGTTTGGGCAAAATATGACCCATCGCCGTTTTCAGTAATTGGCATATTTTCGGTATAAAAAGTCGTAATTTGAAACTGAAAATAGGTGCAGAGAGTCAGAATTCGGCTCAAAAATCATGCTCAGGAGTCAAATTTCCGACATTTCAGACATTTTGAAAACTGCAGGGGGGTTTGGGCAAAATATGACCCATCGGCTTTTTCAGTAATTGGCATATATTCGGTATAAAAAGTCGTAATTTGAAACTGAAAATAGGTGCAGAGAGTCAGAATTCGGATAAAAAATCACGCTCAGGAGTCAAACTTCCGACATTTCAGACATTTTGAAAACTGCAGGAGGGTTTGGGCAAAATATGACCCATCGCCGTTTACAGTAATTGGCATATTTTCGGTATGAAACGTCGTAATTTGAAACTGAAAATAGGTGCAGAGATTCAGAATTTGGCTCAAAAATCACGCTCAGGAGTAAAATTTCCGACATTTCAGACATTTTGAAAACTGCCGGGGCGTTAGGGTAAAATATGACCTATCGCCGTTTTCAGTAATTGGCATATTTTCGGCATAAAAAGTCGTAATTTGAAACTGAAAATAGGTGTAGAGAGTCAGAATTCGGCTCAAAAATCACACTCAGGAGTCAAATTTTCGACATTTCAGACATTTTGAAAACTGCAGGGGGGTTTGGGCAAAATATGACCAATCGCCGTTTACAGTAATTGGCATATATTCGGTATGGAACGTCGTAATTTGAAACTAAAAATAGGTGCAGTGAGTCAGAATCCGGCTCAAAAATCACACTCAGGAGTCAAATTTCCGAAATTTCAGACATTTTAAAAACTGCAGGGGGGGTTGGGCAAAATATGACCCATCGCCGTTTTCAGTAATGGGCATATTTTCGGTATGAAACGTCGTAATTCGAAACTGAAAATAGGTGCAGAGAGTCAGAATTCGGCTCAAAAATCACGCTCAGGAGTCAAATTTCCGACATTTCAGACATTTTGAAAACTGCAGGGGGGTTTGGGCAAAATATGACCCATTGCCGTTTTCAGTAATTGGCATATTTTCGGTAAAAAAAAGTCGTAATTTGAAACTAAAAATAGGTGCAGAGAGTCAGAATCCGGATAAAAAATCACGTTCAGGAGTCAAATTTCCAAAATTTCAGACATTTTGAAAACTGCAGGGGGGGTTTGGGCAAAATATGACCCATCGCCGTTTACAGTAATTGGCATATTTTCGCTATGAAACGTCGTAATTTGAAACTGAAAATAGGTGCAGAGAGTCAGAATTCGGCTCAAAAATCACGCTCAGGAGTCAAATTTCCGATATTTCAGACATTTTGAAAACTGCAGGGGGGTTTGGGCAAAATATGACCCATCGGCTTTTTCAGTTATTGGCATATTTTCGGTATAAAAAGTCGTAATTTGAAACTGAAAATAGGTGCAGAGAGTCAGAATTTGGATAAAAAATCACGCTCAGGAATCAAATTTCCGACATTTCAGACATTTTGAAAACTGCAGGGGGGGTTTCGGCAAAATATGACCTATCGCTTTTACAGTAATTGGCATATTTTCGATATGATACGTCGTAATTTGAAACTGAAAATAGGTGCAGAGATTCAGAATTTGGCTCAAAAATCACGTTCAGGAATCAAATTTCCGACATTTCAGACATTTTGAAAACTGCAGGGGGGTTAGGGCAAAATATGACCCATCGCCGTTTTCAGTAATTGGCATATTTTCGGTATAAAAATTCGTAATTTGAAACTGAAAATAGGTGCAGAGAGTCAGAATTCGGATAACAAATCACGCTCAGGAGTCAAATTTCCGACAAATCAGACATTTTGAAAACTGCAGGGGGGTTTGGGCAAAATATGACCCATCGCCGTTTACAGTAATTGGCATATATTCGGTATGGAACGTCGTAATTTGAAACTGAAAATAGGTGCAGAGAGTCAGAATTCGGCTCAAAAATCAAACTCAGGAGTCAAATTTCCGACATTTCAGACATTTTAAAAACTGCAGGGGGGGGGGGGTTTGGGCAAAATATGACCCATCGCCGTTTACAGTAAATGGCATATTTTCGGTATGAAACGTCGTAATTTGAAACTGAAAATAGGTGCAGAGAGTCAGAATTCGGATAAAAAATCATGCTCAGAAGTCAAATTTCCGACATATCAGACATTTTGAAAACTGAAGGGGGGTTTGGGCAAAATATGACCCATCGCTGTCTTCAGTAATTGGCATATTTTCGGTATGAAACGTCGTAATTTGAAACTGAAAATAGGTGCAGAGAGTCAGAATTCGGATAAAAAATCACGCTCAGGATTCAAATTTCCGACATTTCAGACATTTTGAAAACTGCAGGGGGGTTTGGGCAAAATATGACCCATTGCCGTTTTCAGTAATTGGCATATTTTCGGTAAAAAAAAAGTCGTAATTTGAAACTGAAAATAGGTGCAGAGAGTCAGATTTCGGCTCAAAAATCACTCTCAGGAGTCAAGTTTCCGACATTTCAGACATTTTGAAAACTCCAGGGGGGTTTGGGCAAAATATGACCCATCGCCGTTTTCAGTAATTGGCATATTTTCGGTATAAAAGGTCGTAATTTGAAACTGAAAATAGGTGCAGAGAGTCAGAATTCGGACAAAAAATCACGCTCAGGAGTCAAATTTCCGACATTTCACACATTTTGAAAACTGCAGGAGGGTTTGGGCAAAATATGACCCATCGCCGTTTACAGTAATTGGCATATTTTCGCAATGAAACGTCGTAATTTGAAACTGAAAATAGGTGCAGAGAGTCAGAATTCGGCTCAAAAATCACGCTCAGGAGTCAAATTTCCGACATTTCAGATATTATAAAAACTGCAGAGGGGTTTGGGCAAAATATGACCCATCGCCGTTTTCAGTAATTGGCATATTTTCGGTATGAAACGTCGTAATTTGAAACTAAAAATAGGTGCAGAGAGTCAGAATTCGGCTCAAAAATCATGCTCTGGAGTCAAATTTCCGACATTTCAGACATTTTGAAAACTGCAGGGGGGTTTGGGCAAAATATGACCCATCGCCGTTTACAGTAATTGGCATATTTTCGGTATGAAACGTCGTAATTTGAAACTGAAAATAGGTGCAGAGAGTCAGAATTCGGATAAAAAATCATGCTCAGGAGTCAAATTTCCGACATATCAGACATTCTGAAAACTGCAGGGGGGTTTGGGCAAAAAATGACCCATCGCTGTTCAGTAATTGGCATATTTTCGGTATGAAACGTCGTAATTTGAAACTGAAAATAGGTGCAGAGAGTCAGAATTCGGATAAAAAATCACGCTCAGGAGTCAAATTTCCGACATTTCAGACATTTCAAAAACTGCAGGGGGGTTAGGGCAAAATATGACCCATCGCCGTTTACAGTAATTGGCATATTTTCGGTATGAAACGTCGTAATTTGAAACTGAAAATAGGTGCAGAGAGTCAGAATTCGGATAAAAAATCATGCTCAGAAGTCAAATTTCCGACATATCAGACATTTTGAAAACTGCAGGGGGGTGTGGCCAAATATGACCCATCGCTGTTTTCAGTAATTGGCATATTTTCGGTATGAAACGTCGTAATTTGAAACTGAAAATAGGTGCAGAGAGTCAGAATTCGGATAAAAAATCACGCTCAGGATTCAAATTTCCGACATTTCAGACATTTTGAAAACTGCAGGGGGGTTTGGGCAAAATATGACCCATTGCCGTTTTCAGTAATTGGCATATTTTCGGTAAAAAAAAGTCGTAATTTGAAACTGAAAATAGGTGCAGAGAGTCAGAATTCGGCTCAAAAATCACTCTCAGGAGTCAAATTTCCGACATTTCAGACATTTTGAAAACTTCAGGGGGGTTTGGGCAAAATATGACCCATCGCCGTTTTCAGCAATTGGCATATTTTCGGTATAAAAAGTCGTAATTTGAAACTGAAAATAGGTGCAGAGAGTCAGAATTCGGATAAAAAATCACGCTCAGGAGTCAAATTTCCGACATTTCAGACATTTCAAAAACTGCAGGGGGGTTTGGGCAAAATATGACCCATCGCCGTTTACAGTAATTGGCATATTATCGGTATAAAAAGTCGTAATTTGAAACTGAAAATAGGTGCAGAGAGTCAGAATTCGGCTCAAAAATCATGCTCAGAAGTCAAATTTCCGACATTTCAGACATTTTGAAAACTGCAGGGGGGTTTGGGCAAAATATGACCCATCGGCTTTTTCAGTAATTGTCATATTTTCGGTATAAAAATCGTAATTTGAAACTGAAAATACGTGCAGAGAGTCAAAATTCGGATAAAAAATCACGCTCAGGAGTCAAATTTCCGATATTTCAGACATTTTGAAAACTGCAGGGGGGGTTTGGGCAAAATATGACCCATCGCCGTTAACAGTAATTGGCATATTTTCGATATGAAACGTCGTAATTTGAAACTGAAAATAGGTGCAGAGATTCAGAATTTGGCTCAAAAATCACGCTCAGGAGTCAAATTTACGACATTTCAGATATTTTGAAAACTGCAGGGGGGTTAGGGCAAAATATGACCCATCGGCTTATTCAGTAATTGGCATATTTTCGGTATAAAATTCGTAATTTGAAACTGAAAATAGGTGCAGAGAGTCAGAATTTGGATAAAAAATCACGCTCAGGAGTCAAATTTCCGACATTTCAGACATTTTGAAAACTGCAGGGGGGGTTTGGGCAAAATATGACCCATCGCCGTTTACAGTAATTGGCATATTTTCGCTATGAAACGTCGTAATTTGAAACTGAAAATAGGTGCAGAGATTCAGAATTTGGCTCAAAAATCACGCTCAGAAATCAAATTTCCGACATTTCAGACATTTTGAAAACTGCAGGGGGGTTAGGGCAAAATATGACCCATCGCCGTTTTCAGTAATTGGCATATTTTCGGTATAAAAAGTCGTAATTTGAAACTGAAAATAGGTGCAGAGAGTCAGAATTCGGATAACAAATCACGCTCAGGAGTCAAATTTCCGACAAATCAGACATTTTGAAAACTGCAGGGGGGTTTGGGCAAAATATGACCCATCGCCGTTTACAGTAATTGGCATATATTCGGTATGGAACGTCGTAATTTGAAACTGAAAATAGGTGCAGAGAGTCAGAATTCGGCTCAAAAATCACACTCAGGAGTCAAATTTCCGACATTTCAGACATTTTAAAAACTGCAGGGGGGGGGGGTTTGGGCAAAATATGACCCATCGCCGTTTACAGTAAATGGCATATTTTCGGTATGAAACGTCGTAATTTGAAACTGAAAATAGGTGCAGAGAGTCAGAATTCGGATAAAAAATCACGCTCAGGATTCAAATTTCCGACATTTCAGATATTTTGAAAACTGCAGGGGGGTTTGGGCAAAATATGACCCATTGCCGTTTTCAGTAATTGGCATATTTTCGGTAAAAAAAAAGTCGTAATTTGAAACTGAAAATAGGTGCAGAGAGTCAGATTTCGGCTCAAAAATCACTCTCAGGAGTCAAATTTCCGACATTTCAGACATTTTGAAAACTGCAGGAGGGTTTGGGCAAAATATGACCCATCGCCGTTTACAGTAATTGGCATATTTTCGCAATGAAACGTCGTAATTTGAAACTGAAAATAGGTGCAGAGAGTCAGAATTCGGCTCAAAAATCACGCTCAGGAGTCAAATTTCCGACATTTCAGATATTTTAAAAACTGTAGGGGGGTTTGGGCAAAATATGACCCATCACCGTTTTCAGTAATTGGCATATTTTCGGTATGAAACGGCGTAATTTGAAACTAAAAATAGGTGCAGAGAGTCAGAATTCGGCTCAAAAATCTTGCTCAGGAGTCAAATTTCCGACATTTCAGACATTTTGAAAACTGCAGGGGGGTTTGGGCAAAATATGACCCATCGCTGTTTACAGTAATTGGCATATTTTCGGTATGAAACGTCGTAATTTGAAACTGAAAATAGGTGCAGAGAGTCAGAATTCGGATAAAAAATCATGCTCAGGAGTCAAATTTCCGACATATCAGACATTCTGAAAACTGCAGGGGGGTTTGGGCAAAAAATGACCCATCGCTGTTTTCAGTAATTGGCATATTTTCGGTATGAAACGTCGTAATTTGAAACTGAAAATAGGTGCAGAGAGTCAGAATTCGGATAAAAAATCATGCTCAGAAGTCAAATTTCCGAAATATCAGACATTTTGAAAACTGCAGGGGGGTTTGAGCAAAATATGACCCATCGCTGTTTTCAGTAATTGGCATATTTTCGGTATGAAACGTCGTAATTTGAAACTGAAAATAGATGCAGAGAGTCAGATTTCGGATAAAAAATCACGCTCAGGATTCAAATTTCTGACATTTCAGACATTTTGAAAACTGCAGGGGGGTTTGGGCAAAATATGACCCATTGCCGTTTTCAGTAATTGGCATATTTTCGGTAAAAAAAGTCGTAATTTGAAACTGAAAATAGGTGCAGAGAGTCAGAATTCGGCTCAAAAATCACTCTCAGTAGTCAAATTTCCGACATTTCAGACATTTTGAAAACTCCAGGGGGGTTTGGGCAAATTATGACCCATCGGCTTTTTCAGTAATTGGCATATTTTCGGTATAAAAAGTCGTAATTTGAAACTGAAAATAGGTGCAGAGAGTCAGAATTTGGATAAAAAATCACGCTCAGGAGTCAAATTTCCGACATTTCAGACATTTTGAAAACTGCAGGGGGGGTTTGGGCAAAATATGACCCATCGCCGTTTACAGTAATTGGCATATTTTCGGTATGAAACGTCGTAATTTGAAACTGAAAATAGGTGCAGAGAGTCAGAATTCGGATAAAAAATCATGCTCAGAAGTCAAATTTCCGACATATCAGACATTTTGAAAACTGCAGGGGGGTTTGGGCAAAATATGACCCATCGCTGTTTTCAGTAATTGGCATATTTTCGGTATGAAACGTAGTAATTTGAAACTGAAAATAGGTACAGAGAGTCAGAATTCGGATAAAAAATCACGCTCAGGATTCAAATTTCCGACATTTCAGACATTTTGAAAACTGCAGGGGGGTTTGGGCAAAATATGACCCATCGCCGTTTTCAGTAATTGGCATATTTTCGGTATAAAAATTCGTAATTTGAAACTGAAAATAGGTGCAGAGAGTCAGAATTCGGCTCAAAAATCATGCTCAGAAGTCAAATTTCCGACATTTCAGACATTTTGAAAACTGCAGGGGGGTTTGGGCAAAATATGACCCATCGGCTTTTTCAGTAATTGTCATATTTTCGGTATAAAAATCGTAATTTGAAACTGAAAATACGTGCAGAGAGTCAAAATTCGGATAAAAAATCACGCTCAGGAGTCAAATTTCCGATATTTCAGACATTTTGAAAACTGCAGGGGGGGTTTGGGCAAAATATGACCCATCGCCGTTAACAGTAATTGGCATATTTTCGATATGAAACGTCGTAATTTGAAACTGAAAATAGGTGCAGAGATTCAGAATTTGGCTCAAAAATCACGCTCAGGAGTCAAATTTACGACATTTCAGATATTTTGAAAACTGCAGGGGGGTTAGGGCAAAATATGACCCATCGCCGTTTTTAGTAATTGGCATATTTTCGGTATAAAAAGTCGTAATTTGAAACCGAAAATAGGTGCAGAGAGTCAGAATTCGGATAAAAAATCATGCTCAGAAGTCAAATTTCCGACATTTCAGACATTTTGAAAACTGCAGGGGGGTTTGGGCAAAATACGACCCATCGGCTTTTTCAGTAATTGGCATATTTTCGGTATAAAAAGTCGTAATTTGAAACTGAAAATAGGTGCAGAGAGTCAGAATTCGGCTCAAAAATCACACTCAGGAGTCAAATTTCCGACATTTCAGACATTTTAAAAACTGCAGGGGGGGGGGGGGGGGGGGGGTTTGGGCAAAATATGACCCATCGCCGTTTACAGTAAATGGCATATTTTCGGTATGAAACGTCGTAATTTGAAACTGAAAATAGGTGCAGAGAGTCAGAATTCGGATAAAAAATCATGCTCAGAAGTCAAATTTCCGACATATCAGACATTTTGAAAACTGCAGGGGGGTTTGGGCAAAATATGACCCATCGCCGTTTTCAGTAATTGGCATATTTTCGGTAAAAAAAAAGTCGTAATTTGAAACTGAAAATAGGTGCAGAGAGTCAGATTTCGGCTCAAAAATCACTCTCAGGAGTCAAATTTCCGACATTTCAGACATTTTGAAAACTCCAGGGGGGTTTGGGCAAAATATGACCCATCGCCGTTTTCAGTAATTGGCATATTTTCGGTATAAAAAGTCGTAATTTGAAACTGAAAATAGGTGCAGAGAGTCAGAATTCGGATAAAAAATCACGCTCAGGAGTCAAATTTCCGACATTTCACACATTTTGAAAACTGCAGGAGGGTTTGGGCAAAATATGACCCATCGCCGTTTACAGTAATTGGCATATTTTCGCAATGAAACGTCGTAATTTGAAACTGAAAATAGGTGCAGAGAGTCAGAATTCGGCTCAAAAATCACGCTCAGGAGTCAAATTTCCGACATTTCAGATATTTTAAAAACTGCAGGGGGGTTTGGGCAAAATATGACCCATCACCGTTTTCAGTAATTGGCATATTTTCGGTATGAAACGTCGTAATTTGAAACTAAAAATAGGTGCAGAGAGTCAGAATTCGGCTCAAAAATCTTGCCCAGGAGTCAAATTTCCGACATTTCAGACATTTTGAAAACTGCAGGGGGGTTTGGGCAAAATATGACCCATCGCTGTTTACAGTAATTGGCATATTTTCGGTATGAAACGTCGTAATTTGAAACTGAAAATAGGTGCAGAGAGTCAGAATTCGGATAAAAAATCACGCTCAGGAGTCAAATTTCCGACATTTCAGACATTTCAAAAACTGCAGGGGGGTTTGGGCAAAATATGACCCATCGCCGTTTACAGTAATTGGCATATTTTCGGTATGAAACGTCGTAATTTGAAACTGAAAATAGGTGCAGAGAGTCAGAATTCGGATAAAAAATCATGCTCAGAAGTCAAATTTCC
This sequence comes from Procambarus clarkii, assembly GCF_040958095.1. NCBI lineage: Eukaryota > Metazoa > Arthropoda > Malacostraca > Decapoda > Cambaridae > Procambarus > Procambarus clarkii. The sequence goes on from NW_027189197.1 coordinate 219,721, forward strand.
GAAATATCAGACATTTTGAAAACTGCAGGGGGGTTTGGGCAAAATATGACCCATCGCTGTTTTCAGTAATTGGCATATTTTCGGTATGAAACGTCGTAATTTGAAACTGAAAATAGGTGCAGAGAGTCAGAATTCGGATAAAAAATCACGCTCAGGATTCAAATTTCCGACATTTCAGACATTTTGAAAACTGCAGGGGGGTTTGGGCAAAATATGACCCATTGCCGTTTTCAGTAATTGGCATATTTTCGGTAAAAAAAAGTCGTAATTTGAAACTGAAAATAGGTGCAGAGAGTCAGAATTTGGCTCAAAAATCACTCTCAGGAGTCAAATTTCCGACATTTCAGACATTTTGAAAACTCCAGGGGGGTTTGGGCAAAATATGACCCATCGGCTTTTTCAGTAATTGGCATATTTTCGGTATAAAAAGTCGTAATTTGAAACTGAAAATAGGTGCAGAGAGTCAGAATTTGGATAAAAAATCACGCTCAGGAGTCAAATTTCCGACATTTCAGACATTTTGAAAACTGCAGGGGGGGTTTGGGCAAAATATGACCCATCGCAGTTTACAGTAATTGGCATATTTTCGGTATGAAACGTCGTAATTTGAAACTGAAAATAGGTGCAGAGAGTCAGAATTCGGATAAAAAATCATGCTCAGAAGTCAAATTTCCGACATATCAGACATTTTGAAAACTGCAGGGGGGTTTGGGCAAAATATGACCCATCGCTGTTTTCAGTAATTGGCATATTTTCGGTATGAAACGTAGTAATTTGAAACTGAAAATAGGTACAGAGAGTCAGAATTCGGATAAAAAATCACGCTCAGGATTCAAATTTCCGACATTTCAGACATTTTGAAAACTGCAGGGGGGTTTGGGCAAAATATGACCCATCGCCGTTTTCAGTAATTGGCATATTTTCGGTATAAAAAGTCGTAATTTGAAACTGAAAATAGGTGCAGAGAGTCAGAATTCGGCTCAAAAATCACGCTCAGAAGTCAAATTTCCGACATTTCAGACATTTTGAAAACTGCAGGGGGGTTTGGGCAAAATATGACCCATCGGCTTTTTCAGTAATTGGCATATTTTCGGTATAAAAAGTCGTAATTTGAAACTGAAAATAGGTGCAGAGAGTCAGAATTCGGATAAAAAATCACGCTCAGGAGTAAAATTTCCGACATTTCAGACATTTTGAAAACTGCAGGGGGGTTTGGGCAAAATATGACCCATTGCCGTTTTCAGTAATTGGCATATTTTCGGTAAAAAAAAGTCGTAATTTGAAACTGAAAATAGGTGCAGAGAGTCAGATTTCGGCTCAAAAATCACTCTCAGGAGTCAAATTTCCGACATTTCAGACATTTTGAAAACTCCAGGGGGGTTTGGGCAAAATATGACCCATCGCCGTTTTCAGTAATTGGCATATTTTCGGTATAAAAAGTCGTAATTTGAAACTGAAAATAGGTGCAGAGAGTCAGAATTCGGATAAAAAATCACGCTCAGGAGTCAAATTTCCGACATTTCACACATTTTGAAAACTGCAGGAGGGTTTGGGCAAAATATGACCCATCGCCGTTTACAGTAATTGGCATATTTTCGTAAGGAAACGTCGTAATTTGAAACTAAAAATAGGTGCAGAGAGTCAGAATTCGGCTCAAAAATCTTGCTCAGGAGTCAAATTTCCGACATTTCAGACATTTTGAAAACTGCAGGGGGGTTTGGGCAAAATATGACCCATCGCTGTTTACAGTAATTGGCATATTTTCGGTATGAAACGTCGTAATTTGAAACTGAAAATAGGTGCAGAGAGTCAGAATTCGGATAAAAAATCACGCTCAGGAGTCAAATTTCCGACATTTCAGACATTTCAAAAACTGCAGGGGGGTTTGGGCAAAATATGACCCATCGCCGTTTACAGTAATTGGCATATTTTCGGTATGAAACGTCGTAATTTGAAACTGAAAATAGGTGCAGAGAGTCAGAATTCGGATAAAAAATCATGCTCAGAAGTCAAATTTCCGACATATCAGACATTTTGAAAACTGCAGGGGGGTTTGGGCAAAATATGACCCATCGCTGTTTTCAGTAATTGGCATATTTTCGGTATGAAACGTAGTAATTTGAAACTGAAAATAGGTACAGAGAGTCAGAATTCGGATAAAAAATCACGCTCAGGATTCAAATTTCCGACATTTCAGACATTTTGAAAACTGCAGGGGGGTTTGGGCAAAATATGACCCATCGGCTTTTTCAGTAATTGGCATATTTTCGGTATAAAAAGTCGTAATTTGAAACTGAAAATAGGTGCAGAGAGTCAGAATTCGGATAAAAAATCACGCTCAGGAGTCAAATTTCCGACATTTCAGACATTTTGAAAACTGCAGGGGGGTTTGGGCAAAATATGACCCATTGCCGTTTTCAGTAATTGGCATATTTTCGGTAAAAAAAAAGTCGTAATTTGAAACTGAAAATAGGTGCAGAGAGTCAGATTTCGGCTCAAAAATCACTCTCAGGAGTCAAATTTCCGACATTTCAGACATTTTGAAAACTCCAGGGGGGTTTGGGCAAAATATGACCCATCGCCGTTTTCAGTTATTGGCATATTTTCGGTATAAAAAGTCGTAATTTGAAACTGAAAATAGGTGCAGAGAGTCAGAATTCGGATAAAAAATCACGCTCAGGAGTCAAATTTCCGACATTTCACACATTTTGAAAACTGCAGGAGGGTTTGGGCAAAATATGACCCATCGCCGTTTACAGTAATTGGCATATTTTCGCAATGAAACGTCGTAATTTGAAACTGAAAATAGGTGCAGAGAGTCAGAATTCGGCTCAAAAATCACGCTCAGGAGTCAAATTTCCGACATTTCAGATATTTTAAAAACTGCAGGGGGGTTTGGGCAAAATATGACCCATCAACCTTTTCAGTAATTGGCATATTTTCGGTATGAAACGTCGTAATTTGAAACTAAAAATAGGTGCAGAGAGTCAGAACTCGGCTCAAAAATCTTGCTCAGGAGTCAAATTTCCGACATTCCAGACATTTTGAAAACTGCAGGGGGGTTTGGGCAAAATATGACCCATCGCTGTTTACAGTAATTGGCATATTTTCGGTATGAAACGTCGTAATTTGAAACTGAAAATAGGTGCAGAGAGTCAGAATTCGGATAAAAAATCATGCTCAGGAGTCAAATTTGCGACATATCAGACATTCTGAAAACTGCAGGGGGGTTTGTGCAAAAAATGACCCATCGCTGTTTTCAGTAATTGGCATATTTTCGGTATGAAACGTCGTAATTTGAAACTGAAAATAGGTGCAGAGAGTCAGAATTCGGATAAAAAATCACGCTCAGGAGTCAAATTTCCGACATTTCAGACATTTCAAAAACTGCAGGGGTGTTTGGGCAAAATATGACCCATCGCCGTTTACAGTAATTGGCATATTTTCGGTATGAAACGTCGTAATTTGAAACTGAAAATAGGTGCAGAGAGTCAGAATTCGGATAAAAAATCATGCTCAGAAGTCAAATTTCCGAAATATCAGACATTTTGAAAACTGCAGGGGGGTTTGGGCAAAATATGACCCATCGCTGTTTTCAGTAATTGGCATATTTTCGGTATGAAACGTCGTAATTTGAAACTGAAAATAGGTGCAGAGAGTCAGAATTCGGATAAAAAATCACGCTCAGGATTCAAATTTCCGACATTTCAGACATTTTGAAAACTGCAGGGGGGTTTGGGCAAAATATGACCCATTGCCGTTTTCAGTAATTGGCATATTTTCGGTAAAAAAAAGTCGTAATTTGAAACTGAAAATAGGTGCAGAGAGTCAGAATTCGGCTCAAAAATCACTCTCAGGAGTCAAATTTCCGACATTTCAGACATTTTGAAAACTCCAGGGTGGTTTGGGCAAAATATGACCCATCGGCTTTTTCAGTAATTAGCATATTTTCGGTATAAAACGTCGTAATTTGAAACTGAAAATAGGTGCGGAGAGTCAGAATTTGGATAAAAAATCACGCTCAGGAGTCAAATTTCCGACATTTCAGATATTTTGAAAACTGCAGGGGGGGTTTGGGCAAAATATGACCCATCGCCGTTTACAGTAATTGGCATATTTTCGGTATGAAACGTCGGAATTTGAAACTGAAAATAGGTGCAGAGAGTCAGAATTCGGATAAAAAATCATGCTCAGAAGTCAAATTTCCGACATATCAGACATTTTGAAAACTGCAGGGGGGTTTGGGCAAAATATGACCCATCGCTGTTTTCAGTAATTGGCATATTTTCGGTATGAAACGTAGTAATTTGAAACTGAAAATAGGTACAGAGAGTCAGAATTCGGATAAAAAATCACGCTCAGGATTCAAATTTCCGACATTTCAGACATTTTGAAAACTGCAGGGGGGTTTGGGCAAAATATGACCCATCGCCGTTTTCAGTAATTGGCATATTTTCGGTATAAAAAGTCGTAATTTGAAACTGAAAATAGGTGCAGAGAGTCAGAATTCGGCTCAAAAATCACGCTCAGAAGTCAAATTTCCGACATTTCAGACATTTTGAAAACTGCAGGGGGGTTTGGGCAAAATATGACCCATCGGCTTTTTCAGTAATTGGCATATTTTCGGTATAAAAAGTCGTAATTTGAAACTGAAAATAGGTGCAGAGAGTCAGAATTCGGATAAAAAATCACGCTCAGGAGTCAAATTTCCGACATTTCAGACATTTTGAAAACTGCAGGGGGGGTTTGGGCAAAATATGACCCATCGCCGTTTACAGTAATTGGCATATTTTCGATATGAAACGTCGTAATTTGAAACTGAAAATAGGTGCAGAGATTCAGAATTTGGCTCAAAAATCACGCTCAGGAGTCAAATTTCCGACATTTCAGACATTTTGAAAACTGCAGGGGGGTTAGGGCAAAATATGACCCATCGCCGTTTTCAGTAATTGGCATATTTTCGGTATAAAAAGTCGTAATTTGAAACTGAAAATAGGTGCAGAGAGTCAGAATTCGGATAAAAAATCACGCTCAGGAGTCAAATTTCCGACATTTCAGATATTTTAAAAACTGCAGGGGGGTTTGGGCAAGATATGACCCATCGCCGTTTTCAGTAATTGGCATATTTTCGGTATGAAACGTCGTAATTTGAAACTAAAAATAGGTGCAGAGAGTCAGAATTCGGCTCAAAAATCATGCTCAGGAGTCAAATTTCCGACATTTCAGACATTTTGAAAACTGCAGGGGGGTTTGGGCAAAATATGACCCATCGCCGTTTACAGTAATTGGCATATTTTCGGTATGAAACGTCGTAATTTGAAACTGAAAATAGGTGCAGAGAGTCAGAATTCGGATAAAAAATCACGCTCGGGAGTCAAATTTCCGACTATTCAGACATTTCAAAAACTGCAGGGGGGTTTGGGCAAAATATGACCCATCGCCGTTTACAGTAATTGGCATATTTTCGGTATGAAACGTCGTAATTTGAAACTGAAAATAGGTGCAGAGAGTCAGAATTCGGATAAAAAATCAAGCTCAGAAGTCAAATTTCCGAAATATCAGACATTTTGAAAACTGCAGGGGGGTTTGGGCAAAATATGACCCATCGCTGTTTTCAGTAATTGGCATATTTTCGGTATGAAACGTCGTAATTTGAAACTGAAAATAGGTGCAGAGAGTCAGAATTCGGATAAAAAATCAAGCTCAGGATTCAAATTTCCGACATTTCAGATATTTTGAAAACTGCAGGGGGGTTTGGGCAAAATATGACTCATTGCCGTTTTCAGTAAATGGCATATTTTCGGTAAAAAAAAATCGTAATTTGAAACTGAAAATAGGTGCAGAGAGTCAGAATTCGGCTCAAAAATCACTCTCAGGAGTCAAATTTCCGACATTTCAGACATTTTGAAAACTGCAGGGGGGTTTGGGCAAAATATGACCCATCGGCTTTTTCAGTAATTGGCATTTTTTCGGTATAAAAAGTCGTAATTTGAAACTGAAAATAGGTGCAGAGAGTCAGAATTTGGATAAAAAATCACGCTCAGGAGTCAAATTTCCGACATTTCAGACATTTTGAAAACTGCAGGGGGGGGTTTGGGCAAAATATGACCCATCGTTGTTTACAGTAATTGGCATATTTTCGGTATGAAACGTCGTAATTTGAAACTGAAAATAGGTGCAGAGAGTCAGAATTCGGATAAAAAATCATGCTCAGAAGTCAAATTTCCGACATATCAGACATTTTGAAAACTGCAGGGGGGTTTGGGCAAAATATGACCCATCGCTGTTTTCAGTAACTGGCATATTTTCGGTATGAAACGTAGTAATTTGAAACTGAAAATAGGTACAGAGAGTCAGAATTCGGATAAAAAATCACGCTCAAGATTCAAATTTCCGACATTTCAGACATTTTGAAAACTGCAGGGGGGTTTGGGCAAATATGACCCATCGCCGTTTTCAGTAATTGGCATATTTTCGGTATAAAAAGTCGTAATTTGAAACTGAAAATAGGTGCAGAGAGTCAGAATTCGGCTCAAAAATCACGCTCAGAAGTCAAATTTCCGACATTTCAGACATTTTGAAAACTGCAGGGGGGTTTGGGCAAAATATGACCAATCGGCTTTTTCAGTAATTGGCATATTTTCGGTATAAAAAGTCGTAATTTGAAACTGAAAATAGGTGCAGAGAGTCAGAATTCGGATAAAAAATCACGCTCAGGAGTCAAATTTCCGACATTTCAGACATTTTGAAAACTGCAGGGGGGGTTTGGGCAAAATATGACCCATCGCCGTTTACAGTAATTGGCATGTTTTCGATATGAAACGTCGTAATTTGAAACTGAAAATAGGTGCAGAGATTCAGAATTTGGCTCAAAAATCACGCTCAGGAATCAAATTTCCGACATTTCAGACATTTTGAAAACTGCAGGGGGGTTAGGGCAAAATATGACCCATCGGCTTTTTCAGTAATTGGCATATTTTCGGTATAAAAAGTCGTAATTTGAAACTGAAAATAGGTGCGGAGAGTCAGAATTTGGATAAAAAATCACGCTCAGGAGTCAAATTTCCGACATTTCAGATATTTTGAAAACTGCAGGGGGGGTTTGGGCAAAATATGACCCATCGCCGTTTACAGTAATTGGCATATTTTCGGTATGAAACGTCGTAATTTGAAACTGAAAATAGGTGCAGAGAGTCAGAATTCGGATAAAAAATCATGCTCAGAAGTCAAATTTCCGACATATCAGACATTTTGAAAACTGCAGGGGGGTTTGGGCAAAATATGACCCATCGCTGTTTTCAGTAATTGGCATATTTTCGGTATGAAACGTAGTAATTTGAAACTGAAAATAGGTACAGAGAGTCAGAATTCGGATAAAAAATCACGCTCAGGATTCAAATTTCCGACATTTCAGACATTTTGAAAACTGCAGGGGGGTTTGGGCAAAATATGACCCATCGCCGTTTTCAGTAATTGGCATATTTTCGGTATAAAAAGTCGTAATTTGAAACTGAAAATAGGTGCAGAGAGTCAGAATTCGGATAAAAAATCACGCTCAGGAGTCAAATTTCCGACATTTCAGACATTTTGAAAACTGCAGGGGGGGTTTGGGCAAAATATGACCCATCGCCGTTTACAGTAATTGGCATATTTTCGATATGAAACGTCGTAATTTGAAACTGAAAATAGGTGCAGAGATTCAGAATTTGGCTCAAAAATCACGCTCAGGAGTCAAATTTCCGACATTTCAGACATTTTGAAAACTGCAGGGGGGTTAGGGCAAAATATGACCCATCGCTGTTTTCAGTAATTGGCATATTTTCGGTATGAAACGTAGTAATTTGAAACTGAAAATAGGTACAGAGAGTCAGAATTCGGATAAAAAATCACGCTCAGGATTCAAATTTCCGACATTTCAGACATTTTGAAAACTGCAGGGGGGTTTGGGCAAAATATGACCCATCGGCTTTTTCAGTAATTGGCATATTTTCGGTATAAAAAGTCGTAATTTGAAACTGAAAATAGGTGCAGAGAGTCAGAATTCGGATAAAAAATCACGCTCAGGAGTCAAATTTCCGACATTTCAGACATTTTGAAAACTGCAGGGGGGGTTTGGGCAAAATATGACCCATCGCCGTTTACAGTAATTGGCATATTTTCGATATGAAACGTCGTAATTTGAAACTGAAAATAGGTGCAGAGATTCAGAATTTGGCTCAAAAATCACGCTCAGGAGTCAAATTTCCGACATTTCAGACATTTTGAAAACTGCAGGGGGGTTAGGGCAAAATATGACCCATCGCCGTTTTCAGTAATTGGCATATTTTCGGTATAAAAAGTCGTAATTTGAAACTGAAAATAGGTGCAGAGAGTCAGAATTCGGATAAAAAATCACGCTCAGGAGTCAAATTTCCGACATTTCAGATATTTTTAAAACTGCAGGGGGGTTTGGGCAAAATATGACCCATCGCCGTTTTCAGTAATTGGCATATTTTCGGTATGAAACGTCGTAATTTGAAACTAAAAATAGGTGCAGAGAGTCAGAATTCGGCTCAAAAATCATGCTCAGGAGTCAAATTTCCGACATTTCAGACATTTTGAAAACTGCAGGGGGGTTTGGGCAAAATATGACCCATCGCCGTTTACAGTAATTGGCATATTTTCGGTATGAAACGTCGTAATTTGAAACTGAAAATAGGTGCAGAGAGTCAGAATTCGGATAAAAAATCACGCTCGGGAGTCAAATTTCCGACATTTCAGACATTTCAAAAACTGCAGGGGGGTTTGGGCAAAATATGACCCATCGCCGTTTACAGTAATTGGCATATTTTCGGTATGAAACGTCGTAATTTGAAACTGAAAATAGGTGCAGAGAGTCAGAATTCGGATAAAAAATCAAGCTCAGAAGTCAAATTTCCGAAATATCAGACATTTTGAAAACTGCAGGGGGGTTTGGGCAAAATATGACCCATCGCTGTTTTCAGTAATTGGCATATTTTCGGTATGAAACGTCGTAATTTGAAACTGAAAATAGGTAAGGAGAGTCAGAATTTGGATAAAAAATCACGCTCAGGAGTCAAATTTCCGACATTTCAGATATTTTGAAAACTGCAGGGGGGGTTTGGGCAAAATATGACCCATCGCCGTTTACAGTAATTGGCATATTTTCGGTATGAAACGTCGTAATTTGAAACTGAAAATAGGTGCAGAGAGTCAGAATTCGGATAAAAAATCATGCTCAGAAGTCAAATTTCCGACATATCAGACATTTTGAAAACTGCAGGGGGGTTTGGGCAAAATATGACCCATCGCTGTTTTCAGTAATTGGCATATTTTCGGTATGAAACGTAGTAATTTGAAACTGAAAATAGGTACAGAGAGTCAGAATTCGGATAAAAAATCACGCTCAGGATTCAAATTTCCGACATTTCAGACATTTTGAAAACTGCAGGGGGGTTTGGGCAAAATATGACCCATCGCCGTTTTCAGTAATTGGCATATTTTCGGTATAAAAAGTCGTAATTTGAAACTGAAAATAGGTGCAGAGAGTCAGAATTCGGCTCAAAAATCACGCTCAGAAGTCAAATTTCCGACATTTCAGACATTTTGAAAACTGCAGGGGGGTTTGGGCAAAATATGACCCGTCGGCTTTTTCAGTAATTGGCATATTTTCGGTATAAAAAGTCGTAATTTGAAACTGAAAATAGGTGCAGAGAGTCAGAATTCGGATAAAAAATCACGCTCAGGAGTCAAATTTCCGACATTTCAGACATTTTGAAAACTGCAGGGGGGGTTTGGGCAAAATATGACCCATCGCCGTTTACAGTAATTGGCATATTTTCGATATGAAACGTCGTAATTTGAAACTGAAAATAGGTGCAGAGATTCAGAATTTGGCTCAAAAATCACGCTCAGGAGTCAAATTTCCGACATTTCAGACATTTTGAAAACTGCAGGGGGGTTAGGGCAAAATATGACCCATCGCGGTTTTCAGTAATTGGCATATTTTCGGTATAAAAAGTCGTAATTTGAAACTGAAAATAGGTGCAGAGAGTCAGAATTCGGATAAAAAATCACGCTCAGGAGTCAAATTTCCGACATTTCAGATATTTTTAAAACTGCAGGGGGGTTTGGGCAAAATATGACCCATCGCCGTTTTCAGTAATTGGCATATTTTCGGTATGAAACGTCGTAATTTGAAACTAAAAATAGGTGCAGAGAGTCAGAATTCGGCTCAAAAATCATGCTCAGGAGTCAAATTTCCGACATTTCAGACATTTTGAAAACTGCAGGGGGGTTTGGGCAAAATATGACCCATCGCCGTTTACAGTAATTGGCATATTTTCGGTATGAAACGTCGTAATTTGAAACTGAAAATAGGTGCAGAGAGTCAGAATTCGGATAAAAAATCACGCTCGGGAGTCAAATTTCCGACATTTCAGACATTTCAAAAACTGCAGGGGGGTTTGGGCAAAATATGACCCATCGCCGTTTACAGTAATTGGCATATTTTCGGTATGAAACGTCGTAATTTGAAACTGAAAATAGGTGCAGAGAGTCAGAATTCGGATAAAAAATCAAGCTCAGAAGTCAAATTTCCGAAATATCAGACATTTTGAAAACTGCAGGGGGGTTTGGGCAAAATATGACCCATCGCTGTTTTCAGTAATTGGCATATTTTCGGTATGAAACGTCGTAATTTGAAACTGAAAATAGGTGCAGAGAGTCAGAATTCGGATAAAAAATCAGGCTCAGGATTCAAATTTCCGACATTTCAGATATTTTGAAAACTGCAGGGGGGTTTGGGCAAAATATGACTCATTGCCGTTTTCAGTAATTGGCATATTTTCGGTAAAAAAAAAGTCGTAATTTGAAACTGAAAATAGGTGCAGAGAGTCAGAATTCGGCTCAAAAATCACTCTCAGGAGTCAAATTTCCGACATTTCAGACATTTTGAAAACTGCAGGGGGGTTTGGGCAAAATATGACCCATCGGCTTTTTCAGTAATTGGCATTTTTTCGGTATAAAAAGTCGTAATTTGAAACTGAAAATAGGTGCAGAGAGTCAGAATTTGGATAAAAAATCACGCTCAGGAGTCAAATTTCCGACATTTCAGACATTTTGAAAACTGCAGGGGGGGGTTTGGGCAAAATATGACCCATCGTTGTTTACAGTAATTGGCATATTTTCGGTATGAAACGTCGTAATTTGAAACTGAAAATAGGTGCAGAGAGTCAGAATTCGGATAAAAAATCATGCTCAGAAGTCAAATTTCCGACATATCAGACATTTTGAAAACTGCAGGGGGGTTTGGGCAAAATATGACCCATCGCTGTTTTCAGTAACTGGCATATTTTCGGTATGAAACGTAGTAATTTGAAACTGAAAATAGGTACAGAGAGTCAGAATTCGGATAAAAAATCACGCTCAAGATTCAAATTTCCGACATTTCAGACATTTTGAAAACTGCAGGGGGGTTTGGGCAAATATGACCCATCGCCGTTTTCAGTAATTGGCATATTTTCGGTATAAAAAGTCGTAATTTGAAACTGAAAATAGGTGCAGAGAGTCAGAATTCGGCTCAAAAATCACGCTCAGAAGTCAAATTTCCGACATTTCAGACATTTTGAAAACTGCAGGGGGGTTTGGGCAAAATATGACCAATCGGCTTTTTCAGTAATTGGCATATTTTCGGTATAAAAAGTCGTAATTTGAAACTGAAAATAGGTGCAGAGAGTCAGAATTCGGATAAAAAATCACGCTCAGGAGTCAAATTTCCGACATTTCAGACATTTTGAAAACTGCAGGGGGGGTTTGGGCAAAATATGACCCATCGCCGTTTACAGTAATTGGCATGTTTTCGATATGAAACGTCGTAATTTGAAACTGAAAATAGGTGCAGAGATTCAGAATTTGGTTCAAAAATCACGCTCAGGAATCAAATTTCCGACATTTCAGACATTTTGAAAACTGCAGGGGGGTTAGGGCAAAATATGACCCATCGCCGTTTTCAGTAATTGGCATATTTTCGGTATAAAAAGTCGTAATTTGAAACTGAAAATAGGTGCAGAGAGTCAGAATTCCGATTAAAAATCACGCTCAGGAGTCAAATTTCCGACATTTCACACATTTTGAAAACTGCAGGGGGGATTGGGCAAAATATGACCCATCGCCGTTTACAGTAATTGGCATATTTTCGCAATGAAACGTCGTAATTTGAAACTGAAAATAGGTGCAGAGAGTCAGAATTCGGCTCAAAAATCACGCTCAGGAGTCAAATTTCCGACATTTCAGATATTTTAAAAACTGCAGGGGGGTTTGGTCAAAATATGACCCATCGCCGTTTTCAGTAATTGGCATATTTTCGGTATGAAACGTCGTAATTTGAAACTGAAAATAGGTGCAGAGAGTCAGAATTCGGCTCAAAAATCATGCTCAGGAGTCAAATTTCCGACATTTCAGACATTTTGAAAACTGCAGGGTGGTTTGGGCAAAATATGACCCATCGGCTTTTTCAGTAATTGGCATATTTTCGGTATAAAAATTCGTAATTTGAAACTGAAAATAGGTGCAGAGAGTCTGAATTTGGCTAAAAAATCACGCTCAGGAGTCAAATTTCCGACATTTCAGACATTTTGAAAACTACAGGGGGGTTTGGGCAAAATATGACCCATCGGCTTTTTCAGTAATTGGCATATTTTCGGTATAAAAAGTCGTAATTTGAAACTGAAAATAGGTGCAGAGAGTCAGAATTTGGATAAAAAATCACGCTCAGGAGTCAAATTTCCGACATTTCAGACATTTTGAAAACTGCAGGGGGGGTTTGGGCAAAATATGACCCATCGCCGTTTACAGTAATTGGCATATTTTCGCTATGAAACGTCGTAATTTGAAACTGAAAATAGGTGCAGAGAGTCAGAATTCGGCTCAAAAATCACGCTCAGGAGTCAAATTTCCGATATTTCAGACATTTTGAAAATTGCAGGGGGGTTTGGGCAAAATATGACCCATCGCCGTTTTTAGTAATTGGCATATTTTCGGTATAAAAAGCCGTAATTTGAAACCGAAAATAGGTGCAGAGAGTCAGAATTCGGATCAAAAATCACGCTCAGAAGTCAAATTTCCGACATTTCAGACATTTTGAAAACTGCAGGGGGGGTTTGGGCAAAATATGACCCATCGCCGTATACAGTAATTGGCATATTTTCGGTATGAAACGTCGTAATTTGAAACTGAAAATAGGTGCAGAGAGTCAGAATTCGGATAAAAAATCATGCTCAGAAGTCAAATTTCCGACATATCAGACATTTTGAAAACTGCAGGGGGGTTTGGGCAAAATATGACCCATCGCTGTTTTCAGTAATTGGCATATTTTCGGTATGAAACGTAGTAATTTGAAACTGAAAATAGGTACAGAGAGTCAGAATTCGGATAAAAAATCACGCTCAGGATTCAAATTTCCGACATTTCAGACATTTTGAAAACTGCAGAGGGGTTTGGGCAAAATATGACCCATCGGCTTTTTCAGTAATTGGCATATTTTCGGTATAAAAAGTCGTAATTTGAAACTGAAAATAGGTGCAGAGAGTCAGAATTCGGATAAAAAATCACGCTCAGGAGTCAAATTTCCGACATTTCAGACATTTTGAAAACTGCAGGGGGGGTTTGGGCAAAATATGACCCATCGCCGTTTACAGTAATTGGCATATTTTCGATATGAAACGTCGTAATTTGAAACTGAAAATAGGTGCAGAGATTCAGAATTTGGCTCAAAAATCACGCTCAGGAGTCAAATTTCCGACATTTCAGACATTTTGAAAACTGCAGGGGGGTTAGGGCAAAATATGACCCATCGCCGTTTTCAGTAATTGGCATATTTTCGGTATGAAACGTCGTAATTTGAAACTGAAAATAGGTGCAGAGAGTCAGAATTCGGATAAAAAATCATGTTCAGAAGTCAAATTTCCGAAATATCAGACATTTTGAAAACTGCAGGGGGGTTTGGGCAAAATATGACCCATTGCCGTTTTCAGTAATTGGCATATTTTCGGTAAAAAAAAAGTCGTAATTTGAAACTGAAAATAGGTGCAAAGATTCAGAATTCGGCTCAAAAATCACTCTCAGGAGTCAAATTTGCGACATTTCAGACATTTTGAAAACTCCAGGGGGGTTTGGGCAAAATATGACCAATCGGCTTTTTCAGTAATTGGCATATTTTCGGTATAAAAAGTCGTAATTTGAAACTGAAAATAGGTGCAGAGAGTCAGAATTTGGATAAAAAATCACGCTCAGGAGTCAAATTTCCGACATTTCAGACATTTTGAAATCTGCAGGGGGGGTTTGGGCAAAATATGACTCATCGCCGTTTACAGTAATTGGCATATTTTCGGTATGAAACGTCGTAATTTGAAACTGAAAATAGGTGCAGAGAGTCAGAATTCGGATAAAAAATCATGCTCAGAAGTCAAATTTCCGACATATCAGACATTTTGAAAACTGCAGGGGGGTTTGGGCAAAATATGACCCATCGCTGTTTTCAGTAATTGGCATATTTTCGGTATGAAACGTAGTAATTTGAAACTGAAAATAGGTACAGAGTCAGAATTCGGATAAAAAATCACGCTCAGGATTCAAATTTCCGACATTTCAGACATTTTGAAAACTGCAGGGGGGTTTGGGCAAAATATGACCCATCGCCGTTTTCAGTAATTGGCATATTTTCGGTATAAAAAGTCGTAATTTGAAACTGAAAATAGGTGCAGAGAGTCAGAATTCGGATAAAAAATCACGCTCAGGAGTCAAATTTCCGACATTTCAGATATTTTAAAAACTGCAGGGGGGTTTGGGCAAAATATGACCCATCGCCGTTTACAATAATTGGCATATTTTCGGTATGAAACGTCGTAATTTGAAAGTGAAAATAGGTGCAGAGAGTCAGGATTCGGCTCAAAAATCACGCTCAGGAGTCAAATTTCCGACATTTCAGATATTTTAAAAACTGCAGGGGGGTTTGGGCAAAATATGACCCATCGCCGTTTACAGTAATTGGCATATTTTCGGTATGAAACGTCGTAATTTGAAACTGAAAATAGGTGCAGAGAGTCAGAATTCGGATAAAAAATCATGGTCAGGAGTCAAATTTCCGACATATCAGACATTCTGAAAACTGCAGGGGGGTTTGGGCAAAAAAAGACCCATCGCTGTTTTCAGTAATTGGCATATTTTCGGTATGAAACGTCGTAATTTGAAACTGAAAATAGGTGCAGAGAGTCAGAATTCGGATAAAAAATCACGCTCAGGAGTCAAATTTCCGACATTTCAGACATTTCAAAAACTGCAGGGGGGTTTGGGCAAAATATGACCCATCGCCGTTTACAGTAATTGGCATATTTTCGGTATGAAACGTCGTAATTTGAAACTGAAAATAGGTGCAGAGAGTCAGAATTCGGATAAAAAATCATGCTCAGAAGTCAAATTTCCGAAATATCAGACATTTTGAAAACTGCAGGGGGGTTTGGGGAAAATATGACCCATCGCTGTTTTCAGTAATTGGCATATTTTCGGTATGAAACGTCGTAATTTGAAACTGAAAATAGGTGCAGAGAGTCAGAATTCGGATAAAAAATCACGCTCAGGATTCAAATTTCCGACATTTCAGACATTTTGAAAACTGCAGGGGGGTTTGGGCAAAATATGACCCTTTGCCGTTTTCAGTAATTGGCATATTTTCGGTAAAAAAAAGTCGTAATTTGAAACTGAAAATAGGTGCAGAGAGTCAGAATTCGGCTCAAAAATCACTCTCAGAAGTCAAATTTCCGACATTTCAGACATTTTGAAAACTCCAGGGGGGTTTGGGCAAAATATGACCCATCGGCTTTTTAAGTAATTGGCATATTTTCGGTATAAAAAGTCGTAATTTGAAACTGAAAATTGGTGCAGAGAGTCAGAATTTGGATAAAAAATCACGCTCAGGAGTCAAATTTCCGACATTTCAGACATTTTGAAAACTGCAGGGGGGGTTTGGGCAAAATATGACCCATCGCTGTTTACAGTAATTGGCATATTTTCGGTATGAAACGTCATAATTTGAAACTGAAAATAGGTGCAGAGAGTCAGAATTCGGATAAAAAATCATGCTCAGAAGTCAAATTTCCGACATATCAGACATTTTGAAAACTGCAGGGGGGTTTGGGCAAAATATGACCCATCGCTGTTTTCAGTAATTGGCATATTTTCGGTATGAAACCCAGTAATTTGAAACTGAAAATAGGTACAGAGAGTCAGAATTCGGATAAAAAAATCACGCTCAGGATTCAAATTTCCGACATTTCAGACATTTTGAAAACTGCAGGGGGGTTTGGGCAAAATATGACCCATCGGCTTTTTCAGTAATTGGCATATTTTCGGTATAAAAAGTCGTAATTTGAAACTGAAAATAGATGCAGAGAGTCAGAATTCGGATAAAAAATCACGCTCAGGAGTCAAATTTCCGACATTTCAGACATTTTGAAAACTGCAGGGGGGGGTTGGGC
Organism: Procambarus clarkii; assembly: GCF_040958095.1. Lineage (NCBI taxonomy): Eukaryota > Metazoa > Arthropoda > Malacostraca > Decapoda > Cambaridae > Procambarus > Procambarus clarkii. The sequence goes on from NW_027189197.1 coordinate 236,253, forward strand.
AAAATATGACCCATCGCCGTTTACAGTAATTGGCATATTTTCGATATGAAACGTCGTAATTTGAAACTGAAAATTGGTGCAGAGATTCAGAATTTGGCTCAAAAATCACGCTCAGGAGTCAAATTTCCGACATTTCAGACATTTTGAAAACTGCAGGGGGGTTAGGGCAAAATATGACCCATCGCCGTTTTCAGTAATTGGCATATTTTCGGTATGAAACGTCGTAATTTGAAACTGAAAATAGGTGCAGAGAGTCAGAATTCGGATAAAAAATCATGCTCAGAAGTCAAATTTCCGAAATATCAGACATTTTGAAAACTGCAGGGGGGTTTGGGCAAAATATGACCCATCGCTGTTTTCAGTAATTGGCATATTTTCGGTATGAAACGTCGTAATTTGAAACTGAAAATAGGTGCAGAGAGTCAGAATTCGGATAAAAAATCACATTCAGGATTCAAATTTCCGACATTTCAGACATTTTGAAAACTGCAGGGGGGTTTGGGCAAAATATGACCCATTGCCGTTTTCAGTAATTGGCATATTTTCGGTAAAAAAAAGTCGTAATTTGAAACTGAAAATAGGTGCAAAGAGTCAGAATTCGGCTCAAAAATCACTCTCAGGAGTCAAATTTGCGACATTTCAGACATTTTGAAAACTCCAGGGGGGTTTGGGCAAAATATGACCAATCGGCTTTTTCAGTAATTGGCATATTTTCGGTATAAAAAGTCGTAATTTGAAACTGAAAATAGGTGCAGAGAGTCAGAATTTGGATAAAAAATCACGCTCAGGAGTCAAATTTCCGACATTTCAGACATTTTGAAATCTGCAGGGGGGGTTTGGGCAAAATATGACTCATCGCCGTTTACAGTAATTGGCATATTTTCGGTATGAAACGTCGTAATTTAAAACTGAAAATAGGTGCAGAGAGTCAGAATTCGGATAAAAAATCATGCTCAGAAGTCAAATTTCCGACATATCAGACATTTTGAAAACTGCAGGGGGGTTTGGGCAAAATATGACCCATCGCTGTTTTCAGTAATTGGCATATTTTCGGTATGAAACGTCGTAATTTGAAACTGAAAATAGGTACAGAGAGTCAGAATTCGGATAAAAAATCACGTTTAGGATTCAAATTTCCGACATTTCAGACATTTTGAAAACTGCAGGGGGGTTTGGGCAAAATATGACCCATCGCTGTTTTCAGTAATTGGCATATTTTCGGTATAAAAAGTCGTAATTTGAAACTGAAAATAGGTGCAGAGAGTCAGAATTCGGATAAAAAATCACGCTCAGTAGTCAAATTTCCGACATTTCAGATATTTTAAAAACTGCAGGGGGGTTTGGGCAAAATATGACCCATCGCCGTTTACAATAATTGGCATATTTTCGGTATGAAACGTCGTAATTTGAAACTGAAAATAGGTGCAGAGAGTCAGGATTCGGCTCAAAAATCACGCTCAGGAGTCAAATTTCCGACATTTCAGATATTTTAAAAACTGCAGGGGGGTTTGGGCAAAATATGACCCATCGCCGTTTACAGTAATTGGCATATTTTCGGTATGAAACGTCGTAATTTGAAACTGAAAATAGGTGCAGAGAGTCAGAATTCGGATAAAAAATCACGCTCAGGAGTCAAATTTCCGACATTTCAGACATTTCAAAAACTGCAGGGGGGTTTGGGCAAAATATGACCCATCGCCGTTTACAGTAATTGGCATACTTTCGGTATGAAACGTCGTAATTTGAAACTGAAAATAAGTGCAGAGAGTCAGAATTCGGATAAAAAATCATGCTCAGAAGTCAAATTTCCGAAATATCAGACATTTTGAAAACTGCAGGGGGGTTTGGGCAAAATATGACCCATCGCTGTTTTCAGTAATTGGCATATTTTCGGTATGAAACGTCGTAATTTGAAACTGAAAATAGGTGCAGAGAGTCAGAATTCGGATAAAAAATCACGCTCAGGATTCAAATTTCCGACATTTCAGACATTTTGAAAACTGCAGGGGGGTTTGGGCAAAATATGACCCTTTGCCGTTTTCAGTAATTGGCATATTTTCGGTAAAAAAAAGTCGTAATTTGAAACTGAAAATAGGTGCAGAGAGTCAGAATTCGGCTCAAAAATCACTCTCAGGAGTCAAATTTCCGACATTTCAGACATTTTGAAAACTCCAGGGGGGTTTGGGCAAAATATGACCCATCGGCTTTTTAAGTAATTGGCATATTTTCGGTATAAAAAGTCGTAATTTGAAACTGAAAATAGGTGCAGAGAGTCAGAATTTGGATAAAAAATCACGCTCAGGAGTCAAATTTCCGACATTTCAGACATTTTGAAAACTGCAGGGGGGGTTTGGGCAAAATATGACCCATCGCTGTTTACAGTAATTGGCATATTTTCGGTATGAAACGTCATAATTTGAAACTGAAAATAGGTGCAGAGAGTCAGAATTCGGATAAAAAATCATGTTCAGAAGTCAAATTTCCGACATATCAGACATTTTGAAAACTGCAGGGGGGTTTGGGCAAAATATGACCCATCGCTGTTTTCAGTAATTGGCATATTTTCGGTATGAAACGTAGTAATTTGAAACTGAAAATAGGTACAGAGAGTCAGAATTCGGATAAAAAATCACGCTCAGGATTCAAATTTCCGACATTTCAGACATTTTGAAAACTGCAGGGGGGTTTGGGCAAAATATGACCCATCGCCGTTTTCAGTAATTGGCATATTTTCGGTATAAAAAGTCGTAATTTGAAACTGAAAATAGGTGCAGAGAGTCAGAATTCGGCTCAAAAATCACGCTCAGAAGTCAAATTTCCGACATTTCAGACATTTTGAAAACTGCAGGGGGGTTTGGGCAAAATATGACCCATCGGCTTGTTCAGTAAATGGCATATTTTCGGAATAAAAAGTCGTAATTTGAAACTGAAAATAGGTGCAGAGAGTCAGAATTCGGATAAAAAATCACGCTCAGGAGTCAAATTTCCGACATTTCCGACATTTTGAAAACTGCAGGGGGGGTTTGGGCAAAATATTACCCATCGCCGTTTACAGTAATTGGCATATTTTCGATATGAAACGTCGTAATTTGAAACTGAAAATAGGTGCAGAGATTCAGAATTTGGCTAAAAAATCACGCTCAGGAGTCAAATTTCCGACATTTCAGACATTTTGAAAACTGCAGGGGGGTTAGGGCAAAATATGACCCATCGCCGTTTTCAGTAATTGGCATATTTTCGGTATAAAAAGTCGTAATTTGAAACTGAAAATAGGTGCAGAGAGTCAGAATTCGGATAAAAAATCACGCTCAGGAGTCAAATTTCCGACATTTCACACATTTTGAAAACTGCAGGGGGGTTTGGGCAAAATATGACCCATCGCCGTTTACAGTAATTGGCTTATTTTCGGTATGAAACGTCGTAATTTGAAACTGAAAATAGGTGCAGAGAGTCAGAATTCGGATAAAAAATCATGCTCAGAAGTCAAATTTCCGAAATATCAGACATTTTGAAAACTGCAGGGGGGTTTGGGCAAAATATGACCCATCGCTGTTTTCAGTAATTGGCATATTTTCGGTATGAAACATCGTAATTTGAAACTGAAAATAGGTGCAGAGAGTCAGAATTCGGATAAAAAATCACGCTCAGGATTCAAATTTCCGACATTTCAGACATTTTGAAAACTGCAGGGGGGTTTGGGCAAAATATGACCCATTGCCGTTTTCAGTAATTGGCATATTTTCGGTAAAAAAAATTCGTAATTTGAAACTGAAAATAGGTGCAGAGAGCCAGAATTCGGCTCAAAAATCACTCTCAGGAGTCAAATTTCCGACATTTCAGACATTTTGAAAACTCCAGGGGGGTTTGGGCAAAATATGACCCATCGCCGTTTTCAGTAATTGGCATATTTTCGGTATAAAAAGTCGTAATTTGAAACTGAAAATAGGTGCAGAGAGTCAGAATTCGGATAAAAAATCACGCTCAGGAATCAAATTTAAGACATTTCACACATTTTGAAAACTGCAGGGGGGTTTGGGCAAAATATGACCCATCGCCGTTTACAGTAATTGGCACATTTTCGATATGAAACGTCGTAATTTGAAACTGAAAATAGGTGCAGAGATTCAGAATTTGGCTCAAAAATCACGCTCAGGAGTCATATTTCCGACATTTCAGACATTTTGAAAACTGCAGGGGGGTTAGGGCAAAATATGACCCATCGCAGTTTTCAGTAATTGGCATATTTTCGGTATAAAAAGTCGTAATTTGAAACTGAAAATAGGTGCAGAGAGTCAGAATTCGTATACAAAATCACGCTCAGGAGTCAAATTTCCGACATTTCACACATTTTGAAAACTGCAGGGGGGTTTGGGCAAAATATGACCCATCGCCGTTTACAGTAATTGGCATATTTTCGCAATGAAACGTCGTAATTTGAAACTGAAAATAGGTGCAGAGAGTCAGAATTCGGCTCAAAAATCACGCTCAGGAGTCAAATTTCCGACATTTCAGATATTTTAAAAACTGCAGGGGGGTTTGGGCAAAATATGACCCATCGCCGTTTTCAGTAATTGGCATATTTTCGGTGTGAAACGTCGTAATTTGAAACTAAAAATAGGTGCAGAGAATCAGAATTCGGCTCAAAAATCATGCTCAGGAGTCAAATTTCCGACATTTCAGACATTTTGAAAACTGCAGGGGGGTTTGGGCAAAATATGACCCATCGCCGTTTACAGTAATTGGCATATTTTCGGTATGAAACGTCGTAATTTGAAACTGAAAATAGGTGCAGAGAGTCAGAATTCGGATAAAAAATCATGCTCAGGAGTCAAATTTCCGACATATCAGACATTCTGAAAACTGCAGGGGGGTTTGGGAAAAAAATGACCCATCGCTGTTTTCAGTAATTGGCAAATTTTCGGTATGAAACGTCGTAATTTGAAACTGAAAAAGGTGCAGAGAGTCAGACTTCGGATAAAAAATCACGCTCAGGAGTCAAATTTACGACATTTCAGGCATTTCAAAAACTGCAGGGGGGTTTGGGCAAAATATGACCCATCGCCGTTTACAGTAATTGGCATATTTTCGGTATAAAAAGTCGTAATTTGCAACTGAAAATAGGTGCAGAGAGTCAGAATTCGGCTCAAAAATCATGCTCAGAAGTCAAATTTCCGACATTTCAGACATTTTGAAAACTGCAGGGGGGTTTGGGCAAAATATGACCCATCGGCTTTTTCAGTAATTGTCATATTTTCGGTATGAAAATCGTAATTTGAAACTGAAAATAGGTGCAGAGAGTCAAAATTCGGATAAAAAATCACGCTCAGGATTCAAATTTCCGACATTTCAGACATTTTGAAAACTGCAGGGGGGTTTGGGCAAAATATGACCCATTGCCGTTTTCAGTAATTGGCATATTTTCGGTAAAAAAAAGTCGTAATTTGAAACTGAAAATAGGTGCAGAGAGTCAGAATTCGGATAAAAAATCACGCTCAGGAGTCAAATTTCCGACATTTTACACATTTTGAAAACTGCAGGGGGGTTTGGGCAAAATATGACCCATCGCCGTTTACAGTAATTGGCACATTTTCGATATGAAACGTCGTAATTTGAAACTGAAAATAGGTGCAGTGATTCAGAATTTGGCTCAAAAATCACGCTCAGGAGTCAAATTTCCGACATTTCAGACATTTTGAAAACTGCAGGGGGGTTAGGGCAAAATATGACCCATCGCCGTTTTCAGTAATTGGCATATTTTCGGTAAAAAAAATTCGTAATTTGAAACTGAAAATAGGTGCAGAGAGTCAGAATTCGGCTCAAAAATCACTCTCAGGAGTCAAATTTCCGACATTTCAGACATTTTGAAAACTCCAGGGGGGTTTGGGCAAAATATGACCCATCGCCGTTTTCAGTAATTGGCATATTTTCGGTATAAAAAGTCGTAATTTGAAACTGAAAATAGGTGCAGAGAGTCAGAATTCGGATAAAAAATCACGCTCAGGAGTCAAATTTAAGACATTTCACACATTTTGAAAACTGCAGGGGGGTTTGGGCAAAATATGACCCATCGCCGTTTACAGTAATTGGCACATTTTCGATATGAAACGTCGTAATTTGAAACTGAAAATAGGTGCAGAGATTCAGAATTTGGCTCAAAAATCACGCTCAGGAGTCATATTTCCGACATTTCAGACATTTTGAAAACTGCAGGGGGGTTAGGGCAAAATATGACCCATCGCAGTTTTCAGTAATTGGCATATTTTCGGTATAAAAAGTCGTAATTTGAAACTGAAAATAGGTGCAGAGAGTCAGAATTCGTATAAAAAATCACGCTCAGGAGTCAAATTTCCGACATTTCACACATTTTGAAAACTGCAGGGGGGTTTGGGCAAAATATGACCCATCGCCGTTTACAGTAATTGGCATATTTTCGCAATGAAACGTCGTAATTTGAAACTGAAAATAGGTGCAGAGAGTCAGAATTCGGCTCAAAAATCACGCTCAGGAGTCAAATTTCCGACATTTCAGATATTTTAAAAACTGCAGGGGGGTTTGGGCAAAATATGACCCATCGCCGTTTTCAGTAATTGGCATATTTTCGGTATGAAACGTCGTAATTTGAAACTAAAAATAGGTGCAGAGAATCAGAATTCGGCTCAAAAATCATGCTCAGGAGTCAAATTTCCGACATTTCAGACATTTTGAAAACTGCAGGGGGGTTTGGGCAAAATATGACCCATCGCCGTTTACAGTAATTGGCATATTTTCGGTATGAAACGTCGTAATTTGAAACTGAAAATAGGTGCAGAGAGTCAGAATTCGGATAAAAAATCATGCTCAGGAGTCAAATTTCCGACATATCAGACATTCTGAAAACTGCAGGGGGGTTTGGGAAAAAAATGACCCATCGCTGTTTTCAGTAATTGGCAAATTTTCGGTATGAAACGTCGTAATTTGAAACTGAAAAAGGTGCAGAGAGTCAGACTTCGGATAAAAAATCACGCTCAGGAGTCAAATTTCCGACATTTCAGGCATTTCAAAAACTGCAGGGGGGTTTGGGCAAAATATGACCCATCGCCGTTTACAGTAATTGACATATTTTCGGTATAAAAAGTCGTAATTTGCAACTGAAAATAGGTGCAGAGAGTCAGAATTCGGCTCAAAAATCATGCTCAGAAGTCAAATTTCCGACATTTCAGACATTTTGAAAACTGCAGGGGGGTTTGGGCAAAATATGACCCATCGGCTTTTTCAGTAATTGTCATATTTTCGGTATGAAAATCGTAATTTGAAACTGAAAATAGGTGCAGAGAGTCAAAATTCGGATAAAAAATCACGCTCAGGATTCAAATTTCCGACATTTCAGACATTTTGAAAACTGCAGGGGGGTTTGGGCAAAATATGACCCATTGCCGTTTTCAGTAATTGGCATATTTTCGGTAAAAAAAAGTCGTAATTTGAAACTGAAAATAGGTGCAGAGAGTCAGAATTCGGATAAAAAATCACGCTCAGGAGTCAAATTTCCGACATTTTACACATTTTGAAAACTGCAGGGGGGTTTGGGCAAAATATGACCCATCGCCGTTTACAGTAATTGGCACATTTTCGATATGAAACGTCGTAATTTGAAACTGAAAATAGGTGCAGAGATTCAGAATTTGGCTCAAAAATCACGCTCAGGAGTCAAATTTCCGACATTTCAGACATTTTGAAAACTGCAGGGGGGTTAGGGCAAAATATGACCCTTCGCCGTTTTCAGTTATTGGCATATTTTCGGTATAAAAAGTCGTAATTTGAAACTGAAGATAGGTGCAGAGAGTCAGAATTCGGATAAAAAATCACGCTCAGGAGTCAAATTTCCGACATTTTACACATTTTGAAAACTGCAGGGGGGTTTGGGCAAAATATGACCCATCGCCGTTTACAGTAATTGGCATATTTTCGCAATGAAACGTCGTAATTTGAAACTGAAAATAGGTGCAGAGAGTCAGAATTCGGCTCAAAAATCACGCTCAGGAGTCAAATTTCCGACATTTCAGATATTTAAAAAACTGCAGGGGGGTTTGGGCAAAATATGACCCATCGCCGTTTTCAGTAATTGGCATATTTTCGGTATGAAACGTCGTAATTTGAAACTAAAAATAGGTGCAGAGAATCAGAATTCGGCTCAAAAATCATGCTCAGGAGTCAAATTTCCGACATTTCAGACATTTTGAAAACTGCAGGGGGGTTTGGGCAAAATATGACCCATCGCCGTTTACAGTAATTGGCATATTTTCGCAATGAAACGTCGTAATTTGAAACTGAAAATAGGTGCAGAGAGTCAGAATTCGGCTCAAAAATCACGCTCAGGAGTCAAATTTCCGACATTTCAGATATTTAAAAAACTGCAGGGGGGTTTGGGCAAAATATGACCCATCGCCGTTTTCAGTAATTGGCATATTTTCGGTATGAAACGTCGTAATTTGAAACTAAAAATAGGTGCAGAGAATCAGAATTCGGCTCAAAAATCATGCTCAGGAGTCAAATTTCCGACATTTCAGACATTTTGAAAACTGCAGGGGGGTTTGGGCAAAATATAACCCATCGCCGTTTACAGTAATTGGCATATTTTCGGTATGAAACGTCGTAATTTGAAACTGAAAATAGGTGCAGAGAGTCAGAATTCGGATAAAAAATCATGCTCAGGAGTCAAATTTCCGACATATCAGACATTCTGAAAACTGCAGGGGGGTTTGGGCAAAAAATGACCCATCGCTGTTTTCAGTAATTGGCATATTTTCGGTATGAAACGTCGTAATTTGAAACTGAAAAAGGTGCAGAGAGTCAGAATTCGGCTCAAAAATCATGCTCAGAAGTCAAAATTCCGACATTTCAGACATTTTGAAAACTGCAGGGGGGGTTTGGGCAAAATATGACCCATCGGCTTTTTCAGTAATTGTCATATTTTCGGTATAAAAACCGTAATTTGAAACTGAAAATAGGTGCAGAGAGTCAAAATTCGGATAAAAAATCACACTCAGGAGTCAAATTTCCGACATTTCAGACATTTTGAAAACTGCAGAGGGGGTTTGGGCAAAATATGACCCATCGCCGATAACAGTAATTGGCATATTTTCGATATGAAACGCCGTGATTTGAAACTGAAAATAGGTGCAGAGATTCAGAATTTGGCTCAAAAATCACGCTCAGGAGTCAAATTTACGACATTTCAGACATTTTGAAAACTGCAGGGGGGTTAGGGCAAAATATGACCCATCGCCGTTTTTAGTAATTGGCATATTTTCGGTATAAAAAGCCGTAATTTGAAACCGAAAATAGGTGCAGAGAGTCAGAATTCGGATAAAAAATCACGCTCAGGAGTCAAATTTCCGACATTTCAGACATTTTGAAAACTGCAGGGGGGTTTCGGCAAAATATGACCCATCGGCTTTTTCAGTAATTGGCATATTTTCGGTATAAAAAGTCGTAATTTGAAACTGAAAATAGGTGCAGAGAGTCAGAATTTGGATAAAAAATCACGCTCAGGAGTCAAATTTTCGACATTTCAGACATTTTGAAAACTGCAGGGGGGGGTTTGGGCAAAATATGACCCATCGCCGTTTACAGTAATTGGCATATTTTCGCTATGAAACGTCGTAATTTGAAACTGAAAATAGGTGCAGAGAGTCAGAATTCGGATAAAAAATCACGCTCAGGAGTCAAATTTCCGACATTTCAGACATTTTGAAAACTGCAGGGGGGGTTTCGGCAAAATATGACCCATCGCTTTTACAGTAATTGGCATATTTTCGATATGATACGTCGTAATTTGAAACTGAAAATAGGTGCAGAGATTCAGAATTTGGCTCAAAAATCACGCTCAGGAATCAATTTTCCGACATTTCAGACTTTTTGAAAACTGCAGGGGGGTTAGGGCAAAATATGACCCATCGCCGTTTTCAGTAATTGGCATATTTTCGGTATAAAAAGTTGTAATTTGAAACTGAAAATAGGTGCAGAGAGTCAAAATTCGGATAACAAATCACGCTCAGGAGTCAAATTTCCGACAAATCAGACATTTTGAAAACTGCAGGGGGGTTTGGGCAAAATATGACCCATCGCCGTTTACAGTAATTGGCATATATTCGGTATGGAACGTCGTAATTTGAAACTGAAAATAGGTGCAGAGAGTCAGAATTCGGCTCAAAAATCACACTCAGGAGTCAAATTTCCGACATTTCAGACATTTTAAAAACTGCAGGGGGGGGGGGTTTGGGCAAAATATGACCCATCGCAGTTTACAGTAAATGGCATATTTTCGGTATGAAACGTCGTAATTTGAAACTGAAAATAGGTGCAGAGAGTCAGAATTCGGATAACAAATCATGCTCAGAAGTCAAATTTCCGAAATATCAGACATTTTGAAAACTGCAGGGGGGTTTGGGCAAAATATGACCCATCGCTGTCTTCAGTAATTGGCATATTTTCGGTATGAAACGTCGTAATTTGAAACTGAAAATAGGTGCAGAGAGTCAGAATTCGGATAAAAAAATCACGCTCAGGATTCAAATTTCCGACATTTCAGACATTTTGAAAACTGCAGGGGGGGGTTTGGGCAAAATATGACCCATTGCCGTTTTCAGTAATTGGCATATTTTCGGTAAAAAAAAATCGTAATTTGAAACTGAAAATAGGTGCAGAGAGTCAGAATTCGGATAAAAAATCACGCTCAGGAGTCAAATTTCCGACATTTTACACATTTTGAAAACTGCAGGGGGGTTTGGGCAAAATATGAGCCATCGCCGTTTACAGTAATTGGCACATTTTCGATATGAAACGTCGTAATTTGAAACTGAAAATAGGTGCAGAGATTCAGAATTTGGCTCAAAAATCACGCTCAGGAGTCAAATTTCCGACATTTCAGACATTTTGAAAACTGCAGGGGGGTTAGGGCAAAATATGACCCATCGCCGTTTTCAGTTATTGGCATATTTTCGGTATAAAAAGTCGTAATTTGAAACTGAAAATAGGTGCAGAGAGTCAGAATTCGGATAAAAAATCACGCTCAGGAGTCAAATTTCCGACATTTTACACATTTTGAAAACTGCAGGGGGGTTTGGGCAAAATATGACCCATCGCCGTTTACAGTAATTGGCATATTTTCGCAATGAAACGTCGTAATTTGAAACTGAAAAAAGGTGCAGAGAGTCAGAATTCGGCTCAAAAATCACGCTCAGGAGTCAAATTTCCGACATTTCAGATATTTTAAAAACTGCAGGGGGGTTTGGGCAAAATATGACCCATCGCCGTTTTCAGTAATTGGCATATTTTCGGTATGAAACGTCGTAATTTGAAACTAAAAATAGGTGCAGAGAATCAGAATTCGGCTCAAAAATCATGCTCAGGAGTCAAATTTCTGACATTTCAGACATTTTGAAAACTGCAGGGGGGTTTGGGCAAAATATAACCCATCGCCGTTTACAGTAATTGGCATATTTTCGGTATGAAACGTCGTAATTTGAAACTGAAAATAGGTGCAGAGAGTCAGAATTCGGATAAAAAATAATGCTCAGGAGTCAAATTTCCGACATATCAGACATTCTGAAAACTGCAGGGGGGTTTGGGCAAAAAATGACCCATCGCTGTTTTCAGTAATTGGCATATTTTCGGTATGAAACGTCGTAATTTGAAACTGAAAAAGGTGCAGAGAGTCAGAATTCGGATAAAAAATCACGCTCAGGAGTCAAATTTCCGACATTTCAGGCATTTCAAAAACTGCAAGGGGGTTTGGGCAAAATATGACCCATCGCCGTTTACAGCAATTGGCATATTTTCGGTATAAAAAGTCGTAATTTGAAACTGAAAATAGGTGCAGAGAGTCAGAATTCGGCTCAAAAAGCATGCTCAGAAGTCAAATTTCCGACATTTCAGACATTTTGAAAACTGCAGGGGGGGTTTGGGCAAAATATGACCCATCGGCTTTTTCAGTAATTGTCATATTTTCGGTATAAAAACCGTAATTTGAAACTGAAAATAGGTGCAGAGAGTCAAAATTCGGATAAAAAATCACACTCAGGAGTCAAATTTCCGACATTTCAGACATTTTGAAAACTGCAGAGGGGGTTTGGGCAAAATATGACCCATCGCCGTTAACAGTAATTGGCATATTTTCGATATGAAACGCCGTAATTTGAAACTGAAAATAGGTGCAGAGATTCAGAATTTGGCTCAAAAATCACGCTCAGGAGTCAAATTTACGACATTTCAGACTTTTTGAAAACTGCAGGGGGGGTTAGGGCAAAATATGACCCATCGCCGTTTTTAGTAATTGGCATATTTTCGGTATAAAAAGCCGTAATTTGAAACCGAAAATAGGTGCAGAGAGTCAGAATTCGGATAAAAAATCACGCTCAGGAGTCAAATTTCCGACATTTCAGACATTTTGAAAACTGCAGGGGGGGTTTCGGCAAAATATGACCCATCGGCTTTTTCAGTAATTGGCATATTTTCGGTATAAAAAGTCGTAATTTGAAACTGAAAATAGGTGCAGAGAGTCAGAATTTGGATAAAAAATCACGCTCAGGAGTCAAATTTTCGACATTTCAGACATTTTGAAAACTGCAGGGGGGGTTTGGGCAAAATATGACCCATCGCCGTTTACAGTAATTGGCATATTTTCGCTATGAAACGTCGTAATTTGAAACTGAAAATAGGTGCAGAGAGTCAGAATTCGGATAAAAAATCACGCTCAGGAGTCAAATTTCCGACATTTCAGACATTTTGAAAACTGCAGGGGGGGTTTCGGCAAAATATGACCCATCGCTTTTACAGTAATTGGCATATTTTCGATATGATACGTCGTAATTTGAAACTGAAAATAGGTGCAGAGATTCAGAATTTGGCTCAAAAATCACGCTCAGGAATCAATTTTCCGACATTTCAGACTTTTTGAAAACTGCAGGGGGGTTAGGGCAAAATATGACCCATCGCCGTTTTCAGTAATTGGCATATTTTCGGTATAAAAAGTTGTAATTTGAAACTGAAAATAGGTGCAGAGAGTCAGAATTCGGATAACAAATCACGCTCAGGAGTCAAATTTCCGACAAATCAGACATTTTGAAAACTGCAGGGGGTTTGGGCAAAATATGACCCATCGCCGTTTACAGTAATTGGCATATATTCGGTATGGAACGTCGTAATTTGAAACTGAAAATAGGTGCAGAGAGTCAGAATTCGGCTCAAAAATCACACTCAGGAGTCAAATTTCCGACATTTCAGACATTTTAAAAACTGCAGGGGGGGGGGGGGTTTGGGCAAAATATGACCCATCGCAGTTTACAGTAAATGGCATATTTTCGGTATGAAACGTCGTAATTTGAAACTGAAAATAGGTGCAGAGAGTCAGAATTCGGATAACAAATCATGCTCAGAAGTCAAATTTCCGAAATATCAGACATTTTGAAAACTGCAGGGGGGTTTGGGCAAAATATGACCCATCGCTGTCTTCAGTAATTGGCATATTTTCGGTATGAAACGTCGTAATTTGAAACTGAAAATAGGTGCAGAGAGTCAGAATTCGGATAAAAAAATCACGCTCAGGATTCAAATTTCCGACATTTCAGACATTTTGAAAACTGCAGGGGGGGGTTTGGGCAAAATATGACCCATTGCCGTTTTCAGTAATTGGCATATTTTCGGTAAAAAAAAATCGTAATTTGAAACTGAAAATAGGTGCAGAGAGTCAGAATTCGGCTCAAAAATCACTCTCAGGAGTCAAATTTCCGACATTTCAGACATTTTGAAAACTCCAGGGGGGTTTGGGCAAAATATGACCCATCGCCGTTTTCAGTAATTGGCATATTTTCGGTATAAAAAGTCGTAATTTGAAACTGAAAATAGGTGCAGAGAGTCAGAATTCGGCTCAAAAATCACGCTCTGGAGTCAAATTTCCGACATTTCAGATATTTTAAAAACTGCAGGGGGGTTTGGGCAAAATATGACCCATCACTGTTTTCAGTAATTGGCATATTTTCGGTATGAAACTTCGTAATTTGAAACTAAAAATAGGTGCAGAGAGTCAGAATTCGGCTCAAAAATCTTGCTCAGGATTCAAATTTCCGACATTTCAGACATTTTGAAAACTGCAGGAGGGTTTGGGCAAAATATGACCCATCGCCGTTTACAGTAATTGGCATATTTTCGGTATGAAACGTCGTAATTTGAAACTGAAAATAGGTGCAGAGAGTCAGAATTCGGATAAAAAATCATGCTCAGAAGTCAAATTTCCGAAATATCAGACATTTTGAAAACTGCAGGGGGGTTTGGGCAAAATATGACCCATAGCTGTTTTCAGTAATTGGCATATTTTCGGTATGAAACATCGTAATTTGAAACTGAAAATAGGTGCAGAGAGTCAGAATTCGGATAAAAAATCACGCTCAGGATTCAAATTTCCGACATTTCAGACATTTTGAAAACTGCAGGGGGGTTTGGGCAAAATATGACCCATTGCCGTTTTCAGTAATTGGCATATTTTCGGTAAAAAAAATTCGTAATATGAAACTGAAAATAGGTGCAGAGAGTCAGAATTCGGCTCAAAAATCACTCTCAGGAGTCAAATTTCCGACATTTCAGACATTTTGAAAACTCCAGGGGGGTTTGGGCAAAATATGACCCATCGCCGTTTTCAGTAATTGGCATATTTTCGGTATAAAAAGTCGTAATTTGAAACTGAAAATAGGTGCAGAGAGTCAGAATTTGGATAAAAAATCACGCTCAGGAGTCAAATTTTCGACATTTCAGACATTTTGAAAACTGCAAGGGGGGTTTGGGCAAAATATGACCCATCGCCGTTTACAGTAATTGGCATATTTTCGCTATGAAACGTCGTAATTTGAAACTGAAAATAGGTGCAGAGAGTCAGAATTCGGATAAAAAATCACGCTCAGGAGTCAAATTTCCGACATTTCAGACATTTTGAAAACTGCAGGGGGGGTTTCGGCAAAATATGACCCATCGCTTTTACAGTAATTGGCATATTTTCGATATGATACGTCGTAATTTGAAACTGAAAATAGGTGCAGAGATTCAGAATTTGGCTCAAAAATCACGCTCAGGAATCAAATTTCCGACATTTCAGACTTTTTGAAAACTGCAGGGGGGTTAGGGCAAAATATGACCCATCGCCGTTTTCAGTAATTGGCATATTTTCGGAATAAAAAGTTGTAATTTGAAACTGAAAATAGGTGCAGAGAGTCAGAATTCGGATAACAAATCACGCTCAGGAGTCAAATTTCCGACAAATCAGACATTTTGAAAACTGCAGGGGGTTTGGGCAAAATATGACCCATCGCCGTTTACAGTAATTGGCATATATTCGGTATGGAACGTCGTAATTTGAAACTGAAAATAGGTGCAGAGAGTCAGAATTCGGCTCAAAAATCACACTCAGGAGTCAAATTTCCGACATTTCAGACATTTTAAAAACTGCAGGGGGGGGGGGGGTTTGGGCAAAATATGACCCATCGCAGTTTACAGTAAATGGCATATTTTCGGTATGAAACGTCGTAATTTGAAACTGAAAATAGGTGCAGAGAGTCAGAATTCGGATAACAAATCATGCTCAGAAGTCAAATTTCCGAAATATCAGACATTTTGAAAACTGCAGGGGGGTTTGGGCAAAATATGACCCATCGCTGTCTTCAGTAATTGGCATATTTTCGGTATGAAACGTCGTAATTTGAAACTGAAAATAGGTGCAGAGAGTCAGAATTCGGATAAAAAAATCACGCTCAGGATTCAAATTTCCGACATTTCAGACATTTTGAAAACTGCAGGGGGGGGTTTGGGCAAAATATGACCCATTGCCGTTTTCAGTAATTGGGATATTTTCGGTAAAAAAAAATCGTAATTTGAAACTGAAAATAGGTGCAGAGAGTCAGAATTCGGCTCAAAAATCACTCTCAGGAGTCAAATTTCCGACATTTCAGACATTTTGAAAACTCCAGGGGGGTTTGGGCAAAATATGACCCATCGCCGTTTTCAGTAATTGGCATATTTTCGGTATAAAAAGTCGTAATTTGAAACTGAAAATAGGTGCAGAGAGTCAGAATTCGGCTCAAAAATCACGCTCTGGAGTCAAATTTCCGACATTTCAGATATTTTAAAAACTGCAGGGGGGTTTGGGCAAAATATGACCCATCACTGTTTTCAGTAATTGGCATATTTTCGGTATGAAACTTCGTAATTTGAAACTAAAAATAGGTGCAGAGAGTCAGAATTCGGCTCAAAAATCTTGCTCAGGATTCAAATTTCCGACATTTCAGACATTTTGAAAACTGCAGGAGGGTTTGGGCAAAATATGACCCATCGCCGTTTACAGTAATTGGCATATTTTCGGTATGAAACGTCGTAATTTGAAACTGAAAATAGGTGCAGAGAGTCAGAATTCGGATAAAAAATCATGCTCAGGAGTCAAATTTCCGACATATCAGACATTCTGAAAACTGCAGGGGGGTTTGGGCAAAAAATGACCCATCGCTGTTTTCAGTAATTGGCATATTTTCGGTATGAAACGTCGTAATTTGAAACTGAAAATAGGTGCAGAGAGTCAGAATTCGGATAAAAAATCACGCTCAGGAGTCAAATTTCCGACATTTCAGACATTTCAAAAACTGCAGGGGGGTTTGGGCAAAATATGACCCATCGCCGTTTACAGTAATTGGCATATTTTCGGTATGAAACGTCGTAATTTGAAACTGAAAATAGGTGCAGAGAGTCAGAATTCGGATAAAAAATCATGCTCAGAAGTCAAATTTCCGAAATATCAGACATTTTGAAAACTGCAGGGGGGTTTGGGCAAAATATGACCCATCGCTGTTTTCAGTAATTGGCATATTTTCGGTATGAAACATCGTAATTTGAAACTGAAAATAGGTGCAGAGAGTCAGAATTCGGATAAAAAATCACGCTCAGGATTCAAATTTCCGACATTTCAGACATTTTGAAAACTGCAGGGGGGTTTGGGCAAAATATGACCCATTGCCGTTTTCAGTAATTGGCATATTTTCGGTAAAAAAAATTCGTAATTTGAAACTGAAAATAGGTGCAGAGAGTCAGAATTCGGCTCAAAAATCACTCTCAGGAGTCAAATTTCCGACATTTCAGACATTTTGAAAACTCCAGGGGGGTTTGGGCAAAATATGACCCATCGCCGTTTTCAGTAATTGGCATATTTTCGGTATAAAAAGTCGTAATTTGAAACTGAAAATAGGTGCAGAGAGTCAGAATTCGGATAAAAAATCACGCTCAGGAGTCAAATTTCCGACATTTCACACATTTTGAAAACTGCAGGGGGGTTTGGGCAAAATATGACCCATCGCCGTTTACAGTAATTGGCACATTTTCGATATGAAACGTCGTAATTTGAAACTGAAAATAGGTGCAGAGATTCAGAATTTGGCTCAAAAATCACGCTCAGGAGTCAAATTTCCGACATTTCAGACATTTTGAAAACTGCAGGGGGGTTAGGGCAAAATATGACCCATCGCCGTTTTCAGTAATTGGCATATTTTCGGTATAAAAAGTCGTAATTTGAAACTGAAAATAGGTGCAGAGAGTCAGAATTCGGATAAAAAATCACGCTCAGGAGTCAAATTTCCGACATTTCACACATTTTGAAAACTGCAGGGGGGTTTGGGCAAAATATGACCCATCGCCGTTTACAGTAATTGGCACATTTTCGATATGAAACGTCGTAATTTGAAACTGAAAATAGGTGCAGAGATTCAGAATTTGGCTCAAAAATCACGCTCAGGAGTCAAATTTCCGACATTTCAGACATTTTGAAAACTGCAGGGGGGTTAGGGCAAAATATGACCCATCGCCGTTTTCAGTAATTGGCATATTTTCGGTATAAAAAGTCGTAATTTGAAACTGAAAATAGGTGCAGAGAGTCAGAATTCGGCTCAAAAATCACGCTCAGGAGTCAAATTTCCGACATTTCAGATATTTTAAAAACTGCAGGGGGGTTTGGGCAAAATATGACCCATCGCCGTTTTCAGTAATTGGCATATTTTCGGTATGAAACGTCGTAATTTGAAACTAAAAATAGGTGCAGAGAATCAGAATTCGGCTCAAAAATCATGCTCAGGAGTCAAATTTCCGACATTTCAGACATTTTGAAAACTGCAGGGGGGTTTGGGCAAAATATGACCCATCGCCGTTTACAGTAATTGGCATATTTTCGGTATGAAACGTCGTAATTTGAAACTGAAAATAGGTGCAGAGAGTCAGAATTCGGATAAATAATCATGCTCAGGAGTCAAATTTCCGACATATCAGACATTCTGAAAACTGCAGGGGGGTTTGGGCAAAAAATGACCCATCGCTGTTTTCAGTAATTGGCATATTTTCGGTATGAAACGTCGTAATTTGAAACTGAAAAAGGTGCAGAGAGTCAGATTTCGGATAAAAAATCACGCTCAGGATTCAAATTTCCGACATTTCAGGCATTTCAAAAACTGCAGGGGGGTTTGGGCAAAATATGACCCATCGCCGTTTACAGTAATTGGCATATTTTCGGTATAAAAAGTCGTAATTTGAAACTGAAAATAGGTGCAGAGAGTCAGAATTCGGCTCAAAAATCACGCTCTGGAGTCAAATTTCCGACATTTCAGATATTTTAAAAACTGCAGGGGGGTTTGGGCAAAATATGACCCATCACTGTTTTCAGTAATTGGCATATTTTCGGTATGAAACTTCGTAATTTGAAACTAAAAATAGGTGCAGAGAGTCAGAATTCGGCTCAAAAATCTTGCTCAGGATTCAAATTTCCGACATTTCAGACATTTTGAAAACTGCAGGAGGGTTTGGGCAAAATATGACCCATCGCCGTTTACAGTAATTGGCATATTTTCGGTATGAAACGTCGTAATTTGAAACTGAAAATAGGTGCAGAGAGTCAGAATTCGGATAAAAAATCATGCTCAGGAGTCAAATTTCCGACATATCAGACATTCTGAAAACTGCAGGGGGGTTTGGGCAAAAAATGACCCATCGCTGTTTTCAGTAATTGGCATATTTTCGGTATGAAACGTCGTAATTTGAAACTGAAAATAGGTGCAGAGAGTCAGAATTCGGATAAAAAATCACGCTCAGGAGTCAAATTTCCGACATTTCAGACATTTCAAAAACTGCAGGGGGGTTTGGGCAAAATATGACCCATCGCCGTTTACAGTAATTGGCATATTTTCGGTATGAAACGTCGTAATTTGAAACTGAAAATAGGTGCAGAGAGTCAGAATTCGGATAAAAAATCATGCTCAGAAGTCAAATTTCCGAAATATCAGACATTTTGAAAACTGCAGGGGGGTTTGGGCAAAATATGACCCATCGCTGTTTTCAGTAATTGGCATATTTTCGGTATGAAACATCGTAATTTGAAACTGAAAATAGGTGCAGAGAGTCAGAATTCGGATAAAAAATCACGCTCAGGATTCAAATTTCCGACATTTCAGACATTTTGAAAACTGCAGGGGGGTTTGGGCAAAATATGACCCATTGCCGTTTTCAGTAATTGGCATATTTTCGGTAAAAAAAATTCGTAATTTGAAACTGAAAATAGGTGCAGAGAGTCAGAATTCGGCTCAAAAATCACTCTCAGGAGTCAAATTTCCGACATTTCAGACATTTTGAAAACTCCAGGGGGGTTTGGGCAAAATATGACCCATCGCCGTTTTCAGTAATTGGCATATTTTCGGTATAAAAAGTCGTAATTTGAAACTGAAAATAGGTGCAGAGAGTCAGAATTCGGATAAAAAATCACGCTCAGGAGTCAAATTTCCGACATTTCACACATTTTGAAAACTGCAGGGGGGTTTGGGCAAAATATGACCCATCGCCGTTTACAGTAATTGGCACATTTTCGATATGAAACGTCGTAATTTGAAACTGAAAATAGGTGCAGAGATTCAGAATTTGGCTCAAAAATCACGCTCAGGAGTCAAATTTCCGACATTTCAGACATTTTGAAAACTGCAGGGGGGTTAGGGCAAAATATGACCCATCGCCGTTTTCAGTAATTGGCATATTTTCGGTATAAAAAGTCGTAATTTGAAACTGAAAATAGGTGCAGAGAGTCAGAATTCGGATAAAAAATCACGCTCAGGAGTCAAATTTCCGACATTTCACACATTTTGAAAACTGCAGGGGGGTTTGGGCAAAATATGACCCATCGCCGTTTACAGTAATTGGCATATTTTCGCAATGAAACGTCGTAATTTGAAACTGAAAATAGGTGCAGAGAGTCAGAATTCGGCTCAAAAATCACGCTCAGGAGTCAAATTTCCGACATTTCAGATATTTTAAAAACTGCAGGGGGGTTTGGGCAAAATATGACCCATCGCCGTTTTCAGTAATTGGCATATTTTCGGTATGAAACGTCGTAATTTGAAACTAAAAATAGGTGCAGAGAATCAGAATTCG
The DNA here is from genome assembly GCF_040958095.1 of Procambarus clarkii. NCBI lineage: Eukaryota > Metazoa > Arthropoda > Malacostraca > Decapoda > Cambaridae > Procambarus > Procambarus clarkii. The sequence continues at coordinate 256,719 of NW_027189197.1, forward strand.
GCTCAAAAATCATGCTCAGGAGTCAAATTTCCGACATTTCAGACATTTTGAAAACTGCAGGGGGGTTTGGGCAAAATATGACCCATCGCCGTTTACAGTAATTGGCATATTTTCGGTATGAAACGTCGTAATTTGAAACTGAAAATAGGTGCAGAGAGTCAGAATTCGGATAAATAATCATGCTCAGGAGTCAAATTTCCGACATATCAGACATTCTGAAAACTGCAGGGGGGTTTGGGCAAAAAATGACCCATCGCTGTTTTCAGTAATTGGCATATTTTCGGTATGAAACGTCGTAATTTGAAACTGAAAAAGGTGCAGAGAGTCAGATTTCGGATAAAAAATCACGCTCAGGATTCAAATTTCCGACATTTCAGGCATTTCAAAAACTGCAGGGGGGTTTGGGCAAAATATGACCCATCGCCGTTTACAGTAATTGGCATATTTTCGGTATAAAAAGTCGTAATTTGAAACTGAAAATAGGTGCAGAGAGTCAGAATCCGGCTCAAAAATCATGCTCAGAAGTCAAATTTCCGACATTTCAGACATTTTGAAAACTGCAGGGGGGTTTGGGCAAAATATGACCCATCGGCTTTTTCAGTAATTGTCATATTTTCGGTATGAAAATCGTAATTTGAAACTGAAAATAGGTGCTGAGAGTCAAAATTCGGATAAAAAATCACGCTCAGGATTCAAATTTCCGACATTTCAGACATTTTGAAAACTGCAGGGGGGTTTGGGCAAAATATGACCCATTGCCGTTTTCAGTAATTGGCATATTTTCGGTAAAAAAAAGTCGTAATTTGAAACTGAAAATAGGTGCAGTCAGAATTCGGCTCAAAAATCACTCTCAGGAGTCAAATTTCCGACATTTCAGACATTTTGAAAACTCCAGGGGGGTTTGGGCAAAATATGACCCATCGCCGTTTTCAGTAATTGGCATATTTTCGGTTTAAAAAGTCGTAATTTGAAACTGAAAATAGGTGCAGAGAGTCAGAATTCGGATAAAAAATCACGCTCAGGAGTCAAATTTCCGACATTTCACACATTTTGAAAACTGCAGGGGGGGTTTGGGCAAAATATGACCCATCGCCGTTTACAGTAATTGGCACATTTTCGATATGAAACGTCGTAATTTGAAACTGAAAATAGGTGCAGAGATTCAGAATTTGGCTCAAAAATCACGCTCAGGAGTCAAATTTCCGACATTTCAGACATTTTGAAAACTGCAGGGGGGTTAGGGCAAAATATGACCCATCGCCGTTTTCAGTAATTGGCATATTTTCGGTATAAAAAGTCGTAATTTGAAACTGAAAATAGGTGCAGAGAGTCAGAATTCGGATAAAAAATCACGCTCAGGAGTCAAATTTCCGACATTTCACACATTTTGAAAACTGCAGGGGGGTTTGGGCAAAATATGACCCATCGCCGTTTACAGTAATTGGCATATTTTCGCAATGAAACGTCGTAATTTGAAACTGAAAATAGGTGCAGAGAGTCAGAATTCGGCTCAAAAATCACGCTCAGGAGTCAAATTCCCGACATTTCAGATATTTTAAAAACTGCAGGGGGGTTTGGGCAAAATATGACCCATCGCCGTTTTCAGTAATTGGCATATTTTCGGTATGAAACGTCGTAATTTGAAACTAAAAATAGGTGCAGAGAATCAGAATTCGGCTCAAAAATCATGCTCAGGAGTCAAATTTCCGACATTTCAGACATTTTGAAAACTGCAGGGGGGTTTGGGCAAAATATGACCCATCGCCGTTTACAGTAATTGGCATATTTTCGGTATGAAACGTCGTAATTTGAAACTGAAAATAGGTGCAGAGAGTCAGAATCGGATAAAAAATCATGCTCAGGAGTCAAATTTCCGACATATCAGACATTCTGAAAACTGCAGGGGGGTTTGGGCAAAAAATGACCCATCGCTGTTTTCAGTAATTGGCATATTTTCGGTATGAAACGTCGTAATTTGAAACTGAAAAAGGTGCAGAGAGTCAGAATTCGGATAAAAAATCACGCTCAGGAGTCAAATTTCCGACATTTCAGGCATTTCAAAAACTGCAGGGGGGTTTGGGCAAAATATGACCCATCGCCGTTTACAGTAATTGGCATATTTTCGATATGAAACGCCGTAATTTGAAACTGAAAATAGGTGCAGAGATTCAGAATTTGGCTCAAAAATCACGCTCAGGAGTCAAATTTACGACATTTCAGACATTTTGAAAACTGCAGGGGGGTTAGGGCAAAATATGACCCATCGCCGTTTTTAGTAATTGGCATATTTTCGGTATAAAAAGCCGTAATTTGAAACCGAAAATAGGTGCAGAGAGTCAGAATTTGGATAAAAAATCACGCTCAGGAGTCAAATTTCCGACATTTCAGACATTTTGAAAACTGCAGGGGGGGTTTCGGCAAAATATGACCCATCGCTTTTACAGTAATTGGCATATTTTCGATATGATACGTCGTAATTTGAAACTGAAAATAGGTGCAGAGATTCAGAATTTGGCTAAAAAATCACGCTCAGGAATCAATTTTCCGACATTTCAGACATTTTAAAAACTGTAGGGGGGTTAGGGCAAAATATGACCCATCGCCGTTTTCAGTAATTGGCATATTTTCGGTATAAAAAGTTGTAATTTGAAACTGAAAATAGGTGCAGAGAGTCAGAATTCGGATAACAAATCACGCTCAGGAGTCAAATTTCCGACAAATCAGACATTTTGAAAACTGCAGGGGGGTTTGGGCAAAATATGACCCATCGCCGTTTACAGTAATTGGCATATATTCGGTATGGAACGTCGTAATTTGAAACTGAAAATAGGTGCAGAGAGTCAGAATTCGGCTCAAAAATCACACTCAGGAGTCAAATTTCCGACATTTCAGACATTTTAAAAACTGCAGGGGGGGGGGGGGTTTGGGCAAAATATGACCCATCGCAGTCTTCAGTAAATGGCATATTTTCGGTATGAAACGTCGTAATTTGAAACTGAAAATAGGTGCAGAGAGTCAGAATTCGGATAAAAAATCACGCTCAGGATTCAAATTTCCGACATTTCAGACATTTTGAAAACTGCAGGGGGGTTTGGGCAAAATATGACCCATTGCCGTTTTCAGTAATTGGCATATTTTCGGTAAAAAAAATCGTAATTTGAAACTGAAAATAGGTGCAGAGAGTCAGAATTCGGCTCAAAAATCACTCTCAGGAGTCAAATTTCCGACATTTCAGACATTTTGAAAACTCCAGGGGGGTTTGGGCAAAATATGACCCATCGCCGTTTTCAGTAATTGGCATATTTTCGGTATAAAAAGTCGTAATTTGAAACTGAAAATAGGTGCAGAGAGTCAGAATTCGGATAAAAAATCACGCTCAGGAGTCAAATTTCCGATATTTCACACATTTTGAGAACTGCAGGAGGGTTTGGGCAAAATATGACCCATCGCCGTTTACAGTAATTGGCATATTTTCGCAATGAAACGTCGTAATTTGGAACTGAAAATAGGTGCAGAGAGTCAGAATTCGGCTCAAAAATCACGCTCAGGAGTCAAATTTCCGACATTTCAGATATTTTAAAAACTGCAGGGGGGTTTGGGCAAAATATGACCCATCACCGTTTTCAGTAATTGGCATATTTTCGGTATGAAACGTCGTAATTTGAAACTAAAAATAGGTGCAGAGAGTCAGAATTCGGCTCAAAAATCTTGCTCAGGAGTCAAATTTCCGACATTTCAGACATTTTGAAAACTGCAGGGGGGTTTGGGCAAAATATGACCCATCGCTGTTTACAGTAATTGGCATATTTTCGGTATGAAACGTCGTAATTTGAAACTGAAAATAGGTGCAGAGAGTCAGAATTCGGATAAAAAATCATGCTCAGGAGTCAAATTTCCGACATATCAGACATTCTGAAAACTGCAGGGGGGTTTGGGCAAAAAATGACCCATCGCTGTTTTCAGTAATTGGCATATTTTCGGTATGAAACGTCGTAATTTGAAACTGAAAATAGGTGCAGAGAGTCAGAATTCGGATAAAAAATCACGCTCAGGAGTCAAATTTCCGACATTTCAGACATTTCAAAAACTGCAGGGGGGTTTGGGCAAAATATGACCCATCGCCGTTTACAGTAATTGGCATATTTTCGGTATGAAACGTCGTAATTTGAAACGGAAAATAGGTGCAGAGAGTCAGAATTCGGATAAAAAATCATGCTCAGAAGTCAAATTTCCGACATATCAGACATTTTGAAAACTGCAGGGGGGTTTGGGCAAAATATGACCCATCGCTGTTTTCAGTAATTGGCATATTTTCGGTATGAAACGTAGTAATTTGAAACTGAAAATAGGTACAGAGAGTCAGAATTCGGATAAAAAATCACGCTCAGGATTCAAATTTCCGACATTTCAGACATTTTGAAAACTGCAGGGGGGTTTGGACAAAATATGACCCATCGCCGTTTTCAATAATTGGCATATTTTCGGTATAAAAAGTCGTAATTTGAAACTGAAAATAGGTGCAGAGAGTCAGAATTCGGCTCAAAAATCACGCTCAGAAGTCAAATTTCCGACATTTCAGACATTTTGAAAACTGCAGGGGGGTTTGGGCAAAATATGACCCATCGGCTTTTTCAGTAATTGGCATATTTTCGGTATAAAAAGTCGTAATTTGAAACTGAAAATAGGTGTAGAGAGTCAGAAATCGGATAAACAATCACGCTCAGGAGTCAAATTTCCGACATTTCAGACATTTTGAAAACTGCAGGGGGGTTTGGGCAAAATATGACCCATCGCCGTTTACAGTAATTGGCATATTTTCGGTATGAAACGTCGTAACATGAAACTGTAAATAGGTGCAGAGAGTCAGAATTCGGCTCAAAAATCATGCTCAGGAGTCAAATTTCCGACATATCAGACATTCTGAAAACTGCAGGGGGGTTTGGGCAAAAAATGACCCATCGCTGTTTTCAGTAATTGGCATATTTTCGGTATGAAACGTCGCAATTTGAAACTGAAAATAGGTGCAGAGAGTCAGAATTCGGATAAAAAATCACGCTCAGGAGTCAAATTTCCGACATTTCAGACACTTCAAAAACTGCAGGGGGGTTTGGGCAAAATATGACCCATCGCCGTTTACAGTAATTGGCATATTTTCGGTATAAAAAGTCGTAATTTGAAACTGAAAATAGGTGCAGAGAGTCAGAATTCGGCTCAAAAATCATGCTCAGAAGTCAAATTTCCGACATTTCAGACATTTTGAAAACTGCAGGGGGGTTTGGGCAAAATATGACCCATCGGCTTTTTCAGTAATTGTCATATTTTCGGTATAAAAATCGTAATTTGAAACTGAAAATAGGTGCAGAGAGTCAAATTTCGGATAAAAAATCACGCTCAGGAGTCAAATTTCCGACATTTCAGACATTTTGAAAACTGCAGAGGGGGTTTGGGCAAAATATGACCCATCGCCGTTAACAGTAATTGGCATATTTTCGATATGAAACGCCGTAATTTGAAACTGAAAATAGGTGCAGAGATTCAGAATTTGGCTCAAAAATCACGCTCAGGAGTCAAATTTACAACATTTCAGACATTTTGAAAACTGCAGGGGGGTTAGGGCAAAATATGACCCATCGCCGTTTTTAGTAATTGGCATATTTTCGGTATAAAAAGCCGTAATTTGAAACAGAAAATAGGTGCAGAGAGTCAGAATTCGGATAAAAAATCACGCTCAGGAGTCAAATTTCCGACATTTCAGACATTTTGAAAACTGCAGGGGGGGTTTCGGCAAAATATGACCCATCAGCTTTTTCAGTAATTGGCATATTTTCGGTATAAAAAGTCGTAATTTGAAACTGAAAATAGGTGCAGAGAGTCAGAATTTGGATAAAAAATCACGCTCAGGAGTCAAATTTCCGACATTTCAGACATTTTGAAAACTGCAGGGGGGGTTTCGGCAAAATATGACCCATCGCTTTTACAGTAATTGGCATATTTTCGATATGATACGTCGTAATTTGAAACTGAAAATAGGTGCAGAGATTCAGAATTTGGCTAAAAAATCACGCTCAGGAATCAATTTTCCGACATTTCAGACATTTTAAAAACTGCAGGGGGGTTAGGGCAAAATATGACCCATCGCCGTTTTCCAGTAATTGGCATATTTTCGGTATAAAAAGTTGTAATTTGAAACTGAAAATAGGTGCAGAGAGTCAGAATTCGGATAACAAATCACGCTCAGGAGTCAAATTTCCGACAAATCAGACATTTTGAAAACTGCAGGGGGGTTTGGGCAAATATGACCCATCGCCGTTTTACAGTAATTGGCATATATTCGGTATGGAAACGTCGTAATTTGAAACTGAAAATAGGTGCAGAGAGTCAGAATTCGGCTCAAAAATCACACTCAGGAGTCAAATTTCCGACATTTCAGACATTTTAAAAACTGCAGGGGGGGGGGGGTTTGGGCAAAATATGACCCATCGCAGTCTTCAGTAAATGGCATATTTTCGGTATGAAAACGTCGTAATTTGAAACTGAAAATAGGTGCAGAGAGTCAGAATTCGGATAAAAAATCACGCTCAGGATTCAAATTTCCGACATTCAGACATTTTGAAAACTGCAGGGGGGTTCTGGGCAAAATATGACCCATCTGCCGTTTTCAGTAATTGGCATATTTTCGGTAAAAAAAATCGTAATTTGAAACTGAAAATAGGTGCAGAGAGTCAGAATTCGGCTCAAAAATCACTCTCAGGAGTCAAATTTCCGACATTTCAGACATTTTGAAAACTCCAGGGGGGTTTGGGCAAAATATGACCCCATCGCCGTTTTCAGTAATTGGCATATTTTCGGTATAAAAAGTCGTAATTTGAAACTGAAAATAGGTGCAGAGAAGTCAGAATTCGGATAAAAAATCCACGCTCAGGAAGTCAAATTTCCGATATTTTCACACATTTTGAAAACTGCAGGAGGGTTTGGGCAAAATATGACCCATCGCCGTTTACAGTAATTGGCATATTTTCGCAATGAAACGTCGTAATTTGAACTGAAAATAGGTGCAGAGAGTCAGAATTCGGCTCAAAAATCACGCTCAGGAGTCAAATTTCCGACATTTCAGATATTTTAAAAAACTGCAGGGGGGTTGGGCAAAATATGACCCATCACCGTTTTCAGTAATGGCATATTTTCGGTATGAAACGTCGTAATTTGAAACTAAAAATAGGTGCAGAGAGTCAGAATTCGGCTCAAAAATCTGCTCAGGAGTCAAATTTCCGACATTTCAGACATTTTGAAAACTGCAGGGGGGTTTGGGCAAAATATGACCCATCGCTGTTCTACAGTAATTGGCATATTTCGGTTATGAAACGTCGTAATTTGAAACTGAAAATAGGTGCAGAGAGTCAGAATTCGGATAAAAATCATGCTCAGGAGTCAAATTTCCGACATATCAGACATTCTGAAAACTGCAGGGGGGTTTGGGCAAAAATGACCCATCGCTGTTTTCAGTAATGGCATATTTTCGGTATGAAACGTCGTAATTTGAAACTGAAAATAGGTGCAGAGAGTCAGAATTCGGATAAAAAATCACGCTCAGGAGTCAAATTTCCGACATTTCAGACATTTCAAAAACTGCAGGGGGTTTGGGCAAAATATGACCCATCGCCGTTTTACAGTAATTGGCATATTTTCGGTATGAAACGTCGTAATTTGAAACTGAAAATAGGTGCAGAGAGTCAGAATTCGGATAAAAAATCATGCTCAGAAGTCAAATTTCCGACATATCAGACATTTTGAAAACTGCAGGGGGTTTGGGCAAAATATGACCCCATCGCTGTTTTCAGTAATTGGCATATTTTCGGTATGAAACGTAGTAATTTGAAACTGAAAATAGGTGCAGAGAGTCAGAATTCGGATAAAAAATCACGCTCAGGAGTCAAATTTCCGACATTTCAGACATTTTGAAAACTGCAGGGGGGTTTGGGCAAAATATGACCCATCGCCGTTTTCAGTAATTGGCATATTTTCGGTATAAAAAGTCGTAATTTGAAACTGAAAATAGGTGCAGAGAGTCAGAATTCGGATAAAAAATCACGCTCAGGAGTCAAATTTCCGACATTTCAGACATTTTGAAAACTGCAGGGGGGTTTGGGCAAAATATGACCCATCGCCTTTTCAGTAATTGGCATATTTTCGGTATAAAACGTCGTAATTTGAAACTGAAAATAGGTAGAGAGTCAGAATTCGGCTAAAAAATCACGCTCAGGAGTCAAATTTCCGACATTTCAGACATTTTGAAAACTGCAGGGGGGTTTGGGCAAAATATGACCCATCGCCGTTTTCAGTAATTGGCATATTTTCGGTATGAAACGTCGTAATTTGAAACTGAAAATAGGTGCAGAGAGTCAGAATTCGGATCAAAAATCACGCTCAGGAGTCAAATTTCCGACATTTCAGACATTTTGAAAACTGCAGGGGGGTTTGGGCAAAATATGACCCATCGCCGTTTCAGTAATTGGCATATTTTCGTATGAAACGTCGTAATTTGAAACTGAAAATAGGTGCAGAGAGTCAGAATTCGGATAAAAATCACGCTCAGGAGTCAAATTTCCGACATTTCAGACATTTTGAAAACTGCAGGGGGGTTTGGGCAAAATATGACCCATCGCCGTTTCAGTAATTGGCATATTTTCGGTATGAAACGTCGTAATTTGAAACTGAAAATAGGTGCAGAGAGTCAGAATTCGGATAAAAAATCACGCTCAGAGTCAAATTTCCGACATTTCAGACATTTTGAAAACTGCAGGGGGGTTTGGGCAAAATATGACCCATCGCGTTTTCAGTAATTGGCATATTTTCGGTATGAAACGTCGTAATTTGAAACTGAAAATAGGTGCAGAGAGTCAGAATTCGGATAAAAATCACGCTCAGGAGTCAAATTTCCGACATTTCAGACATTTTGAAAACTGCAGGGGGGTTTGGGCAAAATATGACCCATCGCCGTTTCAGTAATTGGCATATTTTCGGTATGAAACGTCGTAATTTGAAACTGAAAATAGGTGCAGAGAGTCAGAATTCGGATAAAAAATCACGCTCAGGAGTCAAATTTCCGACATTTCAGATTTTGAAAACTGCAGGGGGTTTGGGCAAAATATGACCCATCGCCGTTTCAGTAATTGGCATATTTTCGGTATGAAACGTCGTAATTTGAAACTAAAAATAGGTGCAGAGAGTCAGAATTCGGCTCAAAAATCATGCTCAGGAGTCAAATTTCCGACATTTCAGACATTTTGAAAACTGCAGGGGGGTTTGGGCAAAATATGACCCATCGCCGTTTACAGTAATTGGCATATTTTCGGTATGAAACGTCGTAATTTGAAACTGAAAATAGGTGCAGAGAGTCAGAATTCGGATAAAAAATCATGCTCAGGAGTCAAATTTCCGACATTCAGACATTTGAAAACTGCAGGGGGGTTTGGGCAAAATATGACCCATCGCCGTTTTCAGTAATTGGCATATTTTCGGTATGAAACGTCGTAATTTGAAACTGAAAATAGGTGCAGAGAGTCAGAATTCGGATAAAAAATCACGCTCAGGAGTCAAATTTCCGACATTTCAGACATTTTGAAAACTGCAGGGGGGTTGGGCAAAATATGACCCATCGCCGTTTCAGTAATTGGCATATTTTCGGTATGAAACGTCGTAATTTGAAACTGAAAATAGGTGCAGAGAGTCAGAATTCGGAAAAAATCACGCTCAGGAGTCAAATTTCCGACATTTCAGACATTTTGAAAACTGCAGGGGGGTTTGGGCAAAATATGACCCATCGCCGTTTCAGTAATTGGCATATTTTCGGTATGAAAACGTCGTAATTTGAAACTGAAAATAGGTGCAGAGAGTCAGAATTCGGATAAAAAATCACGCTCAGGAGTCAAATTTCCGACATTTCAGACATTTTGAAAACTGCAGGGGGTTTGGGCAAAATATGACCCATCGCCGTTTTCAGTAATTGGCATATTTTCGGTAAAACGTCGTAATTTGAAACTGAAAATAGGTGCAGAGAGTCAGAATTCGGATAAAAAATCACGCTCAGGAGTCAAATTTCCGACATTTCAGACATTTGAAAACTGCAGGGGGGTTTGGGCAAAATATGACCCATCCGTTTACAGTAATTGGCATATTTTCGGTATGAAACGTCGTAATTTGAAACTGAAAATAGGTGCAGAGAGTCAGAATTCGGCTCAAAAATCACGCTCAGGAGTCAAATTTCCGACATTCAGACATTTTGAAAACTGCAGGGGGTTTGGGCAAAAATGACCCATCGCGTTTCAGTAATTGGCATATTTTCGGTATGAAAACGTCGTAATTTGAAACTGAAAATAGGGCAGAGAGTCAGAATTCGGCTCAAAAAATCACGCTCAGGAGTCAAATTTCCGACATTTCAGACACTTTAAAAACTGCAGGGGGGTTTGGGCAAAATATGACCCATCGCCGTTTACAGTAATTGGCATATTTTCGGTATGAAACGTCGTAATTTGAAACTGAAAAATAGGTGCAGAGAGTCAGAATTCGGCTTAAAAATCATGCTCAGGAAGTCAAATTTCCGACATTATCAGACATTTTGAAAACTGCAGGGGGGTTTGGGCAAAATATGACCCATCGCCTGTTTTCAGTAATTGGCATATTTTCGGTATGAAACGTCGTAATTTGAAACTGAAAATAGGTGCAGAGAGTCAGAATTCGGATAAAAATCATGCTCAGGAGTCAAATTTCCGACATATCAGACATTTGAAAACTGCAGGGGGGTTTGGGCAAAATATGACCATCGCCGTTTTCAGTAATTGGCATATTTTCGGTATGAAAAGTCGTAATTTGAAACTGAAAATAGGTACAGAGAGTCAGAATTCGGATCAAAAATCACGCTCAGAGTCAAATTTCCGACATTTCAGACATTTTGAAAACTGCAGGGGGGTTGGGCAAAATATGACCCATCGCCGCTTTTCAGTAATTGGCATATTTTCGGTATAAAACGTCGTAATTTGAAACTGAAAATAGGTGCAGAGAGTCAGAATTCGGCTCAAAAATCACGCTCAGGAGTCAAATTTCCGACATTTCAGACATTTTGAAAACTGCAGGGGGGTTTAGGGCAAAATATGACCCATCGCCCGTTTTCAGTAATTGGCATATTTTCGATATAAAACGTCGTAATTTGAAACTGAAAATAGGTGCAGAGATTCAGAATTTGGCTTAAAAATCTCGCTCAGGAGTCAAATTTCCGACATTTCAGACATTTTGAAAACTGCAGGGGGGTTAGGGCAAAATATACCCATCGCCGTTTTACAGTAATTGGCATATTTTCGGTATAAAAAGTCGTAATTTGAAACTGAAAATAGGTGCAGAGAGTCAGAATTCGGATAAAAAATCACGCTCAGGAGTCAAATTTCCGACATTTCACACATTTTGAAAACTGCAGGGGGGTTTGGGCAAAATATGACCCATCGCCGTTTACAGTAATTGGCATATTTTCGCAATGAAACGTCGTAATTTGAAACTGAAAATAGGTGCAGAGAGTCAGAATTCGGCTCAAAAATCACGCTCAGGAGTCAAATTTCCGACATTTCAGATATTTTAAAAACTGCAGGGGGGTTTGGGCAAAATATGACCCATCGCCGTTTTCAGTAATTGGCATATTTTCGGTATGAAACGTCGTAATTTGAAACTAAAAATAGGTGCAGAGAGTCAGAATTCGGCTTAAAAATCATGCTCAGGAGTCAAATTTCCGACATTTCAGACATTTTGAAAACTGCAGGGGGGTTTGGGCAAAATATGACCCATCGCCGTTTACAGTAATTGGCATATTTTCGGTATGAAACGTCGAAATTTGAAACTGAAAATAGGTGCAGAGAGTCAGAATTCGGATAAAAAATCACGCTCAGGAGTCAAATTTCCGACATTTCAGAAATTTTGAAAACTGCAGGGGGGTTTGGGCAAAATATGACCCATCGCCGTTTTCAGTAATTGGCATATTTTCGGTATAAAAAGTCGTAATTTGAAACTGAAAATAGGTGCAGAGAGTCAGAATTCGGCTCAAAAATCACGCTCAGAAGTCAAATTTCCGACATTTCAGACATTTTGAAAACTGCAGGGGGGTTTGGGCAAAATATGACCCATCGGCTTTTTCAGTAATTGGCATATTTTCGGTATAAAAAGTCGTAATTTGAAACTGAAAATAGGTGCAGAGAGTCAGAATTCGGATAAAAAATCACGCTCAGGAGTCAAATTTCAGACATTTCAGACATTTTGAAAACTGCAGGGGGGGTTTGGGCAAAATATGACCCATCGCCGTTTACAGTAATTGGCATATTGTCGATATGAAACGTCGTAAATTGAAACTGAAAATAGGTGCAGAGATTCAGAATTTGGCTCAAAAATCACGCTCAGGAGTCAAATTTCCGACATTTCAGACATTTTGAAAACTGCAGGGGGGTTAGGGCAAAATATAACCCATCGCCGTTTTCAGTAATTGGCATATTTTCGGTATAAAAAGTCGTAATTTGAAACTGAAAATAGGTGCAGAGAGTCAGAATTCGGATAAAAAATCACGCTCAGGAGTCAAATTTCCGACATTTCACACATTTTGAAAACTGCAGGGGGGTTTGGGCAAAATATGATCCATCGCCGTTTACAGTAATTGGCATATTTTCGCAATGAAACTTCGTAATTTGAAACTGAAAATAGGTGCAGAGAGTCAGAATTCGGCTCAAAAATCACGCTCAGGAGTCAAATTTCCGACATTTCAGATATTTTAAAAACTGCAGGGGGGTTTGGGCAAAATATGACCCATCGCCGTTTTCAGTAATTGGCATATTTTCGGTATGAAACGTCGTAATTTGAAACTAAAAATAGGTGCAGAGAGTCAGAATTCGGCTTAAAAATCATGCTCAGGAGTCAAATTTCCGACATTTCAGACATTTTGAAAACTGCAGGGGGGTTTGGGCAAAATATGACCCATCGCCGTTTACAGTAATTGGCATATTTTCGGTATGAAACGTCGTAATTTGAAACTGAAAATAGGTGCAGAGAGTCAGAATTCAGATAAAAAATCACGCTCAGGAGTCAAATTTCCGACATTTCAGAAATTTTGAAAACTGCAGGGGGGTTTGGGCAAAATATGACCAATCGCCGTTTTCAGTAATTGGCATATTTTCGGTATAAAAAGTCGTAATTTGAAACTGAAAATAGGTGCAGAGAGTCAGAATTCGGCTCAAAAATCACGCTCAGAAGTCAAATTTCCGACATTTCAGACATTTTGAAAACTGCAGGGGGGTTTGGGCAAAATATGACCCATCGGCTTTTTCAGTAATTGGCATATTTTCGGTATAAAAAGTCGTAATTTGAAACTGAAAATAGGTGCAGAGAGTCAGAATTCGGATAAAAAATCACGCTCAGGAGTCAAATTTCCGACATTTCAGACATTTTGAAAACTGCAGGGGGGGTTTGGGCAAAATATGACCCATCGCCGTTTACAGTAATTGGCATATTTTCGCAATGAAACGTCGTAATTTGAAACTGAAAATAGGTGCAGAGAGTCAGAATTCGGCTCAAAAATCACGCTCAGGAGTCAAATTTCCGACATTTCAGATATTTTAAAACTGCAGGGGGGTTTGGGCAAAATATGACCCATCGCCGTTTTCAGTAATTGGCATATTTTCGGTATGAAACGTCGTAATTTGAAACTAAAAATAGGTGCAGAGAGTCAGAATTCGGCTTAAAAATCATGCTCAGGAGTCAAATTTCCGACATTTCAGACATTTTGAAAACTGCAGGGGGGTTTGGGCAAAATATGACCCATCGCCGTTTACAGTAATTGGCATATTTTCGGTATGAAACGTCGTAATTTGAAACTGAAAATAGGTGCAGAGAGTCAGAATTCAGATAAAAAATCACGCTCAGGAGTCAAATTTACGACATTTCAGAAATTTTGAAAACTGCAGGGGGGTTTGGGCAAAATATGACCAATCGCCGTTTTCAGTAATTGGCATATTTTCGGTATAAAAAGTCGTAATTTGAAACTGAAAATAGGTGCAGAGAGTCAGAATTAGGCTCAAAAATCACGCTCAGAAGTCAAATTTCCGACATTTCAGACATTTTGAAAACTGCAGGGGGGTTTGGGCAAAATATGACCCATCGGCTTTTTCAGTAATTGGCATATTTTCGGTATAAAAAGTCGTAATTTGAAACTGAAAATAGGTGCAGAGAGTCAGAATTCGGATAAAAAATCACGCTCAGGAGTCAAATTTCCGACATTTCAGACATTTTGAAAACTGCAGGGGGGGTTTGGGCAAAATATGACCCATCGCCGTTTACAGTAATTGGCATATTTTCGATATGAAACGTCGTAATTTGAAACTGAAAATAGGTGCAGAGATTCAGAATTTGGCTCAAAAATCACGCTCAGGAGTCAAATTTCCGACATTTCAGACATTTTGAAAACTGCAGGGGGGTTAGGGCAAAATATAACCCATCGCCGTTTTCAGTAATTGGCATATTTTCGGTATAAAAAGTCGTAATTTGAAACTGAAAATAGGTGCAGAGAGTCAGAATTCGGATAAAAAATCACGCTCAGGAGTCAAATTTCCGACATTTCACACATTTTGAAAACTGCAGGGGGGTTTGGGCAAAATGTGACCCATCGCCGTTTACAGTAATTGGCATATTTTCGCAATGAAACGTCGTAATTTGAAACTGAAAATAGGTGCAGAGAGTCAGAATTCGGCTCAAAAATCACGCTCAGGAGTCAAATTTCCGACATTTCAGATATTTTAAAAACTGCAGGGGGGTTTGGGCAAAATATGACCCATCGCCGTTTTCAGTAATTGGCATATTTTCGGTATGAAACGTCGTAATTTGAAACTAAAAATAGGTGCAGAGAGTCAGAATTCGGCTTAAAAATCATGCTCAGGAGTCAAATTTCCGACATGTCAGACATTTTGAAAACTGCAGGGGGGTTTTGGCAAAATATGACCCATCGCCGTTTACAGTAATTGGCATATTTTCGGTATGAAACGTCGTAATTTGAAACTGAAAATAGGTGCAGAGAGTCAGAATTCGGATAAAAAATCATGCTCAGGAGTCAAATTTCCGACATATCAGACATTCTGAAAACTGCAGGGGGGTTTGGGCAAAAAATGACCCATCGCTGTTTTCAGTAATTGGCATATTTTCGGTATGAAACGTCGTAATTTGAAACTGAAAATAGGTGCAGAGAGTCAGAATTCGGATAAAAAATCACGCTCAGGAGTCAAATTTCCGACATTTCAGACATTTCAAAAACTGCAGGGAGGTTTGGGCAAAATATGACCCATCGCCGTTTACAGTAATTGGCATATTTTCGGTATAAAAAGTCGTAATTTGAAACTGAAAATAGGTGCAGAGAGTCAGAATTCGGCTCAAAAATCATGCTCAGAAGTCAAATTTCCGACATTTCAGACATTTTGAAAACTGCAAGGGGGTTTGTGCAAAATATGACCCATCGGCTTTTTCAGTAATTGTCATATTTTCGGTATAAAAATCGTTATTTGAAACTGAAAATAGGTGCAGAGAGTCAAAATTCGGATAAAAAATCACGCTCAGGAGTCAAATTTCCGACATTTCAGACATTTTGAAAACTGCAGGGGGGGTTTGGGCAAAATATGACCCATCGCCGTTAACAGTAATTGGCATATTTTCGATATGAAACGTCGTAATTTGAAACTGAACATAGGTGCAGAGATTCAGAATTTGGCTCAAAAATCACGCTCAGGAGTCAAATTTACGACATTTCAAACATTTTGAAAACTGCAGGGGGGTTAGGGCAAAATATGACCCATCGCCGTTTTTAGTAATTGGCATATTTTCGGTATAAAAAGTGGTAATTTGAAACCGAAAATAGGTGCAGAGAGTCAGAATTCGGCTCAAAAATCACGCTCAGGAGTCAAATTTCCGATATTTCAGACATTTTGAAAACTGCAGGGGGGTTTGGGCAAAATATGACCCATCGGCTTTTTCAGTTATTGGCATATTTTCGGTATAAAAAGTCGTAATTTGAAACAGAAAATAGGTGCAGAGAGTCAGAATTCGGATAAAAAATCACGCTCAGGAGTCAAATTTCCGACATTTCAGACATTTTGAAAACTGCAGGGGGGGTTTCCGGCAAAATATGACCCATCGCTTTACAGTAATTGGCATATTTTCGATATGATACGTCGTAATTTGAAACTGAAAATAGGTGCAGAGATTCAAAATTTGGCTCAAAAATCACGCTCAGGAATCAAATTTCCGACATTTCAGACATTTTGAAAACTGCAGGGGGGTTAGGGCAAAATATGACCCATCGCCGTTTTCAGTAATTGGCATATTTTCGGTATAAAAAGTCGTAATTTGAAACTGAAAATAGGTGCAGAGAGACAGAATTCGGATAACAAATCACGCTTAGGAGTCAAATTTCCAACAAATCAGACATTTTGAAAACTGCAGGGGGGTTTAGACAAAATATGACCCATCGCCGATTACAGTAATTGGCATATATTCGGTATGGAACGTCGTAATTTGAAACTGAAAAAGGTGCATAGAGTCAGAATTCGGCTCAAAAATCACACTCAGGAGTCAAATTTCCGACATTTCAGACATTTTAAAAACTGCAGGGGGGGGGGGGGTTTGGGCAAAATATGACCCATCGCCGTTTACAGTAAATGGCATATTTTCGGTATGAAACGTCGTAATTTGAAACTGAAAATAGGTGCAGAGATTCAGAATTCGGAAAAAAAATTATGCTCAGAAGTCAAATTTCCGACATATCAGACATTTTGAAAACTGCAGGGGGGTTTGGGCAAAATATGACCCATCGCTGTCTTCAGTAATTGGCATATTTTCGGTATGAAACGTCGTAATTTGAAACTGAAAATAGGTGCAGAGAGTCAGAATTCGGATAAAAAATCACGCTCAGGATTCAAATTTCCGACATTTCAGACTTTTTTAAAACTGCAGGGGGGTTTGGACAAAATATGACCCATTGCCGTTTTCAGTAATTGGCATATTTTCGGTATAAAAAAATCGTAATTTGAAACTGAAAATAGGTGCAGAGAGTCAGAATTCGGCTCAAAAATCACTCTCAGGAGTCAAATTTCCGACATTTCAGACATTTTGAAAACTCCAGGAGGGTTTGGGCAAAATATGACCCATCGCCGTTTACAGTAATTGGCATATTTTCGCAATGAAACGTCGTAATTTGAAACTGAAAATAGGTGCAGAGAGTCAGAATTCGGCTCAAAAATCACGCTCAGGAGTCAAATTTCCGACATTTCAGATATTTGAAAACTGCAGGGGGGTTTGGGCAAAATATGACCCATCGCCGTTTACAGTAATTGGCATATTTTCGGTATGAAACGTCGTAATTTGAAACTGAAAATAGGTGCAGAGAGTCAGAATTCGGATAAAAAATCATGCTCAGGAGTCAAATTTCCGACATATCAGACATACTGAAAACTGCAGGGGGGTTTGGGCAAAAAATGACCCATCGCTGTTTTCAGTAATTGGCATATTTTCGGTATGAAACGTCGTAATTTGAAACTGAAAATAGGTGCAGAGAGTCAGAATTCGGATAAAAAATCACGCTCAGGAGTCAAATTTCCGACATTTCAGACATTTCAAAAACTGCAGGGGGGTTTGGGCAAAATATGACCCATCGCCGTTTACAGTAATTGGCATATTTTCGGTATAAAAAGTCGTAATTTGAAACTGAAAATAGGTGCAGAGAGTCAGAATTCGGCTCAAAAATCATGCTCAGAAGTCAAATTTCCGACATTTCAGACATTTTGAAAACTGCAAGGGGGTTTGTGCAAAATATGACCCATCGGCTTTTTCAGTAATTGTCATATTTTCGGTATAAAAATCGTTATTTGAAACTGAAAATAGGTGCAGAGAGTAAAAATTCGGATAAAAAATCACGCTCAGGATTCAAATTTCCGACATTTCAGACATTTTGAAAACTGCAGGGGGGTTTGGGCAAAATATGACCCATCGCCGTTTTCAGTAATTGGCATATTTTCGGTATAAAAAGTCGTAATTTGAAACTGAAAATAGGTGCAGAGAGTCAGAATTCGGCTCAAAAATCACGCTCAGAAGTCAAATTTCCGACATTTCAGACATTTTGAAAACTGCAGGGGGGTTTGGGCAAAATATGACCCATCGGCTTTTTCAGTAATTGGCATATTTTCGGTATAAAAAGTCGTAATTTGAAACTGAAAATAGGTGCAGAGAGTCAGAATTCGGATAAAAAATCACGCTCAGGAGTCAAATTTCCGACATTTCAGACATTTTGAAAACTGCAGGGGGGTTTGGGCAAAATATGACCCATCGCCGTTTACAGTAATTGGCATATTTTCGATATGAAACGTCGTAATTTGAAACTGAAAATAGGTGCAGAGATTCAGAATTTGGCTCAAAAATCACGCTCAGGAGTCAAATTTCCGACATTTCAGACATTTTGAAAACTGCAGGGGGGTTAGGGCAAAATATGACCCATCGCCGTTTTCAGTAATTGGCATATTTTCGGTATAAAAAGTCGTAATTTGAAACTGAAAATAGGTGCAGAGAGTCAGAATTCGGATAAAAAATCACGCTCAGGAGTCAAATTTCCGACATTTCACACATTTTGAAAACTGCAGGGGTGTTTGGGCAAAATATGACCCATCGCCGTTTACAGTAATTGGCATATTTTCGCAATGAAACGTCGTAATTTGAAACTGAAAATAGGTGCAGAGAGTCAGAATTCGGCTCAAAAATCACGCTCAGGAGTCAAATTTCCGACATTTCAGATATTTTAAAAACTGCAGGGGGGTTTGGGCAAAATATGACCCATCGCCGTTTTCAGTAATTGGCATATTTTCGGTATGAAACGTCGTAATTTGAAACTAAAAATAGGTGCAGAGAGTCAGAATTCGGCTTAAAAATCATGCTCAGGAGTCAAATTTCCGACATTTCAGACATTTTGAAAACTGCAGGGGGGTTTGGGCAAAATATGACCCATCGCCGTTTACAGTAATTGGCATATTTTCGGTATGAAACGTCGTAATTTGAAACTGAAAATAGGTGCAGAGAGTCAGAATTCGGATAAAAAATCACGCTCAGGAGTCAAATTTCCGACATTTCAGAAATTTTGAAAACTGCAGGGGGGGGTTTGGGCAAAATATGACCCATCGCCGTTTTCAGTAATTGGCATATTTTCGGTATAAAAAGTCGTAATTTGAAACTGAAAATAGGTGCAGAGAGTCAGAATTCGGCTCAAAAATCACGCTCAGAAGTCAAATTTCCGACATTTCAGACATTTTGAAAACTGCAGGGGGGTTTGGACAAAATATGACCCATCGTCTTTTTCAGTAATTGGCATATTTTCGGTATAAAAAGTCGTAATTTGAAACTGAAAATAGGTGCAGAGAGTCAGAATTCGGATAAAAAATCACGCTCAGGAGTCAAATTTCAGACATTTCAGACATTTTGAAAACTGCAGGGGGGGTTTGGGCAAAATATGACCCATCGCCGTTTACAGTAATTGGCATATTGTCGATATGAAACGTCGTAAATTGAAACTGAAAATAGGTGCAGAGATTCAGAATTTGGCTCAAAAATCACGCTCAGGAGTCAAATTTCCGACATTTCAGACATTTTGAAAACTGCAGGGGGGTTAGGGCAAAATATAACCCATCGCCGTTTTCAGTAATTGGCATATTTTCGGTATAAAAAGTCGTAATTTGAAACTGAAAATAGGTGCAGAGAGTCAGAATTCGGATAAAAAATCACGCTCAGGAGTCAAATTTCCGACATTTCACACATTTTGAAAACTGCAGGGGGGTTTGGGCAAAATATGACCCATCGCCGTTTACAGTAATTGGCATATTTTCGCAATGAAACGTCGTAATTTGAAACTGAAAATAGGTGCAGAGAGTCAGAATTCGGCTCAAAAATCACGCTCAGGAGTCAAATTTCCGACATTTCAGATATTTTAAAAACTGCAGGGGGGTTTGGGCAAAATATGACCCATCGCCGTTTTCAGTAATTGGCATATTTTCGGTATGAAACGTCGTAATTTGAAACTAAAAATAGGTGCAGAGAGTCAGAATTCGGCTTAAAAATCATGCTCAGGAGTCAAATTTCCGACATTTCAGACATTTTGAAAACTGCAGGGGGGTTTGGGCAAAATATGACCCATCGCCGTTTACAGTAATTGGCATATTTTCGGTATGAAACGTGGTAATTTGAAACTGAAAATAGGTGCAGAGAGTCAGAATTCGGATAAAAAATCACGCTCAGGAGTCAAATTTCCGACATTTCAGAAATTTTGAAAACTGCAGGGGGGGGTTTGGGCAAAATATGACCCATCGCCGTTTTCAGTAATTGGCATATTTTCGGTATAAAAAGTCGTAATTTGAAACTGAAAATAGGTGCAGAGAGTCAGAATTCGGCTCAAAAATCACGCTCAGAAGTCAAATTTCCGACATTTCAGACATTTTGAAAACTGCAGGGGGGTTTGGGCAAAATATGACCCATCGGCTTTTTCAGTAATTGGCATATTTTCGGTATAAAAAGTCGTAATTTGAAACTGAAAATAGGTGCAGAGAGTCAGAATTCGGATAAAAAATCACGCTCAGGAGTCAAATTTCAGACATTTCAGACATTTTGAAAACTGCAGGGGGGGTTTGGGCAAAATATGACCCATCGCCGTTTACAGTAATTGGCATATTGTCGATATGAAACGTCGTAAATTGAAACTGAAAATAGGTGCAGAGATTCAGAATTTGGCTCAAAAATCACGCTCAGGAGTCAAATTTCCGACATTTCAGACATTTTGAAAACTGCAGGGGGGTTAGGGCAAAATATAACCCATCGCCGTTTTCAGTAATTGGCATATTTTCGGTATAAAAATTCGTAATTTGAAACTGAAAATAGGTGCAGAGAGTCAGAATTCGGATAAAAAATCACGCTCAGGAGTCAAATTTCCGACATTTCACACATTTTGAAAACTGCAGGGGGGTTTGGGCAAAATATGACCCATCGCCGTTTACAGTAATTGGCATATTTTCGCAATGAAACGTCGTAATTTGAAACTGAAAATAGGTGCAGAGAGTCAGAATTCGGCTCAAAAATCACGCTCAGGAGTCAAATTTCCGACATTTCAGATATTTTAAAAACTGCAGGGGGGTTTGGGCAAAATATGACCCATCGCCGTTTTCAGTAATTGGCATATTTTCGGTATGAAACGTCGTAATTTGAAACTAAAAATAGGTGCAGAGAGTCAGAATTCGGCTTAAAAATCATGCTCAGGAGTCAAATTTCCGACATTTCAGACATTTTGAAAACTGCAGGGGGGTTTGGGCAAAATATGACCCATCGCCGTTTACAGTAATTGGCATATTTTCGGTATGAAACGTCGTAATTTGAAACTGAAAATAGGTGCAGAGAGTCAGAATTCAGATAAAAAATCACGCTCAGGAGTCAAATTTCCGACATTTCAGAAATTTTGAAAACTGCAGGGGGGGTTTGGGCAAAATATGACCAATCGCCGTTTTCAGTAATTGGCATATTTTCGGTATAAAAAGTCGTAATTTGAAACTGAAAATAGGTGCAGAGAGTCAGAATTCGGCTCAAAAATCACGCTCAGAAGTCAAATTTCCGACATTTCAGACATTTTGAAAACTGCAGGGGGGTTTGGGCAAAATATGACCCATCGGCTTTTTCAGTAATTGGCATATTTTCGGTATAAAAACTCGTAATTTGAAACTGAAAATAGGTGCAGAGAGTCAGAATTCGGATAAAAAATCACGCTCAGGAGTCAAATTTCCGACATTTCAGACATTTTGAAAACTGCAGGGGGGGTTTGGGCAAAATATGACCCATCGCCGTTTACAGTAATTGGCATATTTTCGATATGAAACGTCGTAATTTGAAACTGAAAATAGGTGCAGAGATTCAGAATTTGGCTTAAAAATCTCGCTCAGGAGTCAAATTTCCGACATTTCAGACATTTTGAAAACTGCAGGGGGGTTAGGGCAAAATATAACCCATCGCCGTTTTCAGTAATTGGCATATTTTCGGTATAAAAAGTCGTAATTTGAAACTGAAAATAGGTGCAGAGAGTCAGAATTCGGATAAAAAATCACGCTCAGGAGTCAAATTTCCGACATTTCACACATTTTGAAAACTGCAGGGGGGTTTGGGCAAAATATGACCCATCGCCGTTTACAGTAATTGGCATATTTTCGCAATGAAACGTCGTAATTTGAAACTGAAAATAGGTGCAGAGAGTCAGAATTCGGCTCAAAAATCACGCTCAGGAGTCAAATTTCCGACATTTCAGATATTTTAAAAACTGCAGGGGGGTTTGGGCAAAATATGACCCATCGCCGTTTTCAGTAATTGGCATATTTTCGGTATGAAACGTCGTAATTTGAAACTAAAAATAGGTGCAGAGAGTCAGAATTCGGCTTAAAAATCATGCTCAGGAGTCAAATTTCCGACATTTCAGACATTTTGAAAACTGCAGGGGGGTTTGGGCAAAATATGACCCATCGCCGTTTACAGTAATTGGCATATTTTCGGTATGAAACGTCGAAATTTGAAACTGAAAATAGGTGCAGAGAGTCAGAATTCGGATAAAAAATCACGCTCAGGAGTCAAATTTCCGACATTTCAGAAATTTTGAAAACTGCAGGGGGGTTTGGGCAAAATATGACCCATCGCCGTTTTCAGTAATTGGCATATTTTCGGTATAAAAAGTCGTAATTTGAAACTGAAAATAGGTGCAGAGAGTCAGAATTCGGCTCAAAAATCACGCTCAGAAGTCAAATTTCCGACATTTCAGACATTTTGAAAACTGCAGGGGGGTTTGGGCAAAATATGACCCATCGGCTTTTTCAGTAATTGGCATATTTTCGGTATAAAAAGTCGTAATTTGAAACTGAAAATAGGTGCAGAGAGTCAGAATTCGGATAAAAAATCACGCTCAGGAGTCAAATTTCAGACATTTCAGACATTTTGAAAACTGCAGGGGGGGTTTGGGCAAAATATGACCCATCGCCGTTTACAGTAATTGGCATATTGTCGATATGAAACGTCGTAAATTGAAACTGAAAATAGGTGCAGAGATTCAGAATTTGGCTCAAAAATCACGCTCAGGAGTCAAATTTCCGACATTTCAGACATTTTGAAAACTGCAGGGGGGTTAGGGCAAAATATAACCCATCGCCGTTTTCAGTAATTGGCATATTTTCGGTATAAAAAGTCGTAATTTGAAACTGAAAATAGGTGCAGAGAGTCAGAATTCGGATAAAAAATCACGCTCAGGAGTCAAATTTCCGACATTTCACACATTTTGAAAACTGCAGGGGGGTTTGGGCAAAATATGATCCATCGCCGTTTACAGTAATTGGCATATTTTCGCAATGAAACTTCGTAATTTGAAACTGAAAATAGGTGCAGAGAGTCAGAATTCGGCTCAAAAATCACGCTCAGGAGTCAAATTTCCGACATTTCAGATATTTTAAAAACTGCAGGGGGGTTTGGGCAAAATATGACCCATCGCCGTTTTCAGTAATTGGCATATTTTCGGTATGAAACGTCGTAATTTGAAACTAAAAATAGGTGCAGAGAGTCAGAATTCGGCTTAAAAATCATGCTCAGGAGTCAAATTTCCGACATTTCAGACATTTTGAAAACTGCAGGGGGGTTTGGGCAAAATATGACCCATCGCCGTTTACAGTAATTGGCATATTTTCGGTATGAAACGTCGTAATTTGAAACTGAAAATAGGTGCAGAGAGTCAGAATTCAGATAAAAAATCACGCTCAGGAGTCAAATTTCCGACATTTCAGAAATTTTGAAAACTGCAGGGGGGTTTGGGCAAAATATGACCAATCGCCGTTTTCAGTAATTGGCATATTTTCGGTATAAAAAGTCGTAATTTGAAACTGAAAATAGGTGCAGAGAGTCAGAATTCGGCTCAAAAATCACGCTCAGAAGTCAAATTTCCGACATTTCAGACATTTTGAAAACTGCAGGGGGGTTTGGGCAAAATATGACCCATCGGCTTTTTCAGTAATTGGCATATTTTCGGTATAAAAAGTCGTAATTTGAAACTGAAAATAGGTGCAGAGAGTCAGAATTCGGATAAAAAATCACGCTCAGGAGTCAAATTTCCGACATTTCAGACATTTTGAAAACTGCAGGGGGGGTTTGGGCAAAATATGACCCATCGCCGTTTACAGTAATTGGCATATTTTCGCAATGAAACGTCGTAATTTGAAACTGAAAATAGGTGCAGAGAGTCAGAATTCGGCTCAAAAATCACGCTCAGGAGTCAAATTTCCGACATTTCAGATATTTTAAAAACTGCAGGGGGGTTTGGGCAAAATATGACCCATCGCCGTTTTCAGTAATTGGCATATTTTCGGTATGAAACGTCGTAATTTGAAACTAAAAATAGGTGCAGAGAGTCAGAATTCGGCTTAAAAATCATGCTCAGGAGTCAAATTTCCGACATTTCAGACATTTTGAAAACTGCAGGGGGGTTTGGGCAAAATATGACCCATCGCCGTTTACAGTAATTGGCATATTTTCGGTATGAAACGTCGTAATTTGAAACTGAAAATAGGTGCAGAGAGTCAGAATTCAGATAAAAAATCACGCTCAGGAGTCAAATTTACGACATTTCAGAAATTTTGAAAACTGCAGGGGGGTTTGGGCAAAATATGACCAATCGCCGTTTTCAGTAATTGGCATATTTTCGGTATAAAAAGTCGTAATTTGAAACTGAAAATAGGTGCAGAGAGTCAGAATTAGGCTCAAAAATCACGCTCAGAAGTCAAATTTCCGACATTTCAGACATTTTGAAAACTGCAGGGGGGTTTGGGCAAAATATGACCCATCGGCTTTTTCAGTAATTGGCATATTTTCGGTATAAAAAGTCGTAATTTGAAACTGAAAATAGGTGCAGAGAGTCAGAATTCGGATAAAAAATCACGCTCAGGAGTCAAATTTCCGACATTTCAGACATTTTGAAAACTGCAGGGGGGGTTTGGGCAAAATATGACCCATCGCCGTTTACAGTAATTGGCATATTTTCGATATGAAACGTCGTAATTTGAAACTGAAAATAGGTGCAGAGATTCAGAATTTGGCTCAAAAATCACGCTCAGGAGTCAAATTTCCGACATTTCAGACATTTTGAAAACTGCAGGGGGGTTAGGGCAAAATATAACCCATCGCCGTTTTCAGTAATTGGCATATTTTCGGTATAAAAAGTCGTAATTTGAAACTGAAAATAGGTGCAGAGAGTCAGAATTCGGATAAAAAATCACGCTCAGGAGTCAAATTTCCGACATTTCACACATTTTGAAAACTGCAGGGGGGTTTGGGCAAAATGTGACCCATCGCCGTTTACAGTAATTGGCATATTTTCGCAATGAAACGTCGTAATTTGAAACTGAAAATAGGTGCAGAGAGTCAGAATTCGGCTCAAAAATCACGCTCAGGAGTCAAATTTCCGACATTTCAGATATTTTAAAAACTGCAGGGGGGTTTGGGCAAAATATGACCCATCGCCGTTTTCAGTAATTGGCATATTTTCGGTATGAAACGTCGTAATTTGAAACTAAAAATAGGTGCAGAGAGTCAGAATTCGGCTTAAAAATCATGCTCAGGAGTCAAATTTCCGACATGTCAGACATTTTGAAAACTGCAGGGGGGTTTTGGCAAAATATGACCCATCGCCGTTTACAGTAATTGGCATATTTTCGGTATGAAACGTCGTAATTTGAAACTGAAAATAGGTGCAGAGAGTCAGAATTCGGATAAAAAATCATGCTCAGGAGTCAAATTTCCGACATATCAGACATTCTGAAAACTGCAGGGGGGTTTGGGCAAAAAATGACCCATCGCTGTTTTCAGTAATTGGCATATTTTCGGTATGAAACGTCGTAATTTGAAACTGAAAATAGGTGCAGAGAGTCAGAATTCGGATAAAAAATCACGCTCAGGAGTCAAATTTCCGACATTTCAGACATTTCAAAAACTGCAGGGGGGTTTGGGCAAAATATGACCCATCGCCGTTTACAGTAATTGGCATATTTTCGGTATAAAAAGTCGTAATTTGAAACTGAAAATAGGTGCAGAGAGTCAGAATTCGGCTCAAAAATCATGCTCAGAAGTCAAATTTCCGACATTTCAGACATTTTGAAAACTGCAAGGGGGTTTGTGCAAAATATGACCCATCGGCTTTTTCAGTAATTGTCATATTTTCGGTATAAAAATCGTTATTTGAAACTGAAAATAGGTGCAGAGAGTCAAAATTCGGATAAAAAATCACGCTCAGGAGTCAAATTTCCGACATTTCAGACATTTTGAAAACTGCAGGGGGGGTTTGGGCAAAATATGACCCATCGCCGTTAACAGTAATTGGCATATTTTCGATATGAAACGTCGTAATTTGAAACTGAACATAGGTGCAGAGATTCAGAATTTGGCTCAAAAATCACGCTTCGGAGTCAAATTTACGACATTTCAAACATTTTGAAAACTGCAGGGGGGTTAGGGCAAAATATGACCCATCGCCGTTTTTAGTAATTGGCATATTTTCGGTATAAAAAGTGGTAATTTGAAACCGAAAATAGGTGCAGAGAGTCAGAATTCGGCTCAAAAATCACGCTCAGGAGTCAAATTTCCGATATTTCAGACATTTTGAAAACTGCAGGGGGGTTTGGGCAAAATATGACCCATCGGCTTTTTCAGTTATTGGCATATTTTCGGTATAAAAAGTCGTAATTTGAAACAGAAAATAGGTGCAGAGAGTCAGAATTCGGATAAAAAATCACGCTCAGGAGTCAAATTTCCGACATTTCAGACATTTTGAAAACTGCAGGGGGGGTTTCCGCAAAATATGACCCATCGCTTTACAGTAATTGGCATATTTTCGATATGATACGTCGTAATTTGAAACTGAAAATAGGTGCAGAGATTCAAAATTTGGCTCAAAAATCACGCTCAGGAATCAAATTTCCGACATTTCAGACATTTTGAAAACTGCAGGGGGGTTAGGGCAAAATATGACCCATCGCCGTTTTCAGTAATTGGCATATTTTCGGTATAAAAAGTCGTAATTTGAAACTGAAAATAGGTGCAGAGAGACAGAATTCGGATAACAAATCACGCTTAGGAGTCAAATTTCCAACAAATCAGACATTTTGAAAACTGCAGGGGGGTTTAGACAAAATATGACCCATCGCCGTTTACAGTAATTGGCATATATTCGGTATGGAACGTCGTAATTTGAAACTGAAAAAAGGTGCATAGAGTCAGAATTCGGCTCAAAAATCACACTCAGGAGTCAAATTTCCGACATTTCAGACATTTTAAAAACTGCAGGGGGGGGGGGGTTTGGGCAAAATATGACCCATCGCCGTTTACAGTAAATGGCATATTTTCGGTATGAAACGTCGTAATTTGAAACTGAAAATAGGTGCAGAGATTCAGAATTCGGAAAAAAAATTATGCTCAGAAGTCAAATTTCCGACATATCAGACATTTTGAAAACTGCAGGGGGGTTTGGGCAAAATATGACCCATCGCTGTCTTCAGTAATTGGCATATTTTCGGTATGAAACGTCGTAATTTGAAACTGAAAATAGGTGCAGAGAGTCAGAATTCGGATAAAAAATCACGCTCAGGATTCAAATTTCCGACATTTCAGACTTTTTTAAAACTGCAGGGGGGTTTGGACAAAATATGACCCATTGCCGTTTTCAGTAATTGGCATATTTTCGGTAAAAAAAAATCGTAATTTGAAACTGAAAATAGGTGCAGAGAGTCAGAATTCGGCTCAAAAATCACTCTCAGGAGTCAAATTTCCGACATTTCAGACATTTTGAAAACTCCAGGAGGGTTTGGGCAAAATATGACCCATCGCCGTTTACAGTAATTGGCATATTTTCGCAATGAAACGTCGTAATTTGAAACTGAAAATAGGTGCAGAGAGTCAGAATTCGGCTCAAAAATCACGCTCAGGAGTCAAATTTCCGACATTTCAGATATTTTGAAAACTGCAGGGGGGTTTGGGCAAAATATGACCCATCGCCGTTTACAGTAATTGGCATATTTTCGGTATGAAACGTCGTAATTTGAAACTGAAAATAGGTGCAGAGAGTCAGAATTCGGATAAAAAATCATGCTCAGGAGTCAAATTTCCGACATATCAGACATACTGAAAACTGCAGGGGGGTTTGGGCAAAAAATGACCCATCGCTGTTTTCAGTAATTGGCATATTTTCGGTATGAAACGTCGTAATTTGAAACTGAAAATAGGTGCAGAGAGTCAGAATTCGGATAAAAAATCACGCTCAGGAGTCAAATTTCCGACATTTCAGACATTTCAAAAACTGCAGGGGGGTTTGGGCAAAATATGACCCATCGCCGTTTACAGTAATTGGCATATTTTCGGTATAAAAAGTCGTAATTTGAAACTGAAAATAGGTGCAGAGAGTCAGAATTCGGCTCAAAAATCATGCTCAGAAGTCAAATTTCCGACATTTCAGACATTTTGAAAACTGCAAGGGGGTTTGTGCAAAATATGACCCATCGGCTTTTTCAGTAATTGTCATATTTTCGGTATAAAAATCGTTATTTGAAACTGAAAATAGGTGCAGAGAGTAAAAATTCGGATAAAAAATCACGCTCAGGAGTCAAATTTCCGACATTTCAGACATTTTGAAAACTGCAGGGGGGGTTTGGGCAAAATATGACCCATCGCCGTTAACAGTAATTGGCAAATTTTCGATATGAAACGTCGTAATTTGAAACTGAACATAGGTGCAGAGATTCAGAATTTGGCTCAAAAATCACGCTCAGGAGTCAAATTTACGACATTTCAAACATTTTGAAAACTGCAGGGGGGTTAGGGCAAAATATGACCCATCGCCGTTTTTAGTAATTGGCATATTTTCGGTATAAAAAGTGGTAATTTGAAACCGAAAATAGGTGCAGAGAGTCAGAATTCGGATCAAAAATCACGCTCAGAAGTCAAATTTCCGACATTTCAGACATTTTGAAAACTACAGGGGGGTTTGGGCAAAATATGACCCATCGGCTTTTTCAGTAATTGGCATATTTTCGGTATAAAAAGTCGTAATTTGAAACTGAAAATAGGTGCAGAGAGTCAGAATTTGGATATAAAATCACGCTCAGGAGTCAAATTTCCGACATTTCAGATATTTTGAAAACTGCAGGGGGGGTTTGGGCAAAATATGACCCATCGCCGTTTACAGTAATTGGCATATTTTCGCTATGAAACGTCGTAATTTGAAACTGAAAATAGGTGCAGAGAGTCAGAATTCGGCTCAAAAATCACGCTCAGGAGTCAAATTTCCGATATTTCAGACATTTTGAAAACTGCAGGGGGGTTTGGGCAAAATATGACCCATCGGCTTTTTCAGTTATTGGCATATTTTCGGTATAAAAAGTCGTAATTTGAAACAGAAAATAGGTGCAGAGAGTCAGAATTCGGATAAAAAATCACGCTCAGGAGTCAAATTTC
The DNA here is from genome assembly GCF_040958095.1 of Procambarus clarkii. Classification (NCBI taxonomy): domain Eukaryota; kingdom Metazoa; phylum Arthropoda; class Malacostraca; order Decapoda; family Cambaridae; genus Procambarus; species Procambarus clarkii. The sequence continues at coordinate 286,326 of NW_027189197.1, forward strand.
CGACATTTCAGACATTTTGAAAACTGCAGGGGGGGTTTCCGCAAAATATGACCCATCGCTTTACAGTAATTGGCATATTTTCGATATGATACGTCGTAATTTGAAACTGAAAATAGGTGCAGAGATTCAAAATTTGGCTCAAAAATCACGCTCAGGAATCAAATTTCCGACATTTCAGACATTTTGAAAACTGCAGGGGGGTTAGGGCAAAATATGACCCATCGCCGTTTTCAGTAATTGGCATATTTTCGGTATAAAAAGTCGTAATTTGAAACTGAAAATAGGTGCAGAGAGACAGAATTCGGATAACAAATCACGCTTAGGAGTCAAATTTCCAACAAATCAGACATTTTGAAAACTGCAGGGGGGTTTAGGCAAAATATGACCCATCGCCGTTTACAGTAATTGGCATATATTCGGTATGGAACGTCGTAATTTGAAACTGAAAAAAGGTGCATAGAGTCAGAATTCGGCTCAAAAATCACACTCAGGAGTCAAATTTCCGACATTTCAGACATTTTAAAAACTGCAGGGGGGGGGTTTGGGCAAAATATGACCCATCGCCGTTTACAGTAAATGGCATATTTTCGGTATGAAACGTCGTAATTTGAAACTGAAAATAGGTGCAGAGAGTCAGAATTCGGAAAAAAAATCATGCTCAGAAGTCAAATTTCCGACATATCAGACATTTTGAAAACTGCAGGGGGGTTTGGGCAAAATATGACCCATCGCTGTCTTCAGTAATTGGCATATTTTCGGTATGAAACGTCGTAATTTGAAACTGAAAATAGGTGCAGAGAGTCAGAATTCGGATAAAAAATCACGCTCAGGATTCAAATTTCCGACATTTCAGACTTTTTTAAAACTGCAGGGGGGTTTGGACAAAATATGACCCATTGCCGTTTTCAGTAATTGGCATATTTTCGGTAAAAAAAATCGTAATTTGAAACTGAAAATAGGTGCAGAGAGTCAGAATTCGGCTCAAAAATCACTCTCAGGAGTCAAATTTCCGACATTTCAGACATTTTGAAAACTCCAGGAGGGTTTGGGCAAAATATGACCCATCGCCGTTTTCAGTAATTGGCATATTTTCGGTATAAAAAGTCGTAATTTGAAACTGAAAATAGGTGCAGAGAGTCAGAATTCGGATAAAAAATCACGCTCAGGAGTCAAATTTCCGACATTTCACACATTTTGAAAACTGCAGGAGGGTTTGGGCAAAATATGACCCATCGCCGTTTACAGTAATTGGCATATTTTCGCAAAGAAACGTCGTAATTTGAAACTGAAAATAGGTGCAGAGAGTCAGAATTCGGCTCAAAAATCACGCTCAGGAGTCAAATTTCCGACATTTCAGATATTTTAAAAACTGCAGGGGGGTTTGGGCAAAATATGACCCATCACCGTTTTCAGTAATTGGCATATTTTCGGTATGAAACGTCGTAATTTGAAACTAAAAATAGGTGCAGAGAGTCAGAATTCGGCTCAAAAATCTTGCTCAGGAGTCAAATTTCCGACATTTCAGACATTTTGAAAACTGCAGGGGGGTTTGGGCAAAATATGACCCATCGCTGTTTACAGTAATTGGCATATTTTCGGTATGAAACGTCGTAATTTGAAACTGAAAATAGGTGCAGAGAGTCAGAATTCGGATAAAAAATCATGCTCAGGAGTCAAATTTCCGACATATCAGACATTCTGAAAACTGCAGGGGGGTTTGGGCAAAAAATGACTCATCGCTGTTTTCAGTAATTGGCATATTTTCGGTATGAAACGTCGTAATTTGAAACTGAAAATAGGTGCAGAGAGTCAGAATTCGGATAAAAAATCACGCTCAGGAGTCAAATTTCCGACATTTCAGACATTTCAAAAACTGCAGGGGGGTTTGGGCAAAATATGACCCATCGCCGTTTACAGTAATTGGCATATTTTCGGTATGAAACGTCGTAATTTGTAACTGAAAATAGGTGCAGAGAGTCAGAATTCGGATAAAAAATCATGCTCAGAAGTCAAATTTCCGACATATCAGACATTTTGAAAACTGCAGGGGGGTTTGGGCAAAATATGACCCATCGCTGTTTTCAGTAATTGGCATATTTTCGGTATGAAATGTAGTAATTTGAAACTGAAAATAGGTACAGAGAGTCAGAATTCGGATAAAAAATCACGCTCAGGATTCAAATTTCCGACATTTCAGACATTTTGAAAACTGCAGGGGGGTTTGGGCAAAATATGACCCATCGGCTTTTTCAGTAATTGGCATATTTTCGGTATAAAAAGTCGTAATTTGAAACTGAAAATAGGTGCAGAGAGTCAGAATTCGGATAAAAAATCACGCTCAGGAGTCAAATTTCCGACATTTCAGACATTTTGAAAACTGCAGGGGGGGTTTGGGCAAAATATGACCAATCGCCGTTTAAAGTAATTGGCATATTTTCGATATGAAACGTCGTAATTTGAAACTGAAAATAGGTGCAGAGATTCAGAATTTGGCTAAAAAATCACGCTCAGGAGTAAAATTTCCGACATTTCAGACATTTTGAAAACTGCAGGGGGGGTTTGGGCAAAATATGACCCATCGCCGTTTACAGTAATTGGCATATTTTCGATATGAAACGTCGTAATTTGAAACTGAAAATAGGTGCAGAGATTCAGAATTTGGCTCAAAAATCACGCTCAGGAGTCAAATTTCCGACATTTCAGACATTTTGAAAACTGCAGGGGGGTTAGGGCAAAATATGACCCATCGCCGTTTTCAGTAATTGGCATATTTTCGGTATAAAAAGTCGTAATTTGAAACTGAAAATAGGTGCAGAGAGTCAGAATTCGGATAAAAAATCACGCTCAGGAGTCAAATTTCCGACATTTCAGACATTTTGAAAACTGCAGGGGGGTTTGGGCAAAATATGACCCATCGCCGTTTACAGTAATTGGCATATTTTCGGTATGAAACGTCGTAATTTGAAACTGAAAATAGGTGCAGAGAGTCAGAATTCGGATAAAAAATCATGCTCAGGAGTCAAATTTCCGACATATCAGACATTCTGAAAACTGCAGGGGGGTTTGGGTAAAAAATGACCCATCGCTGTTTTCAGTAATTGGCATATTTTCGGTATGAAACGTCGTAATTTGAAACTGAAAATAGGTGCAGAGAGTCAGAATTCGGATAAAAAATCACGCTCAGGAGTCAAATTTCCGACATTTCAGACATTTCAAAAACTGCAGGGGGGTTAGGGCAAAATATGACCCATCGCCGTTTTCAGTAATTGGCATATTTTCGGTATAAAAAGTCGTAATTTGAAACTGAAAATAGGTGCAGAGAGTCAGAATTCGGATAACAAATCACGCTCAGGAGTCAAATTTCCAACAAATCAGACATTTTGAAAACTGCAGGGGGGTTTAGGCAAAATATGACCCATCGCCGTTTACAGTAATTGGCATATATTCGGTATGGAACGTCGTAATTTGAAACTGAAAAAAGGTGCATAGAGTCAGAATTCGGCTCAAAAATCACACTCAGGAGTCAAATTTCCGACATTTCAGACATTTTAAAAACTGCAGGGGGGGGGGTTTGGGCAAAATATGACCCATCGCCGTTTACAGTAAATGGCATATTTTCGGTATGAAACGTCGTAATTTGAAACTGAAAATAGGTGCAGAGAGTCAGAATTCGGAAAAAAAATCATGCTCAGAAGTCAAATTTCCGACATATCAGACATTTTGAAAACTGCAGGGGGGTTTGGGCAAAATATGACCCATCGCTGTCTTCAGTAATTGGCATATTTTCGGTATGAAACGTCGTAATTTGAAACTGAAAATAGGTGCAGAGAGTCAGAATTCGGATAAAAAATCACGCTCAGGATTCAAATTTCCGACATTTCAGACTTTTTTAAAACTGCAGGGGGGTTTGGACAAAATATGACCCATTGCCGTTTTCAGTAATTGGCATATTTTCGGTAAAAAAAAATCGTAATTTGAAACTGAAAATAGGTGCAGAGAGTCAGAATTCGGCTCAAAAATCACTCTCAGGAGTCAAATTTCCGACATTTCAGACATTTTGAAAACTCCAGGAGGGTTTGGGCAAAATATGACCCATCGCCGTTTTCAGTAATTGGCATATTTTCGGTATAAAAAGTCGTAATTTGAAACTGAAAATAGGTGCAGAGAGTCAGAATTCGGATAAAAAATCACGCTCAGGAGTCAAATTTCCGACATTTCACACATTTTGAAAACTGCAGGAGGGTTTGGGCAAAATATGACCCATCGCCGTTTACAGTAATTGGCATATTTTCGCAAAGAAACGTCGTAATTTGAAACTGAAAATAGGTGCAGAGAGTCAGAATTCGGCTCAAAAATCACGCTCAGGAGTCAAATTTCCGACATTTCAGATATTTTAAAAACTGCAGGGGGGTTTGGGCAAAATATGACCCATCACCGTTTTCAGTAATTGGCATATTTTCGGTATGAAACGTCGTAATTTGAAACTAAAAATAGGTGCAGAGAGTCAGAATTCGGCTCAAAAATCTTGCTCAGGAGTCAAATTTCCGACATTTCAGACATTTTGAAAACTGCAGGGGGGTTTGGGCAAAATATGACCCATCGCTGTTTACAGTAATTGGCATATTTTCGGTATGAAACGTCGTAATTTGAAACTGAAAATAGGTGCAGAGAGTCGGAATTCGGATAAAAAATCATGCTCAGGAGTCAAATTTCCGACATATCAGACATTCTGAAAACTGCAGGGGGGTTTGGGCAAAAAATGACTCATCGCTGTTTTCAGTAATTGGCATATTTTCGGTATGAAACGTCGTAATTTGAAACTGAAAATAGGTGCAGAGAGTCAGAATTCGGATAAAAAATCACGCTCAGGAGTCAAATTTCCGACATTTCAGACATTTCAAAAACTGCAGGGGGGTTTGGGCAAAATATGACCCATCGCCGTTTACAGTAATTGGCATATTTTCGGTATGAAACGTCGTAATTTGTAACTGAAAATAGGTGCAGAGAGTCAGAATTCGGATAAAAAATCATGCTCAGAAGTCAAATTTCCGACATATCAGACATTTTGAAAACTGCAGGGGGGTTTGGGCAAAATATGACCCATCGCTGTTTTCAGTAATTGGCATATTTTCGGTATGAAATGTAGTAATTTGAAACTGAAAATAGGTACAGAGAGTCAGAATTCGGATAAAAAATCACGCTCAGGATTCAAATTTCCGACATTTCAGACATTTTGAAAACTGCAGGGGGGTTTGGGCAAAATATGACCCATCGACTTTTTCAGTAATTGGCATATTTTCGGTATAAAAAGTCGTAATTTGAAACTGAAAATAGGTGCAGAGAGTCAGAATTCGGATAAAAAATCACGCTCAGGAGTCAAATTTCCGACATTTCAGACATTTTGAAAACTGCAGGGGGGGTTTGGGCAAAATATGACCAATCGCCGTTTAAAGTAATTGGCATATTTTCGATATGAAACGTCGTAATTTGAAACTGAAAATAGGTGCAGAGATTCAGAATTTGGCTAAAAAATCACGCTCAGGAGTAAAATTTCCGACATTTCAGACATTTTGAAAACTGCAGGGGGGGTTTGGGCAAAATATGACCCATCGCCGTTTACAGTAATTGGCATATTTTCGATATGAAACGTCGTAATTTGAAACTGAAAATAGGTGCAGAGATTCAGAATTTGGCTCAAAAATCACGCTCAGGAGTCAAATTTCCGACATTTCAGACATTTTGAAAACTGCAGGGGGGTTAGGGCAAAATATGACCCATCGCCGTTTTCAGTAATTGGCATATTTTCGGTATAAAAAGTCGTAATTTGAAACTGAAAATAGGTGCAGAGAGTCAGAATTCGGATAAAAAATCACGCTCAGGAGTCAAATTTCCGACATTTCAGACATTTTGAAAACTGCAGGGGGGTTTGGGCAAAATATGACCCATCGCCGTTTACAGTAATTGGCATATTTTCGGTATGAAACGTCGTAATTTGAAACTGAAAATAGGTGCAGAGAGTCAGAATTCGGATAAAAAATCATGCTCAGGAGTCAAATTTCCGACATATCAGACATTCTGAAAACTGCAGGGGGGTTTGGGTAAAAAATGACCCATCGCTGTTTTCAGTAATTGGCATATTTTCGGTATGAAACGTCGTAATTTGAAACTGAAAATAGGTGCAGAGAGTCAGAATTCGGATAAAAAATCACGCTCAGGAGTCAAATTTCCGACATTTCAGACATTTCAAAAACTGCAGGGGGGTTTGGGCAAAATATGACCCATCGCCGTTTACAGTAATTGGCATATTTTCGGTATGAAACGTCGTAATTTGAAACTGAAAATAGGTGCAGAGAGTCAGAATTCGGATAAAAAATCATGCTCAGAAGTCAAATTTCCGACATATCAGACATTTTGAAAACTGCAGGGGGGTTTGGCCAAATATGACCCATCGCTGTTTTCAGTAATTGGCATATTTTCGGTATGAAACGTCGTAATTTGAAACTGAAAATAGGTGCAGAGAGTCAGAATTCGGATAAAAAATCACGCTCAGGATTCAAATTTCCGACATTTCAGACATTTTGAAAACTGCAGGGGGGTTTGGGCAAAATATGTCCCAATGCCGTTTTCAGTAATTGGCATATTTTCGGTAAAAAAAAGTCGTAATTTGAAACTGAAAATAGGTGCAGAGAGTCAGAATTCGGCTCAAAAATCACTCTCAGGAGTCAAATTTCCGACATTTCAGACATTTTGAAAACTCCAGGGGGGTTTGGGCAAAATATGACCCATCGCCGTTTTCAGTAATTGGCATATTTTCGGTATAAAAAGTCGTAATTTGAAACTGAAAATAGGTGCAGAGAGTCAGAATTCGGATAAAAAATCACGCTCAGGAGTCAAATTTCCGACATTTCAGATATTTTGAAAACTGCAGGGGGGTTTGGGCAAAATATGACCCATCGCCGTTTTAAGTAATTGGCATATTTTCGGTATGAAACGTCGTAATTTGAAACTGAAAATAGGTGCAGAGAGTCAGAATTCGGATAAAAAATCATGCTCAGAAGTCAAATTTCCGACATATCAGACATTTTGAAAACTGCAGGGGGGTTTGGGCAAAATATGACCCATCGGCTTTTTCAGTAATTGGCATATTTTCGGTATAAAAAGTCGTAATTTGAAACTGAAAATAGGTGCAGAGTCAGAATTCGGATAAAAAATCACGCTCAGGAGTCAAATTTCCGACATTTCAGACATTTTGAAAACTACAGGGGGGGTTTGGGCAAAATATGACCCATCGCCGTTTACAGTAATTGGCATATTTTCGAAATGAAACGTCGTAATTTGAAACTGAAAATAGGTGCAGGGATTCAGAATTTGACTCAAAAATCACGCTCAGGAGTCAAATTTCCGACATTTCAGACATTTTGAAAACTGCAGGGGGGTTAGGGCAAAATATGACCCATCGCCGTTTTCAGTAATTGGCATATTTTCGGTATAAAAAGTCGTAATTTGAAACTGAAAATAGGTGCAGAGAGTCAGAATTCGGATAAAAAATCACGCTCAGGAGTCAAATTTCCGACATTTCACACATTTTGAAAACTGCAGGGGGGTTTGGGCAAAATATGACCCATCGCCGTTTACAGTAATTGGCATATTTTCGCAATGAAACGTCGTAATTTGAAACTGAAAATAGGTGCAGAGAGTCAGAATTCGGCTCAAAAATCACGCTCAGGAGTCAAATTTCCGACATTTCAGATATTTTAAAAACTGCAGGGGGGTTTGGGCAAAATATGACCCATCGCCGTTTTCAGTAATTGGCATATTTTCGGTATGAAACGTCGTAATTTGAAACTAAAAATAGGTGCAGAGAGTCAGAATTCGGCTTAAAAATCATGCTCAGGAGTCAAATTTCCGACATTTAAGACATTTTGAAAACTGCAGGGGGGTTTGGGCAAAATATGACCCATCGCCGTTTACAGTAATTGGCATATTTTCGGTATGAAACGTCGTAATTTGAAACTGAAAATAGGTGCAGAGAGTCAGAATTCGGATAAAAAATCACGCTCAGGAGTCAAATTTCCGACATTTCAGAAATTTTGAAAACTGCAGGGGGGTTTGGGCAAAATATGACCCATCGCCGTTTTCAGTAATTGGCATATTTTCGGTATAAAAAGTCGTAATTTGAAACTGAAAATAGGTGCAGAGAGTCAGAATTCGGCTCAAAAATCACGCTCAGAAGTCAAATTTCCGACATTTCAGACATTTTGAAAACTGCAGGGGGGTTTGGGCAAAATATGACCCATCGGCTTTTTCAGTAATTGGCATATTTTCGGTATAAAAAGTCGTAATTTGAAACTGAAAATAGGTGCAGAGAGTCAGAATTCGGATAAAAAATCACGCTCAGGAGTCAAATTTCCGACATTTCAGACATTTTGAAAACTGCAGGGGGTGTTTGGGCAAAATATGACCCATCGCCGTTTACAGTAATTGGCATATTTTCGATATGAAACGTCGTAATTTGAAACTGAAAATAGGTGCAGAGATTCAGAATTTGGCTCAAAAATCACGCTCAGGAGTCAAATTTCCGACATTTCAGACATTTTGAAAACTGCAGGGGGGTTAGGGCAAAATATAACCCATCGCCGTTTTCAGTAATTGGCATATTTTCGGTATAAAAAGTCGTAATTTGAAACTGAAAATAGGTGCAGAGAGTCAGAATTCGGATAAAAAATCACGCTCAGGAGTCAAATTTCCGACATTTCACACATTTTGAAAACTGCAGGGGGGTTTGGGCAAAATTTGACCCATCGCCGTTTACAGTAATTGGCATATTTTCGCAATGAAACGTCGTAATTTGAAACTGAAAATAGGTGCAGAGAGTCAGAATTCGGCTCAAAAATCACGCTCAGGAGTCAAATTTCCGACATTTCAGATATTTTAAAAACTGCAGGGGGGTTTGGGCAAAATATGACCCATCGCCGTTTTCAGTAATTGGCATATTTTCGGTATGAAACGTCGTAATTTGAAACTAAAAATAGGTGCAGAGAGTCAGAATTCGGATAAAAAATCACGCTCAGGAGTCAAATTTCCGACATTTCAGACATTTTGAAAACTGCAGGGGGGTTTGGGCAAAATATGACCCATCGCCGTTTACAGTAATTGGCATATTTTCGGTATGAAACGTCGTAATTTGAAACTGAAAATAGGTGCAGAGAGTCAGAATTCGGATAAAAAATCATGCTCAGGAGTCAAATTTCCGACATATCAGACATTCTGAAAACTGCAGGGGGGTTTGGGCAAAAAATGACCCATCGCTGTTTTCAGTAATTGGCATATTTTCGGTATGAAACGTCGTAATTTGAAACTGAAAATAGGTGCAGAGAGTCAGAATTCGGATAAAAAATCACGCTCAGGAGTCAAATTTCCGACATTTCAGACATTTCAAAAACTGCAGGGGGGTTTGTGCAAAATATGACCCTTCGCCGTTTACAGTAATTGGCATATTTTCGGTATAAAAAGTCGTAATTTGAAACTGAAAATAGGTGCAGAGAGTCAGAATTCGGCTCAAAAATCATGCTCAGAAGTCAAATTTCCGACATTTCAGACATTTTGAAAACTGCAAGGGGGTTTGGGCAAAATATGACCCATCGGCTTTTTCAGTAATTGTCATATTTTCGGTATAAAAATCGTAATTTGAAACTGAAAATAGGTGCAGAGAGTCAAAATTCGGATAAAAAATCACGCTCAGGAGTCAAATTTCCGACATTTCAGACATTTTGAAAACTACAGGGGGGGTTTGGGCAAAATATGACCCATCGCCGTTAACAGTAATTGGCATATTTTCGATATGAAACGTCGTAATTTGAAACTGAAAATAGGTGCAGAGATTCAGAATTTGGCTCAAAAATCACGCTCAGGAGTCAAATTTACGACATTTCAGACATTTTGAAAACTGCAGGGGGGTTAGGGCAAAATATGACCCATCGCCGTTTTTAGTAATTGGCATATTTTCGGTATAAAAAGTGGTAATTTGAAACCGAAAATAGGTGCAGAGAGTCAGAATTCGGATCAAAAATCACGCTCAGAAGTCAAATTTCCGACATTTCAGACATTTTGAAAACTACAGGGGGGTTTGGGCAAAATATGACCCATCGGCTTTTTCAGTAATTGGCATATTTTCGGTATAAAAAGTCGTAATTTGAAACTGAAAATAGGTGCAGAGAGTCAGAATTTGGATAAAAAATCACGCTCAGGAGTCAAATTTCCGACATTTCAGATATTTTGAAAACTGCAGGGGGGGTTTGGGCAAAATATGACCCATCGCCGTTTACAGTAATTGGCATATTTTCGCTATGAAACGTCGTAATTTGAAACTGAAAATAGGTGCAGAGAGTCAGAATTCGGATAAAAAATCACGCTCAGGAGTCAAATTTCCGACATTTCACACATTTTGAAAACTGCAGGGGGGTTTGGGCAAAATTTGACCCATCGCCGTTTACAGTAATTGGCATATTTTCGCAATGAAACGTCGTAATTTGAAACTGAAAATAGGTGCAGAGAGTCAGAATTCGGCTCAAAAATCACGCTCAGGAGTCAAATTTCCGACATTTCAGATATTTTAAAAACTGCAGGGGGGTTTGGGCAAAATATGACCCATCGCCGTTTTCAGTAATTGGCATATTTTCGGTATGAAACGTCGTAATTTGAAACTAAAAATAGGTGCAGAGAGTCAGAATTCGGCTTAAAAATCATGCTCAGGAGTCAAATTTCCGACATTTCAGACATTTTGAAAACTGCAGGGAGGTTTGGCCAAATATGACCCATCGCCGTTTACAGTAATTGGCATATTTTCGGTATGAAACGTCGTAATTTGAAACTGAAAATAGGTGCAGAGAGTCAGAATTCGGATAAAAAATCATGCTCAGGAGTCAAATTTCCGACATATCAGACATTCTGAAAACTGCAGGGGGGTTTGGGCAAAAAATGACCCATCGCTGTTTTCAGTAATTGGCATATTTTCGGTATGAAACGTCGTAATTTGAAACTGAAAATAGGTGCAGAGAGTCAGAATTCGGATAAAAAATCACGCTCAGGAGTCAAATTTCCGACATTTCAGACATTTCAAAAACTGCAGGGGGGTTTGGGCAAAATATGACCCATCGCCGTTTACAGTAATTGGCATATTTTCGGTATAAAAAGTCGTAATTTGAAACTGAAAATAGGTGCAGAGAGTCAGAATTCGGCTCAAAAATCATGCTCAGAAGTCAAATTTCCGACATTTCAGACATTTTGAAAACTGCAAGGGGGTTTGGGCAAAATATGACCCATCGGCTTTTTCAGTAATTGGCATATTTTCTGTATAAAAAGTCGTAATTTGAAACTGAAAATAGGTGCAGAGAGTCAGAATTCGGATAAAAAATCACGCTCAGGAGTCAAATTTCCGACATTTCAGACATTTTGAAAACTGCAGGGGGTGTTTGGGCAAAATATGACCCATCGCCGTTTACAGTAATTGGCATATTTTCGATATGAAACGTCGTAATTTGAAACTGAAAATAGGTGCAGAGATTCAGAATTTGGCTCAAAAATCACGCTCAGGAGTCAAATTTCCGACATTTCAGACATTTTGAAAACTGCAGGGGGGTTAGGGCAAAATATAACCCATCGCCGTTTTCAGTAATTGGCATATTTTCGGTATAAAAAGTCGTAATTTGAAACTGAAAATAGGTGCAGAGAGTCAGAATTCGGATAAAAAATCACGCTCAGGAGTCAAATTTCCGACATTTCACACATTTTGAAAACTGCAGGGGGGTTTGGGCAAAATTTGACCCATCGCCGTTTACAGTAATTGGCATATTTTCGCAATGAAACGTCGTAATTTGAAACTGAAAATAGGTGCAGAGAGTCAGAATTCGGCTCAAAAATCACGCTCAGGAGTCAAATTTCCGACATTTCAGATATTTTAAAAACTGCAGGGGGGTTTGGGCAAAATATGACCCATCGCCGTTTTCAGTAATTGGCATATTTTCGGTATGAAACGTCGTAATTTGAAACTAAAAATAGGTGCAGAGAGTCAGAATTCGGCTTAAAAATCATGCTCAGGAGTCAAATTTCCGACATTTCAGACATTTTGAAAACTGCAGGGGGGTTTGGGCAAAATATGACCCATCGCCGTTTACAGTAATTGGCATATTTTCGGTATGAAACGTCGTAATTTGAAACTGAAAATAGGTGCAGAGAGTCAGAATTCGGATAAAAAATCATGCTCAGGAGTCAAATTTCCGACATATCAGACATTCTGAAAACTGCAGGGGGGTTTGGGCAAAAAATGACCCATCGCTGTTTTCAGTAATTGGCATATTTTCGGTATGAAACGTCGTAATTTGAAACTGAAAATAGGTGCAGAGAGTCAGAATTCGGATAAAAAATCACGCTCAGGAGTCAAATTTCCGACATTTCAAAAACTGCAGGGGGGTTTGGGCAAAATATGACCCATCGCCGTTTACAGTAATTGGCATATTTTCGGTATAAAAAGTCGTAATTTGAAACTGAAAATAGGTGCAGAGAGTCAGAATTCGGCTCAAAAATCATGCTCAGAAGTCAAATTTCCGACATTTCAGACATTTTGAAAACTGCAAGGGGGTTTGGGCAAAATATGACCCATCGGCTTTTTCAGTAATTGTCATATTTTCGGTATAAAAATCGTAATTTGAAACTGAAAATAGGTGCAGAGAGTCAAAATTCGGATAAAAAATCACGCTCAGGAGTCAAATTTCCGACATTTCAGACATTTTGAAAACTACAGGGGGGGTTTGGGCAAAATATGACCCATCGCCGTTAACAGTAATTGGCATATTTTCGATATGAAACGTCGTAATTTGAAACTGAAAATAGGTGCAGAGATTCAGAATTTGGCTCAAAAATCACGCTCAGGAGTCAAATTTACGACATTTCAGACATTTTGAAAACTGCAGGGGGGTTAGGGCAAAATATGACCCATCGCCGTTTTTAGTAATTGGCATATTTTCGGTATAAAAAGTGGTAATTTGAAACCGAAAATAGGTGCAGAGAGTCAGAATTCGGATCAAAAATCACGCTCAGAAGTCAAATTTCCGACATTTCAGACATTTTGAAAACTACAGGGGGGTTTGGGCAAAATATGACCCATCGGCTTTTTCAGTAATTGGCATATTTTCGGTATAAAAAGTCGTAATTTGAAACTGAAAATAGGTGCAGAGAGTCAGAATTTGGATAAAAAATCACGCTCAGGAGTCAAATTTCCGACATTTCAGATATTTTGAAAACTGCAGGGGGGGTTTGGGCAAAATATGACCCATCGCCGTTTACAGTAATTGGCATATTTTCGCTATGAAACGTCGTAATTTGAAACTGAAAATAGGTGCAGAGAGTCAGAATTCGGATAAAAAATCACGCTCAGGAGTCAAATTTCCGACATTTCACACATTTTGAAAACTGCAGGGGGGTTTGGGCAAAATTTGACCCATCGCCGTTTACAGTAATTGGCATATTTTCGCAATGAAACGTCGTAATTTGAAACTGAAAATAGGTGCAGAGAGTCAGAATTCGGCTCAAAAATCACGCTCAGGAGTCAAATTTCCGACATTTCAGATATTTTAAAAACTGCAGGGGGGTTTGGGCAAAATATGACCCATCGCCGTTTTCAGTAATTGGCATATTTTCGGTATGAAACGTCGTAATTTGAAACTAAAAATAGGTGCAGAGAGTCAGAATTCGGCTTAAAAATCATGCTCAGGAGTCAAATTTCCGACATTTCAGACATTTTGAAAACTGCAGGGAGGTTTGGGCAAAATATGACCCATCGCCGTTTACAGTAATTGGCATATTTTCGGTATGAAACGTCGTAATTTGAAACTGAAAATAGGTGCAGAGAGTCAGAATTCGGATAAAAAATCATGCTCAGGAGTCAAATTTCCGACATATCAGACATTCTGAAAACTGCAGGGGGGTTTGGGCAAAAAATGACCCATCGCTGTTTTCAGTAATTGGCATATTTTCGGTATGAAACGTCGTAATTTGAAACTGAAAATAGGTGCAGAGAGTCAGAATTCGGATAAAAAATCACGCTCAGGAGTCAAATTTCCGACATTTCAGACATTTCAAAAACTGCAGGGGGGTTTGGGCAAAATATGACCCATCGCCGTTTACAGTAATTGGCATATTTTCGGTATAAAAAGTCGTAATTTGAAACTGAAAATAGGTGCAGAAAGTCAGAATTCGGCTCAAAAATCATGCTCAGAAGTCAAATTTCCGACATTTCAGACATATTGAAAACTGCAAGGGGGTTTGGGCAAAATATGACCCATCGGCTTTTTCAGTAATTGTCATATTTTCGGTATAAAAATCGTAATTTGAAACTGAAAATAGGTGCAGAGAGTCAAAATTCGGATAAAAAATCACGCTCAGGAGTCAAATTTCCGACATTTCAGACATTTTGAAAACTACAGGGGGGGTTTGGGCAAAATATGACCCATCGCCGTTAACAGTAATTGGCATATTTTCGATATGAAACGTCGTAATTTGAAACTGAAAATAGGTGCAGAGATTCAGAATTTGGCTCAAAAATCACGCTCAGGAGTCAAATTTACGACATTTCAGACATTTTGAAAACTGCAGGGGGGTTAGGGCAAAATATGACCCATCGCCGTTTTTAGTAATTGGCATATTTTCGGTATAAAAAGTGGTAATTTGAAACCGAAAATAGGTGCAGAGAGTCAGAATTCGGATAAAAAATCACGCTCAGAAGTCAAATTTCCGACATTTCAGACATTTTGAAAACTACAGGGGGGTTTGGGCAAAATATGACCCATCGGCTTTTTCAGTAATTGGCATATTTTCGGTATAAAAAGTCGTAATTTGAAACTGAAAATAGGTGCAGAGAGTCAGAATTTGGATAAAAAATCACGCTCAGGAGTCAAATTTCCGACATTTCAGATATTTTGAAAACTGCAGGGGGGGTTTGGGCAAAATATGACCCATCGCCGTTTTCAGTAATTGGCATATTTTCGCTATGAAACGTCGTAATTTGAAACTGAAAATAGGTGCAGAGAGTCAGAATTCGGCTCAAAAATCACGCTCAGGAGTCAAATTTCCGATATTTCAGACATTTTGAAAACTGCAGGGGGGTTTGGGCAAAATATGTCCCATCGGCTTTTTCAGTTATTGGCATATTTTCGGTATAAAAAGTCGTAATTTGAAACAGAAAATAGGTGCAGAGAGTCAGAATTCGGATAAAAAATCACGCTCAGGAGTCAAATTTCCGACATTTCAGACATTTTGAAAACTGCAGGGGGGGTTTCCGCAAAATATGACCCATCGCTTTACAGTAATTGGCATATTTTCGATATGATACGTCGTAATTTGAAACTGAAAATAGGTGCAGAGATTCAAAATTTGGCTCAAAAATCACGCTCAGGAATCAAATTTCCGACATTTCAGACATTTTGAAAACTGCAGGGGGGTTAGGGCAAAATATGACCCATCGCCGTTTTCAGTAATTGGCATATTTTCGGTATAAAAAGTCGTAATTTGAAACTGAAAATAGGTGCAGAGAGTCAGAATTCGGATAACAAATCACGCTCAGGAGTCAAATTTCCAACAAATCAGACATTTTGAAAACTGCAGGGGGGTTTAGGCAAAATATGACCCATCGCCGTTTACAGTAATTGGCATATATTCGGTATGGAACGTCGTAATTTGAAACTGAAAATAGGTGCAGAGAGTCAGAATTCGGCTCAAAAATCACACTCAGGAGTCAAATTTCCGACATTTCAGACATTTTAAAAACTGCAGGGGGGGGTTTGGGCAAAATATGACCCATCGCCGTTTACAGTAAATGGCATATTTTCGGTATGAAACGTCGTAATTTGAAACTGAAAATAGGTGCAGAGAGTCAGAATTCGGAAAAAAATCATGCTCAGAAGTCAAATTTCCGACATATCAGACATTTTGAAAACTGCAGGGGGGTTTGGGCAAAATATGACCCATCGCTGTCTTCAGTAATTGGCATATTTTCGGTATGAAATGTCGTAATTTGAAACTGAAAATAGGTGCAGAGAGTCAGAATTCGGATAAAAAATCACGCTCAGGATTCAAATTTCCGACATTTCAGACTTTTTTAAAACTGCAGGGGGGTTTGGGCAAAATATGACCCATTGCCGTTTTCAGTAATTGGCATATTTTCGGTAAAAAAAAGTCGTAATTTGAAACTGAAAATAGGTGCAGAGAGTCAGAATTCGGCTCAAAAATCACTCTCAGGAGTCAAATTTCCGACATTTCAGACATTTTGAAAACTCCAGGGGGGTTTGGGCAAAATATGACCCATCGCCGTTTTCAGTAATTGGCATATTTTCGGTATAAAAAGTCGTAATTTGAAACTGAAAATAGGTGCAGAGAGTCAGAATTTGGATAAAAAATCACGCTCAGGAGTCAAATTTCCGACATTTCAGATATTTTGAAAACTGCAGGGGGGGTTTGGGCAAAATATGACCCATCGCCGTTTACAGTAATTGGCATATTTTCGCTATGAAACGTCGTAATTTGAAACTGAAAATAGGTGCAGAGAGTCAGAATTCGGCTCAAAAATCACGCTCAGGAGTCAAATTTCCGATATTTCAGACATTTTGAAAACTGCAGGGGGGTTTGGGCAAAATATGACCCATCGGCTTTTTCAGTTATTGGCATATTTTCGGTATAAAAAGTCGTAATTTGAAACAGAAAATAGGTGCAGAGAGTCAGAATTCGGATAAAAAATCACGCTCAGGAGTCAAATTTCCGACATTTCAGACATTTTGAAAACTGCAGGGGGGGTTTCCGCAAAATATGACCCATCGCTTTACAGTAATTGGCATATTTTCGATATGATACGTCGTAATTTGAAACTGAAAATAGGTGCAGAGATTCAAAATTTGGCTCAAAAATCACGCTCAGGAATCAAATTTCCGACATTTCAGACATTTTGAAAACTGCAGGGGGGTTAGGGCAAAATATGACCCATCGCCGTTTTCAGTAATTGGCATAATTTCGGTATAAAAAGTCGTAATTTGAAACTGAAAATAGGTGCAGAGAGTCAGAATTCGGATAACAAATCACGCTCAGGAGTCAAATTTCCAACAAATCAGACATTTTGAAAACTGCAGGGGGGTTTAGGCAAAATATGACCCATCGCCGTTTACAGTAATTGGCATATATTCGGTATGGAACGTCGTAATTTGAAACTGAAAATAGGTGCAGAGAGTCAGAATTCGGCTCAAAAATCACACTCAGGAGTCAAATTTCCGACATTTCAGACATTTTAAAAACTGCAGGGGGGGGTTTGGGCAAAATATGACCCATCGCCGTTTACAGTAAATGGCATATTTTCGGTATGAAACGTCGTAATTTGAAACTGAAAATAGGTGCAGAGAGTCAGAATTCGGAAAAAAAATCATGCTCAGAAGTCAAATTTCCGACATATCAGACATTTTGAAAACTGCAGGGGGGTTTGGGCAAAATATGACCCATCGCTGTCTTCAGTAATTGGCATATTTTCGGTATGAAACGTCGTAATTTGAAACTGAAAATAGGTGCAGAGAGTCAGAATTCGGATAAAAAATCACGCTCAGGATTCAAATTTCCGACATTTCAGACTTTTTTAAAACTGCAGGGGGGTTTGGGCAAAATATGACCCATTGCCGTTTTCAGTAATTGGCATATTTTCGGTAAAAAAAAGTCGTAATTTGAAACTGAAAATAGGTGCAGAGAGTCAGAATTCGGCTCAAAAATCACTCTCAGGAGTCAAATTTCCGACATTTCAGACATTTTGAAAACTCCAGGGGGGTTTGGGCAAAATATGACCCATCGCCGTTTTCAGTAATTGGCATATTTTCGGTATAAAAAGTCGTAATTTGAAACTGAAAATAGGTGCAGAGAGTCAGAATTCGGATAAAAAATCACGCTCAGGAGTCAAATTTCCGACATTTCACACATTTTGAAAACTGCAGGAGGGTTTGGGCAAAATATGACCCATCGCCGTTTACAGTAATTGGCATATTTTCGCAAAGAAACGTCGTAATTTGAAACTGAAAATAGGTGCAGAGAGTCAGAATTCGGCTCAAAAATCACGCTCAACAGTCAAATTTCCGACATTTCAGATATTTTAAAAACTGCAGGGGGGTTTGGGCAAAATATGACCCATCACCGTTTTCAGTAATTGGCATATTTTCGGTATGAAACGTCGTAATTTGAAACTAAAAATAGGTGCAGAGAGTCAGAATTCGGCTCAAAAATCTTGCTCAGGAGTCAAATTTCCGACATTTCAGACATTTTGAAAACTGCAGGGGGGTTTGGGCAAAATATGACCCATCGCTGTTTACAGTAATTGGCATATTTTCGGTATGAAACGTCGTAATTTGAAACTGAAAATAGGTGCAGAGAGTCAGAATTCGGATAAAAAATCATGCTCAGAAGTCAAATTTCCGACATATCAGACATTTTGAAAACTGCAGGGGGGTTTGGGCAAAATATGACCCATCGCTGTTTTCAGTAATTGGCATATTTTCGGTATGAAACGTAGTAATTTGAAACTGAAAATAGGTACAGAGAGTCAGAATTCGGATAAAAAATCACGCTCAGGATTCAAATTTCCGACATTTCAGACATTTTGAAAACTGCAGGGGGGTTTGGGCAAAATATGACCCATCGCCGTTTTCAGTAATTGGCATATTTTCGGTATAAAAAGTCGTAATTTGAAACTGAAAATAGGTGCAGAGAGTCAGAATTCGGCTCAAAAATCACGCTCAGAAGTCAAATTTCCGACATTTCAGACATTTTGAAAACTGCAGGGGGGTTTGGGCAAAATATGACCCATCGGCTTTTTCAGTAATTGGCATATTTTCGGTATAAAAAGTCGTAATTTGAAACTGAAAATAGGTGCAGAGAGTCAGAATTCGGATAAAAAATCCCGCTCAGGAGTCAAATTTCCGACATTTCAGACATTTTGAAAACTGCAGGGGGGGTTTGGGCAAAATATGACCAATCGCCGTTTAAAGTAATTGGCATATTTTCGAAATGAAACGTCGTAATTTGAAACTGAAAGTAGGTGCAGAGATTCAGAATTTGGCTAAAAAATCACGCTCAGGAGTAAAATTTCCGACATTTCAGACATTTTGAAAACTGCAGGGGGGTTAGGGCAAAATATGACCCATCGCCGTTTTCAGTAATTGGCATATTTTCGGAATAAAAAGTCGTAATTTGAAACTGAAAATCGGTGCAGAGAGTCAGAATTCGGATAAAAAATCACGCTCAGGAGTCAAATTTCCGACATTTCACACATTTTGAAAACTGCAGGGGGGTTTGGGCAAAATATGACCCATCGCCGTTTACAGTAATTGGCATATTTTCGCAATGAAACGTCGTAATTTGAAACTGAAAATAGGTGCAGAGAGTCAGAATTCGGCTCAAAAATCACGCTCAGGAGTCAAATTTCCGACATTTCAGATATTTTAAAAACTGCAGGGGGGTTTGGGCAAAATATGACCCATCGCCGTTTTCAGTAATTGGCATATTTTCGGTATGAAACGTCGTAATTTGAAACTGAAAATAGGTGCAGAGAGTCAGAATTCGGCTCAAAAATCATGCTCAGGAGTCAAATTTCCGACATTTCAGACATTTTGAAAACTGCATGGGGGTTTGGGCAAAATATGACCCATCGCCGTTTACAGTAATTGGCATATTTTCGGTATGAAACGTCGTAATTTGAAACTGAAAATAGGTGCAGAGAGTCAGAATTCGGATAAAAAATCACGCTCAGGAGTCAAATTTCCGACATTTCAGACATTTCAAAAACTGCAGGGGGGTTTGGGCAAAATATGACCCATCGCCGTTTACAGTAATTGGCATATTTTCGGTATGAAACGTCGTAATTTGAAACTGAAAATAGGTGCAGAGAGTCAGAATTCGGATAAAAAATCATGCTCAGGAAGTCAAATTTCCGACATATTCAGACATTTTGAAAACTGCATGGGGGTTTGGGCAAAATATGACCCATCGCCTGTTTACAGTAATTGGCATATTTTCGGTATGAAACGTCGTAATTTGAAACTGAAAATAGGTGCAGAGATTCAGAATTCGGATCAAAAATCACGCTCAGGAGTCAAATTTCCGACATTTCAGACATTTTGAAAACTGCAGGGGGGTTAGGGCAAAATATGACCCATCGCCGTTTTCAGTAATTGGCATATTTTCGGTATGAAAACGTCGTAATTTGAAACTGAAAATAGGTGCAGAGAGTCAGAATTCGGATAAAAAATCAGCGCTCAGGAGTCAAATTTCCGACATTTCAGACATTTTGAAAACTGCAGGGGGGTTTGGGCAAAATATGACCCATCGCCGTTTACAGTAATTGGCATATTTTCGCTATGAAACGTCGTAATTTGAAACTGAAAATAGGTGCAGAGAGTCAGAATTCGGATAAAAAATCACTGCTCAGGAGTCAAATTTCCGACATATTCAGACTATTTTGAAAACTGCAGGGGGGTTTGGGCAAAATATGACCCATCGCTGTTTTCAGTAATTGGCATATTTTCGGTATGAAACGTCGTAATTTGAAACTGAAAATAGGTGCAGAGAGTCAGAATTCGGATAAAAAATCACTCTCAGGAGTCAAATTTCCGACATTTCAGACATTTTGAAAACTGCAGGGGGGTTTGGGCAAAATATGACCCATCGCCGTTTTCAGTAATTGGCATATTTTCGGTATAAAAAGTCGTAATTTGAAACTGAAAATAGGTGCAGAGAGTCAGAATTCGGCTCAAAAATCACGCTCAGGAGTCAAATTTCCGACATTTCAGACTATTTTGAAAACTGCAGGGGGGTTTGGGCAAAATATGACCCATCACCGTTTTCAGTAATTGGCATATTTTCGGTATGAAACGTCGTAATTTGAAACTGAAAATAGGTGCAGAGAGTCAGAATTCGGATAAAAAATCACTGCTCAGGAGTCAAATTTCCGACATTTCAGACTATTTTGAAAACTGCAGGGGGGTTTGGGCAAAATATGACCCATCGCCTGTTTTACAGTAATTGGCATATTTTCGGTATGAAACGTCGTAATTTGAAACTGAAAATAGGTGCAGAGAGTCAGAATTCGGATAAAAAATCATGCTCAGGAAGTCAAATTTCCGACATATCAGACATTCTGAAAACTGCAGGGGGGTTTGGGCAAAATATGACCCATCGCTGTTTTCAGTAATTGGCATATTTTCGGTATGAAACGTCGTAATTTGAAACTGAAAATAGGTGCAGAGAGTCAGAATTCGGATAAAAAATCACGCTCAGGAGTCAAATTTCCGACATTTCAGACATTTTCAAAAACTGCAGGGGGGTTTGGGCAAAATATGACCCATCGCCGTTTACAGTAATTGGCATATTTTCGGTATGAAAACGTCGTAATTTGTAAACTGAAAATAGGTGCAGAGAGTCAGAATTCGGATAAAAAATCACTGCTCAGAAGTCAAATTTCCGACATATCAGACATTTTGAAAACTGCAGGGGGGTTTGGGCAAAATATGACCCATCGCTGTTTTCAGTAATTGGCATATTTTCGGTATGAAACGTCGTAATTTGAAACTGAAAATAGGTGCAGAGAGTCAGAATTCGGATAAAAAATCACGCTCAGGAGTCAAATTTCCGACATTTCAGACATTTTCAAAAACTGCAGGGGGGTTTGGGCAAAATATGGCCCATCGCCGTTTACAGTAATTGGCATATTTTCGGTATGAAACGTCGTAATTTGTAACTGAAAATAGGTGCAGAGAGTCAGAATTCGGATAAAAAATCATGCTCAGAAGTCAAATTTCCGACATATCAGACATTTTGAAAACTGCAGGGGGGTTTGGGCAAAATATGACCCATCGCTGTTTTCAGTAATTGGCATATTTTCGGTATGAAACGTAGTAATTTGAAACTGAAAATAGGTACAGAGAGTCAGAATTCGGATAAAAAATCACGCTCAGGATTCAAATTTCCGACATTTCAGACATTTTGAAAACTGCAGGGGGGTTTGGGCAAAATATGACCCATCGCCGTTTTCAGTAATTGGCATATTTTCGGTATAAAAAGTCGTAATTTGAAACTGAAAATAGGTGCAGAGAGTCAGAATTCGGCTCAAAAATCACGCTCAGAAGTCAAATTTCCGACATTTCAGACATTTTGAAAACTGCAGGGGGGTTTGGGCAAAATATGACCCATCGGCTTTTTCAGTAATTGGCATATTTTCGGTATAAAAAGTCGTAATTTGAAACTGAAAATAGGTGCAGAGAGTCAGAATTCGGATAAAAAATCCCCTCAGGAGTCAAATTTCCGACATTTCAGACATTTTGAAAACTGCAGGGGGGGTTTGGGCAAAATATGACCAATCGCCGTTTAAAGTAATTGGCATATTTTCGAAATGAAACGTCGTAATTTGAAACTGAAAGTAGGTGCAGAGATTCAGAATTTGGCTAAAAAATCACGCTCAGGAGTAAAATTTCCGACATTTCAGACATTTTGAAAACTGCAGGGGGGTTAGGGCAAAATATGACCCATCGCCGTTTTCAGTAATTGGCATATTTTCGGAATAAAAAGTCGTAATTTGAAACTGAAAATCGGTGCAGAGAGTCAGAATTCGGATAAAAAATCACGCTCAGGAGTCAAATTTCCGACATTTCACACATTTTGAAAACTGCAGGGGGGTTTGGGCAAAATATGACCCATCGCCGTTTACAGTAATTGGCATATTTTCGCAATGAAACGTCGTAATTTGAAACTGAAAATAGGTGCAGAGAGTCAGAATTCGGCTCAAAAATCACGCTCAGGAGTCAAATTTCCGACATTTCAGATATTTTAAAAACTGCAGGGGGGTTTGGGCAAAATATGACCCATCGCCGTTTTCAGTAATTGGCATATTTTCGGTATGAAACGTCGTAATTTGAAACTGAAAATAGGTGCAGAGAGTCAGAATTCGGCTCAAAAATCATGCTCAGGAGTCAAATTTCCGACATTTCAGACATTTTGAAAACTGCATGGGGGTTTGGGCAAAATATGACCCATCGCCGTTTACAGTAATTGGCATATTTTCGGTATGAAACGTCGTAATTTGAAACTGAAAATAGGTGCAGAGAGTCAGAATTCGGATAAAAAATCACGCTCAGGAGTCAAATTTCCGACATTTCAGACATTTCAAAAACTGCAGGGGGGTTTGGGCAAAATATGACCCATCGCCGTTTACAGTAATTGGCATATTTTCGGTATGAAACGTCGTAATTTGAAACTGAAAATAGGTGCAGAGAGTCAGAATTCGGATAAAAAATCATGCTC
Organism: Procambarus clarkii; assembly: GCF_040958095.1. NCBI lineage: Eukaryota > Metazoa > Arthropoda > Malacostraca > Decapoda > Cambaridae > Procambarus > Procambarus clarkii. The sequence goes on from NW_027189197.1 coordinate 309,693, forward strand.
AGAAGTCAAATTTCCGACATATCAGACATTTTGAAAACTGTATGGGGGTTTGGGCAAAATATGACCCATCGCTGTTTTCAGTAATTGGCATATTTTCGGTATGAAACGTCGTAATTTGAAACTGAAAATAGGTGCAGAGATTCAGAATTTGGCTCAAAAATCACGCTCAGGAGTCAAATTTCCGACATTTCAGACATTTTGAAAACTGCAGGGGGGTTAGGGCAAAATATGACCCATCGCCGTTTTCAGTAATTGGCATATTTTCGGTATAAAAAGTCGTAATTTGAAACTGAAAATAGGTGCAGAGAGTCAGAATTCGGATAAAAAATCGCGCTCAGGAGTCAAATTTCCGACATTTCACACATTTTGAAAACTGCAGGGGGGTTTGGGCAAAATATGACCCATCGCCGTTTACAGTAATTGGCATATTTTCGCAATGAAACGTCGTAATTTGAAACTGAAAATAGGTGCAGAGAGTCAGAATTCGGCTCAAAAATCACGCTCAGGAGTCAAATTTCCGACATTTCAGATATTTTAAAAACTGCAGGGGGGTTTGGGCAAAATATGACCCATCGCTGTTTTCAGTAATTGGCATATTTTCGGTATGAAACGTCGTAATTTGAAACTAAAAATAGGTGCAGAGAGTCAGAATTCGGCTCAAAAATCACTCTCAGGAGTCAAATTTCCGACATTTCAGACATTTTGAAAACTCCAGGGGGGTTTGGGCAAAATATGACCCATCGCCGTTTTCAGTAATTGGCATATTTTCGGTATGAAACGTCGTAATTTGAAACTGAAAATAGGTGCAGAGAGTCAGAATTCGGATAAAAAATCACGCTCAGGAGTCAAATTTCCGACATTTCAGACATTTTGAAAACTGCAGGGGGGTTTGGGCAAAATATGACCCATCGCTGTTTACAGTAATTGGCATATTTTCGGTATGAAACGTCGTAATTTGAAACTGAAAATAGGTGCAGAGAGTCAGAATTTGGATAAAAAATCATGCTCAGGAGTCAAATTTCCGACATATCAGACATTCTGAAAACTGCAGGGGGGTTTGGGCAAAATATGACCCATCGCTGTTTTCAGTAATTGGCATATTTTCGGTATGAAACGTCGTAATTTGAAACTGAAAATAGGTGCAGAGAGTCAGAATTCGGATAAAAAATCACGCTCAGGAGTCAAATTTCCGACATTTCAGACATTTCAAAAACTGCAGGGGGGTTTGGGCAAAATATGACCCATCGCCGTTTACAGTAATTGGCATATTTTCGGTATGAAACGTCGTAATTTGTAACTGAAAATAGGTGCAGAGAGTCAGAATTCGGATAAAAAATCATGCTCAGAAGTCAAATTTCCGACATATCAGACATTTTGAAAACTGCAGGGGGGTTTGGGCAAAATATGACCCATCGCTGTTTTCAGTAATTGGCATATTTTCGGTATGAAACGTAGTAATTTGAAACTGAAAATAGGTACAGAGAGTCAGAATTCGGATAAAAAATCACGCTCAGGATTCAAATTTCCGACATTTCAGACATTTTGAAAACTGCAGGGGGGTTTGGGCAAAATATGACCCATCGCCGTTTTCAGTAATTGGCATATTTTCGGTATAAAAAGTCGTAATTTGAAACTGAAAATAGGTGCAGAGAGTCAGAATTCGGCTCAAAAATCACGCTCAGAAGTCAAATTTCAGACATTTCAGACATTTTGAAAACTGCAGGGGGGTTTGGGCAAAATATGACCCATCGGCTTTTTCAGTAATTGGCATATTTTCGGTATAAAAAGTCGTAATTTGAAACTGAAAATAGGTGCAGAGAGTCAGAATTCGGATAAAAAATCACGCTCAGGAGTCAAATTTCCGACATTTCAGACATTTTGAAAACTGCAGGGGGGGTTTGGGCAAAATATGACCAATCGCCGTTTAAAGTAATTGGCATATTTTCGATATGAAACGTCGTAATTTGAAACTGAAAATAGGTGCAGAGATTCAGAATTTGTCTAAAAAATCACGCTCAGGAGTAAAATTTCCGACATTTTAGACATTATGAAAACTGCAGGGGGGTTAGGGCAAAATATGACCCATCGCCGTTTTCAGTAATTGGCATATTTTCGGTATAAAAAGTCGTAATTTGAAACTGAAAATAGGTGCAGAGAGTCAGAATTCGGATAAAAAATCACGCTCAGGAGTCAAATTTCCGACATTTCACACATTTTGAAAACTGCAGGGGGGTTTGGGCAGAATATGACCCATCGCCGTTTACAGTAATTGGCATATTTTCGGTATGAAACGTCGTAATTTGAAACTGAAAATAGGTGCAGAGAGTCAGAATTCGGATAAAAAATCATGCTCAGGAGTCAAATTTCCGACATATCAGACATTCTGAAAACTGCAGGGGGGTTTGGGCAAAAAGTGACCCATCGCTGTTTTCAGTAATTGGCATATTTTCGGTATGAAACGTCGTAATTTGAAACTGAAAATAGGTGCAGAGAGTCAGAATTCGGATAAAAAATCATGCTCAGGAGTCAAATTTCCGACATTTCAGACATTTCAAAAACTGCAGGGGGGTTTGGGCAAAATATGACCCATCGCCGTTTACAGTAATTGGCATATTTTCGGTATGAAACGTCGTAATTTGAAACTGAAAATAGGTGCAGAGAGTCAGAATTCGGATAAAAAATCATGCTCAGAAGTCAAATTTCCGACATATCAGACATTTTGAAAACTGCATGGGGGTTTGGGCAAAATATGACCCATCGCTGTTTTCAGTAATTGGCATATTTTCGGTATGAAACGTCGTAATTTGAAACTGAAAATAGGTGCAGAGATTCAGAATTTGGCTCAAAAATCACGCTCAGGAGTCAAATTTCCGACATTTCAGACATTTTGAAAACTGCAGGGGGGTTAGGGCAAAATATGACCCATCGCCGTTTTCAGTAATTGGCATATTTTCGGTATAAAAAGTCGTAATTTGAAACTGAAAATAGGTGCAGAGAGTCAGAATTCGGATAAAAAATCGCGCTCAGGAGTCAAATTTCCGACATTTCACACATTTTGAAAACTGCAGGGGGGTTTGGGCAAAATATGACCCATCGCCGTTTACAGTAATTGGCATATTTTCGCAATGAAACGTCGTAATTTGAAACTGAAAATAGGTGCAGAGAGTCAGAATTCGGCTCAAAAATCACGCTCAGGAGTCAAATTTCCGACATTTCAGATATTTTAAAAACTGCAGGGGGGTTTGGGCAAAATATGACCCATCGCCGTTTTCAGTAATTGGCATATTTTCGGTATGAAACGTCGTAATTTGAAACTAAAAATAGGTGCAGAGAGTCAGAATTCGGCTCAAAAATCATGCTCAGGAGTCAAATTTCCGACATTTCAGACATTTTGAAAACTGCATGGGAGTTTGGGCAAAATATGACCCATCGCCGTTTACAGTTATTAGCATATTTTCGGTATGAAACGTCGTAATTTGAAACTGGAAATAGGTGCAGAGAGTCAGAATTCGGATAAAAAATCATGCTCAGGAGTCAAATTTCCGACATATCAGACATTCTGAAAACTGCAGGGGGGTTTGGGCAAAAAGTGACCCATCGCTTTTTTCAGTAATTGGCATATTTTCGGTATGAAACGTCGTAATTTGAAACTGAAAATAGGTGCAGAGAGTCAGAATTCGGATAAAAAATCACGCTCAGGAGTCAAATTTCCGACATTTCAGACATTTCAAAAACTGCAGGGGGGTTTGGGCAAAATATGACCCATCGCCGTTTACAGTAATTGGCATATTTTCGGTATGAAACGTCGTAATTTGAAACTGAAAATAGGTGCAGAGAGTCAGAATTCGGATAAAAAATCATGCTCAGAAGTCAAATTTCCGACATATCAGACATTTTGAAAACTGCATGGGGGTTTGGGCAAAATATGACCCATCGCTGTTTTCAGTAATTGGCATATTTTCGGTATGAAACGTCGTAATTTGAAACTGAAAATAGGTGCAGAGAGTCAGAATTCGGATAAAAAATCACGCTCAGGATTCAAATTTCCGACATTTCAGACATTTTGAAAACTGCAGGGGGGTTTGGGCAAAATATGACCCATTGCCGTTTTCAGTAATTGGCATATTTTCGGTAAAAAAAACTCGTAATTTGAAACTGAAAATAGGTGCAGAGAGTCAGAATTCGGCTCAAAAATCACGCTCAGGAGTCAAATTTCCGATATTTCAGACATTTTGAAAACTGCAGGGGGGTTTGGGCAAAATATGACCCATCGGCTTTTTCAGTTATTGGCATATTTTAGGTATAAAAAGTCGTAATTTGAAACTGAAAATAGGTGTAGAGAGTCAGAATTCGGATAAAAAATCACGCTCAGGAGTCAAATTTCCGACATTTTCGACATTTTGAAAACTGCAGGGGGGGTTTCGGCAAAATATGACCCATCGCTTTTACAGTAATTGGCATATTTTCGATATGATACGTCGTAATTTGAAACTGAAAATAGGTGCAGAGATTCAGAATTTGGCTCAAAAATCACGCTCAGGAATCAAATTTCCGACATTTCAGACATTTTGAAAACTGCAGGGGGGTTAGGGCAAAATATGACCCATCGCCGTTTTCAGTAATTGGCATATTTTCGGTATAAAAAGTCGTAATTTGAAACTGAAAATAGGTGCAGAGAGTCAGAATTCGGATAACAAATCACGCTCAGGAGTCAAATTTCCGACAAATCAGACATTTTGAAAACTGCAGGGGGGTTTGGGCAAAATATGACCCATCGCCGTTTACAGTAATTGGCATATATTCGGTATGGAACGTCGTAATTTGAAACTGAAAATAGGTGCAGAGAGTCAGAATTCGGCTCAAAAATCACACTCAGGAGTCAAATTTCCGACATTTCAGACATTTTAAAAACTGCAGGGGGGGGGGGGGGTTTGGGCAAAATATGACCCATCGCCGTTTACAGTAAATGGCATATTTTCGGTATGAAACGTCGTAATTTGAAACTGAAAATAGGTGCAGAGAGTCAGAATTCGGATAAAAAATCATGCTCAGAAGTCAAATTTCCGACATATCAGACATTTTGAAAACTGCAGGGGGGTTTGGGCAAAATATGACCCATCGCTGTCTTCAGTAATTGGCATATTTTCGGTATGAAACGTCGTAACTTGAAACAGAAAATAGGTGCAGAGCGTCAGAATTCGGATAAAAAATCACGCTCAGGATTCAAATTTCCGACATATCAGACATTTTGAAAACTGCAGGGGGGTTTGGGCAAAATATGACCCATTGCCGTTTTCAGTAATTGGCATATTTTCGGTAAAAAAAAGTCGTAATTTGAAACTGAAAATAGGTGCAGAGAGTCAGAATTCGGCTCAAAAATCACTCTCAGGAGTCAAATTTCCGACATTTCAGACATTTTGAAAACTCCAGGGGGGTTTGGGCAAAATATGACCCATCGCCGTTTTCAGTAATTGGCATATTTTCGTTATAAAAAGTCGTAATTTGAAACTGAAAATAGGTGCAGAGAGTCAGAATTCGGATAAAAAATCACGCTCAGGAGTCAAATTTCCGACATTTCACACATTTTGAAAACTGCAGGAGGGTTTGGGCAAAATATGACCCATCGCCGTTTAGAGTAATTGGCATATTTTCGCAATGAAACGTCGTAATTTGAAACTGAAAATAGGTGCAGAGAGTCAGAATTCGGCTCAAAAATCACGCTTAGGAGTCAAATTTCCGACATTTCAGATATTTTAAAAACTCCAGGGGGGTTTGGGCAAAATATGACCCATCGCCGTTTTCAGTAATTGGCATATTTTCGGTATAAAAAGACGTAATTTGAAACTGAAAATAGGTGCAGAGAGTCAGAATTCGGCTCAAAAATCATGCTCAGGAGTCAAATTTCCGACATTTCAGACATTTTGAAAACTGCAGGGGGGGTTTGGGCAAAATATGACCCATCGCCGTTTAAAGTAATTGGCATATTTTCGATATGAAACGTCGTAATTTGAAACTGAAAATAGGTGCAGAGATTCAGAATTCGGCTCAAAAATCACGCTCAGGAGTCAAATTTCCGACATTTCAGACATTTTGAAAACTGCAGGGGGGGTTTGGGCAAAATATGACCCATCGCCGTTTAAAGTAATTGGCATATTTTCGGTATGAAACTTCGTAATTTGAAACTAAAAATAGGTGCAGAGAGTCAGAATTCGGCTCAAAAATCATGCTCAGGAGTCAAATTTCCGACATTTCATACATTTTGAAAACTGCATGGGGGTTTGGGCAAAATATGACCCATCGCCGTTTACAGTAATTGGCATATTTTCGGTATGAAACGTCGTAATTTGAAACTGAAAATAGGTGCAGAGAGTCAGAATTCGGATAAAAAATCACGCTCAGGAGTCAAATTTCCGACATTTTCGACATTTTGAAAACTGCAGGGGGGGTTTCGGCAAAATATGACCCATCGCTTTTACAGTAATTGGCATATTTTCGATATGATACGTCGTAATTTGAAACTGAAAATAGGTGCAGAGATTCAGAATTTGGCTCAAAAATCACGCTCAGGAATCAAATTTCCGACATTTCAGACATTTTGAAAACTGCAGGGGGGTTAGGGCAAAATATGACCCATCGCCGTTTTCAGTAATTGGCATATTTTCGGTATAAAAAGTCGTAATTTGAAACTGAAAATAGGTGCAGAGAGTCAGAATTCGGATAACAAATCACGCTCAGGAGTCAAATTTCCGACAAATCAGACATTTTGAAAACTGCAGGGGGGTTTGGGCAAAATATGACCCATCGCCGTTTTCAGTAATTGGCATATATTCGGTATGGAACGTCGTAATTTGAAACTGAAAATAGGTGCAGAGAGTCAGAATTCGGCTCAAAAATCACACTCAGGAGTCAAATTTCCGACATTTCAGACATTTTAAAAACTGCAGGGGGGGGGGGGGGTTTGGGCAAAATATGACCCATCGCCGTTTACAGTAAATGGCATATTTTCGGTATGAAACGTCGTAATTTGAAACTGAAAATAGGTGCAGAGAGTCAGAATTCGGATAAAAAATCATGCTCAGAAGTCAAATTTCCGACATATCAGACATTTTGAAAACTGCAGGGGGGTTTGGGCAAAATATGACCCATCGCTGTCTTCAGTAATTGGCATATTTTCGGTATGAAACGTCGTAACTTGAAACAGAAAATAGGTGCAGAGCGTCAGAATTCGGATAAAAAATCACGCTCAGGATTCAAATTTCCGACATATCAGACATTTTGAAAACTGCAGGGGGGTTTGGGCAAAATATGACCCATTGCCGTTTTCAGTAATTGGCATATTTTCGGTAAAAAAAAGTCGTAATTTGAAACTGAAAATAGGTGCAGAGAGTCAGAATTCGGCTCAAAAATCACTCTCAGGAGTCAAATTTCCGACATTTCAGACATTTTGAAAACTCCAGGGGAGTTTGGGCAAAATATGACCCATCGCCGTTTTCAGTAATTGGCATATTTTCGTTATAAAAAGTCGTAATTTGAAACTGAAAATAGGTGCAGAGAGTCAGAATTCGGATAAAAAATCACGCTCAGGAGTCAAATTTCCGACATTTCACACATTTTGAAAACTGCAGGAGGGTTTGGGCAAAATATGACCCATCGCCGTTTAGAGTAATTGGCATATTTTCGCAATGAAACGTCGTAATTTGAAACTGAAAATAGGTGCAGAGAGTCAGAATTCGGCTCAAAAATCACGCTTAGGAGTCAAATTTCCGACATTTCAGATATTTTAAAAACTCCAGGGGGGTTTGGGCAAAATATGACCCATCGCCGTTTTCAGTAATTGGCATATTTTCGGTATAAAAAGTCGTAATTTGAAACTGAAAATAGGTGCAGAGAGTCAGAATTCGGATAAAAAATCACGCTCAGGAGTCAAATTTCCGACATTTCAGACATTTTGAAAACTGCAGGGGGGGTTTGGGCAAAATATGACCCATCGCCGTTTTCAGTAATTGGCATATTTTCGGTATGAAACGTCGTAATTTGAAACTAAAAATAGGTGCAGAGAGTCAGAATTCGGCTCAAAAATCATGCTCAGGAGTCAAATTTCCGACATTTCATACATTTTGAAAACTGCATGGGGGTTTGGGCAAAATATGACCCATCGCCGTTTACAGTAATTGGCATATTTTCGGTATGAAACGTCGTAATTTGAAACTGAAAATAGGTGCAGAGAGTCAGAATTCGGATAAAAAATCATGCTCAGGAGTCAAATTTCCGACATATCAGACATTCTGAAAACTGCAGGGGGGTTTGGGCAAAAAGTGACCCATCGCTGTTTTCAGTAATTGGCATATTTTCGGTATGAAACGTCGTAATTTGAAACTGAAAATAGGTGCAGAGATTCAGAATTCGGATAAAAAATAACGCTCAGGAGTCAAATTTCCGACATTTCAGACATTTCAAAAACTGCAGGGGGGGTTTGGGCAAAATATGACCCATCGCCGTTTAAAGTAATTGGCATATTTTCGGTATGAAACTTCGTAATTTGAAACTAAAAATAGGTGCAGAGAGTCAGAATTCGGCTCAAAAATCATGCTCAGGAGTCAAATTTCCGACATTTCATACATTTTGAAAACTGCATGGGGGTTTGGGCAAAATATGACCCATCGCCGTTTACAGTAATTGGCATATTTTCGGTATGAAACGTCGTAATTTGAAACTGAAAATAGGTGCAGAGAGTCAGAATTCGGATAAAAAATCACGCTCAGGAGTCAAATTTCCGACATTTTCGACATTTTGAAAACTGCAGGGGGGGTTTCGGCAAAATATGACCCATCGCTTTTACAGTAATTGGCATATTTTCGATATGATACGTCGTAATTTGAAACTGAAAATAGGTGCAGAGATTCAGAATTTGGCTCAAAAATCACGCTCAGGAATCAAATTTCCGACATTTCAGACATTTTGAAAACTGCAGGGGGGTTAGGGCAAAATATGACCCATCGCCGTTTTCAGTAATTGGCATATTTTCGGTGTAAAAAGTCGTAATTTGAAACTGAAAATAGGTGCAGAGAGTCAGAATTCGGATAACAAATCACGCTCAGGAGTCAAATTTCCGACAAATCAGACATTTTGAAAACTGCAGGGGGGTTTGGGCAAAATATGACCCATCGCCGTTTTCAGTAATTGGCATATATTCGGTATGGAACGTCGTAATTTGAAACTGAAAATAGGTGCAGAGAGTCAGAATTCGGCTCAAAAATCACACTCAGGAGTCAAATTTCCGACATTTCAGACATTTTAAAAACTGCAGGGGGGGGGGGGGGGGTTTGGGCAAAATATGACCCATCGCCGTTTACAGTAAATGGCATATTTTCGGTATGAAACGTCGTAATTTGAAACTGAAAATAGGTGCAGAGAGTCAGAATTCGGATAAAAAATCATGCTCAGAAGTCAAATTTCCGACATATCAGACATTTTGAAAACTGCAGGGGGGTTTGGGCAAAATATGACCCATCGCTGTCTTCAGTAATTGGCATATTTTCGGTATGAAACGTCGTAACTTGAAACAGAAAATAGGTGCAGAGCGTCAGAATTCGGATAAAAAATCACGCTCAGGATTCAAATTTCCGACATATCAGACATTTTGAAAACTGCAGGGGGGTTTGGGCAAAATATGACCCATTGCCGTTTTCAGTAATTGGCATATTTTCGGTAAAAAAAAGTCGTAATTTGAAACTGAAAATAGGTGCAGAGAGTCAGAATTCGGCTCAAAAATCACTCTCAGGAGTCAAATTTCCGACATTTCAGACATTTTGAAAACTCCAGGGGAGTTTGGGCAAAATATGACCCATCGCCGTTTTCAGTAATTGGCATATTTTCGTTATAAAAAGTCGTAATTTGAAACTGAAAATAGGTGCAGAGAGTCAGAATTCGGATAAAAAATCACGCTCAGGAGTCAAATTTCCGACATTTCACACATTTTGAAAACTGCAGGAGGGTTTGGGCAAAATATGACCCATCGCCGTTTAGAGTAATTGGCATATTTTCGCAATGAAACGTCGTAATTTGAAACTGAAAATAGGTGCAGAGAGTCAGAATTCGGCTCAAAAATCACGCTTAGGAGTCAAATTTCCGACATTTCAGATATTTTAAAAACTCCAGGGGGGTTTGGGCAAAATATGACCCATCGCCGTTTTCAGTAATTGGCATATTTTCGGTATAAAAAGTCGTAATTTGAAACTGAAAATAGGTGCAGAGAGTCAGAATTCGGATAAAAAATCACGCTCAGGAGTCAAATTTCCGACATTTCAGACATTTTGAAAACTGCAGGGGGGGTTTGGGCAAAATATGACCCATCGCCGTTTTCAGTAATTGGCATATTTTCGGTATGAAACGTCGTAATTTGAAACTAAAAATAGGTGCAGAGAGTCAGAATTCGGCTCAAAAATCATGCTCAGGAGTCAAATTTCCGACATTTCATACATTTTGAAAACTGCATGGGGGTTTGGGCAAAATATGACCCATCGCCGTTTACAGTAATTGGCATATTTTCGGTATGAAACGTCGTAATTTGAAACTGAAAATAGGTGCAGAGAGTCAGAATTCGGATAAAAAATCATGCTCAGGAGTCAAATTTCCGACATATCAGACATTCTGAAAACTGCAGGGGGGTTTGGGCAAAAAGTGACCCATCGCTGTTTTCAGTAATTGGCATATTTTCGGTATGAAACGTCGTAATTTGAAACTGAAAATAGGTGCAGAGAGTCAGAATTCGGATAAAAAATAACGCTCAGGAGTCAAATTTCCGACATTTCAGACATTTCAAAAACTGCAGGGGGGTTTGGGCAAAATATGACCCATCGCCGTTTACAGTAATTGGCATATTTTCGGTATGAAACGTCGTAATTTGAAACTGAAAATAGGTGCAGAGAGTCAGAATTCGGATAAAAAATCATGCTCAGAAGTCAAATTTCCGACATATCAGACATTTTGAAAACTGCATGGGGGTTTGGGCAAAATATGACCCATCGCTGTTTTCAGTAATTGGCATATTTTCGGTATGAAACGTCGTAATTTGAAACTGAAAATAGGTGCAGAGATTCAGAATTTGGCTCAAAAATCACGCTCAGGAGTCAAATTTCCGACATTTCAGACATTTTGAAAACTGCAGGGGGGTTAGGGCAAAATATGACCCATCGCCGTTTTCAGTAATTGGCATATTTTCGGTATAAAAAGTCGTAATTTGAAACTGAAAATAGGTGCAGAGAGTCAGAATTCGGATAAAAAATCGCGCTCAGGAGTCAAATTTCCGACATTTCACACATTTTGAAAACTGCAGGGGGGTTTGGGCAAAATATGACCCATCGCCGTTTACAGTAATTGGCATATTTTCGCAATGAAACGTCGTAATTTGAAACTGAAAATAGGTGCAGAGAGTCAGAATTCGGCTCAAAAATCACGCTCAGGAGTCAAATTTCCGACATTTCAGATATTTTAAAAACTGCAGGGGGGTTTGGGCAAAATATGACCCATCGCCGTTTTCAGTAATTGGCATATTTTCGGTATGAAACGTAGTAATTTGAAACTAAAAATAGGTGCAGAGAGTCAGAATTCGGCTCAAAAATCATGCTCAGGAGTCAAATTTCCGACATTTCAGACATTTTGAAAACTGCATGGGGGTTTGGGCAAAATATGACCCATCGCCGTTTACAGTAATTGGCATATTTTCGGTATGAAACGTCGTAATTTGAAACTGAAAATAGGTGCAGAGAGTCAGAATTCGGATAAAAAATCATGCTCAGGAGTCAAATTTCCGACATATCAGACATTCTGAAAACTGCAGGGGGGGTTTGGGCAAAAAGTGACCCATCGCTGTTTTCAGTAATTGGCATATTTTCGGTATGAAACGTCGTAATTTGAAACTGAAAATAGGTGCAGAGAGTCAGAATTCGGATAAAAAATCACGCTCAGGAGTCAAATTTCCGACATTTCAGACATTTCAAAAACTGCAGGGGGGTTTGGGCAAAATATGACCCATCGCCGTTTACAGTAATTGGCATATTTTCGGTATGAAACGTCGTAATTTGAAACTGAAAATAGGTGCAGAGAGTCAGAATTCGGATAAAAAATCATGCTCAGAAGTCAAATTTCCGACATATCAGACATTTTGAAAACTGCATGGGGGTTTGGGCAAAATATGACCCATCGCTGTTTTCAGTAATTGGCATATTTTCGGTATGAAACGTCGTAATTTGAAACTGAAAATAGGTGCAGAGAGTCAGAATTCGGATAAAAAATCACGCTCAGGATTCAAATTTCCGACATTTCAGACATTTTGAAAACTGCAGGGGGGTTTGGGCAAAATATGATCCATTGCCGTTTTCAGTAATTGGCATATTTTCGGTAAAAAAAACTCGTAATTTGAAACTGAAAATAGGTGCAGAGAGTCAGAATTCGGCTCAAAAATCACGCTCAGGAGTCAAATTTCCGATATTTTAGACATTTTGAAAACTGCAGGGGGGTTTGGGCAAAATATGACCCATCGGCTTTTTCAGTTATTGGCATATTTTCGGTATAAAAAGTCGTAATTTGAAACTGAAAATAGGTGCAGAGAGTCAGAATTCGGATAAAAAATCACGCTCAGGAGTCAAATTTCCGACATTTCCGACATTTTGAAAACTGCAGGGTGGGTTTCGGCAAAATATGACCCATCGCTTTTACAGTAATTGGCATATTTTCGATATGATACGTCGTAATTTGAAACTGAAAATAGGTGCAGAGATTCAGAATTTGGCTCAAAAATCACGATCAGGAATCAAATTTCCGACATTTCAGACATTTTGAAAACTGCAGGGGGGTTAGGGCAAAATATGACCCATCGCCGTTTTCAGTAATTGGCATATTTTCGGTATAAAAAGTCGTAATTTGAAACTGAAAATAGGTGCAGAGAGTCAGAATTCGGATAACAAATCACGCTCAGGAGTCAAATTTCCGACAAATCAGACATTTTGAAAACTGCAGGGGGGTTTGGGCAAAATATGACCCATCGCCGTTTACAGTAATTGGCATATATTCGGTATGGAACGTCGTAATTTGAAACTGAAAATAGGTGCAGAGAGTCAGAATTCGGCTCAAAAATCACACTCAGGAGTCAAATTTCCGACATTTCAGACATTTTAAAAACTGCAGGGGGGGGGGGGGGGTTTGGGCAAAATATGACCCATCGCCGTTTACAGTAAATGGCATATTTTCGGTATGAAACGTCGTAATTTGAAACTGAAAATAGGTGCAGAGAGTCAGAATTCGGATAAAAAATCATGCTCAGAAGTCAAATTTCCGACATATCAGACATTTTGAAAACTGCAGGGGGGTTTGGGCAAAATATGACCCATCGCTGTCTTCAGTAATTGGCATATTTTCGGTATGAAACGTCGTAATTTGAAACTGAAAATAGGTGCAGAGAGTCAGAATTCGGATAAAAAATCACGCTCAGGATTCAAATTTCCGACATATCAGACATTTTGAAAACTGCAGGGGGGTTTGGGCAAAATATGACCCATTGCCGTTTTCAGTAATTGGCATATTTTCGGTAAAAAAAAGTCGTAATTTGAAACTGAAAATAGGTGCAGAGAGTCAGAATTCGGCTCAAAAATCACTCTCAGGAGTCAAATTTCCGACATTTCAGACATTTTGAAAACTCCAGGGGGGTTTGGGCAAAATATGACCCATCGCCGTTTTCAGTAATTGGCATATTTTCGGTATAAAAAGTCGTAATTTGAAACTGAAAATAGGTGCAGAGAGTCAGAATTCGGATAAAAAATCACGCTCAGGAGTCAAATTTCCGACATTTCACACATTTTGAAAACTGCAGGAGGGTTTGGGCAAAATATGACCCATCGCCGTTTAGAGTAATTGGCATATTTTCGCAATGAAACGTCGTAATTTGAAACTGAAAATAGGTGCAGAGAGTCAGAATTCGGCTCAAAAATCACGCTCAGGAGTCAAATTTCCGACATTTCAGATATTTTAAAAACTGCAGGGGGGTTTGGGCAAAATATGACGCATCACCGTTTTCAGTAATTGGCATATTTTCGGTATGAAACGTCGTAATTTGAAACTGAAAATAGGTGCAGAGAGTCAGAATTCGGCTCAAAAATCTTGCTCAGGAGTCAAATTTCCGACATTTCAGACATTTTGAAAACTGCAGGGGGGTTTGGGCAAAATATGACCCATCGCCGTTTTTAGTAATTGGCATATTTTCGGTATAAAAAGTCGTAATTTGAAACTGAAAATAGGTGCAGAGAGTCAGAATTCGGCTCAAAAATCACTCTCAGGAGTCAAATTTTCGACATTTCAGACATTTTGAAAACTCCAGGGGGGTTTGGGCAAAATATGACCCATCGCCGTTTTCAGTAATTGGCATATTTTCGGCATAAAAACTCGTAATTTGAAACTGAAAATAGGTGCAGAGAGTCAGAATTCGGATAAAAAATCACGCTCAGGAGTCAAATTTCCGACATTTCACACATTTTGAAAACTGCAGGAGGGTTTGGGCAAAATATGACCCATCGCCGTTTACAGTAATTGGCATATTTTCGCAATGAAACGTCGTAATTTGAAACTGAAAATAGGTGCAGAGAGTCAGAATTCGGCTCAAAAATCACGCTCAGGAGTCAAATTTCCGACATTTCAGATATTTTAAAAACTGCAGGGGGGTTTGGGCAAAATATGACCCATCGCTGTTTACAGTAATTGGCATATTTTCGGTATGAAACGTAGTAATTTGAAACTGAAAATAGGTGCAGAGAGTCAGAATTCGGATAAAAAATCATGCTCAGGAGTCAAATTTCCGACATTTCAGACATTTTGAAAACTGCAGCGGGGGGGGGGGGGGGTTTGGGCAAAATATGACCCATCGCCGTTTACAGTAATTGGCATATTTTCGCTATGAAACGTCGTAATTTGAAACTGAAAATAGGTGCAGAGAGTCAGCATTCGGCTCAAAAATCACACTCAGGAGTCAAATTTCCGATATTTCAGACATTTTGCAAACTGCAGGGGGGTTTGGGCAAAATATGACCCATCGGCTTTTTCAGTTATTGGCATATTTTCGGTATAAAAAGTCGTAATTTGAAACTGAAAATAGGTGCAGAGAGTCAGAATTCGGATAAAAAATAACGCTCAGGAGTCAAATTTCCGACATTTCAGACATTTTAAAATCTGCAGGGGGGGTTTCGGCAAAATATGACCCATCGCTTTTATAGTAATTGGCATATTTTCGATATGATACGTCGTAATTTGAAACTGAAAATAGGTGATGAGATTCAGAATTTGGCTCAAAAATCACGCTCAGGAATCATATTTCCGACATTTCAGACATTTTGAAAACTGCAGGGGGGTTAGGGCAAAATATGACCCATCGCCGTTTTCAGTAATTGGCATATTTGCGGTATAAAAAGTCGTAATTTGAAACTGAAAATAGGTGCAGAGAGTCAGAATTCGGATAACAAATCACGCTCAGGAGTCAAATTTCCGACAAATCAGACATTTTGAAAACTGCAGGGGGGTTTGGGCAAAATATGACCCATCGCCGTTTACAGTAATTGGCATATATTCGGTATGGAACGTCGTAATTTGAAACTGAAAATGGGTGCAGAGAGTCAGATTCGGCTCAAAAATCACACTCAGGAGTCAAATTTCCGACAATTCAGACATTTTAAAAACTGCAGGGGGGGGGGGGGGGTTTCGGCAAAATATGACCCATCGCCGTTTACAGTAAATGGCATATTTTCGGTATGAAACGTCGTAATTTGAAACTGAAAATAGGTGCAGAGAGTCAGAATTCGGATAAAAAATCATGCTCAGAAGTCAAATTTCCGACATATCAGACATTTTGAAAACTGCAGGGGGGTTTGGGCAAAATATGACCCATTGCCGTTTTCAGTAATTGGCATATTTTCGGTAAAAAAAAGTCGTAATTTGAAACTGAAAATAGGTGCAGAGAGTCAGAATTCGGCTCAAAAATCACTCTCAGGAGTCAAATTTCCGACATTTCAGACATTTTGAAAACTCCAGGGGGGTTTGGGCAAAATATGACCCACCGCCGTTTTCACTAATTGGCATATTTTCGGCATAAAAACTCGTAATTTGAAACTGAAAATAGGTGCAGAGAGTCAGAATTCGGATAAAAAATCACGCTCAGGAGTCAAATTTCCGACATTTCACACATTTTGAAAACTGCAGGAGGGTTTGGGCAAAATATAACCCATCGCCGTTTACAGTAATTGGCATATTTTCGCAATGAAACGTCGTAATTTGAAACTGAAAATAGGTGCAGAGAGTCAGAATTCGGCTCAAAAATCACGCTCAGGAGTCAAATTTCCGACATTTCGAATATTTTAAAAACTGCAGGGGGGTTTGGGCAAAATATGACCGATCACCGTTTTCAGTAATTGGCATATTTTCGGTATGAAACGTCGTAATTTGAAACTAAAAATAGGTGCAGAGAGTCAGAATTCGGCTAAAAAATCTTGCTCAGGAGTCAAATTTCCGACATTTCAGACATTTTGAAAACTGCAGGGGGGTTTGGGCAAAATATGATCCCATCGCTGTTTACAGTAATTGGCATATTTTCGGTATGAAACGTCGTAATTTGAAACTGAAAATAGGTGCAGAGAGTCAGAATTCGGATAAAAAATCATGCTCAGGAGTCAAATTTCCGACATATCAGACATTCTGAAAACTGCAGGGGGGTTGGGCAAAAAATGACCCATCGCTGTTTTCAGTAATTGGCATATTTTCGTTATGAAACGTCGTAATTTGAAACTGAAAATAGGTGCAGAGAGTCAGAATTCGGAAAAAAAATCACGCTCAGGAGTCAAATTTCCGACATTTCAGACATTTCAAAAACTGCAGGGGGGTTTGGGCAAAATATGACCCATCGCCGTTTACAGTAATTGGCATATTTTCGGTATGAAACGTCGTAATTTGAAACTGAAAATAGGTGCAGAGAGTCAGAATTCGGATAAAAAATCATGCTCAGAAGTCAAATTTCCGACATATCAGACATTTTGAAAACTGCAGGGGGGTTTGGGCAAAATATGACCCATCGCTGTTTTCAGTAATTGGCATATTTTCGGTATGAAACGTAGTAATTTGAAACTGAAAATAGGTACAGAGAGTCAGAATTCGGATAAAAAATCACGCTCAGGATTCAAATTTCCGACATTTCAGACATTTTGAAAACTGCAGGGGGGTTTGGGCAAAATATGACCCATCGCCGTTTTCAGTAATTGGCATATTTTCGGTATAAAAAGTCGTAATTTGAAACTGAAAATAGGTGCAGAGAGTCAGAATTCGGCTCAAAAATCACGCTCAGAAGTCAAATTTCCGACATTTCAGACATTTTGAAAACTGCAGGGGGGTTTGGGCAAAATATGACCCATCGGCTTTTTCAGTAATTGGCATATTTTCGGTATAAAAAGTCGTAATTTGAAACTGAAAATAGGTGCAGAGAGTCAGAATTCGGGTAAAAAATCACGCTCAGGAGTCAAATTTCCGACATTTCAGACATTTTGAAAACTGCAGGGGGGGTTTGGGCAAAATATGACACATCGCCGTTTACAGTAATTGGCATATTTTCGATATGAAACGTCGTAATTTGAAACTGAAAATAGGTGCAGAGATTCAGAATTTGGCTCAAAAATCACGCTCAGGAGTCAAATTTCCGACATTTCAGATATTTTAAAAACTGCAGGGGGGTTTCGGCAAAATATGACCCATCGCTGTTTTCAGTAATTGGCATATTTTCGGTATGAAACATCGTAATTTGAAACTAAAAATAGGTGCAGAGAGTCAGAATTCGGCTCAAAAATCATGCTCAGGAGTCAAATTTCCGACATTTCAGACATTTTGAAAACTGCAGGGGGGTTTGGGCAAAATATGACCCATCGCCGTTTACAGTAATTGGCATATTTTCGGTATGAAACGTCGTAATTTGAAACTGAAAATAGGTGCAGAGAGTCAGAATTCGGATAAAAAATCATGCTCAGGAGTCAAATTTCCGACATATCAGACATTCTGAAAACTGCAGGGGGGTTTGGGCAAAAAATGACCCATCGCTGTTTTCAGTAATTGGCATATTTTCGGTATGAAACGTCGTAATTTGAAACTGAAAATAGGTGCAGAGAGTCAGAATTCGGATAAAAAATCATGCTCAGAAGTCAAATTTCCGACATATCAGACATTTTGAAAACTGCAGGGGGGTTTGGGCAAAATATGACCCATCGCTGTTTTCAGTAATTGGCATATTTTCGGTATGAAACGTAGTAATTTGAAACTGAAAATAGGTACAGAGAGTCAGAATTCGGATAAAAAATCACGCTCAGGATTCAAATTTCCGACATTTCAGACATTTTGAAAACTGCAGGGGGGTTTGGGCAAAATATGACCCATCGCCGTTTTCAGTAATTGGCATATTTTCGGTATAAAAAGTCGTAATTTGAAACTGAAAATAGGTGCAGAGAGTCAGAATTCGGCTCAAAAATCACGCTCAGAAGTCAAATTTCCGACATTTCAGACATTTTGAAAACTGCAGGGGGGTTTGGGCAAAATATGACCCATCGGCTTTTTCAGTAATTGGCATATTTTCGGTATAAAAAGTCGTAATTTGAAACTGAAAATAGGTGCAGAGAGTCAGAATTCGGGTAAAAAATCACGCTCAGGAGTCAAATTTCCGACATTTCAGACATTTTGAAAACTGCAGGGGGGGGTTTGGGCAAAATATGACACATCGCCGTTTACAGTAATTGGCATATTTTCGATATGAAACGTCGTAATTTGAAACTGAAAATAGGTGCAGAGATTCAGAATTTGGCTCAAAAATCACGCTCAGGAGTCAAATTTCCGACATTTCAGATATTTTAAAAACTGCAGGGGGGTTTGGGCAAAATATGACCCATCGCTGTTTTCAGTAATTGGCATATTTTCGGTATGAAACATCGTAATTTGAAACTAAAAATAGGTGCAGAGAGTCAGAATTCGGCTCAAAAATCATGCTCAGGAGTCAAATTTCCGACATTTCAGACATTTTGAAAACTGCAGGGGGGTTTGGGCAAAATATGACCCATCGCCGTTTACAGTAATTGGCATATTTTCGGTATGAAACGTCGTAATTTGAAACTGAAAATAGGTGCAGAGAGTCAGAATTCGGATAAAAAATCATGCTCAGGAGTCAAATTTCCGACATATCAGACATTCTGAAAACTGCAGGGGGGTTTGGGCAAAAAATGACCCATCGCTGTTTTCAGTAATTGGCATATTTTCGGTATGAAACGTCGTAATTTGAAACTGAAAATAGGTGCAGAGAGTCAGAATTCGGATAAAAAATCACGCTCAGGAGTCAAATTTCCGACATTTCAGACATTTCAAAAACTGCAGGGGGGTTTGGGCAAAATATGACCCATCGCCGTTTACAGTAATTGGCATATTTTTGGTATGAAACGTAGTAATTTGAAACTGAAAATAGGTGCAGAGAGTCAGAATTCGGATAAAAAATCATGCTCAGAAGTCAAATTTCCGACATATCAGACATTTTGAAAACTGCAGGGGGGTTTGGGCAAAATATGACCCATCGCTGTTTTCAGTAATTGGCATATTTTCGGTATGAAACGTCGTAATTTGAAACTGAAAATAGGTGCAGAGTCAGAATTCGGATAAAAAATCACGCTCAGGATTCAAATTTCCGACATTTCAGACATTTTGAAAACTGCAGGGGGGTTTGGGCAAAATATGACCCATTGCCGTTTTCAGTAATTGGCATATTTTCGGTAAAAAAAAGTCGTAATTTGAAACTGAAAATAGGTGCAGAGAGTCAGAATTCGGCTCAAAAATCACTCTCAGGAGTCAAATTTACGACATTTCAGACATTTTGAAAACTCCAGGGGGGTTTGGGCAAAATATGACCCATCGCCGTTTTCAGTAATTGGCATATTTTCGGTATAAAAAGTCGTAATTTGAAACTGAAAATAGGTGCAGAGAGTCAGAATTCGGATAAAAAATCACGCTCAGGAGTCAAATTTCCGACATTTCACACATTTTGAAAACTGCAGCGGGGTTTGGGCAAAATATGACCCATCGCCGTTTACAGTAATTGGCATATTTTCGCAATGAAACGTCGTAATTTGAAACTGAAAATAGGTGCAGAGAGTCAGAATTCGGCTCAAAAATCATGCACAGGAGTCAAATTTCCGACATTTCAGATATTTTAAAAACTGCAGGGGGGTTTGGGCAAAATATGACCCATCACCGTTTTCAGTAATTGGCATATTTTCGGTATGAAACGTCGTAATTTGAAACTAAAAATAGGTGCAGAGAGTCAGAATTCGGCTCAAAAATCTTGCTCAGGAGTCAAATTTCCGACATTTCAGACATTTTGAAAACTGCAGGGGGGATGGGCAAAATATGACCCATCGCTGTTTACAGTAATTGGCATATTTTCGGTATGAAACGTCGTAATTTGAAACTGAAAATAGGTGCAGAGAGTCAGAATTCGGATAAAAAATCATGCTCAGGAGTGAAATTTCCGACATATCAGACATTCTGAAAACTGCAGGGGGGTTTGGGCAAAAAATGACCTATAGCTGTTTTCAGTAATTGGCATATTTTCGGTATGAAACGTCGTAATTTGAAACTGAAAATAGGTGCAGAGAGTCAGAATTCGGATAAAAAATCACGCTCAGGAGTCAAATTTCCGACAATTCAGACATTTCAAAAACTGCAGGGGTGGTTTGGGCAAAATATGACCCATCGCCGTTTACAGTAATTGGCATATTTTCGGTATGAAACGTCGTAATTTGAAACTAAAAATAGGTGCAGAGAGTCAGAATTCGGATAAAAAATCATGCTCAGAAGTCATATTTCCGACATATCAGACATTTTGAAAACTGCAGGGGGGTTTGGGCAAAATATGACACATCGCTGTTTTCAGTAATTGGCATATTTTCGGTATGAAACGTAGTAATTTGAAACTGAAAATAGGTACAGAGAGTCAGAATTCGGATAAAAAATCACGCTCAGGAGTCAAATTTCCGACATTTCAGACATTTTGAAAACTGCAGGGGGGTTTGGGCAAAATATGACCCATCGCCGTTTTCAGTAATTGGCATATTTTCGGTATAAAAAGTCGTAATTTGAAACTGAAAATAGGTGCAGAGAGTCAGAATTCGGCTCAAAAATCACGCTCAGAAGTCAAATTTCCGACATTTCAGACATTTTGAAAACTGCAGGGGGGGTTTGGGCAAAATATGACCCATCGGGTTTTTCAGTAATTGGCATATTTTCGGTATAAAAAGTCGTAATTTGAAACTGAAAATAGGTGCAGAGAGTCAGAATTCGGATAAAAAATCACGCTCAGGAGTCAAATTTCCGACATTTCAGACATTTTGAACACTGCAGGGGGGTTTGGGCAAAATATGACCCATCGCCGTTTACAGTAATTGGCATATTTTCGATATGAAACGTCGTAATTTGAAACTGAAAATAGGTGCAGAGATTCAGAATTTGGCTCAAAAATCACGCTCAGGAGTCAAATTACCGACATTTCAGACATTTTGAAAACTGCAGGGGGGTTAGGGCAAAATATGACCCATCGCCGTTTTCAGTAATTGGCATATTTTCGGTATAAAAAGTCGTAATTTGAAACTGAAAATAGGTGAAGAGAGTCAGAATTCGGATAAAAAATCACGCTCAGGAGTCAAATTTCCGACATTTCACACATTTTGAAAACTGCAGGGGGGTTTGGGCAAAATATGACCCATCGCCGTTTTCAGTAATTGGCATATTTTCGGTATGAAACGTCGTAATTTGAAACTGAAAATAGGTGCAGAGAGTCAGAATTCGGATAAAAAATCATGCTCAGGAGTCAAATTTCCGACATATCAGACATTCTGAAAACTGCAGGGGGGTTTGGGCAAAAAATGACCCATCGCTGTTTTCAGTAATTGGCATATTTTCGGTATGAAACGTCGTAATTTGAAACTGAAAATAGGTGCAGAGAGTCAGAATTCGGATAAAAAATCACGCTCAGGAGTCAAATTTCCGACATTTCAGACATTTCAAAAACTGTAGGGGGGTTTGGGCAAAATATGACCCATCGCCGTTTACAGTAATTGGCATATTTTCGGTATGAAACGTCGTAATTTGAAACTGAAAATAGGTGCAGAGAGTCAGAATTCGGATAAAAAATCATGCTCAGAAGTCAAATTTCCGACATATCAGACATTTTGAAAACTGCAGGGGGGTTTGGGCAAAATATGACCCATCGCTGTTTTCAGTAATTGGCATATTTTCGGTATGAAACGTCGTAATTTGAAACTGAAAATAGGTGCAGAGAGTCAGAATTCGGATAAAAAATCACGCTCAGGATTCAAATTTCCGACATTTCAGACATTTTGAAAACTGCAGGGGGTTTGGGCAAAATATGACCCATTGCCGTTTTCAGTAATTGGCATATTTTCGGTAAAAAAAAGTCGTAATTTGAAACTGAAAATAGGTGCAGAGAGTCAGAATTCGGATCAAAAATCACGCTCAGGAGTCAAATTTCCGACATTTCAGACATTTTGAACACAGCAGGGGGGGTTTGGGCAAAATATGACCCATCGCCGTTTACAGTAATTGGCATATTTTCGCAATGAAACGTCGTAATTTGAAACTGAAAATAGGTGCAGAGAGTCAGCATTCGGCTCAAAAATCACGCTCAGGAGTCAAATTTCCGACATTTCAGATATTTTAAAAACTGCAGGGGGGTTTGGGCAAAATATGACCCATCACCGTTTTCAGTAATTGGCATATTTTCGGTATGAAACGTCGTAATTTGAAACTGAAAATAGGTGCAGAGAGTCAGAATTCGGATAAAAAATCATGCTCAGGAGTCAAATTTCCGACATATCAGACATTCTGAAAACTGCAGGGGGGTTTGGGCAAAAAATGACCCATCGCTGTTTTCAGTAATTGGCATATTTTCGGTATGAAACGTCGTAATTTGAAACTGAAAATAGGTGCAGAGAGTCAGAATTCGGATAAAAAATCACGCTCAGGAGTCAAATTTCCGACATTTCAGACATTTCAAAAACTGCAGGGGGGTTTGGGCAAAATATGACCCATCGCCGTTTACAGTAATTGGCATATTTTCGGTATGAAACGTCGTAATTTGAAACTGAAAATAGGTGCAGAGAGTCAGAATTCGGATAAAAAATCATGCTCAGAAGTCAAATTTCCGACATATCAGACATTTTGAAAACTGCAGGGGGGTTTGGGCAAAATATGACCCATCGCTGTTTTCAGTAATTGGCATATTTTCGGTATGAAACGTCGTAATTTGAAACTGAAAATAGGTGCAGAGAGTCAGAATTCGGATAAAAAATCACGCTCAGGATTCAAATTTCCGACATTTCAGACATTTTGAAAACTGCAGGGGGTTTGGGCAAAATATGACCCATTGCCGTTTTCAGTAATTGGCATATTTTCGGTAAAAAAAAGTCGTAATTTGAAACTGAAAATAGGTGCAGAGAGTCAGAATTCGGATCAAAAATCACGCTCAGGAGTCAAATTTCCGACATTTCAGACATTTTGAACACAGCAGGGGGGGTTTGGGCAAAATATGACCCATCGCCGTTTACAGTAATTGGCATATTTTCGCAATGAAACGTCGTAATTTGAAACTGAAAATAGGTGCAGAGAGTCAGCATTCGGCTCAAAAATCACGCTCAGGAGTCAAATTTCCGACATTTCAGATATTTTAAAAACTGCAGGGGGGTTTGGGCAAAATATGACCCATCACCGTTTTCAGTAATTGGCATATTTTCGGTATGAAACGTCGTAATTTGAAACTGAAAATAGGTGCAGAGAGTCAGAATTCGGATAAAAAATCATGCTCAGGAGTCAAATTTCCGACATATCAGACATTCTGAAAACTGCAGGGGGGTTTGGGCAAAAAATGACCCATCGCTGTTTTCAGTAATTGGCATATTTTCGGTATGAAACGTCGTAATTTGAAACTGAAAATAGGTGCAGAGAGTCAGAATTCGGATAAAAAATCACGCTCAGGAGTCAAATTTCCGACATTTCAGACATTTCAAAAACTGCAGGGGGGGTTTGGGCAAAATATGACCCATCGCCGTTTACAGTAATTGGCATATTTTCGGTATGAAACGTCGTAATTTGAAACTGAAAATAGGTGCAGAGAGTCAGAATTCGGATAAAAAATCATGCTCAGAAGTCAAATTTCCGACATATCAGACATTTTGAAAACTGCAGGGGGGTTTGGGCAAAATATGACCCATCGCTGTTTTCAGTAATTGGCATATTTTCGGTATGAAACGTCGTAATTTGAAACTGAAAATAGGTGAAGAGAGTCAGAATTCGGATAAAAAATCACGCTCAGGAGTCAAATTTCCGACATTTCACACATTTTGAAAACTGCAGGGGGGTTTGGGCAAAATATGACCCATCGCCGTTTACAGTAATTGGCATATTTTCGCAATGAAACGTCGTAATTTGAAACTGAAAATAGGTGCAGAGAGTCAGAATTCGGCTCAAAAATCACGCTCAGGAGTCAAATTTCCGACATTTCAGATATTTTAAAAATTGCAGGGAGGTTTGGGCAAAATATGACCCATCACCGTTTTCAGTAATTGGCATATTTTCGGTATGAAACGTCGTAATTTGAAACTAAAAATAGTTGCAGAGAGTCAGAATTCGGCTAAAAAATCATGCTCAGGAGTCAAATTTCCGACATTTCAGACATTTTGAAAACTGCAGGGGGGTTTGGGCAAAATATGACCCATCGCTGTTTTCAGTAATTGGCATATTTT
Organism: Procambarus clarkii; assembly: GCF_040958095.1. NCBI lineage: Eukaryota > Metazoa > Arthropoda > Malacostraca > Decapoda > Cambaridae > Procambarus > Procambarus clarkii. The sequence continues at coordinate 334,559 of NW_027189197.1, forward strand.
CGGTATGAAACGTAGTAATTTGAAACTGAAAATAGGTACAGAGAGTCAGAATTCGGATAAAAAATCACGCTCAGGATTCAAATTTCCGACATTTCAGACATTTGTTAAACTGCAGGGGGGTTTGGGCAAAATATGATCCATCGCCGTTTACAGTAATTGGCATATTTTCGATATGAAACGTCGTAATTTGAAACTGAAAATAGGTGCAGAGATTCAGAATTCGGCTCAAAAATCACGCTCAGGAGTCAAATTTCCGACATTTCAGACATTTTGAAAACTGCAGGGGGGTTAGGGCAAAATATGACCCATCGCCGTTTTCAGTAATTGGCATATTTTCGGTATAAAAAGTCGTAATTTGAAACTGAAAATAGGTGGAGAGAGTCAGAATTCGGATAAAAAATCACGCTCAGGAGTCAAATTTCCGACATTTCACACATTTTGAAAACTGCATGGGGGGTTTGGGCAAAATATGACCCATCGCCGTTTACAGTAATTGGCATATTTTCGCAATGAAACGTCGTAATTTGAAACTGAAAATAGGTGCAGAGAGTCAGAATTCGGCTCAAAAATCACGCTCAGGAGTCAAATTTCCGACATTTCAGATATTTTAAAAACTGCAGGGGGGTTTGGGCAAAATATGACCCATCGCCGTTTTCAGTAATTGGCATATTTTCGGTATGAAACGTCGTAATTTGAAACTAAAAATAGGTGCATAGAGTCAGAATTCGGCTCAAAAATCATGCTCAGTAGTGAAATTTCCGACATTTCAGACATTTTGAAAACTGCAGGGGGGTTTGGGCAAAATATGACCCATCGCCGTTTACAGTAATTGGCATATTTTCGGTATGAAACGTCGTAATTTGAAACTGAAAATAGGTGCAGAGAGTCAGAATTCGGATAAAAAATCATGCTCAGGAGTCAAATTTCCGACATATCAGACATTCTGAAAACTGCAGGGGGGTTTGGGCAAAAAATGACCCATCGCTGTTTTCAGTAATTGGCATATTTTCGGTATGAAACGTCGTAATTTGAAACTGAAAATAGGTGCAGAGAGTCAGAATTCGGATAAAAAATCACGCTCAGGAGTCAAATTTCCGACATTTCAGACATTTCAAAAACTGCAGGGGGGTTTGGGCAAAATATGACCCATCGCCGTTTACAGTAATTGGCATATTTTCGGTATGAAACGTCGTAATTTGAAACTGAAAATAGGTGCAGAGAGTCAGTATTCGGATAAAATATCATGCACAGAAGTCAAATTTCCGACATATCAGACATTTTGAAAACTGCAGGGGGGTTTGGGCAAAATATGACCCATCGCTGTTTTCAGTAATTGGCATATTTTCGGTATGAAACGTCGTAATTTGAAACTGAAAATAGGTGCAGAGAGTCAGAATTCGGATAAAAAATCACGCTCACGATTAAAATTTCCGACATTTCAGACATTTTGAAAACTGCAGGGGGGTTTGGGCAAAATATGACCCATTGCCGTTTTCAGTAATTGGCATATTTTCGGTAAAAAAAAGTCGTAATTTGAAACTGAAAATAGGTGCAGAGAGTCAGAATTCGGCTCAAAAATCACTCTCAGGAGTCAAATTTCCGACATTTCAGACATTTTGAAAACTGCAGGGGGGTTTGGGCAAAATATGACCCATCACCGTTTTCAGTAATTGGCATATTTTCGGTATGAAACGTCGTAATTTGAAACTAAAAATAGGTGCAGAGAGTCAGAATTCGGATACAAAATCACGCTCAGGAGTCAAATTTCCGACATTTCAGACATTTCAAAAACTGCAGGGGGGTTTGGGCAAAATATGACCCATCGCTGTTTTCAGTAATTGGCATATTTTCGGTATGAAACGTTGTAATTTGAAACTGAAAATAGGTACAGAGAGTCAGAATTCGGCTCAAAAATCACGCTCAGAAGTCAAATTTCCGACATTTCAGACATTTTGAAAACTGCAGGGGGGGTTTGGGCAAAATATGACCCATCGGGTTTTTCAGTAATTGGCATATTTTCGGTATAAAAAGTCGTAATTTGAAACTGAAAATAGGTGCAGAGAGTCAGAATTCGGATAAAAAATCACGCTCAGGAGTCAAATTTCCGACATTTCAGACATTTTGAAAACTGCAGGGGGGGTTTGGGCAAAATATGACCCATCGCCGTTTACAGTAATTGGCATATTTTCGATATGAAACGTCGTAATTTGAAACTGAAAATAGGTGCAGAGATTCAGAATTTGGCTCAAAAATCACGCTCAGGAGTCAAATTACCGACATTTCAGACATTTTGAAAACTGCAGGGGGGTTAGGGCAAAATATGACCCATCGCCGTTTTCAGTAATTGGCATATTTTCGGTATAAAAAGTCGTAATTTGAAACTGAAAATAGGTGCAGAGAGTCAGAATTCGGATAAAAAATCACGCTCAGGAGTCAAATTTCCGACATTTCACACATTTTGAAAACTGCAGGGGGGTTTGGGCAAAATATGACCCATCGCCGTTTACAGTAATTGGCATATTTTCGCAATGAAACGTCGTAATTTGAAACTGAAAATAGGTGCAGAGAGTCAGAATTCGGCTCAAAAATCACGCTCAGGAGTCAAATTTCCGACATTTCAGATATTTTAAAAACTGCAGGGGGGTTTGGGCAAAATATGACCCATCACCGTTTTCAGTAATTGGCATATTTTCGGTATGAAACGTCGTAATTTGAAACTAAAAATAGGTGCAGAGAGTCAGAATTCGGCTCAAAAATCATGCTCAGGAGTCAAATTTCCGACATTTCAGACATTTTGAAAACTGCAATGGGGTTTGGGCAAAATATGACCCATCGCCGTTAACAGTAATTGGCATATTTTCGGTATGAAACGTCGTAATTTGAAACTGAAAATACGTGCAAAGAGTCAGAATTCGGATAAAAAATCATGCTCAGGAGTCAAATTTCCGACATATCAGACATTCTGAAAACTGCAGGGGGGTTTGGGCAAAAAATGACCCATCGCTGTTTTCAGTAATTGGCATATTTTCGGTTTGAAACGTCGTAATTTGAAACTGAAAATAGGTGCAGAGAGTCAGAATTCGGATAAAAAATCACGCTCAGGAGTCAAATTTCCGACATTTCAGACATTTCAAAAACTGCAGGGGGGTTTGGGCAAAATATGACCTATCGCCGTTTACAGTAATTGGCATATTTTCGGTATGAAACGTCGTAATTTGAAACTGAAAATAGGTGCAGAGAGTCAGAATTCGGATAAAAAATCATGCTCAGAAGTCAAATTTCCGACATATCAGACATTTTGAAAACTGCAGGGGGGTTTGGGCAAAATATGACCCATCGCTGTTTTCAGTAATTGGCATATTTTCGGTATGAAACGTCGTAATTTGAAACTGAAAATAGGTGCAGAGAGTCAGAATTCGGATAAAAAATCACGCTCAGGATTCAAATTTCCGACATTTCAGACATTTTGAAAACTGCAGGGGGGTTTGGGCAAAATATGACCCATTGCCGTTTTCAGTAATTGGCATATTTTCGGTAAAAAAAAGTCGTAATTTGTAACTGAAAATAGGTGCAGAGAGTCAGAATTCGGATAAAAAAACACGCTCAGGAGTCAAATTTCCGACATTTCACACATTTTGAAAACTGCAGGGGGGTTTGGGCAAAATATGACCCATCGCCGTTTACAGTAATTGGCATATTTTCGCAATGAAACGTCGTAATTTGAAACTGAAAATAGGTGCAGAGAGTCAGAATTCGGCTAAAAAATCTTGCTCAGGACTCAAATTTCCGACATTTCAGACATTTTGAAAACTGCAGGGGGGTTTGGGCAAAATATGACCCATCGCTGTTTACAGTAATTGGCATATTTTCGGTATGAAACGTCGTAATTTGAAACTGAAAATAGGTGCAGAGAGTCAGAATTCGGATAAAAAATCATGCTCAGGAGTGAAATTTCCGACATATCAGACATTCTGAAAACTGCAGGGGGGTTTGTGCAAAAAATGACCCATCGCTGTTTTCAGTAATTGGCATATTTTCGGTATGAAACGTCGTAATTTGAAACTGAAAATAGGTGCAGAGAGTCAGAATTCGGATACAAAATCACGTTCAGGAGTCAAATTTCCGACATTTCAGACATTTCAAAAACTGCAGGGGGTTTGGGCAAAATATGACCCATCGCCGTTTACAGTAATTGGCATATTTTCGGTATGAAACGTCGTAATTTGAAACTGAAAATAGGTGCAGAGAGTCAGAATTCGGATTAAAAATCACGCTCAGGAGTCAAATTTCCGACATTTCACACATTTTGAAAACTGCAGGGGGGTTTGGGCAAAATATGACCCATCGCCGTTTACAGTAATTGGCATATTTTCGCAATGAAACGTCGTAATTTGAAACTGAAAATAGGTGCAGAGAGTCAAAATTCGGCTCAAAAATCACGCTCAGGAGTCAAATTTCCGACATTTCAGATATTTTAAAAACTGCAGGGGGGTTTGGGCAAAATATGACCCATCACCGTTTTCAGTAATTGGCAGATTTTCGGTATGAAACGTCGTAATTTGAAACTAAAAATAGGTGCAGAGAGTCAGAATTCGGCTCAAAAATCATGCTCAGGAGTCAAATTTCCGACATTTCAGACATTTTGAAAACTGCAGGAGGGTTTGGGCAAAATATGACCCATCGCCGTTTACAGTAATTGGCATATTTTCGGTATGAAACGTCGTAATTTGAAACTGAAAATAGGTGCAGAGAGTCAGAATTCGGATAAAAAATCATGCTCAGAAGTCAAATTTCCGACATATCAGACATTTTGAAAACTGCAGGGGGGTTTGGGCAAAATATGACCCATCGCTGTTTTCAGTAATTGGCATATTTTCGGTATGAAACGTCGTAATTTGAAACTGAAAATAGGTGCAGAGAGTCAGAATTCGGATAAAAAATCACGCTCAGGATTCAAATTTCCGACATTTCAGACATTTTGAAAACTGCAGGGGGGTTTGGGCAAAATATGACCCATTGCCGTTTTCAGTAATTGGCATATTTTCGGTAAAAAAAGTCGTAATTTGTAACTGAAAATAGGTGCAGAGAGTCAGAATTCGGATAAAAAATCACGCTCAGGAGTCAAATTTCCGACATTTCACACATTTTGAAAACTGCAGGGGGGTTTGGGCAAAATATGACCCATCGCCGTTTACAGTAATTGGCATATTTTCGCAATGAAACGTCGTAATTTGAAACTGAAAATAGGTGCAGAGAGTCAGAATTCGGCTCAAAAATCTTGCTCAGGAGTCAAATTTCCGACATTTCAGACATTTTGAAAACTGCAGGGGGGTTTGGGCAAAATATGACCCATCGCTGTTTACAGTAATTGGCATATTTTCGGTATGAAACGTCGTAATTTGAAACTGAAAATAGGTGCAGAGAGTCAGAATTCGGATAAAAAATCATGCTCAGGAGTGAAATTTCCGACATATCAGACATTCTGAAAACTGCAGGGGGGTTTGTGCAAAAAATGACCCATCGCTGTTTTCAGTAATTGGCATATTTTCGGTATGAAACGTCGTAATTTGAAACTGAAAATAGGTGCAGAGAGTCAGAATTCGGATACAAAATCACGCTCAGGAGTCAAATTTCCGACATTTCAGACATTTCAAAAACTGCAGGGGGTTTGGGCAAAATATGACCCATCGCCGTTTACAGTAATTGGCATATTTTCGGTATGAAACGTCGTAATTTGAAACTGAAAATAGGTGCAGAGAGTCAGAATTCGGATTAAAAATCACGCTCAGGAGTCAAATTTCCGACATTTCACACATTTTGAAAACTGCAGGGGGGTTTGGGCAAAATATGACCCATCGCCGTTTACAGTAATTGGCATATTTTCGCAATGAAACGTCGTAATTTGAAACTGAAAATAGGTGCAGAGAGTCAAAATTCGGCTCAAAAATCACGCTCAGGAGTCAAATTTCCGACATTTCAGATATTTTAAAAACTGCAGGGGGGTTTGGGCAAAATATGACCCATCACCGTTTTCAGTAATTGGCAGATTTTCGGTATGAAACGTCGTAATTTGAAACTAAAAATAGGTGCAGAGAGTCAGAATTCGGCTCAAAAATCATGCTCAGGAGTCAAATTTCCGACATTTCAGACATTTTGAAAACTGCAGGAGGGTTTGGGCAAAATATGACCCATCGCCGTTTACAGTAATTGGCATTTTTTCGGTATGAAACGTCGTAATTTGAAACTGAAAATAGGTGCAGAGAGTCAGAATTCGGATAAAAAAATCATGCTCAGAAGTCAAATTTCCGACATATCAGACATTTTGAAAACTGCAGGGGGGTTTGGGCAAAATATGACCCATCGCTGTTTTCAGTAATTGGCATATTTTCGGTATGAAACGTAGTAATTTGAAACTGAAAATAGGTACAGAGAGTCAGAATTCGGATAAAAAATCACGCTCAGGATTCAAATTTCCGACATTTCAGACATTTTGAAAACTGCAGGGGGGTTTGGGCAAAATATGACCCATCGCCGTTTTCAGTAATTGGCATATTTTCGGTATAAAAAGTCGTAATTTGAAACTGAAAATAGGTGCAGAGAGTCAGAATTCGGCTCAAAAATCACGCTCAGAAGTCAAATTTCCGACATTTCAGACATTTTGAAAACTGAAGGGGGGTTTGGGCAAAATATGACCCATTGGCTATTTCAGTAATTGGCATATTTTCGGTATAAAAAGTCATAATTTGAAACTGAAAATAGGTGCAGAGAGTCAGAATTCGGATAAAAAATCACGCTCAGGAGTCAAATTTCCGACATTTCAGACATTTTGAAAACTGCAGGGGGGGGTTTGGGCAAAATATGACCCATCGCCGTTTACAGTAATTGGCATATTTTCGATATGAAACGTCGTAATTTGAAACTGAAAATAGGTGCAGAGATTCAGAATTTGTCTAAAAAATCACGCTCAGGAGTCAAATTTCCGACATTTCAGACATTTTGAAAACTGCAGGGGGGTTAGGGCAAAATATGACCCATCGCCGTTTTCAGTAATTGGCATATTTTCGGTATAAAAAGTCGTAATTTGAAACTGAAAATAGGTGCAGAGAGTCAGAATTCGGATAACAAATCAGGCTCAGGAGTCAAATTTCCGACATTTCAGACATTTTGAAAACTGCAGGGGGGTTTGGGCAAAATATGACCCATCGCCGTTTACAGTAATTGGCATATTTTCGCAATGAAACGTCGTAATTTGAAACTGAAAATAGGTGCAGAGAGTCAGAATTCGGCTCAAAAATCACGCTCAGGAGTCAAATTTCCGACATTTCAGATATTTTAAAAACTGCAGGGGGGTTTGGGCAAAATATGACCCATCGCCGTTTTCAGTAATTGGCATATTTTCGGTATGAAACGTCGTAATTTAAAACTAAAAATAGGTGCAGAGAGTCAGAATTCGGCTCAAAAATCATGCTCAGGAGTCAAATTTCCGACATTTCAGACATTTTGAAAACTGCAGGGGGGTTTGGGCAAAATATGACCCATCGCCGTTTACAGTAATTGGCATATTTTCGGTATGAAACGTCGTAATTTGAAACTGAAAATAGGTGCAGAGAGTCAGAATTTGGATAAAAAATCATGCTCAGGAGTCAAATTTCCGACATATCAGACATTCTGAAAACTGCAGGGGGGTTTGGGCAAAAAATGACCCATCGCTGTTTTCAGTAATTGGCATATTTTCGGTATGAAACGTCGTAATTTGAAACTGAAAATAGGTGCAGAGAGTCAGAATTCGGATAAAAAATCACGCTCAGGAGTCAAATTTCCGACATTTCAGACATTTCAAAAACTGCAGGGGGGTTTGGGCAAAATATCACCCATCGCCGTTTACAGTAATTGGAATATTTTCGGTATGAAACGTCGTAATTTGAAACTGAAAATAGGTGCAGAGAGTCAGAATTCGGATAAAAAATCATGCTCAGAAGTCAAATTTCCGACATATCAGACATTTTGAAAACTGCAAGGGGGTTTGGGCAAAATATGACCCATCGCTGTTTTCAGTAATTGGCATATTTTCGGTATGAAACGTCGTAATTTGAAACTGAAAATAGGTGCAGAGAGTCAGAATTCGGATAAAAAACCACGCTCAGGATTCAAACTTCCGACATTTCAGACATTTTGAAAACTGCAGGGGGGTTTGTGCAAAATATGACCCATTGCCGTTTTCAGTAATTGGCATATTTTCGGTAAAAAAAAGTCGTAATTTGAAACTAAAAATAGGTGCAGAGAGTCAGAATTCGGCTCAAAAATCACTCTCAGGAGTCAAATTTCCGACATTTCAGAGATTTTGAAAACTCCAGGGGGGTTTGGGCAAAATATGACCCATCGCCGTTTTCAGTAATTGGCATATTGTCGGTATAAAAAGTCGTAATTTGAAACTGAAAATAGGTGCAGAGAGTCAGAATTCGGATAAAAAATCACGCTCAGGAGTCAAATTTCCGACATTTCACACATTTTGAAAACTGCAGGGGGGTTTGGGCAAAATATGACCCATCGCCGTTTACAGAAATTGGCATATTTTCGCAATGAAACGTCGTAATTTGAAACTGAAAATAGGTGCAGAGAGTCAGAATTCGGCTCAAAAATCACGCACATGAGTCAAATTTCCGACATTTCAGATATTTTAAAAACTGCAGGGGGGTTTGGGCAAAATATGACCCATCACCGTTTTCAGTAATTGGCATATTTTCGGTATGAAACGTCGTAATTTGAAACTAAAAATAGGTCAGAGAGTCAGAATTCGGCTCAAAAATCTTGCTCAGGAGTCAAATTTCCGACATTTCAGACATTTTGAAAACTGCAGGGGGGTTTGGGCAAAATATGACCCATCGCTGTTTACAGTAATTGGCATATTTTCGGTATGAAACGTCGTAATTTGAAACTGAAAATAGGTGCAGAGAGTCAGAATTCGGATAAAAAATCATGCTCAGGAGTGAAATTTCCGACATATCAGACATTCTGAAAACTGCAGGGGGGTTTGGGCAAAAAATGACCCATCGCTGTTTTCAGTAATTGGCATATTTTCGGTATGAAACGTCGTAATTTGAAACTGAAAATAGGTGCAGAGATTCAGAATTCGGATAAAAAATCACGCTCAGGAGTCAAATTTCCGACATTTCAGACATTTCAAAAACTGCAGGGGGGTTTGGGCAAAATATGACCCATCGCCGTTTACAGTAATTGGCATATTTTCGGTATGAAACGTCGTAATTTGAAACTGAAAATAGGTGCAGAGAGTCAGAATTCGGATAAAAAATCATGCTCAGAAGTCAAATTTCCGACATATCAGACATTTTGAAAACTGCAGGGGGGTTTGGGCAAAATATGACCCATCGCTGTTTTCAGTAATTGGCATATTTTCGGTATGAAACGTAGTAATTTGAAACTGAAAATAGGTACAGAGAGTCAGTATTCAGATAAAAAATCACGCTCAGGATTCAAATTTCCGACATTTCAGACATTTTGAAAACTGCAGGGGGGTTTGGGCAAAATATGACCCATCGCCGTTTTCAGTAATTGGCATATTTTCGGTATAAAAAGTCGTAATTTGAAACTGAAAATAGGTCCAGAGAGTCAGAATTCGGCTCAAAAATGACGCTCAGAAGTCAAATTTCCGACATTTCAGACATTTTGAAAACTGCAGGGGGGGTTTGGGCAAAATATGACCCATCGGCTTTTTCAGTAATTGGCAAATTTTCGGTATAAAAAGTCGTAATTTGAAACTGAAAATAGGTGCAGAGAGTCAGAATTCGGATAAAAAATCACGCTCAGAAGTCAAATTTCCGACATTTCAGATATTTTAAAAACTGCAGGGGGGTTTGGGCAAAATATGACCCATCACCGTTTTCAGTAATTGGCATATTTTCGGTATGAAACGTCGTAATTTGAAACTAAAAATAGGTGCAGAGAGTCAGAATTCGGCTCAAAAATCTTGCTCATGAGTCAAATTTCCGACATTTCAGACATTTTGAAAACTGCAGGGGGGTTTGGGCAAAATATGACCCATCGCTGTTTACAGTAATTGGCATATTTTCGGTATGAAACGTCGTAATTTGAAACTGAAAATAGGTGCAGAGAGTCAGAATTCGGATAAAAAATCATGCTCAGGAGTGAAATTTCCGACATATCAGACATTCTGAAAACTGCAGGGGGGTTTGGGCAAAAAATGACCCATCGCTGTTTTCAGTAATTGGCATATTTTCGGTATGAAACGTCGTAATTTGAAACTGAAAATAGGTGCAGAGATTCAGAATTCGGCTCAAAAATCACGCACATGAGTCAAATTTCCGACATTTCAGATATTTTAAAAACTGCAGGGGGGTTTGGGCAAAATATGACCCATCACCGTTTTCAGTAATTGGCATATTTTCGGTATGAAACGTCGTAATTTGAAACTAAAAATAGGTCAGAGAGTCAGAATTCGGCTCAAAAATCTTGCTCAGGAGTCAAATTTCCGACATTTCAGACATTTTGAAAACTGCAGGGGGGTTTGGGCAAAATATGACCCATCGCTGTTTACAGTAATTGGCATATTTTCGGTATGAAACGTCGTAATTTGAAACTGAAAATAGGTGCAGAGAGTCAGAATTCGGATAAAAAATCATGCTCAGGAGTGAAATTTCCGACATATCAGACATTCTGAAAACTGCAGGGGGGTTTGGGCAAAAAATGACCCATCGCTGTTTTCAGTAATTGGCATATTTTCGGTATGAAACGTCGTAATTTGAAACTGAAAATAGGTGCAGAGATTCAGAATTCGGATAAAAAATCATGCTCAGGAGTCAAATTTCCGACATTTCAGACATTTCAAAAACTGCAGGGGGGTTTGGGCAAAATATGACCCATCGCCGTTTACAGTAATTGGCATATTTTCGGTATGAAACGTCGTAATTTGAAACTGAAAATAGGTGCAGAGAGTCAGAATTCGGATAAAAAATCATGCTCAGAAGTCAAATTTCCGACATATCAGACATTTTGAAAACTGCAGGGGGGTTTGGGCAAAATATGACCCATCGCTGTTTTCAGTAATTGGCATATTTTCGGTATGAAACGTAGTAATTTGAAACTGAAAATAGGTACAGAGAGTCAGTATTCAGATAAAAAATCACGCTCAGGATTCAAATTTCCGACATTTCAGACATTTTGAAAACTGCAGGGGGGTTTGGGCAAAATATGACCCATCGCCGTTTTCAGTAATTGGCATATTTTCGGTATAAAAAGTCGTAATTTGAAACTGAAAATAGGTCCAGAGAGTCAGAATTCGGCTCAAAAATGACGCTCAGAAGTCAAATTTCCGACATTTCAGACATTTTGAAAACTGCAGGGGGGGTTTGGGCAAAATATGACCCATCGGCTTTTTCAGTAATTGGCAAATTTTCGGTATAAAAAGTCGTAATTTGAAACTGAAAATAGGTGCAGAGAGTCAGAATTCGGATAAAAAATCACGCTCAGAAGTCAAATTTCCGACATTTCAGATATTTTAAAAACTGCAGGGGGGTTTGGGCAAAATATGACCCATCACCGTTTTCAGTAATTGGCATATTTTCGGTATGAAACGTCGTAATTTGAAACTAAAAATAGGTGCAGAGAGTCAGAATTCGGCTCAAAAATCTTGCTCAGGAGTCAAATTTCCGACATTTCAGACATTTTGAAAACTGCAGGGGGGTTTGGGCAAAATATGACCCATCGCTGTTTACAGTAATTGGCATATTTTCGGTATGAAACGTCGTAATTTGAAACTGAAAATAGGTGCAGAGAGTCAGAATTCGGATAAAAAATCATGCTCAGGAGTGAAATTTCCGACATATCAGACATTCTGAAAACTGCAGGGGGGTTTGGGCAAAAAATGACCCATCGCTGTTTTCAGTAATTGGCATATTTTCGGTATGAAACGTCGTAATTTGAAACTGAAAATAGGTGCAGAGATTCAGAATTCGGATAAAAAATCACGCTCAGGAGTCAAATTTCCGACATTTCAGACATTTTGAAAACTGCAGGGGGGTTTGGGCAAAATATGACCCATCGCGGTTTTCAGTAATTGGCATATTTTCGGTATAAAAAGTCGTAATTTGAAACTGAAAATAGGTCCAGAGAGTCAGAATTCGGCTCAAAAATCACGCTCAGAAGTCAAATTTCCGACATTTCAGACATTTTGAAAACTGCAGGGGGGGTTTGGGCAAAATATGACCCATCGGCTTTTTCAGTAATTGGCATATTTTCGGTATAAAAAGTCGTAATTTGAAACTGAAAATAGGTGCAGAGAGTCAGAATTCGGATAAAAAATCACGCTCAGGAGTCAAATTTCCGACATTTCAGACATTTTGAAAACTGCAGGGGGGGTTTGGCCAAAATATGACCCATCGCCGTTTACAGTAATTGGCATATTTTCGATATGAAACGTCGTAATTTGAAACTGAAAATAGGTGCAGAGATTCAGAATTTGGCTCAAAAATCACGCTCAGGAGTCAAATTACCGACATTTCAGACATTTTGAAAACTGCAGGGGGGTTAGGGCAAAATATGGCCCATCGCCGTTTTCAGTAATTGGCATATTTTCGGTATAAAAAGTCGTAATTTGAAACTGAAAATAGGTGCAGAGAGTCAGAATTCGGATAAAAAATCACGCTCAGGAGTCAAATTTCCGACATTTCACACATTTTGAAAACTGCAGGGGGGTTTGGGCAAAATATGACCCATCGCCGTTTACAGTAATTGGCATATTTTCGCAATGAAACGTCGTAATTTGAAACTGAAAATAGGTGCAGAGAGTCAGAATTCGGCTCAAAAATCACGATCAGGAGTCAAATTTCCGACATTTCAGATATTTTAAAAACTGCAGGGGGGTTTGGGCAAAATATGACCCATCACCGTTTTCAGTAATTGGCATATTTTCGGTATGAAACGTCGTAATTTGAAACTAAAAATAGGTGCAGAGAGTCAGAATTCGGCTCAAAAATCATGTTCAAGAGTCAAATTTCCGACATTTCAGACATTTTTTAAAACTGCAGGGGGGTTTGGGCAAAATATGACCCATCGCCGTTTACAGTAATTGGCATATTTTCGGTATGAAACGTCGTAATTTGAAACTGAAAATAGGTGCAGAGAGTCAGAATTCGGATAAAAAATCATGCTCAGAAGTCAAATTTCCGACATTTCAGACATTTTGAAAACTGCAGGGGGGTTTGGGCAAAATATGACCCATCGCCGTTTTCAGTAATTGGCATATTTTCGGTATAAAAAGTCGTAATTTGAAACTGAAAATAGGTGCAGAGAGTCAGAATTCGGCTCAAAAATCACGCTCAGAAGTCAAATTTCCGACATTTCAGACATTTTGAAAACTGCAGGGGGGTTTGGGCAAAATATGACCCATCGGCTTTTTCAGTAATTGGCATATTTTCGGTATAAAAAGTCGTAATTTGAAACTGAAAATAGGTGCAGAGAGTCAGAATTCGGATAAAAAATCACGCTCAGGAGTCAAATTTCCGACATTTCAGACATTTTGAAAACTGCAGGGGGGGTTTGGGCAAAATATGACCCATCGCCGTTTACAGTAATTGGCATATTTTCGATATGAAACGTCGTAATTTGAAACTGAAAATAGGTGCAGAGATTCAGAATTTGGCTCAAAAATCACGCTCAGGAGTCAAATTTCCGACATTTCAGACATTTTGAAAACTGCAGGGGGGTTAGGGCAAAATATGACCCATCGCCGTTTTCAGTAATTGGCATATTTTCGGTATAAAAAGTCGTAATTTGAAACTGAAAATAGGTGCAGAGAGTCAGAATTCGGATAAAAAACCACGCTCAGGATTCAAACTTCCGACATTTCAGACATTTTGAAAACTGCAGGGGGGTTTGTGCAAAATATGACCCATTGCCGTTTTCAGTAATTGGCATATTTTCGGTAAAAAAAAGTCGTAATTTGAAACTAAAAATAGGTGCAGAGAGTCAGAATTCGGCTCAAAAATCACTCTCAGGAGTCAAATTTCCGACATTTCAGAGATTTTGAAAACTCCAGGGGGGTTTGGGCAAAATATGACCCATCGCCGTTTTCAGTAATTGGCATATTGTCGGTATAAAAAGTCGTAATTTGAAACTGAAAATAGGTGCAGAGAGTCAGAATTCGGATAAAAAATCACGCTCAGGAGTCAAATTTCCGACATTTCACACATTTTGAAAACTGCAGGGGGGTTTGGGCAAAATATGACCCATCGCCGTTTACAGAAATTGGCATATTTTCGCAATGAAACGTCGTAATTTGAAACTGAAAATAGGTGCAGAGAGTCAGAATTCGGCTCAAAAATCACGCACAGGAGTCAAATTTCCGACATTTCAGACATTTTGAAAACTGCAGGGGGGGTTTGGGCAAAATATGACCCATCGCTTTTACAGTAATTGGCATATTTTCGATATGAAACGTCGTAATTTGAAACTAAAAATAGGTGCAGAGAGTCAGAATTCGGCTCAAAAATCTTGATCAGGAGTCAAATTTCCGACATTTCAGACATTTTGAAAACTGCAGGGGGGTTTGGGTAAAATATGACCCATCGCTGTTTACAGTAATTGGCATATTTTCGGTATGAAACGTCGTAATTTGAAACTGAAAATAGGTGCAGAGAGTCAGAATTCGGATAAAAAATCATGCTCAGGAGTGAAATTTCCGACATATCAGACATTCTGAAAACTGCAGGGGGGTTTGGGCAAAATATGACCCATCGCTGTTTTCAGTAATTGGCATATTTTCGGTATGAAACGTAGTAATTTGAAACTGAAAATAGGTACAGAGAGTCAGTATTCGGATAAAAAATCACGCTCAGGATTCAAATTTCCGACATTTCAGACATTTTGAAAACTGCAGGGGGGTTTGGGCAAAATATAACCCATCGCCGTTTTCAGTAATTGGCATATTTTCGGTATAAAAAGTCGTAATTTGAAACTGAAAATAGGTCCAGAGAGTCAGAATTCGGCTCAAAAATCACGCTCAGAAGTCAAATTTCCGACATTTCAGACATTTTGAAAACTGCAGGGGGGGTTTGGGCAAAATATGACCCATCGGCTTTTTCAGTAATTGGCATATTTTCGGTATAAAAAGTCGTAATTTGAAACTGAAAATAGGTGCAGAGAGTCAGAATTCGGATAAAAAATCACGCTCAGGAGTCAAATTTCCGACATTTCAGATATTTTAAAAACTGCAGGGGGGTTTGGGCAAAATATGACCCATCACCGTTTTCAGTAATTGGCATATTTTCGGTATGAAACGTCGTAATTTGAAACTAAAAATAGGTGCAGAGAGTCAGAATTCGGCTCATAAATCTTGCTCAGGAGTCAAATTTCCGACATTTCAGACATTTTGAAAACTGCAGGGGGGTTTGGGCAAAATATGACCCATCGCTGTTTCCAGTAATTGGCATATTTTCGGTATGAAACTTCGTAATTTGAAACTGAAAATAGGTGCAGAGAGTCAGAATTCGGATAAAAAATCATGCTCAGGAGTGAAATTTCCGACATATCAGACATTCTGAAAACTGCAGGGGGGTTTGGGCAAAAAATGACCCATCGCTGTTTTCAGTAATTGGCATATTTTCGGTATGAAACGTCGTAATTTGAAACTGAAAATAGGTGCAGAGATTCAGAATTCGGATAAAAAATCACGCTCAGGAGTCAAATTTCCGACATTTCAGACATTTCAAAAACTGCAGGGGGGTTTGGGCAAAATATGACCCATCGCCGTTTACAGTAATTGGCATATTTTCGGTATGAAAAGTCGTAATTTGAAACTGAAAATAGGTGCAGAGAGTCAGAATTCGGATAAAAAATCATGCTCAGAAGTCAAATTTCCGACATATCAGACATTTTGAAAACTGCAGGGGGGTTTGGGCAAAATATGACCCATCGCTGTTTTCAGTAATTGGCATATTTTCGGTATGAAACGTAGTAATTTGAAACTGAAAATAGGTACAGAGAGTCAGTATTCGGATAAAAAATCACGCTCAGGATTCAAATTTCCGACATTTCAGACATTTTGAAAACTGCAGGGGGGTTTGGGCAAAATATGACCCATCGCCGTTTTCAGTAATTGGCATATTTTCGGTATAAAAAGTCGTAATTTGAAACTGAAAATAGGTCCAGAGAGTCAGAATTCGGCTCAAAAATCACGCTCAGAAGTCAAATTTCCGACATTTCAGACATTTTGAAAACTGCAGGGGGCGTTTGGGCAAAATATGTCCCCTCGGCTTTTTCAGTAATTGGCATATTTTCGGTATAAAAAGTCGTAATTTGAAACTGAAAATAGGTGCAGAGAGTCAGAATTCGGATAAAAAATCACGCTCAGGACTCAAATTTCCGACATTTCAGATATTTTAAAAACTGCAGGGGGGTTTGGGCAAAATATGACCCATCACCGTTTTCAGTAATTGGCATATTTTCGGTATGAAACGTCGTAATTTGAAACTAAAAATAGGTGCAGAGAGTCAGAATTCGGCTCATAAATCTTGCTCAGGAGTCAAATTTCCGACATTTCAGACATTTTGAAAACTGCAGGGGGGTTTGGGCAAAATATGACCCATCGCTGTTTCCAGTAATTGGCATATTTTCGGTATGAAACGTCGTAATTTGAAACTGAAAATAGGTGCAGAGAGTCAGAATTCGGATAAAAAATCATGCTCAGGAGTGAAATTTCCGACATATCAGACATTCTGAAAACTGCAGGGGGGTTTGGGCAAAAAATGACCCATCGCTGTTTTCAGTAATTGGCATATTTTCGGTATGAAACGTCGTAATTTGAAACTGAAAATAGGTGCAGAGATTCAGAATTCGGATAAAAAATCACGCTCAGGAGTCAAATTTCCGACATTTCAAACATTTCAAAAACTGCAGGGGGGTTTATGCAAAATATGACCCATCGCCGTTTACAGTAATTGGCATATTTTCGGTATGAAACGTCGTAATTTGAAACTGAAAATAGGTGCAGAGAGTCAGAATTCGGATAAAAAATCATGCTCAGAAGTCAAATTTCCGACATATCAGACATTTTGAAAACTGCAGGGGGGTTTGGGCAAAATATGACCCATCGCTGTTTTCAGTAATTGGCATATTTTCGGTATGAAACGTAGTAATTTGAAACTGAAAATAGGTACAGAGAGTCAGAATTCGGATAAAAAATCACGCTCAGGATTCAAATTTCCGACATTTCAGACATTTTGAAAACTGCAGGGGGGTTTGGGCAAAATATGACCCATCGCCGTTTTCAGTAATTGGCATATTTTCGGTATAAAAAGTCGTAATTTGAAACTGAAAATAGGTCCAGAGAGTCAGACTTCGGCTCAAAAATCACGCTCAGAAGTCAAATTTCCGACATTTCAGACATTTTGAAAACTGCAGGGGGGGTTTGGGCAAAATATGACCCATCGGCTTTTTCAGTAATTGGCATATTTTCGGTATAAAAAGTCGTAATTTGAAACTGAAAATAGGTGCAGAGAGTCAGAATTCGGATAAAAAATCACGCTCAGGAGTCAAATTTCCGACATTTCAGATATTTTAAAAACTGCAGGGGGGTTTGGGCAAAATATGACCCATCACCGTTTTCAGTAATTGGCATATTTTCGGTATGAAACGTCGTAATTTGAAACTAAAAATAGGTGCAGAGAGTCAGAATTCGGCTCATAAATCTTGCTCAGGAGTCAAATTTCCGACATTTCAGACATTTTGAAAACTGCAGGGGGGTTTGGGCAAAATATGACCCATCGCTGTTTCCAGTAATTGGCATATTTTCGGTATGAAACGTCGTAATTTGAAACTGAAAATAGGTGCAGAGAGTCAGAATTCGGATAAAAAATCATGCTCAGGAGTGAAATTTCCGACATATCAGACATTCTGAAAACTGCAGGGGGGTTTGGGCAAAAAATGACCCATCGCAGTTTTCAGTAATTGGCATATTTTCGGTATGAAACGTCGTAATTTGAAACTGAAAATAGGTGCAGAGATTCAGAATTCGGATAAAAAATCACGCTCAGGAGTCAAATTTCCGACATTTCAGACATTTCAAAAACTGCAGGGGGGTTTGGGCAAAATATGACCCATCGCCGTTTACAGTAATTGGCATATTTTCGGTATGAAACGTCGTAATTTGAAACTGAAAATAGGTGCAGAGAGTCAGAATTCGGATAAAAAATCATGCTCAGAAGTCAAATTTCCGACATATCAGACATTTTGAAAACTGCAGGGGGGTTTGGGCAAAATATGACCCATCGCTGTTTTCAGTAATTGGCATATTTTCGGTATGAAACGTAGTAATTTGAAACTGAAAATAGGTACAGAGAGTCAGAATTCGGATAAAAAATTACGCTCAGGATTCAAATTTCCGACATTTCAGACATTTTGAAAACTGCAGGGGGGTTTGGGCAAAATATGGCCCATCGCCGTTTTCAGTAATTGGCATATTTTCGGTATAAAAAGTCGTAATTTGAAACTGAAAATAGGTCCAGAGAGTCAGAATTCGGCTCAAAAATCACGCTCAGGAGTCAAATTTCCGACATTTCACACATTTTGAAAACTGCAGGGGGGTTTGGGCAAAATATGACCCATCGCCGTTTACAGTAATTGGCATATTTTCGCAATGAAACGTCGTAATTTGAAACTGAAAATAGGTGCAGAGAGTCAGAATTCGGCTCAAAAATCACGCTCAGGAGTCAAATTTCCGACATTTCAGATATTTTAAAAACTGCAGGGGGGTTTGGGCAAAATATGACCCATCACCGTTTTCAGTAATTGGCATATTTTCGGTATGAAACGTCGTAATTTGAAACTAAAAATAGGTGCAGAGAGTCAGAATTCGGCTCAAAAATCATGCTCAGGAGTCAAATTTCCGACATTTCAGACATTTTTTTAAAACTGCAGGGGGGTTTGGGCAAAATATGACCCATCGCCGTTTACAGTAATTGGCATATTTTCGGTATGAAACGTCGTAATTTGAAACTGAAAATAGGTGCAGAGAGTCAGAATTCGGATAAAAAATCATGCTCAGAAGTCAAATTTCCGACATATCAGATATTTTGAAAACTGCAGGGGGGTTTGGGCAAAATATGACCCATCGCTGTTTTCAGTAATTGGCATATTTTCGGTATGAAACGTAGTAATTTGAAACTGAAAATAGGTACAGAGAGTCAGAATTCGGATAAAAAATCACGCTCAGGATTCAAATTTCCGACATTTCAGACATTTTGAAAACTGCAGGGGGGTTTGGGCAAAATATGACCCATCGCCGTTTTTAGTAATTGGCATATTTTCGGTATAAAAAGTCGTAATTTGAAACTGAAAATAGGTGCAGAGAGTCAGAATTCGGATAAAAAATCACGCTCAGGAGTCAAATTTCCGACATTTCAGACATTTTGAAAACTGCAGGGGGGGTTTGGGCAAAATATGACCCATCGCAGTTTACAGTAATTGGCATATTTTCGATATGAAACGTCGTAATTTGAAACTGAAAATAGGTGCAGAGATTCAGAATTTGGCTCAAAAATCACGCTCAGGAGTCAAATTTCCGACATTTCAGACATTTTGAAAACTGCAGGGGGGTTAGGACAAAATATGACCCATCGCCGTTTTCAGTAATTGGCATATTTTCGGTATAAAAAGTCGTAATTTGAAACTGAAAATAGGTGCAGAGAGTCAGAATTCGGATAACAAATCAGGCTCAGGAGTCAAATTTCCGACATTTCAGACATTTTGAAAACTGCAGGGGGGTTTGGGCAAAATATGACCCATCGCCGTTTACAGTAATTGGCATATATTCGGTATGGAACGTCGTAATTTGAAACTGAAAATAGGTGCAGAGAGTCAGAATTCGGCTCAAAAATCACACTCAGGAGTCAAATTTCCGACTTTTCAGACATTTTAAAAACTGCAGGGGGGGTTTGGGCAAAATATGACCCATCGCCGTTTTCAGTAATTGGCATATTTTCGGTATGAAACGTCGTAATTTGAAACTGAAAATTGGTGCAGAGAGTCAGAATTCGGCTCAGTAATCACGCTCAGGAGTCAAATTTCCGACATTTCAGACATTTTGAAAACTGCAGGGGGTTTTGGGCAAAATATGACCCATTGCCGTTTTCAGTAATTGGCATATTTTCGGTAAAAAAAAGTCGTAATTTGAAAGTGAAAATAGGTGCAGAGAGTCAGAATTCGGATAAAAAATCACGCTCAGGAGTCAAATTTCCGACATTTCAGACATTTTCAAAAACTGCAGGGGTGTTTGGGCAAAATATGACCCTTCGCCGTTTACAGTAATTGGCATATTTTTGCAATGAAACGTCGTAATTTGAAACTAAAAATAGGTGCAGGGAGTCAGAATTCGGCTCAAAAATCATGCTCAGGAGTCAAATTTCCGACATTTCAGACATTTTGAAAACTGCAGTGGGGTTTGGGCAAAATATGACCCATCGCCGTTTACAGTAATTGGCATATTTTCGCTATGAAACGTCGTAATATGAAACTGAAAATAGGTGCAGAGAGTCAGAATTCGGATAAAAAATCATGCTCAGGAGTCAAATTTCCGACATATCAGACATTTTGAAAACTGCAGGGGGGGTTTGGGCAAAATATGACCCATCGTTGTTTTCAGTAATTGGCATATTTTCGGTATGAAACGTCGTAATTTGAAACTGAAAATAGGTGCAGAGAGTCAGAGTTCGGATAAAAAATCACGCTCAGGAGTCAAATTTCCGATATTTCAGACATTTTGAAAACTGCAGGGGGGTTTGGGCAAAATATGACCCATCGGCTTTTTCAGTAATTGGCATATTTTCGGTATAAAAAGTCGTAATTTGAAACTGAAAATAGGTGCAGAGAGTCAGTATTTGGATAAAAAATCACGCTCAGGAGTCAAATTTCCGACATTTCAGACATTTTAAAAACTGCAGGGGGGTTTGGGCAAAATATGACCCATCACCGTTTTCAGTAATTGGCATATTTTCGGTATGAAACGTCGTAATTTGAAACTAAAAATAGGTGCAGAGAGTCAGAATTCGGCTCAAAAATCATGCTCAGGAGTCAAATTTCCGACATTTCAGACATTTTTTAAAACTGCAGGGGGGTTTGGGCAAAATATGACCCATCGCCGTTTACAGTAATTGGCATATTTTCGGTATGAAACGTCGTAATTTGAAACTGAAAATAGGTGCAGAGAGTCAGAATTCGGATAAAAAATCATGCTCAGAAGTCAAATTTCCGACATATCAGATATTTTGAAAACTGCAGGGGGGTTTGGGCAAAATATGACCCATCGCTGTTTTCAGTAATTGGCATATTTTCGGTATGAAACGTAGTAATTTGAAACTGAAAATAGGTACAGAGAGTCAGAATTCGGATAAAAAATCACGCTCAGGATTCAAATTTCCGACATTTCAGACATTTTGAAAACTGCAGGGGGGTTTGGGCAAAATATGACCCATCGCCGTTTTCAGTAATTGGCATATTTTCGGTATAAAAAGTCGTAATTTGAAACTGAAAATAGGTGCAGAGAGTCAGAATTCGGATAAAAAATCACGCTCAGGAGTCAAATTTCCGACATTTCAGACATTTTGAAAACTGCAGGGGGGGTTTGGGCAAAATATGACCCATCGCCGTTTACAGTAATTGGCATATTTTCGATATGAAACGTCGTAATTTGAAACTGAAAATAGGTGCAGAGATTCAGAATTTGGCTCAAAAATCACGCTCAGGAGTCAAATTTCCGACATTTCAGACATTTTGAAAACTGCAGGGGGGTTAGGACAAAATATGACCCATCGCCGTTTTCAGTAATTGGCATATTTTCGGTATAAAAAGTCGTAATTTGAAACTGAAAATAGGTGCAGAGAGTCAGAATTCGGATAACAAATCAGGCTCAGGAGTCAAATTTCCGACATTTCAGACATTTTGAAAACTGCAGGGGGGTTTGGGCAAAATATGACCCATCGCCGTTTACAGTAATTGGCATATATTCGGTATGGAACGTCGTAATTTGAAACTGAAAATAGGTGCAGAGAGTCAGAATTCGGCTCAAAAATCACACTCAGGAGTCAAATTTCCGACTTTTCAGACATTTTAAAAACTGCAGGGGGGGTTTGGGCAAAATATGACCTATCGCCGTTTTCAGTAATTGGCATATTTTCGGTATGAAACGTCGTAATTTGAAACTGAAAATTGGTGCAGAGAGTCAGAATTCGGCTCAGTAATCACGCTCAGGAGTCAAATTTCCGACATTTCAGACATTTTGAAAACTGCAGGGGGGTTTGGGCAAAATATGACCCATCGCTGTTTTCAGTAATTGGCATATTTTCGGTATGAAACGTAGTAATTTGAAACTGAAAATAGGTACAGAGAGTCAGAATTCGGATAAAAAATCACGCTCAGGATTCAAATTTCCGACATTTCAGACATTTTGAAAACTGCAGGGGGGTTTGGGCAAAATATGACCCATCGCCGTTTTCAGTAATTGGCATATTTTCGGTATAAAAAGTCGTAATTTGAAACTGAAAATAGGTGCAGAGAGTCAGAATTCGGATAAAAAATCACGCTCAGGAGTCAAATTTCCGACATTTCAGACATTTTGAAAACTGCAGGGAGGGTTTGGGCAAAATATGACCCATCGCCGTTTACAGTAATTGGCATATTTTCGATATGAAACGTCGTAATTTGAAACTGAAAATAGGTGCAGAGATTCAGAATTTGGCTCAAAAATCACGCTCAGGAGTCAAATTTCCGACATTTCAGACATTTTGAAAACTGCAGGGGGGTTAGGACAAAATATGACCCATCGCCGTTTTCAGTAATTGGCATATTTTCGGTATAAAAAGTCGTAATTTGAAACTGAAAATAGGTGCAGAGAGTCAGAATTCGGATAACAAATCAGGCTCAGGAGTCAAATTTCCGACATTTCAGACATTTTGAAAACTGCAGGGGGGTTTGGGCAAAATATGACCCATCGCCGTTTACAGTAATTGGCATATATTCGGTATGGAACGTCGTAATTTGAAACTGAAAATAGGTGCAGAGAGTCAGAATTCGGCTCAAAAATCACACTCAGGAGTCAAATTTCCGACTTTTCAGACATTTTAAAAACTGCAGGGGGGGTTTGGGCAAAATATGACCCATCGCCGTTTTCAGTAATTGGCATATTTTCGGTATGAAACGTCGTAATTTGAAACTGAAAATTGGTGCAGAGAGTCAGAATTCGGCTCAGTAATCACGCTCAGGAGTCAAATTTCCGACATTTCAGACATTTTGAAAACTGCAGGGGGTTTTGGGCAAAATATGACCCATTGCCGTTTTCAGTAATTGGCATATTTTCGGTAAAAAAAAGTCGTAATTTGAAAGTGAAAATAGGTGCAGAGAGTCAGAATTCGGATAAAAAATCACGCTCAGGAGTCAAATTTCCGACATTTCAGACATTTTCAAAAACTGCAGGGGTGTTTGGGCAAAATATGACCCTTCGCCGTTTACAGTAATTGGCATATTTTTGCAATGAAACGTCGTAATTTGAAACTAAAAATAGGTGCAGGGAGTCAGAATTCGGCTCAAAAATCATGCTCAGGAGTCAAATTTCCGACATTTCAGACATTTTGAAAACTGCAGTGGGGTTTGGGCAAAATATGACCCATCGCCGTTTACAGTAATTGGCATATTTTCGCTATGAAACGTCGTAATATGAAACTGAAAATAGGTGCAGAGAGTCAGAATTCGGATAAAAAATCATGCTCAGGAGTCAAATTTCCGACATATCAGACATTTTGAAAACTGCAGGGGGGGTTTGGGCAAAATATGACCCATCGTTGTTTTCAGTAATTGGCATATTTTCGGTATGAAACGTCGTAATTTGAAACTGAAAATAGGTGCAGAGAGTCAGAGTTCGGATAAAAAATCACGCTCAGGAGTCAAATTTCCGATATTTCAGACATTTTGAAAACTGCAGGGGGGTTTGGGCAAAATATGACCCATCGGCTTTTTCAGTAATTGGCATATTTTCGGTATAAAAAGTCGTAATTTGAAACTGAAAATAGGTGCAGAGAGTCAGTATTTGGATAAAAAATCACGCTCAGGAGTCAAATTTCCGACATTTCAGACATTTTAAAAACTGCAGGGGGGGGTTTGGGCAAAATATGACCCATCACTTTTACAGTAATTGGCATATTTTCGATATGATACGTCGTAATTTGAAACTGAAAATAGGTGCAGAGAGTCAGAATTCGGCTCAAAAATCACGCTCAGGAGTCAAATTTCCACCATTTCAGACATTTTGAAAACTGCAGGGGGGTTTGGGCAAAATATGACCCATTGCCGTTTTCAGTAATTGGCATATTTTCGGTAAAAAAATTCGTAATTTGAAACTGAAAATAGGTGCAGAGAGTCAGAATTCGGATAAAAAATCACGCTCAGGAGTCAAATTTCCGACATTTCAGACATTTTGAAAACTGCAGGGGTGTTTGTGCAAAATATGACCCATCGTTGTTTTCAGTAATTGGCATATTTTCGGTATAAAAAGTCGTAATTTGAAACGGAAAATAGGTGCAGAGAGTCAGAATTCGGATAAAAAAATCACGCTCAGGATTCAAATTTCCGACTTTTCAGACATTTTAAAAACTGCAGGGGGGTTTGGGCAAAATATGACCCATCACCGTTTACAGTAATTGGCATATTTTCGGTATGAAACGTCGTAATATGAAACTAAAAATAGGTGCAGAGAGTCAGAATTCGGATAAAAAATCATGCTCAGGAGTCAAATTTCCGACATTTCAGACATTTTGAAAACTGCAGGGGGGTTTGGGCAAAATATGACCCATCGCTGTTTTCAGTAATTGGCATATTTTCGGTATAAAAAGTCGTAATTTGAAACTGAAAATAGGTGCAGAGAGTCAGAATTCGGATAAAAAATCACGCTCAGGAGTCAAATTTCCGACATTTCACACATTTTGAAAACTGCAGGGGGGTTTGGGCAAAATATGACTCCTCACCGTTTTCAGTAATTGGCATATTTTCGGTATGAAACGTCGTAATTTGAAACTGAAAATAGGTGCAGAGAGTCAGAATTCGGCTCAATAATCACGCTCAGGAGTCAAATTTCCGACATTTCAGACATTTTGAAAACTGCAGGGGGGTTTGGGCAAAATATGACCCATTGCCGTTTTCAGTAATTGGCATATTTTCGGTAAAAATAGTCGTAATTTGAAAGTGAAAATAGGTGCAGAGAGTCAGAATTCGGATAACAAATCACGCTCAGGAGTCAAATTTCCGACATTTCAGACATTTTGAAAACTGCAGGGGGGTTTGGGCAAAATATGACCCATCGCCGTTTTCAGTAATTGGCATATTTTCGGTATAAAAAGTCGTAATTTGAAACTGAAAATAGGTGCAGAGAGTCAGAATTCGGATAAAAAATCACGCTCAGAGCCAAATTTCCGACATTTCACACATTTTCAAAAACTGCAGGGGGGTTTGGGCAAAATATGACCCTTCGCCGTTTACAGTAATTGGCATATTTTTGCAATGAAACGTCGTAATTTGAAACTGAAAATAGGTGCAGAGAGTCAGAATTCGGATAAAAAATCATGCTCAGGAGTCAAATTTCCGACATTTCAGACATTTTGAAAACTGCAGGGGGGTTTGGGCAAAATATGACCCATCGCCGTTTATAGTAATTGGCATATTTTCGGTATGAAACGTCGTAATATGAAACTGAAAATAGGTGCAGAGAGTCAGAATTCGAATAAAAAATCATGCTCAGGAGTCAAATTTCCGACATATCAGACATTTTGAAAACTGCAGGGGGGGTTTGGGCAAAATATGACCCATCGTTGTTTTTAGTAATTGGCATATTTTCGGTATGAAACGTCGTAATTTGAAACTGAAAATAGGTGCAGAGAGTCAGAGTTCGGATAAAAAATCACGCTCAGGAGTCAAATTTCCGACATTTCAGACATATTGAAAACTGCAGGGGGGTTTGGGCAAAATATGACCCATCGGCTTTTTCAGTAATTGGCATATTTTCGGTATAAAAAGTCGGAATTTGAAACTGAAAATAGGTGCAGAGAGTCAGAATTTGGATAAAAAATCACGCTCAGGAGTCAAATTTCCGACATTTCAGACATTTTGAAAACTGCAGAGGGGGGTTTGGGCAAAATATGACCCATCGCTTTTACAGTAATTGGCATATTTTCGATATGATACGTCGTAATTTGAAACTGAAAATAGGTGCAGAGAGTCAGAATTCAGCTCAAAAATCACGCTCAGGAGTCAAATTTCCACCATTTCAGACATTTTGAAAACTGCAGGGGGGTTTGGGCAAAATATGACCCATTGCCGTTTTCAGTAATTGGCATATTTTCGGTAAAAAAAGTCGTAATTTGAAACTGAAAATAGGTGCAGAGAGTCAGAATTCGGATATAAAATCACGCTCAGGAGTCAAATTTCCGACATTTCAGACATTTTGAAAACTGCAGGGGTGTTTGGGCAAAATATGACCCATCGCCGTTTTCAGTAATTGGCATATTTTCGGTATAAAAAGTCGTAATTTGAAACTGAAAATAGGTGCAGAGAGTCAGAATTCGGATAAAAAAATCACGCTCAGGATTCAAATTTCCGACATTTCACACATTTTCAAAAACTGCAGGGGGTTTGGGCAAAATATGACCCTTCGCCGTTTACAGTAATTGGCATATTTTAGCAATGAAACGTCGTAATTTGAAACTGAAAATAGGTGCAGAGAGTCAGAATTCGGATAAAAAATCACGCTCAGGAGTCAAATTTCCGACTTTTCAGACATTTTAAAAACTGCAGGGGGGTTTGGGCAAAATATGACCCATCACCGTTTACAGTAATTGGCATAATTTCGGTATGAAACGTCGTAATATGAAACTAAAAATAGGTGCAGAGAGTCAGAATTCGGATAAAAAATCATGCTCAGGAGTCAAATTTCCGACATTTCAGACATTTTGAAAACTGCAGGGGGGTTTGGGCAAAATATGACCCATCGCCGTTTTCAGTAGTTGGCATATTTTCGGTATAAAAAGTCGTAATTTGAAACTGAAAATAGGTGCAGAGAGTCAGAATTCGGATAAAAAATCACGCTCAGGAGTCAAATTTCCGACATTTCACACATTTTGAAAACTGCAGGGGGGTTTGGGCAAAATATGACCCCTCACCGTTTTCAGTAATTGGCATATTTTCGGTATGAAACGTCGTAATTTGAAACTGAAAATAGGTGCAGAGAGTCAGAATTCGGCTCAAAAATCATGTTCAGGAGTCAAATTTCCGACATTTCAGACATTTTGAAAACTGCAGGGGGGTTTGGGCAAAATATGACCCATCGCCGTTTACAGTAATTGGCATATTTTCGGTATGAAACGTCGTAATATGAAACTGAAAATAGGTGCAGAGAGTCAGAATTCGGATAAAAAATCATGCTCAGGAGTCAAATTTCCGACATATCAGACATTTTAAAAACTGCAGGGGGGGTTTGGGCAAAATATGACCCATCGTTGTTTTCAGTAATTGGCATATTTTCGATATGATACGTCGTAATTTGAAACTGAAAAAAGGTGCAGAGAGTCAGAATTCAGCTTAAAAATCACGCTCAGGAGTCAAATTTCCACCATTTCAGACATTTTGAAAACTGCAGGGGGGTTTGGGCAAAATATGACCCATTGCCGTTTTCAGTAATTGGCATATTTTCTGTAAAAAAAGTCGTAATTTGAAACTGAAAATAGGTGCAGAGAGTCAGAATTCGGATAAAAAATTACGCTCAGGAGTCAAATTTCCGACATTTCAGACATTTTGAAAACTGCAGGGGTGTTTGGGCAAAATATGACCCATCGCCGTTTTCAGTAATTGGCATATTTTCGGAATAAAAAGTCGTAATTTGAAACTGAAAATAGGTGCAGAGAGTCAGAATTCGGATAAAAAAATCACGCTCAAGATTCAAATTTCCGACATTTCACACATTTTCAAAAACTGCAGGGGGTTTGGGCAAAATATGACCCTTCGCCGTTTACAGTAATTGGCATATTTTAGCAATGAAACGTCGTAATTTGAAACTGAAAATAGGTGCAGAGAGTCAGAATTCGGCTCAAAAATCACGCTCAGGAGTCAAATTTCCGACTTTTCAGACATTTTAAAAACTGCAGGGGGGTTTGGACAAAATATGACCCATCACCGTTAACAGTAATTAGCATATTTTCGGTATGAAACGTCGTAATATGAAACTAAAAATAGGTGCAGAGAGTCAGAATTCGGATAAAAAATCATGCTCAGGAGTCAAATTTTTGACATTTCAGACATTTTGAAAACTGCAGGGGGGTTTGGGCAAAATATGACCCATCGCCGTTTTCAGTAATTGGCATATTTTCGGTATAAAAAGTCGTAATTTGAAACTGAAAATAGGTGCAGAGAGTCAGAATTCGGATAAAAAATCACGCTCAGGAGTCAAATTTCCGACATTTCACACATTTTGAAAACTGCAGGGGGGTTTGGGCAAAATATGACCCCTCACCGTTTTCAGTAATTGGCATATTTTCGGTATGAAACGTCGTAATTTGAAACTGAAAATAGGTGCAGAGAGTCAGAATTCGGCTCAATAATCACGCTCAGGAGTCAAATTTCCGACATTTCAGACATTTTGAAAACTGCAGGGGGGTTTGGGCAAAATATGACCCATTGCCGTTTTCAGTAATTGGCATATTTTCGGTAAAAATAGTCGTAATTTGAAAGTGAAAATAGGTGCAGAGAGTCAGAATTCGGATAACAAATCACGCTCAGGAGTCAAATTTCCGACATTTCAGACATTTTGAAAACTGCAGGGGGGTTTGGGCAATATATGACCCATCGCCGTTTTCAGTAATTGGCATATTTTCGGTATAAAAAGTCGTAATTTGAAACTGAAAATAGGTGCAGAGAGTCAGAATTCGGATAAAAAATCACGCTCAGAGCCAAATTTCCGACATTTCACACATTTTCAAAAACTGCAGGGGGGTTTGGGCAAAATATGACCCTTCGCCGTTTACAGTAATTGGCATATTTTTGCAATGAAACGTCGTAATTTGAAACTGAAAATAGGTGCAGAGAGTCAGAATTCGGCTCAAAAATCATGCTCAGGAGTCAAATTTCCGACATTTCAGACATTTTGAAAACTGCAGGGGGGTTTGGGCAAAATATGACCCATCGCTGTTTTCAGTAATTGGCATATTTTCGGTATAAAAAGTCGTAATTTGAAACTGAAAATAGGTGCAGAGAGTCAGAATTCGGATAAAAAATCACGCTCAGGAGTCAAATTTCCGACATTTCACACATTTTGAAAACTGCAGGGGGGTTTGGGCAAAATATGACTCCTCACCGTTTTCAGTAATTGGCATATTTTCGGTATGAAACGTCGTAATTTGAAACTGAAAATAGGTGCAGAGAGTCAGAATTCGGCTCAATAATCACGCTCAGGAGTCAAATTTCCGACATTTCAGACATTTTGAAAACTGCAGGGGGGTTTGGGCAAAATATGACCCATTGCCGTTTTCAGTAATTGGCATATTTTCGGTAAAAATAGTCGTAATTTGAAAGTGAAAATAGGTGCAGAGAGTCAGAATTCGGATAACAAATCACGCTCAGGAGTCAAATTTCCGACATTTCAGACATTTTAAAAACTGCAGGGGGGTTTGGGCAAAATATGACCCATCGCCGTTTTCAGTAATTGGCATATTTTCGGTATAAAAAGTCGTAATTTGAAACTGAAAATAGGTGCAGAGAGTCAGAATTCGGATAAAAAATCACGCTCAGAGCCAAATTTCCGACATTTCACACATTTTCAAAAACTGCAGGGGGGTTTGGGCAAAATATGACCCTTCGCCGTTTACAGTAATTGGCATATTTTTGCAATGAAACGTCGTAATTTGAAACTGAAAATAGGTGCAGAGAGTCAGAATTCGGCTCAAAAATCATGCTCAGGAGTCAAATTTCCGACATTTCAGACATTTTGAAAACTGCAGGGGGGTTTGGGCAAAATATGACCCATCGCCGTTTACAGTAATTGGCATATTTTCGGTATGAAACGTCGTAATATGAAACTGAAAATAGGTGCAGAGAGTCAGAATTCGAATAAAAAATCATGCTCAGGAGTCAAATTTCCGACATATCAGACATTTTGAAAACTGCAGGGGGGGTTTGGGCAAAATATGACCCATCGTTGTTTTCAGTAATTGGCATATTTTCGGTATGAAACGTCGTAATTTGAAACTGAAAATAGGTGCAGAGAGTCAGAGTTCGGATAAAAAATCACGCTCAGGAGTCAAATTTCCGACATTTCAGACATATTGAAAACTGCAGGGGGGTTTGGGCAAAATATGACCCATCGGCTTTTTCAGTAATTGGCATATTTTCGGTATAAAAAGTCGGAATTTGAAACTGAAAATAGGTGCAGAGAGTCAGAATTTGGATAAAAAATCACGCTCAGGAGTCAAATTTCCGACATTTCAGACATTTTGAAAACTGCAGAGGGGGGTTTGGGCAAAATATGACCCATCGCTTTTACAGTAATTGGCATATTTTCGATATGATACGTCGTAATTTAAAACTGAAAATAGGTGCAGAGAGTCAGAATTCAGCTCAAAAATCACGCTCAGGAGTCAAATTTCCACCATTTCAGACATTTTGAAAACTGCAGGGGGGTTTGGGCAAAATATGACCCATTGCCGTTTTCAGTAATTGGCATATTTTCGGTAAAAAAAGTCGTAATTTGAAACTGAAAATAGGTGCAGAGAGTCAGAATTCGGATATAAAATCACGCTCAGGAGTCAAATTTCCGACATTTCAGACATTTTGAAAACTGCAGGGGTGTTTGGGCAAAATATGACCCATCGCCGTTTTCAGTAATTGGCATATTTTCGGTATAAAAAGTCGTAATTTGAAACTGAAAATAGGTGCAGAGAGTCAGAATTCGGATAAAAAATCACGCTCAGGAGTCAAATTTCCGACTTTTCAGACATTTTAAAAACTGCAGGGGGGTTTGGGCAAAATATGACCCATCACCGTTTACAGTAATTGGCATAATTTCGGTATGAAACGTCGTAATATGAAACTAAAAATAGGTGCAGAGAGTCAGAATTCGGATAAAAAATCATGCTCAGGAGTCAAATTTCCGACATTTCAGACATTTTGAAAACTGCAGGGGGGTTTGGGCAAAATATGACCCATCGCCGTTTTCAGTAGTTGGCATATTTTCGGTATAAAAAGTCGTAATTTGAAACTGAAAATAGGTGCAGAGAGTCAGAATTCGGATAAAAAATCACGCTCAGGAGTCAAATTTCCGACATTTCACACATTTTGAAAACTGCAGGGGGGTTTGGGCAAAATATGACCCCTCACCGTTTTCAGTAATTGGCATATTTTCGGTATGAAACGTCGTAATTTGAAACTGAAAATAGGTGCAGAGAGTCAGAATTCGGCTCAAAAATCATGTTCAGGAGTCAAATTTCCGACATTTCAGACATTTTGAAAACTGCAGGGGGGTTTGGGCAAAATATGACCCATCGCCGTTTACAGTAATTGGCATATTTTCGGTATGAAACGTCGTAATATGAAACTGAAAATAGGTGCAGAGAGTCAGAATTCGGATAAAAAATCATGCTCAGGAGTCAAATTTCCGACATTTCAGACATTTTAAAAACTGCAGGGGGGGTTTGGGCAAAATATGACCCATCGTTGTTTTCAGTAATTGGCATATTTTCGATATGATACGTCGTAATTTGAAACTGAAAAAAGGTGCAGAGAGTCAGAATTCAGCTTAAAAATCACGCTCAGGAGTCAAATTTCCACCATTTCAGACATTTTGAAAACTGCAGGGGGGTTTGGGCAAAATATGACCCATTGCCGTTTTCAGTAATTGGCATATTTTCTGTAAAAAAAGTCGTAATTTGAAACTGAAAATAGGTGCAGAGAGTCAGAATTCGGATAAAAAATTACGCTCAGGAGTCAAATTTCCGACATTTCAGACATTTTGAAAACTGCAGGGGTGTTTGGGCAAAATATGACCCATCGCCGTTTTCAGTAATTGGCATATTTTCGGAATAAAAAGTCGTAATTTGAAACTGAAAATAGGTGCAGAGAGTCAGAATTCGGATAAAAAAATCACGCTCAGGATTCAAATTTCCGACATTTCACACATTTTCAAAAACTGCAGGGGGTTTGGGCAAAATATGACCCTTCGCCGTTTACAGTAATTGGCATATTTTAGCAATGAAACGTCGTAATTTGAAACTGAAAATAGGTGCAGAGAGTCAGAATTCGGCTCAAAAATCACGCTCAGGAGTCAAATTTCCGACTTTTCAGACATTTTAAAAACTGCAGGGGGGTTTGGACAAAATATGACCCATCACCGTTAACAGTAATTAGCATATTTTCGGTATGAAACGTCGTAATATGAAACTAAAAATAGGTGCAGAGAGTCAGAATTCGGATAAAAAATCATGCTCAGGAGTCAAATTTTTGACATTTCAGACATTTTGAAAACTGCAGGGGGGTTTGGGCAAAATATGACCCATCGCCGTTTTCAGTAATTGGCATATTTTCGGTATAAAAAGTCGTAATTTGAAACTGAAAATAGGTGCAGAGAGTCAGAATTCGGATAAAAAATCACGCTCAGGAGTCAAATTTCCGACATTTCACACATTTTGAAAACTGCAGGGGGGTTTGGGCAAAATATGACCCCTCACCGTTTTCAGTAATTGGCATATTTTCGGTATGAAACGTCGTAATTTGAAACTGAAAATAGGTGCAGAGAGTCAGAATTCGGCTCAATAATCACGCTCAGGAGTCAAATTTCCGACATTTCAGACATTTTGAAAACTGCAGGGGGGTTTGGGCAAAATATGACCCATTGCCGTTTTCAGTAATTGGCATATTTTCGGTAAAAATAGTCGTAATTTGAAAGTGAAAATAGGTGCAGAGAGTCAGAATTCGGATAACAAATCACGCTCAGGAGTCAAATTTCCGACATTTCAGACATTTTGAAAACTGCAGGGGGGGTTTGGGCAATATATGACCCATCGCCGTTTTCAGAAATTGGCATATTTTCGGTATAAAAAGTCGTAATTTGAAACTGAAAATAGGTGCAGAGAGTCAGAATTCGGATAAAAAATCACGCTCAGAGCCAAATTTCCGACATTTCACACATTTTCAAAAACTGCAGGGGGGTTTGGGCAAAATATGACCCTTCGCCGTTTACAGTAATTGGCATATTTTTGCAATGAAACGTCGTAATTTGAAACTGAAAATAGGTGCAGAGAGTCAGAATTCGGCTCAAAAATCATGCTCAGGAGTCAAATTTCCGACATTTCAGACATTTTGAAAACTGCAGGGGAAGGTTTGGGCAAAATATGACCCATCGCCGTTTTCAGTAATTGGCATATTTTCGGTATGAAACGTCGTAATTTGAAACCGAAAATAGGTGCAGAGAGTCAGAATTCGGATCAAAAATCACGCTCAGGAGTCAAATTTCCGACATTTCAGACATTTCAAAAACTGCAGGGGGGTTTGGGCAAAATATGACCCATCGCCGTTTACAGTAAATGGCATATTTTCGGTATGAAACGTCGTAATTTGAAACTGAAAATAGGTGCAGAGAGTCAGAATTCGGATAAAAAATCATGCTCAGAAGTCAAATTTCCGACATATCAGACATTTTGAAAACTGCAGGGGGGTTTGGGCAAAATATGACCCATCGCTGTTTTCAGTAATTGGCATATTTTCGGTATGAAACGTCGTAATTTGAAACTGAAAATAGGTGCAGAGAGTCAGAATTCGGATAAAAAATCACGCTCAGGAGTCAAATTTCCGACATTTCAGACATTTTGAAAACTGCAGGGGGGTTTGGGCAAAATATGACCCATCGGCTTTTTCAGTAATTGGCATATTTTCGGTATAAAAAGTCGTAATTTGAAACTGAAAATAGGTGCAGAGAGTCAGAATTTGGATAAAAAATCACGCTCAGGAGTCAAATTTCCGACATTTCAGACATTTTCAAAAACTGCAGGGGGGTTTGGGCAAAATATGACCCTTCGCCGTTTACAGTAATTGGCATATTTTTGCAATGAAACGTCGTAATTTGAAACTGAAAATAGGTGCAGAGAGTCAGAATTCGGCTCAAAAATCATGCTCAGGAGTCAAATTTCCGACATTTCAGACATTTTGAACACTGCAGGGGGGTTTGGGCAAAATATGACCCATCGCTTTTAGAGTAATTGGCATATTTTCGATATGATACGTCGTAATTTGAAACTAAAAATAGGTGCAGAGAGTCAGAATTCGGATAAAAAATCATGCTCAGGAATCAAATTTTTGACATTTCAGACATTTTGAAAACTGCAGGGGGGTTTGGGCAAAAAATGACCCATCGCCGTTTTCAGTAATTGGCATATTTTCGGTATAAAAAGTCGTAATTTGAAACAGAAAATAGGTGCAGAGAGTCAGAATTCGGATAAAAAATCACGCTCAGGAGTCAAATTTCCGACATTTCACACATTTTGAAAACTGCAGGGGGGTTTGGGCAAAATATGCCCCTCACCGTTTTCAGTAATTGGCATATTTTCGGTATGAAACGTCGTAATTTGAAACTGAAAATAGGTGCAGAGAGTCAGAATTCGGCTCAATAATCACGCTCAGGAGTCAAATTTCCGACATTTCAGACATTTTGAAAACTGCAGGGGGTTTGGGCAAAATATGACCCATTGCCGTTTTCAGTAATTGGCATATTTTCGGTAAAAATAGTCGTAATTTGAAAGTGAAAATAGGTGCAGAGAGTCAGAATTCGGATAACAAATCACGCTCAGGAGTCAAATTTCCGACATTTCAGACATTTTGAAAACTGCAGGGGGGTTTGGGCAAAATATGACCCATCGCCGTTTTCAGTAATTGGCATATTTTCGGTATAAAAAGTCGTAATTTGAAACTGAAAATAGGTGCAGAGAGTCAGAATTCGGATAAAAAATCACGCTCAGAGCCAAATTTCCGACATTTCACACATTTTCAAAAACTGCAGGGGGGTTTGGGCAAAATATGACCCTTCGCCGTTTACAGTAATTGGCATATTTTTGCAATGAAACGTCGTAATTTGAAACTGAAAATAGGTGCAGAGAGTCAGAATTCGGCTCAAAAATCATGCTCAGGAGTCAAATTTCCGACATTTCACACATTTTGAAAACTGCTGGGGAAGGTTTGGGCAAAATATGACCCATCGCCGTTTTCAGTAATTGGCATATTTTCGGTATGAAACGTCGTAATTTGAAACCGAAAATAGGTGCAGAGAGTCAGAATTCGGATAAAAAATCACGCTCAGGAGTCAAATTTCCGACATTTCAGACATTTCAAAAACTGCAGGGGGGTTTGGGCAAAATATGACCCATCGCCGTTTACAGTAAATGGCATATTTTCGGTATGAAACGTCGTAATTTGAAACTGAAAATAGGTGCAGAGAGTCAGAATTCGGATAAAAAATCATGCTCAGAAGTCAAATTTCCGACATATCAGACATTTTGAAAACTGCAGGGGGGTTTGGGCAAAATATGACCCATCGCTGTTTTCAGTAATTGGCATATTTTCGGTATGAAACGTCGTAATTTGAAACTGAAAATAGGTGCAGAGAGTCAGAATTCGGATAAAAAATCATGCTCAGAAGTCAAATTTCCGACATATCAGACATTTTGAAAACTGCAGGGGGGTTTGGGCAAAATATGACCCATCGCTGTTTTCAGTAATTGGCATATTTTCGGTATGAAACGTCGTAATTTGAAACTGAAAATAGGTGCAGAGAGTCAGAATTCGGATAAAAAATTACGCTCAGGAGTCAAATTTCCGACATTTCAGACATTTTGAAAACTGCAGGGGGGTTTGGGCAAAATATGACCCATCGGCTTTTTCAGTAATTGGCATATTTTCGGTATAAAAAGTCGTAATTTGAAACTGAAAATAGGTGCAGAGAGTCAGAATTTGGATAAAAAATCACGCTCAGGAGTCAAATTTCCGACATTTCAGACATTTTCAAAAACTGCAGGGGGGTTTGGGCAAAATATGACCCTTCGCCGTTTACAGTAATTGGCATATTTTTGCAATGAAACGTCGTAATATGAAACTGAAAATAGGTGCAGAGAGTCAGAATTCGGATAAAAAATCATGCTCAGGAGTCAAATTTCCGACATTTCACACATTTTGAAAACTGCAGGGGGGTTTGGGCAAAATATGACCCCTCACCCTTTACAGTAATTGGCATATTTTCGGTATGAAACGTCGTAATATGAAACTGAAAATAGGTGCAGAGAGTCAGAATTCGGATAAAAAATCATGCTCAGGAGTCAAATTTCCGACATTTCACACATTTTGAAAACTGCAGGGGGGGTTTGGGCAAAATATGACCCATCGTTGTTTTCAGTAATTGGCATATTTTCGGTATGAAACGTCGTAATTTGAAACTGAAAATAGGTGCAGAGAGTCAGAATTCGGATCAAAAATCACGCTCAGGAGTCAAATTTCCGACATTTCAGACATTTCAAAAACTGCAGGGGGGTTTGGGCAAAATATGACCCATCGCCGTTTACAGTAAATGGCATATTTTCGGTATAAAAAGTCGTAATTTGAAACTGAAAATAGGTGCAGAGAGTCAGAATTCGGATAAAAAATCACGCTCAGGAGTCAAATTTCCGACATTTCACACATTTTGAAAACTGCAGGGGGGTTTGGGCAAAATATGACCCCTCACCGTTTTCTGTAATTGGCATATTTTCGGTATGAAACGTCGTAATTTGAAACTGAAAATAGGTGCAGAGAGTCAGAATTCGGCTCAATAATCACGCTCAGGAGTCAAATTTCCGACATTTCAGACATTTTGAAAACTGCAGGGGGGTTTGGGCAAAATATGACCCATCGCCGTTTTCAGTAATTGGCATATTTTCGGTATAAAAAGTCGTAATTTGAAACTGAAAATAGGTGCAGAGAGTCAGAATTCGGATAAAAAATCACGCTCAGAGCCAAATTTCCGACATTTCACACATTTTCAAAAACTGCAGGGGGGTTTGGGCAAAATATGACCCTTCGCCGTTTACAGTAATTGGCATATATTTGCAATGAAACGTCGTAATTTGAAACTGAAAATAGGTGCAGAGAGTCAGAATTCGGCTCAAAAATCATGTTCAGGAGTCAAATTTCCGACATTTCAGACATTTTGAAAACTGCAGGGGGGTTTGGGCAAAATATGACCCATCGCCGTTTACAGTAATTGGCATATTTTCGGTATGAAAAGTCGTAATATGAAACTGAAAATAGGTGCAGAGAGTCAGAATTCGGATAAAAAATCATGCTCAGGAGTCAAATTTCCGACATATCACACATTTTAAAAACTGCAGGGGGGGTTTGGGCAAAATATGACCCATCGTTGTTTTCAGTAATTGGCATATTTTCGGTATGAAACGTCGTAATTTCATACTGAAAATAGGTGCAGAGAGTCAGAATTCGGCTCAAAAATCATGTTCAGGAGTCAAATTTCCGACATTTCACACATTTTGAAAACTGCAGGGGGGTTTGGGCAAAATATGACCCCTCACCCTTTACAGTAATTGGCATATTTTCGGTATGAAACGTCGTAATATGAAACTGAAAATAGGTGCAGAGAGTCAGAATTCGGATAAAAAATCATGCTCAGGAGTCAAATTTCCGACATTTCACACATTTTGAAAACTGCAGGGGGGGTTTGGGCAAAATATGACCCATCGTTGTTTTCAGTAATTGGCATATTTTCGGTATGAAACGTCGTAATTTGAAACTGAAAATAGGTGCAGAGAGTCAGAATTCGGATCAAAAATCACGCTCAGGAGTCAAATTTCCGACATTTCAGACATTTCAAAAACTGCAGGGGGGTTTGGGCAAAATATGACCCATCGCCGTTTACAGTAAATGGCATATTTTCGGTATAAAAAGTCGTAATTTGAAACTGAAAATAGGTGCAGAGAGTCAGAATTCGGATAAAAAATCACGCTCAGGAGTCAAATTTCCGACATTTCACACATTTTGAAAACTGCAGGGGGGTTTGGGCAAAATATGACCCCTCACCGTTTTCTGTAATTGGCATATTTTCGGTATGAAACGTCGTAATTTGAAACTGAAAATAGGTGCAGAGAGTCAGAATTCGGCTCAATAATCACGCTCAGGAGTCAAATTTCCGACATTTCAGACATTTTGAAAACTGCAGGGGGGTTTGGGCAAAATATGACCCATCGCCGTTTTCAGTAATTGGCATATTTTCGGTATAAAAAGTCGTAATTTGAAACTGAAAATAGGTGCAGAGAGTCAGAATTCGGATAAAAAATCACGCTCAGAGCCAAATTTCCGACATTTCACACATTTTCAAAAACTGCAGGGGGGTTTGGGCAAAATATGACCCTTCGCCGTTTACAGTAATTGGCATATATTTGCAATGAAACGTCGTAATTTGAAACTGAAAATAGGTGCAGAGAGTCAGAATTCGGCTCAAAAATCATGTTCAGGAGTCAAATTTCCGACATTTCAGACATTTTGAAAACTGCAGGGGGGTTTGGGCAAAATATGACCCATCGCCGTTTACAGTAATTGGCATATTTTCGGTATGAAAAGTCGTAATATGAAACTGAAAATAGGTGCAGAGAGTCAGAATTCGGATAAAAAATCATGCTCAGGAGTCAAATTTCCGACATATCACACATTTTAAAAACTGCAGGGGGGGTTTGGGCAAAATATGACCCATCGTTGTTTTCAGTAATTGGCATATTTTCGGTATGAAACGTCGTAATTTCATACTGAAAATAGGTGCAGAGAGTCAGAGTTCGGATAAAAAATCACGCTCAGGAGTCAAATTTCCGACATTTCAGACATTTTGAAAACTGCAGGGGGGTTTGTCAAAATATGACCCATCGGCTTTTTCAGTTATTGGCATATTTTCGGTATAAAAAGTCGTAATTTGAAACTGAAAATAGGTGCAGAGAGTCAGAATTTGGATAAAAATCACGCTCAGGAGTCAAATTTCCGACATTTCAGGCATTTTGAAAACTGCAGGGGGGGGGTTTGGGCAAAATATGACCCATCGCTTTTACAGTAATTGGCATATTTTCGATATGATACGTCGTAATTTGAAACTGAAAAAAGGTGCAGAGAGTCAGAATTCGGCTCAAAAATCACGCTCAGGAGTCAAATTTCCACCATTTCAGACATTTTGAAAACTGCAGGGGGGTTTGGGCAAAATATGACCCATTGCCGTTTTCAGTAATTGGCATATTTTCTGTAAAAAAAGTCGTAATTTGAAACTGAAAATAGGTGCAGAGAGTCAGAATTCGGATAAAAAATCACGCTCAGGAGTCAAATTTCCGACAGATCAGACATTTTGAAAACTGCATGGGGTGTTTGGGCAAAATATGACCCATCGCCGTTTTCAGTAATTGGCATATTTTCGGTATAAAAAGTCGTAATTTGAAACTGAAAATAGGTGCAGAGAGTCAGAATTCGGATAAAAAAATCACGCTCAGGATTCAAATTTCCGACATTTCACACATTTTCAAAAACTGCAGGGGGTTTGGGCAAAATATGACCCTTCGCCGTTTACAGTAATTGGCATATTTTAGCAATGAAACGTCGCAATTTGAAACTGAAAATAGGTGCAGAGAGTCAGAATTCGGATAAAAAATCATGCTCAGGAGTCAAATTTTTGACATTTCAGACATTTTGAAAACTGCAGGGGGGTTTGGGCAAAATATGACCCATCGCCGTTTTCAGTAATTGGCATATTTTCGGTATAAAAAGTCGTAATTTGAAACTGAAAATAGGGGCAGAGAGTCAGAATTCGGATAAAAAATCATGCTCAGGAGTCAAATTTTTGACATTTCAGACATTTTGAAAACTGCAGGGGGGTTTGGGCAAAATATGACCCATCGCCGTTTTCAGTAATTGGCATATTTTCGGTATAAAAAGTCGTAATTTGAAACTGAAAATAGGGGCAGAGAGTCAGAATTCGGATAAAAAATCACGCTCAGGAGTCAAATTTCCGACATTTCACAAATTTTAAAAACTGCAGGGGGGTTTGGGTAAAATATGACCCCTCACCGTTTTCAGTAATTGGCATATTTTCGGTATGAAACGTCGTAATTTGAAACTGAAAATAGGTGCAGAGAGTCAGAATTCGGCTCAATAATCACGCTCAGGAGTCAAATTTCCGACATTTCAGACATTTTGAAAACTGCAGGGGGGTTTGGGCAAAATATGACCCATTGCCGTTTTCAGTAATTGGCATATTTTCGGTAAAAATAGTCGTAATTTGAAAGTGAAAATAGGTGCAGAGAGTCAGAATTCGGATAACAAATCACGCTCAGGAGTCAAATTTCCGACATTTCAGACATTTTGAAAACTGCAGGGGGGTTTGGGCAAAATATGACCCATCGCCGTTTTCAGTAATTGGCATATTTTCGGTATAAAAAGTCGTAATTTGAAACTGAAAATAGGTGCAGAGAGTCAGAATTCGGATAAAAAATCACGCTCAGAGCCAAATTTCCGACATTTCACACATTTTCAAAAACTGCAGGGGGGTTTGGGCAAAATATGACCCTTCGCCGTTTACAGTAATTGGCATATTTTTGCAATGAAACTTCGTAATTTGAAACTGAAAATAGGTGCAGAGAGTCAGAATTCGGATAAAAAATCATGCTCAGGAGTCAAATTTCCGACATATCAGACATTTTGAAAACTGCAGGGGGGGTTTGGGCAAAATATGACCCATCGTTGTTTTCAGTAATTGGCATATTTTCGGTATGAAACGTCGTAATTTGAAACCGAAAATAGGTGCAGAGAGTCAGAATTCGGATCAAAAATCACGCTCAGGAGTCAAATTTCCGACATTTCAGACATTTCAAAAACTGCAGGGGGGTTTGGGCAAAATATGACCCATCGCCGTTTACAGTAAATGGCATATTTTCGGTATGAAACGTCGAAATTTGAAACTGAAAATAGGTGCAGAGAGTCAGAATTCGGATAAAAAATCATGC
The DNA here is from genome assembly GCF_040958095.1 of Procambarus clarkii. NCBI lineage: Eukaryota > Metazoa > Arthropoda > Malacostraca > Decapoda > Cambaridae > Procambarus > Procambarus clarkii. The sequence goes on from NW_027189197.1 coordinate 375,673, forward strand.
TCAGAAGTCAAATTTCCGACATATCAGACATTTTGAAAACTGCAGGGGGGGTTTGGGCAAAATATGACCCATCGTTGTTTTCAGTAATTGGCATATTTTCGGTATGAAACGTCGTAATTTGAAACTGAAAATAGGTGCAGAGAGTCAGAATTCGGATAAAAAATCACGCTCAGGAGTCAAATTTCCGACATTACAGACATTTTGAAAACTGCAGGGGGGTTTGGGCAAAATATGACCCATCGGCTTTTTCAGTAATTGGCATATTTTCGGTATAAAAAGTCGTAATTTGAAACTGAAAATAGGTGCAGAGAGTCAGAATTTGGATAAAAAATCACGCTCAGGAGTCAAATTTCAGACATTTCAGACATTTTGAAAACTGCAGGGGGGGGGGGGGTTTGGGCAAAATATGACCCATCGCTTTTACAGTAATTGGCATATTTTCGATATGATACGTCGTAATTTGAAACTGAAAATATGTGCAGAGAGTCAGAATTCGGCTCAAAAATCACGCTCAGGAGTCAAATTTCCACCATTTCAGACATTTTGAAAACTGCAGGGGTGTTTGGGCAAAATATGACCCATTGCCGTTTTCAGTAATTGGCATATTTTCGGTAAAAAAAGTCGTAATTTGAAACTGAAAATAGGTTCAGAGAGTCAGAATTCGGATAAAAAATCACGCTCAGGAGTCAAATTTCCGACATTTCAGACATTTTGAAAACTGCAGGGGGGTTTGGGCAAAATATGACCCATCGCCGTTTTCAGTAATTGGCATATTTTCGGTATAAAAAGTCGTAATTTGAAACTGAAAATAGGTGCAGAGAGTCAGAATTCGGATAAAAAATCACGCTCAGGAGTAAAATTTCCGACATTTCACACATTTTGAAAACTGCAGGGGGGTTTGGGCAAAATATGACCCCTCACCGTTTTCAGTAATTGGCATATTTTCGGTATGAAACGTCGTAATTTGAAACTGAAAATAGGTGCAGAGAGTCAGAATTCGGCTCAATAATCACGCTCAGGAGTCAAATTTCCGACATTTCAGACATTTTGAAAACTGCAGGGGGGTTTGGGCAAAATATGACCCATTGCCGTTTTCAGTAATTGGCATATTTTCGGTAAAAATAGTCGTAATTTGAAAGTGAAAATAGGTGCAGAGAGTCAGAATTCGGATAACAAATCACGCTCAGGAGTCAAATTTCCGACATTTCAGACATTTTGAAAACTGCAGGGGGGTTTGGGCAAAATATGACCCATCGCCGTTTTCAGTAATTGGCATATTTTCGGTATAAAAAGTCGTAATTTGAAACTGAAAATAGGTGCAGAGAGTCAGAATTCGGATAAAAAATCACGCTCAGAGCCAAATTTCCACCATTTCACACATTTTCAAAAACTGCAGGGGGGTTTGGGCAAAATATGACCCTTCGCCGTTTACAGTAATTGGCATATTTTTGCAATGAAACGTCGTAATTTGAAACTGAAAATAGGTGCAGAGAGTCAGAATTCGGCTCAAAAATCATGCTCAGGAGTCAAATTTCCGACATTTCAGACATTTTGAAAACTGCAGGGGAAGGTTTGGGCAAAATATGACCCATCGCCGTTTTCAGTAATTGGCATATTTTCGGTATGAAACGTCGTAATTTGAAACCGAAAATAGGTGCAGAGAGTCAGAATTCGGATCAAAAATCACGCTCAGGAGTCAAATTTCCGACATTTCAGACATTTCAAAAACTGCAGGGGGGTTTGGGCAAAATATGACCCATCGCCGTTTACAGTAAATGGCATATTTTCGGTATGAAACTTCGTAATTTGAAACTGAAAATAGGTGCAGAGAGTCAGGATTCGGATAAAAAATCATGCTCAGAAGTCAAATTTCCGACATATCAGACATTTTGAAAACTGCAGGGGGGTTTGGGCAAAATATGACCCATCGCTGTTTTCAGTAATTGGCATATTTTCGGTATGAAACGTCGTAATTTGAAACTGAAAATAGGTGCAGAGAGTCAGAATTCGGATAAAAAATCATGCTCAGAAGTCAAATTTCCGACATATCAGACATTTTGAAAACTGCAGGGGGGTTTGGGCAAAATATGACCCTTCGCCGTTTACAGTAATTGGCATATTTTTGCAATGAAACGTCGTAATTTGAAACTGAAAATAGGTGCAGAGAGTCAGAATTCGGCTCAAAAATCATGCTCAGGAGTCAAATTTCCGACATTTCAGGCATTTTGAAAACTGCAGGGGGGGGTTTGGGCAAAATATGACCCATCGGGTTTTTCAGTAATTGGCATATTTTCGGTATAAAAAGTCGTAATTTGAAACTGAAAATAGGTGCAGAGAGTCAGAATTCGGATAAAAAATCATGCTCAGGAGTCAAATTTCCGACATTTCAGACATTTTGAAAACTGCAGGGGGGGTTTGGGCAAAATATGACCCATCGCCGTTTACAGTAATTGGCATATTTTCGATATGAAACGTCGTAATTTGAAACTGAAAATAGGTGCAGAGATTCAGAATTTGGTTCAAAAATCACGCTCAGGAGTCAAATTACCGACATTTCAGACATTTTGAAAACTGCAGGGGGGTTTGGGCAAAATATGACCCATCACCGTTAACAGTAATTGGCATATTTTCGGTATGAAACGTCGTAATTTGAAATTGAAAATACGTGCAGAGAGTCAGAATTCGGATAAAAAATCATGCTCAGGAGTCAAATTTCCGACATATCAGACATTCTGAAAACTGCAGGGGGGTTTGGGCAAAAAATGACCCATCGCTGTTTTCAGTAATTGGCATATTTTCGGTTTGAAACGTCGTAATTTGAAACTGAAAATAGGTGCAGAGAGTCAGAATTCGGATAAAAAATCACGCTCAGGAGTCAAATTTCCGACATTTCAGACATTTTGAAAACTGCAGGGGGGGTTTGGGCAAAATATGACCCATCGTTGTTTTCAGTAATTGGCATATTTTCGGTATGAAACGTCGTAATTTGAAACTGAAAATAGGTGCAGAGAGTCAGAATTCGGATAAAAAATCATGCTCAGAAGTCAAATTTCCGACATATCAGACATTTTGAAAATTGCAGGGGGGTTTGGGCAAAATATGACCCATCGCTGTTTTCAGTAATTGGCATATTTTCGGTATGAAACGTCGTAATTTGAAACTGAAAATAGGTGCAGAGAGTCAGAATTCGGATAAAAAATCACGCTCAGGAGTCAAATTTCCGACATTTCAGACATTTTGAAAACTGCAGGGGGGTTTGGGCAAAATATGACCCATCGGCTTTTTCAGTAATTGGCATATTTTCGGTATAAAAAGTCGTAATTTGAAACTGAAAATAGGTGCAGAGAATCAGAATTTGGATAAAAAATCACGCTCAGGAGTCAAATTTCCGACATTTCAGACATTTTCAAAAACTGCAGGGGGGTTTGCGCAAAATATGACCCTTCGCCGTTTACAGTAATTGGCATATTTTTGCAATGAAACGTCGTAATTTGAAACTGAAAATAGGTGCAGAGAGTCAGAATTCGGCTAAAAAATCATGCTCAGGAGTCAAATTTCCGACATTTCAGGCATTTTGAAAACTGCAGGGGGGTTTGGGCAAAATATGACCCATCGCCGTTTACAGTAATTGGCATATTTTCGGTATGAAACGTCGTAATATGAAACTGAAAATAGGTGCAGAGAGTCAGAATTCGGATAAAAAATCATGCTCAGGACTCAAATTTCCGACATATCAGACATTTTGAAAACTGCAGGGGGGGTTTGGGCAAAATATGACCCATCGTTGTTTTCAGTAATTGGCATATTTTCGGTATGAAACGTCGTAATTTGAAACTGAAAATAGGTGCAGAGAGTCAGAATTCGGATAAAAAATCACGCTCAGGAGTCAAATTTCCGACATTTCAGACATTTTGAAAACTGCAGGGGGGGGGGGGGGGGTTTGGGCAAAATATGATCCATCGCTTTTACAGTAATTGGCATATTTTCGATTTGATACGTCGTAATTTGAAACTGAAAATATGTGCAGAGAGTCGGAATTCGGCTCAAAAATCACGCTCAGGAGTCAAATTTCCACCATTTCAGACATTTTGAAAACTGCAAGGGGGTTTGGGCAAAATATGACCCATTGCCGTTTTCAGTAATTGGCATATTTTCGGTAAAAAAAGTCGTAATTTGAAACTGAAAATAGGTTCAGAGAGTCAGAATTCGGATAAAAAATCACGCTCAGGAGTCAAATTTCCGACATTTCAGACATTTTGAAAACTGCAGGGGGGTTTGGGCAAAATATGACCCATCGCCGTTTTCAGTAATTGGCATATTTTCGGTATAAAAAGTCGTAATTTTGAAACTGAAAATAGGTGCAGAGAGTCAGAATTCGGACAAAAAATTACGCTCAGAGCCAAATTTCCGACATTTCACACATTTTCAAAAACTGCAGGGGGGTTTGGGCAAAATATGACCCTTCGCCGTTTACAGTAATTGGCATATTTTTGCAATGAAACGTCGTAATTTGAAACTGAAAATAGGTGCAGAGAGTCAGAATTCGGCTCAAAAATCATGCTCAGGAGTCAAATTTCCGACATTTCAGACATTTAAAAAACTGCAGGGGGGTTTGGGCAAAATATGACCCTTCGCCGTTTACAGTAAATGGCATATTTTCGGTATGAAACGTCGTAATTTGAAACTGAAAATAGGTGCAGAGAGTCAGAATTCGGATAAAAAATTATGCTCAGAAGTCAAATTTCCGACATATCAGACATTTTGAAAACTGCAGGGGGGTTTGGGCAAAATATGACCCATCGCTGTTTTCAGTAATTGGCATATTTTCGGTATGAAACGTCGTAATTTGAAACTGAAAATAGGTGCAGAGAGTCAGAATTCGGATCAAAAATCACGCTCAGGAGTCAAATTTCCGGCATTTCAGACATTTTGAAAACTGCTGGGGGGTTTGGGCAAAATATGACCCATCGGCTTTTTCAGTAATTGGCATATTTTCGGTATAAAAAGTCGTAATTTGAAACTGAAAATAGGTGCAGAGAGTCAGAATTTGGATAAAAAATCACGCTCAGGAGTCAAATTTCCGACATTTCAGACATTTTCAAAAACTGCAAGGGGGTTTGGGCAAAATATGACCCTTCGCCGTTTACAGTAATTGGCATATTTTTGCAATGAAACGTCGTAATTTGAAACTGAAAATAGGTGCAGAGAGTCAGAATTCGGCTCAAAAATCATGCTCAGGAGTCAAATTTCCGACATTTCAGACATTTTGAAAACTGCAGGGGGGTTTGGACAAAATATGACCCATCGCCGTTTACAGTAATTGGCATATTTTCGGTATGAAACGTCGTAATATGAAACTGAAAATAGGTGCAGAGAGTCAGAATTCGGATAAAAAATCATGCTCAGGAGTCAAATTTCCGACATATCAGACATTTTGAAAACTGCAGGGGGGGTTTGGGCAAAATATGACCCATCGTTGTTTTCAGTAATTGGCATATTTTCGGTATGAAACGTCGTAATTTGAAACTGAAAATAGGTGCAGAGAGTCAGAATTCGGATCAAAAATCACGCTCAGGAGTCAAATTTTCGACATTTCAGACATTTCAAAAACTGCAGGGGGGTTTGGGCAAAATATGACCCATCGCCGTTTACAGTAAATGGCATATTTTCGGTATGAAACGTCGTAATTTGAAACTGAAAATAGGTGCAGAGAGTCAGAATTCGGATAAAAAATCATGCTCAGAAGTCAAATTTCCGACATATCAGACATTTTGAAAACTGCAGGGGGGTTTGGGCAAAATATGACCCATCGCTGTTTTCAGTAATTGGCATATTTTCGGTATGAAACGTCGTAATTTGAAACTGAAAATAGGTGCAGAGAGTCAGAATTCGGATAAAAAATCACGCTCAGGAGTCAAATTTCCGACATTTCAGACATTTTGAAAACTGCAGGGGGGTTTGGGCAAAATATGACCCATCGGCTTTTTCAGTAATTGGCATATTTTCGGTATAAAAAGTCGTAATTTGAAACTGAAAATAGGTGCAGAGAGTCAGAATTTGGATAAAAAATCACGCTCAGGAGTCAAATTTCCGACATTTCAGACATTTTCAAAAACTGCAGGGGGGTTTGGGCAAAATATGACCCTTCGCCGTTTACAGTAATTGGCATATTTTTGCAATGAAACGTCGTAATTTGAAACTGAAAATAGGTGCAGAGAGTCAGAATTCGGCTCAAAAATCATGCTCAGGAGTCAAATTTCCGACATTTCAGACATTTTGAAAACTGCAGGGGGGTTTGGGCAAAATATGACCCATCGCCGTTTACAGTAATTGGCATATTTTCGGTATGAAACGTCGTAATATGAAACTGAAAATAGGTGCAGAGAGTCAGAATTTGGATAAAAAATCACGCTCAGGAGTCAAATTTCCGACATTTCAGACATTTTGAAAACTGCAGGGGGGGGTTTGGGCAAAACATGACCCATCGCTTTTACAGTAATTGGCATATTTTCGATATGATACGTCGTAATTTGAAACTGAAAATATGTGCAGAGAGTCAGAATTCGGCTCAAAAATCACGCTCAGGAGTCAAATTTCCACCATTTCAGACATTTTGAAAACTGCAGGGGGGTTTGGGCAAAATATGACCCATTGTTGTTTTCAGTAATTGGCATATTTTCGGTAAAAAAGTCGTAATTTGAAACTGAAAATAGGTTCAGAGAGTCAGAATTCGGATAAAAAATCACGCTCAGCAGTAAAATTTCCGACATTTCAGACATTTTGAAAACTGCAGGGGGGGGGGGGGTTTGGGCAAAATATGATCCATCGCTTTTACAGTAATTGGCATATTTTCGATTTGATACGTCGTAATTTGAAACTGAAAATATGTGCAGAGAGTCGGAATTCGGCTCAAAAATCACGCTCAGGAGTCAAATTTCCACCATTTCAGACATTTTGAAAACTGCAAGGGGGTTTGGGCAAAATATGACCCATTGCCGTTTTCAGTAATTGGCATATTTTCGGTAAAAAAAGTCGTAATTTGAAACTGAAAATAGGTTCAGAGAGTCAGAATTCGGATAAAAAATCACGCTCAGGAGTCAAATTTCCGACATTTCAGACATTTTGAAAACTGCAGGGGGGTTTGGGCAAAATATGACCCATCGCCGTTTTCAGTAATTGGCATATTTTCGGTATAAAAAGTCGTAATTTTGAAACTGAAAATAGGTGCAGAGAGTCAGAATTCGGACAAAAAATTACGCTCAGAGCCAAATTTCCGACATTTCACACATTTTCAAAAACTGCAGGGGGGTTTGGGCAAAATATGACCCTTCGCCGTTTACAGTAATTGGCATATTTTTGCAATGAAACGTCGTAATTTGAAACTGAAAATAGGTGCAGAGAGTCAGAATTCGGCTCAAAAATCATGCTCAGGAGTCAAATTTCCGACATTTCAGACATTTAAAAAACTGCAGGGGGGTTTGGGCAAAATATGACCCTTCGCCGTTTACAGTAAATGGCATATTTTCGGTATGAAACGTCGTAATTTGAAACTGAAAATAGGTGCAGAGAGTCAGAATTCGGATAAAAAATTATGCTCAGAAGTCAAATTTCCGACATATCAGACATTTTGAAAACTGCAGGGGGGTTTGGGCAAAATATGACCCATCGCTGTTTTCAGTAATTGGCATATTTTCGGTATGAAACGTCGTAATTTGAAACTGAAAATAGGTGCAGAGAGTCAGAATTCGGATCAAAAATCACGCTCAGGAGTCAAATTTCCGGCATTTCAGACATTTTGAAAACTGCTGGGGGGTTTGGGCAAAATATGACCCATCGGCTTTTTCAGTAATTGGCATATTTTCGGTATAAAAAGTCGTAATTTGAAACTGAAAATAGGTGCAGAGAGTCAGAATTTGGATAAAAAATCACGCTCAGGAGTCAAATTTCCGACATTTCAGACATTTTCAAAAACTGCAAGGGGGTTTGGGCAAAATATGACCCTTCGCCGTTTACAGTAATTGGCATATTTTTGCAATGAAACGTCGTAATTTGAAACTGAAAATAGGTGCAGAGAGTCAGAATTCGGCTCAAAAATCATGCTCAGGAGTCAAATTTCCGACATTTCAGACATTTTGAAAACTGCAGGGGGGTTTGGGCAAAATATGACCCATCGCCGTTTACAGTAATTGGCATATTTTCGGTATGAAACGTCGTAATATGAAACTGAAAATAGGTGCAGAGAGTCAGAATTTGGATAAAAAATCACGCTCAGGAGTCAAATTTCCGACATTTCAGACATTTTGAAAACTGCAGGGGGGGGTTTGGGCAAAACATGACCCATCGCTTTTACAGTAATTGGCATATTTTCGATATGATACGTCGTAATTTGAAACTGAAAATATGTGCAGAGAGTCAGAATTCGGCTCAAAAATCACGCTCAGGAGTCAAATTTCCACCATTTCAGACATTTTGAAAACTGCAGGGGGGTTTGGGCAAAATATGACCCATTGTTGTTTTCAGTAATTGGCATATTTTCGGTAAAAAAGTCGTAATTTGAAACTGAAAATAGGTTCAGAGAGTCAGAATTCGGATAAAAAATCACGCTCAGCAGTAAAATTTCCGACATTTCAGACATTTTGAAAACTGCAGGGGGGGGGGGGGGGTTTGGGCAAAATATGATCCATCGCTTTTACAGTAATTGGCATATTTTCGATTTGATACGTCGTAATTTGAAACTGAAAATATGTGCAGAGAGTCGGAATTCGGCTCAAAAATCACGCTCAGGAGTCAAATTTCCACCATTTCAGACATTTTGAAAACTGCAAGGGGGTTTGGGCAAAATATGACCCATTGCCGTTTTCAGTAATTGGCATATTTTCGGTAAAAAAAGTCGTAATTTGAAACTGAAAATAGGTTCAGAGAGTCAGAATTCGGATAAAAAATCACGCTCAGGAGTCAAATTTCCGACATTTCAGACATTTTGAAAACTGCAGGGGGGTTTGGGCAAAATATGACCCATCGCCGTTTTCAGTAATTGGCATATTTTCGGTATAAAAAGTCGTAATTTTGAAACTGAAAATAGGTGCAGAGAGTCAGAATTCGGACAAAAAATTACGCTCAGAGCCAAATTTCCGACATTTCACACATTTTCAAAAACTGCAGGGGGGTTTGGGCAAAATATGACCCTTCGCCGTTTACAGTAATTGGCATATTTTTGCAATGAAACGTCGTAATTTGAAACTGAAAATAGGTGCAGAGAGTCAGAATTCGGCTCAAAAATCATGCTCAGGAGTCAAATTTCCGACATTTCAGACATTTAAAAAACTGCAGGGGGGTTTGGGCAAAATATGACCCTTCGCCGTTTACAGTAAATGGCATATTTTCGGTATGAAACGTCGTAATTTGAAACTGAAAATAGGTGCAGAGAGTCAGAATTCGGATAAAAAATTATGCTCAGAAGTCAAATTTCCGACATATCAGACATTTTGAAAACTGCAGGGGGGTTTGGGCAAAATATGACCCATCGCTGTTTTCAGTAATTGGCATATTTTCGGTATGAAACGTCGTAATTTGAAACTGAAAATAGGTGCAGAGAGTCAGAATTCGGATCAAAAATCACGCTCAGGAGTCAAATTTCCGGCATTTCAGACATTTTGAAAACTGCTGGGGGGTTTGGGCAAAATATGACCCATCGGCTTTTTCAGTAATTGGCATATTTTCGGTATAAAAAGTCGTAATTTGAAACTGAAAATAGGTGCAGAGAGTCAGAATTTGGATAAAAAATCACGCTCAGGAGTCAAATTTCCGACATTTCAGACATTTTCAAAAACTGCAAGGGGGTTTGGGCAAAATATGACCCTTCGCCGTTTACAGTAATTGGCATATTTTTGCAATGAAACGTCGTAATTTGAAACTGAAAATAGGTGCAGAGAGTCAGAATTCGGCTCAAAAATCATGCTCAGGAGTCAAATTTCCGACATTTCAGACATTTTGAAAACTGCAGGGGGGTTTGGACAAAATATGACCCATCGCCGTTTACAGTAATTGGCATATTTTCGGTATGAAACGTCGTAATATGAAACTGAAAATAGGTGCAGAGAGTCAGAATTCGGATAAAAAATCATGCTCAGGAGTCAAATTTCCGACATATCAGACATTTTGAAAACTGCAGGGGGGGTTTGGGCAAAATATGACCCATCGTTGTTTTCAGTAATTGGCATATTTTCGGTATGAAACGTCGTAATTTGAAACTGAAAATAGGTGCAGAGAGTCAGAATTCGGATCAAAAATCACGCTCAGGAGTCAAATTTTCGACATTTCAGACATTTCAAAAACTGCAGGGGGGTTTGGGCAAAATATGACCCATCGCCGTTTACAGTAAATGGCATATTTTCGGTATGAAACGTCGTAATTTGAAACTGAAAATAGGTGCAGAGAGTCAGAATTCGGATAAAAAATCATGCTCAGAAGTCAAATTTCCGACATATCAGACATTTTGAAAACTGCAGGGGGGTTTGGGCAAAATATGACCCATCGCTGTTTTCAGTAATTGGCATATTTTCGGTATGAAACGTCGTAATTTGAAACTGAAAATAGGTGCAGAGAGTCAGAATTCGGATAAAAAATCACGCTCAGGAGTCAAATTTCCGACATTTCAGACATTTTGAAAACTGCAGGGGGGTTTGGGCAAAATATGACCCATCGGCTTTTTCAGTAATTGGCATATTTTCGGTATAAAAAGTCGTAATTTGAAACTGAAAATAGGTGCAGAGAGTCAGAATTTGGATAAAAAATCACGCTCAGGAGTCAAATTTCCGACATTTCAGACATTTTCAAAAACTGCAGGGGGGTTTGGGCAAAATATGACCCTTCGCCGTTTACAGTAATTGGCATATTTTTGCAATGAAACGTCGTAATTTGAAACTGAAAATAGGTGCAGAGAGTCAGAATTCGGCTCAAAAATCATGCTCAGGAGTCAAATTTCCGACATTTCAGACATTTTGAAAACTGCAGGGGGGTTTGGGCAAAATATGACCCATCGCCGTTTACAGTAATTGGCATATTTTCGGTATGAAACGTCGTAATATGAAACTGAAAATAGGTGCAGAGAGTCAGAATTTGGATAAAAAATCACGCTCAGGAGTCAAATTTCCGACATTTCAGACATTTTGAAAACTGCAGGGAGGGGTTTGGGCAAAACATGACCCATCGCTTTTACAGTAATTGGCATATTTTCGATATGATACGTCGTAATTTGAAACTGAAAATATGTGCAGAGAGTCAGAATTCGGCTCAAAAATCACGCTCAGGAGTCAAATTTCCACCATTTCAGACATTTTGAAAACTGCAGGGGGGTTTGGGCAAAATATGACCCATTGCCGTTTTCAGTAATTGGCATATTTTCGGTAAAAAAGTCGTAATTTGAAACTGAAAATAGGTTCAGAGAGTCAGAATTCGGATAAAAAATCACGCTCAGCAGTAAAATTTCCGACATTTCAGACATTTTGAAAACTGCAGGGGGGTATGGGCAAAATATGACCCATCGCCGTTTTCAGTAATTGGCATATTTTCGGTATAAAAAGTCGTAATTTGAAACTGAAAATAGGTGCAGAGAGTCAGAATTCTGATAAAAAAATCACGCTCAGGATTCAAATTTCCGACATTTCACACATTTTCAAAAACTGCAGGGGGTTTGGGCAAAATATGACCCTTCGCCGTTTACAGTAATTGGCATATTTTAGCAATGAAACGTCGTAATTTGAAACTGAAAATAGGTGCAGAGAGTCAGAATTCGGTTCAAAAATCACGCTCAGGAGTCAAATTTCCGACATTTCAGACATTTTAAAAACTGCAGGGGGTTTGGGCAAAATATGACCCATCACCGTTTACAGTAATTGGCATATTTTCGGTATGAAACGTCGTAATATGAAACTAAAAATAGGTGCAGAGAGTCAGAATTCGGATAAAAAATCATGCTCAGGAGTCAAATTTCCGACATTTCAGACATTTTGAAAACTGCAGGGGGGTTTGGGCAAAATATGACCCATCGCCGTTTTCAGTAATTGGCATATTTTCGGTATTAAAAGTCGTAATTTGAAACTGAAAATAGGTGCAGAGAGTCAGTTTTCGGATAAAAAATCACGCTCAGGAGTCAAATTTCCGACATTTCACACATTTTGAAAACTGCAGGGGGGTTTGGGCAAAATATGACCCATCGCCGTTTACAGTAATTGGCATATTTTCGCTATGAAACGTCGTAATTTGAAACTGAAAATAGGTGCAGAGAGTCAGAATTCGGCTCAAAAATCACGCTCAGGAGTCAAATTTCCGACATTTCAGACATTTTAAAAACTGCAGGGGCGTTTGGGCAAAATATGACCCCTCACCGTTTTCAGTAATTGGCATATTTTCGGTATGAAACGTCGTAATTTGAAACTGAAAATAGGTGCAGAGTGTCAGAATTCGGCTCAATAATCACGCTCAGGAGTCAAATTTCCGACATTTCAGACATTTTGAAAACTGCAGGGGGGGTTTGGGCAAAATATGACCCATTGCCGTTTTCAGTAATTGGCATATTTTCGGTACAAATAGTCGTAATTTGAAAGTGAAAATAGGTGCAGAGAGTCAGAATTCGGATAACAAATCACGCTCAGGAGTCAAATTTCCGACATTTCAGACATTTTGAAAACTGCAGGGGGGTTTGGGCATAATATGACCCATCACCGTTTTCAGTAATTGGCATATTTTCGGTATAAAAAGTCGTAATTTGAAACTAAAAATAGGTGCAGAGAGTCAGAATTCGGATAAAAAATCACGCTCATGAGCCAAATTTCCGACATTTCACACATTTTCAAAAACTGCAGGGGGGTTTGGGCAAAATATGACCCTTCGCCGTTTACAGTAATTGGCATATTTTTGCAATGAAACGTCGTAATTTGAAACTGAAAATAGGTGCAGAGAGTCAGAATTCGGCTAAAAAATCATGCTCAGGAGTCAAATTTCCGACATTTCAGACATTTTGAAAACTGCAGGGGGGTTTGGGCAAAATATGACCCATCGCCGTTTTCAGTAATTGGCATATTTTCGGTATAAAAAGTCGTAATTTGAAACTGAAAATAGGTGCAGAGAGTCAGAATTCGGATAAAAAATTACGCTCAGGAGTCAAATTTCCGACATTTCACACATTTTGAAAACTGCAGGGGGGTTTGGGCAAAATATGACCCCTCACCGTTTTCAGTAATTAGCATATTTTCGGTATGAAACGTCGTAATTTGAAACTGAAAATAGGTGCAGAGAGTCAGAATTCGGCTCAATAATTACGCTCAGGAGTCAAATTTCCGACAATTCAGACATTTTGAAAACTGCAGGGGGGTTTGGGCAAAATATGACCCATTGCCGTTTTCAGTAATTGGCATATTTTCGGTAAAAATAGTCGTAATTTGAAAGTGAAAATAGGTGCAGAGAGTCAGAATTCGGAAAACAAATCACGCTCAGGAGTCAAATTTCCGACATTTCAGACATTTTGAAAACTGCAGGGGGGTTTGGGCAAAATATGACCCATCGCCGTTTTCAGTAATTGGCATATTTTCGGTATAAAAAGTCATAATTTGAAACTGAAAATAGGTGCAGAGAGTCAGAATTCGGATAAAAAATCACGCTCAGAGCCAAATTTCCGACATTTCACACATTTTCAAAAACTGCAGGGGGGTTTGGGCAAAATATGACCCTTCGCCGTTTACAGTAATTGGCATATTTTTGCAATGAAACGTCGTAATTTGAAACTGAAAATAGGTGCAGAGAGTCAGAATTCGGCTCAAAAATCATGCTCAGGAGTCAAATTTCCGACATTTCAGACATTTTGAAAACTGCAGGGGAAGGTTTGGGCAAAATATGACCCATCGCCGTTTTCAGTAATTGGCATATTTTCGGTATGAAACGTCGTAATTTGAAACTGAAAATAGGTGCAGAGAGTCAGAATTCGGATCAAAAATCACGCTCAGGAGTCAAATTTCCGACATTTCAAACATTTCAAAAACTGCAGGGGGGTTTGGGCAAAATATGACCCATCGCCGTTTACAGTAAATGGCAAATTTTCGGTATGAAACGTCGTAATTTGAAACTGAAAATAGGTGCAGAGAGTCAGAATTCGGATAAAAAATCATGCTCAGAAGTCAAATTTCCGACATATCAGACATTTTGAAAACTGCAGGGGGGTTTGGGCAAAATATGACCCATCGCTGTTTTCAGTAATTGGCATATTTTCGGTATGAAACGTCGTAATTTGAAACTGAAAATAGGTGCAGAGAGTCAGAATTCGGATAACAAATCACGCTCAGGAGTCAAATTTCCGACATTTCAGACATTTTGAAAACTGCAGGGGGGTTTGGGCAAAATATGACCCATCGGCTTTTTCAGTAATTGGCATATTTTCGGTATAAAAAGTCGTAGTTTGAAACTGAAAATAGGTGCAGAGAGTCAGAATTTGGATAAAAAATCACGCTCAGGAGTCAAATTTCCGACATTTCAGACATTTTCAAAAACTGCAGGGGGGTTTGGGCAAAATATGACCCTTCGCCGTTTACAGTAATTGGCATATTTTTGCAATGAAACGTCGTAATTTGAAACTGAAAATAGGTGCAGAGAGTCAGAATTCGGCTCAAAAATCATGCTCAGGAGTCAAATTTCCGACATTTCAGACATTTTGAAAACTGCAGGGGGGTTTGGGCAAAATATGACCCATCGCCGTTTTCAGTAATTGGCATATTTTCGGTATGAAACGTCGTAATATGAAACTGAAAATAGGTGCAGAGAGTCAGAATTCGGATAAAAAATCATGCTCAGGAGTCAAATTTCCGACATATCAGACATTTTGAAAACTGCAGGGGGGGGGGGTTTGGGAAAAATATTACCCATCGTTGTTTTCAGTAATTGGCATATTTTCGGTATGAAACGTCGTAATTTGAAACTGAAAATAGGTGCAGAGAGTCAGAATTCGGATCAAAAATCACGCTCAGGAGTCAAATTTCCGACATTTCAGACATTTTGAAAACTGCAGGGGGGTTTGGGCAAAATATGACCCATCGCCGTTTTCAGTAATTGGCATATTTTCGGTATAAAAAGTCGTAATTTGAAACTGAAAATAGGTGCAGAGAGTCAGAATTCTGATAAAAAAATCACGCTCAGGATTCAAATTTCCGACATTTCACACATTTTCAAAAACTGCAGGGGGTTTGGGCAAAATATGACCCTTCGCCGTTTACAGTAATTGGCATATTTTAGCAATGAAACGTCGTAATTTGAAACTGAAAATAGGTGCAGAGAGTCAGAATTCGGTTCAAAAATCACGCTCAGGAGTCAAATTTCCGACATTTCAGACATTTTAAAAACTGCAGGGGGTTTGGGCAAAATATGACCCATCACCGTTTACAGTAATTGGCATATTTTCGGTATGAAACGTCGTAATATGAAACTAAAAATAGGTGCAGAGAGTCAGAATTCGGATAAAAAATCATGCTCAGGAGTCAAATTTCCGACATTTCAGACATTTTGAAAACTGCAGGGGGGTTTGGGCAAAATATGACCCATCGCCGTTTTCAGTAATTGGCATATTTTCGGTATTAAAAGTCGTAATTTGAAACTGAAAATAGGTGCAGAGAGTCAGTTTTCGGATAAAAAATCACGCTCAGGAGTCAAATTTCCGACATTTCACACATTTTGAAAACTGCAGGGGGGTTTGGGCAAAATATGACCCATCGCCGTTTACAGTAATTGGCATATTTTCGCTATGAAACGTCGTAATTTGAAACTGAAAATAGGTGCAGAGAGTCAGAATTCGGCTCAAAAATCACGCTCAGGAGTCAAATTTCCGACATTTCAGACATTTTAAAAACTGCAGGGGCGTTTGGGCAAAATATGACCCCTCACCGTTTTCAGTAATTGGCATATTTTCGGTATGAAACGTCGTAATTTGAAACTGAAAATAGGTGCAGAGTGTCAGAATTCGGCTCAATAATCACGCTCAGGAGTCAAATTTCCGACATTTCAGACATTTTGAAAACTGCAGGGGGGTTTGGGCAAAATATGACCCATTGCCGTTTTCAGTAATTGGCATATTTTCGGTACAAATAGTCGTAATTTGAAAGTGAAAATAGGTGCAGAGAGTCAGAATTCGGATAACAAATCACGCTCAGGAGTCAAATTTCCGACATTTCAGACATTTTGAAAACTGCAGGGGGGTTTGGGCATAATATGACCCATCACCGTTTTCAGTAATTGGCATATTTTCGGTATAAAAAGTCGTAATTTGAAACTAAAAATAGGTGCAGAGAGTCAGAATTCGGATAAAAAATCACGCTCATGAGCCAAATTTCCGACATTTCACACATTTTCAAAAACTGCAGGGGGGTTTGGGCAAAATATGACCCTTCGCCGTTTACAGTAATTGGCATATTTTTGCAATGAAACGTCGTAATTTGAAACTGAAAATAGGTGCAGAGAGTCAGAATTCGGCTAAAAAATCATGCTCAGGAGTCAAATTTCCGACATTTCAGACATTTTGAAAACTGCAGGGGGGTTTGGGCAAAATATGACCCATCGCCGTTTTCAGTAATTGGCATATTTTCGGTATAAAAAGTCGTAATTTGAAACTGAAAATAGGTGCAGAGAGTCAGAATTCGGATAAAAAATTACGCTCAGGAGTCAAATTTCCGACATTTCACACATTTTGAAAACTGCAGGGGGGTTTGGGCAAAATATGACCCCTCACCGTTTTCAGTAATTAGCATATTTTCGGTATGAAACGTCGTAATTTGAAACTGAAAATAGGTGCAGAGAGTCAGAATTCGGCTCAATAATTACGCTCAGGAGTCAAATTTCCGACAATTCAGACATTTTGAAAACTGCAGGGGGGTTTGGGCAAAATATGACCCATTGCCGTTTTCAGTAATTGGCATATTTTCGGTAAAAATAGTCGTAATTTGAAAGTGAAAATAGGTGCAGAGAGTCAGAATTCGGAAAACAAATCACGCTCAGGAGTCAAATTTCCGACATTTCAGACATTTTGAAAACTGCAGGGGGGTTTGGGCAAAATATGACCCATCGCCGTTTTCAGTAATTGGCATATTTTCGGTATAAAAAGTCATAATTTGAAACTGAAAATAGGTGCAGAGAGTCAGAATTCGGATAAAAAATCACGCTCAGAGCCAAATTTCCGACATTTCACACATTTTCAAAAACTGCAGGGGGGTTTGGGCAAAATATGACCCTTCGCCGTTTACAGTAATTGGCATATTTTTGCAATGAAACGTCGTAATTTGAAACTGAAAATAGGTGCAGAGAGTCAGAATTCGGCTCAAAAATCATGCTCAGGAGTCAAATTTCCGACATTTCAGACATTTTGAAAACTGCAGGGGAAGGTTTGGGCAAAATATGACCCATCGCCGTTTTCAGTAATTGGCATATTTTCGGTATGAAACGTCGTAATTTGAAACTGAAAATAGGTGCAGAGAGTCAGAATTCGGATCAAAAATCACGCTCAGGAGTCAAATTTCCGACATTTCAAACATTTCAAAAACTGCAGGGGGGTTTGGGCAAAATATGACCCATCGCCGTTTACAGTAAATGGCAAATTTTCGGTATGAAACGTCGTAATTTGAAACTGAAAATAGGTGCAGAGAGTCAGAATTCGGATAAAAAATCATGCTCAGAAGTCAAATTTCCGACATATCAGACATTTTGAAAACTGCAGGGGGGTTTGGGCAAAATATGACCCATCGCTGTTTTCAGTAATTGGCATATTTTCGGTATGAAACGTCGTAATTTGAAACTGAAAATAGGTGCAGAGAGTCAGAATTCGGATAACAAATCACGCTCAGGAGTCAAATTTCCGACATTTCAGACATTTTGAAAACTGCAGGGGGGTTTGGGCAAAATATGACCCATCGGCTTTTTCAGTAATTGGCATATTTTCGGTATAAAAAGTCGTAATTTGAAACTGAAAATAGGTGCAGAGAGTCAGAATTTGGATAAAAAATCACGCTCAGGAGTCAAATTTCCGACATTTCAGACATTTTCAAAAACTGCAGGGGGGTTTGGGCAAAATATGACCCTTCGCCGTTTACAGTAATTGGCATATTTTTGCAATGAAACGTCGTAATTTGAAACTGAAAATAGGTGCAGAGAGTCAGAATTCGGCTCAAAAATCATGCTCAGGAGTCAAATTTCCGACATTTCAGACATTTTGAAAACTGCAGGGGGGTTTGGGCAAAATATGACCCATCGCCGTTTTCAGTAATTGGCATATTTTCGGTATGAAACGTCGTAATATGAAACTGAAAATAGGTGCAGAGAGTCAGAATTCGGATAAAAAATCATGCTCAGGAGTCAAATTTCCGACATATCAGACATTTTGAAAACTGCAGGGGGGGGGGGTTTGGGAAAAATATTACCCATCGTTGTTTTCAGTAATTGGCATATTTTCGGTATGAAACGTCGTAATTTGAAACTGAAAATAGGTGCAGAGAGTCAGAATTCGGATCAAAAATCACGCTCAGGAGTCAAATTTCCGACATTTCAGACATTTTGAAAACTGCAGGGGGGTTTGGGCAAAATATGACCCATCGCCGTTTTCAGTAATTGGCATATTTTCGGTATTAAAAGTCGTAATTTGAAACTGAAAATAGGTGCAGAGAGTCAGAATTCGGATAAAAAATCACGCTCAGGAGTCAAATTTCCGACATTTCACACATTTTGAAAACTGCAGGGGGGTTTGGGCAAAATATGACCCATCGCCGTTTACAGTAATTGGCATATTTTCGCTATGAAACGTCGTAATTTGAAACTGAAAATAGGTGCAGAGAGTCAGAATTCGGCTCAAAAATCACGCTCAGGAGTCAAATTTCCGACATTTCAGACATTTTGAAAACTGCAGGGGGGTTTGGGCAAAATATGACCCATCGCCGTTTTCAGTAATTGGCATATTTTCGGTATTAAAAGTCGTAATTTGAAACTGAAAATAGGTGCAGAGAGTCAGAATTCGGATAAAAAATCACGCTCAGGAGTCAAATTTCCGACATTTCACACATTTTGAAAACTGCAGGGGGGTTTGGGCAAAATATGACCCCTCACCGTTTTCAGCAATTGGCATATTTTCGGTATGAAACGTCGTAATTTGAAACTGAAAATAGGTGCAGAGAGTCAGAATTCGGCTCAATAATCACGCTCAGGAGTCAAATTTCCGACATTTCAGACATTTTGAAAACTGCAGGGGGGTTTGGGCAAAATATGACCCATTGCCGTTTTCAGTAATTGGCATATTTTCGGTACAAATAGTCGTAATTTGAAAGTGAAAATAGGTGCAGAGAGTCAGAATTCGGATAACAAATCACGCTCAGGAGTCAAATTTCCGACATTTCAGACATTTTGAAAACTGCAGGGGGGTTTGGGCATAATATGACCCATCACCGTTTTCAGTAATTGGCATATTTTCGGTATAAAAAGTCGTAATTTGAAACTAAAAATAGGTGCAGAGAGTCAGAATTCGGATAAAAAATCACGCTCATGAGCCAAATTTCCGACATTTCACACATTTTCAAAAACTGTAGGGGGGTTTAGCAAAATATGACCCTTCGCCGTTTACAGTAATTGGCATATTTTTGCAATGAAACGTCGTAATTTGAAACTGAAAATAGGTGCAGAGAGTCAGAATTCGGCTCAAAAATCATGCTCAGGAGTCAAATTTCCGACATTTCAGACATTTTGAAAACTGCAGGGGGGTTTGGGCAAAATATGACCCATCGCCGTTTTCAGTAATTGGCATATTTTCGGTATAAAAAGTCGTAATTTGAAACTGAAAATAGGTGCAGAGAGTCAGAATTCGGATAAAAAATTACGCTCAGGAGTCAAATTTCCGACATTTCACACATTTTGAAAACTGCAGGGGGGTTTGGGCAAAATATGACCCCTCACCGTTTTCAGTAATTGGCATATTTTCGGTATGAAACGTCGTAATTTGAAACTGAAAATAGGTGCAGAGAGTCAGAATTCGGCTCAATAATTACGCTCAGGAGTCAAATTTCCGACAATTCAGACATTTTGAAAACTGCAGGGGGGTTTGGGCAAAATATGACCCATTGCCGTTTTCAGTAATTGGCATATTTTCGGTAAAAATAGTCGTAATTTGAAAGTGAAAATAGGTGCAGAGAGTCAGAATTCGGAAAACAAATCACGCTCAGGAGTCAAATTTCCGACATTTCAGACATTTTGAAAACTGCAGGGGGGTTTGGGCAAAATATGACCCATCGCCGTTTTCAGTAATTGGCATATTTTCGGTATAAAAAGTCGTAATTTGAAACTGAAAATAGGTGCAGAGAGTCAGAATTCGGATAAAAAATCACGCTCAGAGCCAAATTTCCGACATTTCACACATTTTCAAAAACTGCAGGGGGGTTTGGGCAAAATATGACCCTTCGCCGTTTACAGTAATTGGCATATTTTTGCAATGAAACGTCGTAATTTGAAACTGAAAATAGGTGCAGAGAGTCAGAATTCGGATCAAAAATCACGCTCAGGAGTCAAATTTCCGACATTTCAGACATTTCAAAAACTGCAGGGGGGTTTGGGCAAAATATGACCCATCGCCGTTTACAGTAAATGGCAAATTTTCGGTATGAAACGTCGTAATTTGAAACTGAAAATAGGTGCAGAGAGTCAGAATTCGGATAAAAAATCATGCTCAGAAGTCAAATTTCCGACATATCAGACATTTTGAAAACTGCAGGGGGGTTTGGGCAAAATATGACCCATCGCTGTTTTCAGTAATTGGCATATTTTCGGTATGAAACGTCGTAATTTGAAACTGAAAATAGGTGCAGAGAGTCAGAATTCGGATAAAAAATCACGCTCAGGAGTCAAATTTCCGACATTTCAGACATTTTGAAAACTGCAGGGGGGTTTGGGCAAAATATGACCCATCGGCTTTTTCAGTAATTGGCATATTTTCGGTATAAAAAGTCGTAATTTGAAACTGAAAATAGGTGCAGAGAGTCAGAATTTGGATAAAAAATCACGCTCAGGAGTCAAATTTCCGACATTTCAGACATTTTCAAAAACTGCAGGGGGGTTTGGGCAAAATATGACCCTTCGCCGTTTACAGTAATTGGCATATTTTTGCAATGAAACGTCGTAATTTGAAACTGAAAATAGGTGCAGAGAGTCAGAATTCGGCTCAAAAATCATGCTCAGGAGTCAAATTTCCGACATTTCAGACATTTTGAAAACTGCAGGGGGGTTTGGGCAAAATATGACCCATCGCCGTTTACAGTAAATGGCAAATTTTCGGTATGAAACGTCGTAATTTGAAACTGAAAATAGGTGCAGAGAGTCAGAATTCGGATAAAAAATCATGCTCAGAAGTCAAATTTCCGACATATCAGACATTTTGAAAACTGCAGGGGGGTTTGGGCAAAATATGACCCATCGCTGTTTTCAGTAATTGGCATATTTTCGGTATGAAACGTCGTAATTTGAAACTGAAAATAGGTGCAGAGAGTCAGAATTCGGATAAAAAATCACGCTCAGGAGTCAAATTTCCGACATTTCAGACATTTTGAAAACTGCAGGGGGGTTTGGGCAAAATATGACCCATCGGCTTTTTCAGTAATTGGCATATTTTCGGTATAAAAAGTCGTAATTTGAAACTGAAAATAGGTGCAGAGAGTCAGAATTTGGATAAAAAATCACGCTCAGGAGTCAAATTTCCGACATTTCAGACATTTTCAAAAACTGCAGGGGGGTTTGGGCAAAATATGACCCTTCGCCGTTTACAGTAATTGGCATATTTTTGCAATGAAACGTCGTAATTTGAAACTGAAAATAGGTGCAGAGAGTCAGAATTCGGCTCAAAAATCATGCTCAGGAGTCAAATTTCCGACATTTCAGACATTTTGAAAACTGCAGGGGGGTTTGGGCAAAATATGACCCATCGCCGTTTTCAGTAATTGGCATATTTTCGGTATGAAACGTCGTAATATGAAACTGAAAATAGGTGCAGAGAGTCAGAATTCGGATAAAAAATCATGCTCAGGAGTCAAATTTCCGACATATCAGACATTTTGAAAACTGCAGGGGGGGTTTGGGAAAAATATTACCCATCGTTGTTTTCAGTAATTGGCATATTTTCGGTATGAAACGTCGTAATTTGAAACTGAAAATAGGTGCAGAGAGTCAGAATTCGGATCAAAAATCACGCTCAGGAGTCAAATTTCCGACATTTCAGACATTTCAAAAACTGCAGGGGGGTTTGGGCAAAATATGACCCATCGCCGTTTACAGTAAATGGCATATTTTCGGTATGAAACGTCGTAATTTGAAACTGAAAATAGGTGCAGAGAGTCATAATTCGGATAAAAAATCATGCTCAGAAGTCAAATTTCCGACATATCAGACATTTTGAAAACTGCAGGGGGGTTTGGGCAAAATATGACCCATCGCTGTTTTCAGTAATTGGCATATTTTCGGTATGAAACGTCGTAATTTGAAACTGAAAATAGGTGCAGAGAGTCAGAATTCGGATAAAAAATAACGCTCAGGAGTCAAATTTCCGACATTTCAGACATTTTGAAAACTGCAGGGGGGTTTGGGCAAAATATGACCCATCGGCTTTTTCAGTAATTGGCATATTTTCGGTATAAAAAGTCGTAATTTGAAACTGAAAATAGGTGCAGAGAGTCAGAATTTGGATAAAAAATCACGCTCAGGAGTCAAATTTCCGACATTTCAGACATTTTCAAAAACTGCAGGGGGGTTTGGGCAAAATATGACCCTTCGCCGTTTACAGTAATTGGCATATTTTTGCAATGAAACGTCGTAATTTGAAACTGAAAATAGGTGCAGAGAGTCAGAATTCGGCTCAAAAATCATGCTCAGGAGTCAAATTTCCGACATTTCAGACATTTTGAAAACTGCAGGGGGGTTTGGGCAAAATATGACCCATCGCCGTTTACAGTAATTGGCATATTTTCGGTATGAAACGTCGTAATATGAAACTGAAAATAGGTGCAGAGAGTCAGAATTCGGATAAAAAATCATGCTCAGGAGTCAAATTTCCGACATATCAGACATTTTGAAAACTGCAGGGGGGGTTTGGGCAAAATATGACCCATCGTTGTTTTCAGTAATTGGCATATTTTCGGTATGAAACGTCGTAATTTGAAACTGAAAATAGGTGCAGAGAGTCAGAATTCGGATAAAAAATCACGCTCAGGAGTCAAATTTCCGACATTTCAGACATTTTGAAAACTGCAGGGGGGTTTGGGCAAAATATGACCCATCGGCTTTTTCAGTAATTGGCATATTTTCGGTATAAAAAGTCGTAATTTGAAACTGAAAATAGGTGCAGAGAGTCAGAATTTGGATAAAAAATCACGCTCAGGAGTCAAATTTCCGACATTTCAGACATTTTGAAAACTGCAGGGGGGGGGGGGGGGGGGCAAAATATGACCCATCGCTTTTACAGTAATTGGCATATTTTCGATATGATACGTCGTAATTTGAAACTGAAAATATGTGCAGAGAGTCAGAATTCGGCTCAAAAATCACGCTCAGGAGTCAAATTTCCACCATTTCAGACATTTTGAAAACTGCAGGGGGGTTTGGGCAAAATATGACCCATTGCCGTTTTCAGTAATTGGCATATTTTCGGTAAAAAAAGTCGTAATTTGAAACTGAAAATAGGTGCAGAGAGTCAGAATTCGGATAAAAAATCACGCTCAGGAGTCAAATTTTCGACATTTCAGACATTTTGAAAACTGCAGGGGGGTTTGGGCAAAATATGACCCATCGCCGTTTTCAGTAATTGGCATATTTTCGGTATAAAAAGTCGTAATTTGAAACTGAAAATAGGTGCAGAGAGTCAGAATTCGGATAAAAAAATCACGCTCAGGATTCAAATTTCCGACATTTCGCACATTTTCAAAAACTGCAGGGGGTTTGGGCAAAATATGACCCTTCGCTGTTTACAGTAATTGGCATATTTTAGCAATGAAACGTCGTAATTTGAAACTGAAAATAGGTGCAGAGAGTCAGAATTCGGCTCAAAAATCACGCTCAGGAGACAAATTTCCGACATTTCAGACATTTTAAGAACTGCAGTGGCGTTTGGGCAAAATATGACCCCTCACCGTTTTCAGTAATTGGCATATTTTCGGTATGAAACGTCGTAATTTGAAACTGAAAATAGGTGCAGAGAGTCAGAATTCGGCTCAATAATCACGCTCAGGAGTCAAATTTCCGACATTTCAGACATTTTGAAAACTGCAGGGGGGTTTGGGCAAAATATGACCCATTGCCGTTTTCAGTAATTGGCATATTTTCGGTACAAATAGTCGTAATTTGAAAGTGAAAATAGGTGCAGAGAGTCAGAATTCGGATAACAAATCACGCTCAGGAGTCAAATTTCCGACATTTCAGACATTTTGAAAACTGCAGGGGGGGTTTGGGCAAAATATGACCCATCGCCGTTTTCAGTAATTGGCATATTTTCGGTATAAAAAGTCGTAATTTGAAACTGAAAATAGGTGCAGAGAGTCAGAATTCGGATAAAAAATCACGCTCAGGAGCTAAATTTCCGACATTTCACACATTTTCAAAAACTGCAGGGGGGTTTGGGCAAAATATGACCCTTCGCCGTTTACAGTAATTAGCATATTTTTGCAATGAAACGTCGTAATTTGAAACTGAAAATAGGTGCATGAGTCAGAATTCGGCTCAAAAATCATGCTCAGGAGTCAAATTTCCGACATTTCAGACATTTTGAAAACTGCAGGGGGGGGGGGTTGGGCAAAATATGACCCATCGCCGTTTTCAGTAATTGGCATATTTTCGGTATGAAACGTCGTAATTTGAAACTGAAAATAGGTGCAGAGAGTCAGAATTCGGATAAAAAATCACGCTCAGGAGTCAAATTTCCGACATTTCAGACATTTCAAAAACTGCAGGGGGGTTTGGGCAAAATATGACCCATCGCCGTTTACAGTAAATGGCATATTTTCGGTATGAAACGTCGTAATTTGAAACTGAAAATAGGTGCAGAGAGTCAGAATTCGGATAAAAAATCATGCTCAGAAGTCAAATTTCCGACATATCAGACATTTTGAAAACTGCAGGGGGGTTTGGGCAAAATATGACCCATTGCCGTTTTCAGTAATTGGCATATTTTCGGTAAAAAAAGTCGTAATTTGAAACTGAAAATAGGTGCAGAGATTCAGAATTTGGCTCAAAAATCATGCTCAGGAGTTAAATTTCCGACATTTCAGACATTTTGAAAACTGCAGGGGGGGTTAGGGCAAAATATGACCCATCGCCGTTTTCAGTAATTGGCATATTTTCGGTATAAAAAGTCGTAATTTGAAACTGAAAATAGGTGCAGAGAGTCTGAATTCGGATAACAAATCACGCTCAGGAGTCAAATTTCCGACAAATCACGCATTTTGAAAACTGCAGGGGGGTTTGGGCAAAATATGACCCATCGCCGTTTTCAGTAATTGGCATATATTCGGTATGGAACGTCGTAATTTGAAACTGAAAATAGGTGCAGAGAGTCAGAATTCGGCTCAAAAATCACACTCAGGAGTCAAATTTCCGACATTTCAGACATTTTAAAAACTGCAGGGGGGGTTTGGGCAAAATATGACCCATCGCCGTTTTCAGTAATTGGCATATTTTCGGTATGAAACGTCGTAATTTGAAACTGAAAATAGGTGCAGAGAGTCAGAATTTGTATCAAAAATCACGTTCAGGAGTCAAATTTCCGACATTTCAGACATTTTGAAAACTGCAGGGAGGTTTGGGCAAAATATGACCCATTGCCGTTTTCAGTAATTGGCATATTTTCGGTAAAAAAAGTCGTAATTTGAAATTGAAAATAGGTGCAGAGAGTCAGAATTCGGCTCAAAAATCACGCTCAGGAGTCAAATTTCCGACATTTCAGACATTTTGAAAACTGCAGGGGGGTTTGGGCAAAATATGACCCATCGCCGTTTTCAGTAATTGGCGTATTTTCGGTATAAAAAGTCGTAATTTGAAACTGAAAATAGGTGCAGAGAGTCAGAATTGGGATAAAAAATCACGCTCAGGAGTCAAATTTCCGACATTTCACACATTTTGAAAACTGCAGGGGGGTTTGGGCAAAGTATGACCCATCGCCGTTTACAGTAATTGGCATATTTTCGCAATGAAACGTCGTAAATTGAAACTGAAAATAGGTGCAGAGAGTCAGAATTCGGCTCAAAAATCACGCTCAGGAATCAAATTTCCGACATTTCAGACATTTTAAAAACTGCAGGGGGGTTTGGGCAAAATATGACCCATCACCGTTTTCAGTAATTGGCATATTTTCGGTATGAAACGTCGTAATTTGAAACTGAAAATAGGTGCAGAGAGTCAGAATTCGGATAAAAAATCACGCTCATGAGTCAAATTTCCGACATTTTAGACATTTTAAAAACTGCAGGGGGGTTTGGGCAATAAATGACCCATCGCCGTTTACAGTAATTGGCATATTTTCGGTATGAAACTTCGTAATTTGAAACTGAAAATAGGTGCAGAGAGTCAGAGTTCGGATAAAAAATCATGCTCAGAAGTCAAATTTCCGACATATCAGACATTTTGAAAACTGCAGGGGGGTTTGGTCAAAATATGACCCATCGCTGTTTTCAGTAATTGGCATATTTTCGGTATGAAACGTCGTAATTTGAAACTGAAAATAGGTACAGAGAGTCAGAATTCGGATAAAAAATCACGCTCAGGATTCAAATTTCCGACATTTCATACATTTTGAAAACTGCAGGGGGGGTTTGGGCAAAATATGACCCATCGCCGTTTTCAGTAATTGGCATATTTTCGGTATGAAACGTCGTAATTTGAAACTAAAAATAGGTGCAGAGAGTCAGAATTCGGCTCAAAAATCATGCTCAGGAGTCAAATTTCCGACATTTCAGACATTTTGAAAACTGCAGGGGGGTTTGGGCAAAATATGACCCATCGCCGTTTACAGTAATTGGCATATTTTCGGTATGAAACGTCGTAATTTGAAACTGAAAATAGGTGCAGAGAGTCAGAATTCGGATAAAAAATCATGCTCAGGAGTCAAATTTCCGACATATCAGACATTTTGAAAACTGCAGGGGGGTTTGGGCAAAATATGACCCATCGCTGTTTTCAGTAATTAGCATATTTTCGGTATGAAACGTCGTAATTTGATACTGAAAATAGGTGCAGAGAGTCAGAATTCGGCTCAAAAATCACGCTCAGGAGTCAAATTTCCGACATTTCAGACATTTTAAAAACTGCAGGGGGGTTTGGGCAATAAATGACCCATCGCCGTTTACAGTAATTGGCATATTTTCGGTATGAAACGTCGTAATTTGAAACTGAAAATAGGTGCAGAGAGTCAGAATTCGGATAAAAAATCATGCTCAGAAGTCAAATTTCCGACATATCAGACATTTTGAAAAATGCAGGGGGGTTTGGTCAAAATATGACCCATCGCTGTTTTCAGTAATTGGCATATTTTCGGTATGAAACGTCGTAATTTGAAACTGAAAATAGGTACAGAGAGTCAGAATTCGGATAAAAAATCACGCTCAGGATTCAAATTTCCGACATTTCATACATTTTAAAAACTGCATGGGGGGTTTGGGCAAAATATGACCCATCGCCGTTTTCAGTAATTGGCATATTTTCGGTATGAAACGTCGTAATTTGAAACTGAAAATAGGTGCAGAGAGTCAGAATTCGGATAAAAAATCACGCTCAGGAGTCAAATTTCCGACATTTCAGACATTTTGAAAACTGCAGGGGGGGTTTGGGCAAAATATGACCTATCGCAGTTTACAGTAATTGGCATATTTTCGGTATGAAACGTCGTATTTTGAAACCCTAAAATAGGTGCAGAGAGTCAGAATTCGGCTCAAAAATCACGCTCAGGAGTCAAATTTCCGACATTTCAGACATTTTGAAAACTGCAGGGGGGTTTGGGCAAAATATGACCCATCGCCGTTTTCAGTAATTGGCTTATTTTCGGTATAAAAAGTCGTAATTTGAAACTGAAAATAGGTGCAGAGATTCAGAATTTGGCTCAAAAATCACGCTCAGGAGTCAAATTTCCGATATTTCAGACATTTTGAAAACTGCAGGGGGGTTAGGGCAAAATATGACCCATCGCCGTTTTCAGTAATTGGCATATTTTCGGTATAAAAAGTCGTAATTTGAAACTGAAAATAGGTGCAGAGAGTCTGAATTCGGATAACAAATCACGCTCAGGAGTCAAATTTCCGACAAATCCGACATTTTGAAAACTGCAGGGGGGGTTTGGGCAAAATATGACCCATCGCTGTTTTCAGTAATTGGCATATTTTCGGTATGAAACGTCGTAATTTGAAACTGAAAATAGGTGCAGAGAGTCAGAATTCGGATCAAAAATCTCGTTCAGGAGTCAAATTTCCGACATTTCAGACATTTTGAAAACTGCAGGGAGGTTTGGGCAAAATATGACCCATTGCCGTTTTCAGTAATTGGCATATTTTCGGTAAAAAAAGTCGTAATTTGAAACTGAAAATAGGTGCAGAGAGTCAGAATTCGGCTCCAAAATTCACGCTCAGGAGTCAAATTTCCGACATTTCAGACATTTTGAAAATTGCAGGGGGGTTTGGGCAAAATATGACCCATCGCCGTTTTCAGTAATTGGCGTATTTTCGGTATAAAAAGTCGTAATTTGAAACTGAAAATAGGTGCAGAGAGTCAGAATTCGGATAAAAAATCACGCTCAGGAGTCAAATTTCCGACATTTCAGACATTTTGAAAACTGCAGGGGGGTTTGGGCAAAATATGACCCATCGCCGTTTACAGTAATTGGCATATTTTCGGTATGAAACGTCGTAATATGAAACTGAAAATAGGTGCAGAGAGTCAGAATTCGGATAAAAAATCATGCTCAGGAGTCAAATTTCCGACATATCAGACATTTTGAAAATTGCAGGGGGGGTTTGGGCAAAATATGACCCATCGTTGTTTTCAGTAATTGGCATATTTTCGGTATGAAACGTCGTAATTTGAAACTGAAAATAGGTGCAGAGAGTCAGAATTCGGATAAAAAATCACGCTCAGGAGTCAAATTTCCGACATTTCAGACATTTTGAAAACTGCAGGGGGGTTTGGGCAAAATATGACCCATCGGCTTTTTCAGCAATTGGCATATTTTCGGTATAAAAAGTCGTAATTTGAAACTGAAAATAGGTGCAGAGAGTCAGAATTTGGATAAAAAATCACGCTCAGGAGTCAAATTTCCGACATTTCAGACATTTTGAAAACTGCAGGGGGGGGGGGGGGTTTGGGCAAAATATGACCCATCGCTTTTACAGTAATTGGCATATTTTCGATATGATACGTCGTAATTTGAAACTGAAAATATGTGCAGAGAGTCAGAATTCGGCTCAAAAATCACGCTCAGGAGTCAAATTTCCACCATTTCAGACATTTTGAAAACTGCAGGGGGGTTTGGGCAAAATATGACCCATTGCCGTTTTCAGTAATTGGCATATTTTCGGTAAAAAAAGTCGTAATTTGAAACTGAAAATAGGTGCAGAGAGTCAGAATTCGGATAAAAAATCACGCTCAGGAGTCAAATTTCCGACATTTCAGACATTTTGAAAACTGCAGGGGGGTTTGGGCAAAATATGACCCATCGCCGTTTTCAGTAATTGGCATATTTTCGGTATAAAAAGTCGTAATTTGAAACTGAAAATAGGTGCAGAGAGTCAGAATTCGGATAAAAAAAATCACGCTCAGGATTCAAATTTCCGACATTTCGCACATTTTCAAAAACTGCAGGGGGTTTGGGCAAAATATGACCCTTCGCTGTTTACAGTAATTGGCATATTTTAGCAATGAAACGTCGTAATTTGAAACTGAAAATAGGTGCAGAGAGTCAGAATTCGGCTCAAAAATCACGCTCAGGAGACAAATTTCCGACATTTCAGACATTTTAAAAACTGCAGGGGGGTTTGGGCAAAATATGACCCATCACCGTTTACAGTAATTGGCATATTTTCGGTATGAAACGTCGTAATATGAAACTAAAAATAGGTGCAGAGAGTCAGAATTCGGATAAAAAATCATGCTCAGGAGTCAAATTTCCGACATTTCAGACATTTTGAAAACTGCAGGGGGGTTTGGGCAAAATATGACCAATCGCCGTTTTCAGTAATTGGCATATTTTCGGTATAAAAAGTCGTAATTTGAAACTGAAAATAGATGCAGAGAGTCAGAATTCGGATAAAAAATCACGCTCAGGAGTCAAATTTCCGACATTTCACACATTTTGAAAACTGCAGGGGGGTTTGGGCAAAATATGACCCATCGCCGTTTACAGTAATTGGCATATTTTCGCTATGAAACGTCGTAATTTGAAACTGAAAATAGGTGCAGAGAGTCAGAATTCGGCTCAAAAATCACGCTCAGGAGTCAAATTTCCGACATTTCAGACATTTTAAGAACTGCAGGGGCGTTTGGGCAAAATATGACCCCTCACCGTTTTCAGTAATTGGCATATTTTCGGTATGAAACGTCGTAATTTGAAACAGAAAATAGGTGCAGAGAGTCAGAATTCGGCTCAATAATCACGCTCAGGAGTCAAATTTCCGACATTTCAGACATTTTGAAAACTGCAGGGGGGTTTGGGCAAAATATGACCCATTGCCGTTTTCAGTAATTGGCATATTTTCGGTACAAATAGTCGTAATTTGAAAGTGAAAATAGGTGCAGAGAGTCAGAATTCGGATAACAAATCACGCTCAGGAGTCAAATTTCCGACATTTCAGACATTTTGAAAACTGCAGGGGGGGTTTGGGCAAAATATGACCCATCGCCGTTTTCAGTAATTGGCATATTTTCGGTATAAAAAGTCGTAATTTGAAACTGAAAATAGGTGCAGAGAGTCAGAATTCGGATAAAAAATCACGCTCAGGAGCTAAATTTCCGACATTTCACACATTTTCAAAAACTGCAGGGGGGTTTGGGCAAAATATGACCCTTCGCCGTTTACAGTAATTAGCATATTTTTGCAATGAAACGTCGTAATTTGAAACTGAAAATAGGTGCAGAGAGTCAGAATTCGGCTCAAAAATCATGCTCAGGAGTCAAATTTCCAACATTTCAGACATTTTGAAAACTGCAGGGGGGGGGGGTTTGGGCAAAATATGACCCATCGCCGTTATCAGTAATTGGCATATTTTCGGTATGAAACGTCGTAATTTGAAACTGAAAATAGGTGCAGAGAGTCAGAATTCGGATAAAAAATCACGCTCAGGAGTCAAATTTCCGACATTTCAGACATTTCAAAAACTGCAGGGGGGTTTGGGCAAAATATGACCCATCGCCGTTTACAGTAAATGGCATATTTTCGGTATGAAACATCGTAATTTGAAACTGAAAATAGGTGCATAGAGTCAGAATTCGGATAAAAAATCATGCTCAGAAGTCAAATTTCCGACATATCAGACATTTTGAAAACTGCAGGGGGGTTTGGGCAAAATATGACCCATCGCTGTTTTCAGTAATTGGCATATTTTCGGTATGAAACGTCGTAATTTGAAACTGAAAATAGGTGCAGAGAGTCAGAATTCGGATAAAAAATTACGCTCAGGATTCAAATTTCCGACATTTCAGACATTTTGAAAACTGCAGGGGGGTTTGGGCAAAATATGACCCATTGCCGTTTTCAGTAATTGGCATATTTTCGGTATAAAAAGTCGTAATTTGAAACTGAAAATAGGTGCAGAGAGTCAGAATTCGGCTCAAAAATCACGCTCAGGAGTCAAATTTCCACCATTTCAGACATTTTGAAAACTGCAGGGGGGTTTGGGCAAAATATGACCCATCGCCGTTTTCAGTAATTGGCATATTTTCGGTATAAAAAGTCGTAATTTGAAACTGAAAATAGGTGCAGAGAGTCAGAATTCGGATAAAAAAATCACGCTCAGGATTCAAATTTCCGACATTTCGCACATTTTCAAAAACTGCAGGGGGTTTGGGCAAAATATGACCCTTCGCTGTTTACAGTAATTGGCATATTTTAGCAATGAAACGTCGTAATTTGAAACTGAAAATAGGTGCAGAGAGTCAGAATTCGGCTCAAAAATCACGCTCAGGAGACAAATTTCCGACATTTCAGACATTTTAAAAACTGCAGGGGGGTTTGGGCAAAATATGACCCATCACCGTTTACAGTAATTGGCATATTTTCGGTATGAAACGTCGTAATATGAAACTAAAAATAGGTGCAGAGAGTCAGAATTCGGATAAAAAATCATGCTCAGGAGTCAAATTTCCGACATTTCAGACATTTTGAAAACTGCAGGGGGGTTTGGGCAAAATATGACCCATCGCCGTTTTCAGTAATTGGCATATTTTCGGTATAAAAAGTCGTAATTTGAAACTGAAAATAGATGCAGAGAGTCAGAATTCGGATAAAAAATCACGCTCAGGAGTCAAATTTCCGACATTTCACACATTTTGAAAACTGCAGGGGGGTTTGGGCAAAATATGACCCATCGCCGTTTACAGTAATTGGCATATTTTCGCTATGAAACGTCGTAATTTGAAACTGAAAATAGGTGCAGAGAGTCAGAATTTGGCTCAAAAATCACGCTCAGGAGTCAAATTTCCGACATTTCAGACATTTTAAGAACTGCAGGGGCGTTTGGGCAAAATATGACCCCTCACCGTTTTCAGTAATTGGCATATTTTCGGTATGAAACGTCGTAATTTGAAACTGAAAATAGGTGCAGAGAGTCAGAATTCGGCTCAATAATCACGCTCAGGAGTCAAATTTCCGACATTTCAGACATTTTGAAAACTGCAGGGGGGTTTGGGCAAAATATGACCCATTGCCGTTTTCAGTAATTGGCATATTTTCGGTACAAATAGTCGTAATTTGAAACTGAAAATAGGTGCAGAGAGTCAGAATTCGGATAAAAAATCACGCTCAGGAGCTAAATTTCCGACATTTCACACATTTTCAAAAACTGCAGGGGGGTTTGGGCAAAATATGACCCTTCGCCGTTTACAGTAATTAGCATATTTTTGCAATGAAACGTCGTAATTTGAAACTGAAAATAGGTGCAGAGAGTCAGAATTCGGCTCAAAAATCATGCTCAGGAGTCAAATTTCCAACATTTCAGACATTTTGAAAACTGCAGGGGGGGGGGGTTTGGGCAAAATATGACCCATCGCCGTTATCAGTAATTGGCATATTTTCGGTATGAAACGTCGTAATTTGAAACTGAAAATAGGTGCAGAGAGTCAGAATTCGGATAAAAAATCACGCTCAGGAGTCAAATTTCCGACATTTCAGACATTTCAAAAACTGCAGGGGGGTTTGGGCAAAATATGACCCATCGCCGTTTACAGTAAATGGCATATTTTCGGTATGAAACATCGTAATTTGAAACTGAAAATAGTTGCAGAGAGTCAGAATTCGGATAAAAAATCATGCTCAGAAGTCAAATTTCCGACATATCAGACATTTTGAAAACTGCAGGGGGGTTTGGGCAAAATATGACCCATCGCTGTTTTCAGTAATTGGCAAATGTTCGGTATGAAACGTCGTAATTTGAAACTGAAAATAGGTGCAGAGAGTCAGAATTCGGATAAAAAATTACGCTCAGGATTCAAATTTCCGACATTTCAGACATTTTGAAAACTGCAGGGGGGTTTGGGCAAAATATGACCCATTGCCGTTTTCAGTAATTGGCATATTTTCGGTAAAAAAAGTCGTAATTTGAAACTGAAAATAGGTGCAGAGATTCAGAATTTGGCTCAAAAATCATGCTCAGGAGTTAAATTTCCGACATTTCAGACATTTTGAAAACTGCAGGGGGGGTTAGGGCAAAATATGACCCATCGCCGTTTTCAGTAATTGGCATATTTTCGGTATAAAAAGTCGTAATTTGAAACTGAAAATAGGTGCAGAGAGTCTGAATTCGGATAACAAATCACGCTCAGGAGTCAAATTTCCGACAAATCACGCATTTTGAAAACTGCAGGGGGGTTTGGGCAAAATATGACCCATCGCCGTTTTCAGTAATTGGCATATATTCGGTATGGAACGTCGTAATTTGAAACTGAAAATAGGTGCAGAGAGTCAGAATTCGGCTCAAAAATCACACTCAGGAGTCAAATTTCCGACATTTCAGACATTTTAAAAACTGCAGGGGGGGTTTGGGCAAAATATGACCCATCGCCGTTTTCAGTAATTGGCATATTTTCGGTATGAAACGTCGTAATTTGAAACTGAAAATAGGTGCAGAGAGTCAGAATTTGTATCAAAAATCACGTTCAGGAGTCAAATTTCCGACATTTCAGACATTTTGAAAACTGCAGGGAGGTTTGGGCAAAATATGACCCATTGCCGTTTTCAGTAATTGGCATATTTTCGGTAAAAAAAGTCGTAATTTGAAATTGAAAATAGGTGCAGAGAGTCAGAATTCGGCTCAAAAATCACGCTCAGGAGTCAAATTTCCGACATTTCAGACATTTTGAAAACTGCAGGGGGGTTTGGGCAAAATATGACCCATCGCCGTTTTCAGTAATTGGCGTATTTTCGGTATAAAAAGTCGTAATTTGAAACTGAAAATAGGTGCAGAGAGTCAGAATTGGGATAAAAAATCACGCTCAGGAGTCAAATTTCCGACATTTCACACATTTTGAAAACTGCAGGGGGGTTTGGGCAAAGTATGACCCATCGCCGTTTACAGTAATTGGCATATTTTCGCAATGAAACGTCGTAAATTGAAACTGAAAATAGGTGCAGAGAGTCAGAATTCGGCTCAAAAATCACGCTCAGGAATCAAATTTCCGACATTTCAGACATTTTAAAAACTGCAGGGGGGTTTGGGCAAAATATGACCCATCACCGTTTTCAGTAATTGGCATATTTTCGGTATGCAACGTCGTAATTTGAAACTAAAAATAGGTGCAGAGAGTCAGAATTCGGATAAAAAATAATGCTCAGGAGTCAAATTTCCGACATATCAGACATTTTGAAAACTGCAGGGGGGTTTGGGCAAAATATGACCCCTCGCTGTTTTCAGTAATTAGCATATTTTCGGTATGAAACGTCGTAATTTGAAACTGAAAATAGGTGCAGAGTCAGAATTCGGATAAAAAATCACGCTCATGAGTCAAATTTCCGACATTTTAGACATTTTAAAAACTGCAGGGGGGTTTGGGCAATAAATGACCCATCGCCGTTTACAGTAATTGGCATATTTTCGGTATGAAACTTCGTAATTTGAAACTGAAAATAGGTGCAGAGAGTCAGAATTCGGATAAAAAATCATGCTCAGAAGTCAAATTTCCGACATATCAGACATTTTGAAAACTGCAGGGGGGTTTGGTCAAAATATGACCCATCGCTGTTTTCAGTAATTGGCATATTTTCGGTATGAAACGTCGTAATTTGAAACTGAAAATAGGTACAGAGAGTCAGAATTCGGATAAAAAATCACGCTCAGGATTCAAATTTCCGACATTTCATACATTTTGAAAACTGCAGGGGGGGTTTGGGCAAAATATGACCCATCGCCGT
Source organism: Procambarus clarkii (assembly GCF_040958095.1). Taxonomy (NCBI): domain Eukaryota; kingdom Metazoa; phylum Arthropoda; class Malacostraca; order Decapoda; family Cambaridae; genus Procambarus; species Procambarus clarkii. The sequence goes on from NW_027189197.1 coordinate 411,314, forward strand.
TTTCAGTAATTGGCATATTTTCGGTATGAAACGTCGTAATTTGAAACTAAAAATAGGTGCAGAGAGTCAGAATTCGGCTCAAAAATCATGCTCAGGAGTCAAATTTCCTACATTTCAGACATTTTGAAAACTGCAGGGGGGTTTGGGCAAAATATGACCCATCGCCGTTTACAGTAATTGGCATATTTTCGGTATGAAACGTCGTAATTTGAAACTGAAAATAGGTGCAGAGAGTCAGAATTCGGATAAAAAATCATGCTCAGGAGTCAAATTTCCGACATATCAGACATTTTGAAAACTGCAGGGGGGTTTGGGCAAAATATGACCCATCGCTGTTTTCAGTAATTAGCATATTTTCGGTATGAAACGTCGTAATTTGATACTGAAAATAGGTGCAGAGAGTCAGAATTCGGCTCAAAAATCACGCTCAGGAGTCAAATTTCCGACATTTCAGACATTTTAAAAACTGCAGGGGGGTTTGGGCAATAAATGACCCATCGCCGTTTACAGTAATTGGCATATTTTCGGTATGAAACGACGTAATTTGAAACTGAAAATAGGTGCAGAGAGTCAGAATTCGGATAAAAAATCATGCTCAGAAGTCAAATTTCCGACATATCAGACATTTTGAAAACTGCAGGGGGGTTTGGTCAAAATATGACCCATCGCTGTTTTCAGTAATTGGCATATTTTCGGTATGAAACGTCGTAATTTGAAACTGAAAATAGGTACAGAGAGTCAGAATTCGGATAAAAAATCACGCTCAGGATTCAAATTTCCGACATTTCATACATTTTGAAAACTGCAGGGGGGGTTTGGGCAAAATATGACCCATCGCCGTTTTCAGTAATTGGCATATTTTCGGTATGAAACGTCGTAATTTGAAACTAAAAATAGGTGCAGAGAGTCAGAATTCGGCTCAAAAATCATGCTCAGGAGTCAAATTTCCGACATTTCAGACATTTTGAAAACTGCAGGGGGGTTTGGGCAAAATATGACCCATCGCCGTTTACAGTAATTGGCATATTTTCGGTATGAAACGTCGGAATTTGAAACTGAAAATAGGTGCAGAGAGTCAGAATTCGGATAAAAAATCATGCTCAGGAGTCAAATTTCCGACATATCAGACATTTTGAAAACTGCAGGGGGGTTTGGGCAAAATATGACCCATCGCTGTTTTCAGTAATTAGCATATTTTCGGTATGAAACGTCGTAATTTGATACTGAAAATAGGTGCAGAGAGTCAGAATTCGGCTCAAAAATCACGCTCAGGAGTCAAATTTCCGACATTTCAGACATTTTAAAAACTGCAGGGGGGTTTGGGCAATAAATGACCCATCGCCGTTTTCAGTAATTGGCATATTTTCGGTATAAAAAGTCGTAATTTGAAACTGAAAATAGGTGCAGAGAGTCTGAATTCGGATAACAAATCACGCTCAGGAGTCAAATTTCCGACAAATCAGACATTTTGAAAACTGCAGGGGGGGTTTGGGCAAAATATGACCTATCGCAGTTTACAGTAATTGGCATATTTTCGGTATGAAACGTCGTATTTTGAAACCCTAAAATAGGTGCAGAGAGTCAGAATTCGGCTCAAAAATCACGCTCAGGAGTCAAATTTCCGACATTTCAGACATTTTGAAAACTGCAGGGGGGTTTGGGCAAAATATGACCCATCGCCGTTTTCAGTAATTGGCATATTTTCGGTATGAAACGTCGTAATTTGAAACTGAAAATAGGTGCAGAGAGTCAGAATTCGGATAAAAAATCACGCTCAGGAGTCAAATTTCCGACATTTCAGACATTTTGAAAACTGCAGGGGGGGTTTGGGCAAAATATGACCTATCGCAGTTTACAGTAATTGGCATATTTTCGGTATGAAACGTCGTATTTTGAAACCCTAAAATAGGTGCAGAGAGTCAGAATTCGGCTCAAAAATCACGCTCAGGAGTCAAATTTCCGACATTTCAGACATTTTGAAAACTGCAGGGGGGTTTGGGCAAAATATGACCCATCGCCGTTTTCAGTAATTGGCTTATTTTCGGTATAAAAAGTCGTAATTTGAAACTGAAAATAGGTGCAGAGATTCAGAATTTGGCTCAAAAATCACGCTCAGGAGTCAAATTTCCGACATTTCAGACATTTTGAAAACTGCAGGGGGGTTAGGGCAAAATATGACCCATCGCCGTTTTCAGTAACTGGCATATTTTCGGTATAAAAAGTCGTAATTTGAAACTGAAAATAGGTGCAGAGAGTCTGAATTCGGATAACAAATCACGCTCAGGAGTCAAATTTCCGACAAATCACGCATTTTGAAAACTGCAGGGGGGTTTGGGCAAAATATGACCCATCGCCGTTTTCAGTAATTGGCATATATTCGGTATGGAACGTCGTAATTTGAAACTGAAAATAGGTGCAGAGAGTCAGAATTCGGCTCAAAAATCACACTCAGGAGTCAAATTTCCGACATTTCAGACATTTTAAAAACTGCAGGGGGGGTTTGGGCAAAATATGACCCATCGCCGTTTTCAGTAATTGGCATATTTTCGGTATGAAACGTCGTAATTTGAAACTGAAAATAGGTGCAGAGAGTCAGAATTTGTATCAAAAATCACGTTCAGGAGTCAAATTTCCGACATTTCAGACATTTTGAAAACTGCAGGGAGGTTTGGGCAAAATATGACCCATTGCCGTTTTCAGTAATTGGCATATTTTCGGTAAAAAAAGTCGTAATTTGAAATTGAAAATAGGTGCAGAGAGTCAGAATTCGGCTCAAAAATCACGCTCAGGAGTCAAATTTCCGACATTTCAGACATTTTGAAAACTGCAGGGGGGTTTGGGCAAAATATGACCCATCGCCGTTTTCAGTAATTGGCGTATTTTCGGTATAAAAAGTCGTAATTTGAAACTGAAAATAGGTGCAGAGAGTCAGAATTGGGATAAAAAATCACGCTCAGGAGTCAAATTTCCGACATTTCACACATTTTGAAAACTGCAGGGGGGTTTGGGCAAAGTATGACCCATCGCCGTTTACAGTAATTGGCATATTTTCGCAATGAAACGTCGTAAATTGAAACTGAAAATAGGTGCAGAGAGTCAGAATTCGGCTCAAAAATCACGCTCAGGAATCAAATTTCCGACATTTCAGACATTTTAAAAACTGCAGGGGGGTTTGGGCAAAATATGACCCATCACCGTTTTCAGTAATTGGCATATTTTCGGTATGCAACGTCGTAATTTGAAACTAAAAATAGGTGCAGAGAGTCAGAATTCGGATAAAAAATAATGCTCAGGAGTCAAATTTCCGACATATCAGAAATTTTGAAAACTGCAGGGGGGTTTGGGCAAAATATGACCCATCGCTGTTTTCAGTAATTAGCATATTTTCGGTATGAAACGTCGTAATTTGAAACTGAAAATAGGTGCAGAGAGTCAGAATTCGGATAAAAAATCACGCTCATGAGTCAAATTTCCGACATTTTAGACATTTTAAAAACTGCAGGGGGGTTTGGGCAATAAATGACCCATCGCCGTTTACAGTAATTGGCATATTTTCGGTATGAAACTTCGTAATTTGAAACTGAAAATAGGTGCAGAGAGTCAGAATTCGGATAAAAAATCATGCTCAGAAGTCAAATTTCCGACATATCAGACATTTTGAAAACTGCAGGGGGGTTTGGTCAAAATATGACCCATCGCTGTTTTCAGTAATTGGCATATTTTCGGTATGAAACGTCGTAATTTGAAACTGAAAATAGGTACAGAGAGTCAGAATTCGGATAAAAAATCACGCTCAAGATTCAAATTTCCGACATTTCATACATTTTGAAAACTGCAGGGGGGGTTTGGGCAAAATATGACCCATCGCCGTTTTCAGTAATTGGCATATTTTCGGTATGAAACGTCGTAATTTGAAACTAAAAATAGGTGCAGAGAGTCAGAATTCGGCTCAAAAATCATGCTCAGGAGTCAAATTTCCGACATTTCAGACATTTTGAAAACTGCAGGGGGGTTTGGGCAAAATATGACCCATCGCCGTTTACAGTAATTGGCATATTTTCGGTATGAAACGTCGTAATTTGAAACTGAAAATAGGTGCAGAGAGTCAGAATTCGGATAAAAAATCATGCTCAGGAGTCAAATTTCCGACATATCAGACATTTTGAAAACTGCAGGGGGGTTTGGGCAAAATATGACCCATCGCTGTTTTCAGTAATTAGCATATTTTCGGTATGAAACGTCGTAATTTGATACTGAAAATAGGTGCAGAGAGTCAGAATTTGGCTCAAAAATCACGCTCAGGAGTCAAATTTCCGACATTTCAGACATTTTAAAAACTGCAGGGGGGTTTGGGCAATAAATGACCCATCGCCGTTTACAGTAATTGGCATATTTTCGGTATGAAACGTCGTAATTTGAAACTGAAAATAGGTGCAGAGAGTCAGAATTCGGATAAAAAATCATGCTCAGAAGTCAAATTTCCGACATATCAGACATTTTGAAAACTGCAGGGGGGTTTGGTCAAAATATGACCCATCGCTGTTTTCAGTAATTGGCATATTTTCGGTATGAAACGTCGTAATTTGAAACTGAAAATAGGTACAGAGAGTCAGAATTCGGATAAAAAATCACGCTCAGGATTCAAATTTCCGACATTTCATACATTTTGAAAACTGCAGGGGGGGTTTGGGCAAAATATGACCCATCGCCGTTTTCAGTAATTGGCATATTTTCGGTATGAAACGTCGTAATTTGAAACTAAAAATAGGTGCAGAGAGTCAGAATTCGGCTCAAAAATCATGCTCAGGAGTCAAATTTCCGACATTTCAGACATTTTGAAAACTGCAGGGGGGTTTGGGCAAAATATGACCCATCGCCGTTTACAGTAATTGGCATATTTTCGGTATGAAACGTCGTAATTTGAAACTGAAAATAGGTGCAGAGAGTCAGAATTCGGATAAAAAATCATGCTCAGGAGTCAAATTTCCGACATATCAGACATTTTGAAAACTGCAGGGGGGTTTGGGCAAAATATGACCCATCGCTGTTTTCAGTAATTAGCATATTTTCGGTATGAAACGTCGTAATTTGATACTGAAAATAGGTGCAGAGAGTCAGAATTCGGCTCAAAAATCACGCTCAGGAGTCAAATTTCCGACATTTCAGACATTTTAAAAACTGCAGGGGGGTTTGGGCAATAAATGACCCATCGCCGTTTTCAGTAATTGGCATATTTTCGGTATAAAAAGTCGTAATTTGAAACTGAAAATAGGTGCAGAGAGTCTGAATTCGGATAACAAATCACGCTCAGGAGTCAAATTTCCGACAAATCAGACATTTTGAAAACTGCAGGGGGGTTTGGGCAAAATATGACCTATCGCAGTGTACAGTAATTGGCATATTTTCGGTATGAAACGTCGTATTTTGAAACCCTAAAATAGGTGCAGAGAGTCAGAATTCGGCTCAAAAATCACGCTCAGGAGTCAAATTTCCGACATTTCAGACATTTTGAAAACTGCAGGGGGGTTTGGGCAAAATATGACCCATCGCCGTTTTCAGTAATTGGCATATTTTCGGTATGAAACGTCGTAATTTGAAACTGAAAATAGGTGCAGAGAGTCAGAATTCGGATAAAAAATCACGCTCAGGAGTCAAATTTCCGACATTTCAGACATTTTGAAAACTGCAGGGGGGGTTTGGGCAAAATATGACCTATCGCAGTTTACAGTAATTGGCATATTTTCGGTATGAAACGTCGTATTTTGAAACCCTAAAATAGGTGCAGAGAGTCAGAATTCGGCTCAAAAATCACGCTCAGGAGTCAAATTTCCGACATTTCAGACATTTTGAAAACTGCAGGGGGGTTTGGGCAAAATATGACCCATCGCCGTTTTCAGTAATTGGCTTATTTTCGGTATAAAAAGTCGTAATTTGAAACTGAAAATAGGTGCAGAGATTCAGAATTTGGCTCAAAAATCACGCTCAGGAGTCAAATTTCCGACATTTCAGACATTTTGAAAACTGCAGGGGGGTTAGGGCAAAATATGACCCATCGCCGTTTTCAGTAATTGGCATATTTTCGGTATAAAAAGTCGTAATTTGAAACTGAAAATAGGTGCAGAGAGTCTGAATTCGGATAACAAATCACGCTCAGGAGTCAAATTTCCGACAAATCAGACATTTTGAAAACTGCAGGGGGGGTTTGGGCAAAATATGACCTATCGCAGTTTACAGTAATTGGCATATTTTCGGTATGAAACGTCGTATTTTGAAACCCTAAAATAGGTGCAGAGAGTCAGAATTCGGCTCAAAAATCACGCTCAGGAGTCAAATTTCCGACATTTCAGACATTTTGAAAACTGCAGGGGGGTTTGGGCAAAATATGACCCATCGCCGTTTTCAGTAATTGGCTTATTTTCGGTATAAAAAGTCGTAATTTGAAACTGAAAATAGGTGCAGAGATTCAGAATTTGGCTCAAAAATCACGCTCAGGAGTCAAATTTCCGACATTTCAGACATTTTGAAAACTGCAGGGGGGTTAGGGCAAAATATGACCCATCGCCGTTTTCAGTAATTGGCATATTTTCGGTATAAAAAGTCGTAATTTGAAACTGAAAATAGGTGCAGAGAGTCTGAATTCGGATAACAAATCACGCTCAGGAGTCAAATTTCCGACAAATCAGACATTTTGAAAACTGCAGGGGGGGTTTGGGCAAAATATGACCCATCGCTGTTTTCAGTAATTGGCATATTTTCGGTATGAAACGTCGTAATTTGAAACTGAAAATAGGTGCAGAGAGTCAGAATTCGGATCAAAAATCTCGTTCAGGAGTCAAATTTCCGACATTTCAGACATTTTGAAAACTGCAGGGAGGTTTGGGCAAAATATGACCCATTGCCGTTTTCAGTAATTGGCATATTTTCGGTAAAAAAAGTCGTAATTTGAAACTGAAAATAGGTGCAGAGAGTCAGAATTCGGCTCCAAAATTCACGCTCAGGAGTCAAATTTCCGACATTTCAGACATTTTGAAAATTGCAGGGGGGTTTGGGCAAAATATGACCCATCGCCGTTTTCAGTAATTGGCGTATTTTCGGTATAAAAAGTCGTAATTTGAAACTGAAAATAGGTGCAGAGAGTCAGAATTCGGATAAAAAATCACGCTCATGAGTCAAATTTCCGACATTTCAGACATTTTAAAAACTGCAGGGGGGTTTGGGCAATAAATGACCCATCGCTGTTTTCAGTAATTGGCATATTTTTGGTATGAAACGTCGTAATTTGAAACTGAAAATAGGTACAGAGAGTCAGAATTCGGATAAAAAATCACGCTCAGGATTCAAATTTCCGACATTTCATACATTTTAAAAACTGCAGGGGGGGGGTTTGGGCAAAATATGTCCCACCTCCGTTTTCAGTAATTGGCATATTTTCGGTATGAAACGTCGTAATTTGAAACTGAAAATAGGTGCAGAGAGTCAGAATTCGGATAAAAAATCACGCTCAGGAGTCAAATTTCCGACATTTCAGACATTTTGAAAACTGCAGGGGGGTTTGGGCAAAATATGACCTATCGCAGTTTACAGTAATTGGCATATTTTCGGTATGAAAAGTCGTATTTTGAAACCCTAAAATAGGTGCAGAGAGTCAGAATTCGGCTCAAAAATCACGCTCAGGAGTCAAATTTCCGACATTTCAGACATTTTGAAAACTGCAGGGGGGTTTGGGCAAAATATGACCTATCGCCGTTTTCAGTAATTGGCTTATTTTCGGTATAAAAAGTCGTAATTTGAAACTGAAAATAGGAGCAGAGAGTCAGAATTCGGATAAAAAATCACGCTCAGGAGTCAAATTTCCGACATTTCAGACATTTTGAAAACTGCAGGGGGGTTTGGGCAAAATATGTCCCATTGCCGTTTTCAGTAATTGGCATATTTTCGGTAAAAAAAGTCGTAATTTGAAACTGAAAATAGGTGCAGAGAGTCAGAATTCGGATAAAAAATCATGCTCAGGAGTCAAATTTCCGACATATCAGACATTTTGAAAACTGCAGGGGGGTTTGGGCAAAATATGACCCATCGCTGTTTTCAGTAATTAGCATATTTTCGGTATGAAACGTCGTAATTTGATACTGAAAATAGGTGCAGAGAGTCAGAATTCGGCTCAAAAATCACGCTCAGGAGTCAAATTTCCGACATTTCAGACATTTTAAAAACTGCAGGGGGGTTTGGGCAATAAATGACCCATCGCCGTTTACAGTAATTGGCATATTTTCGGTATTAACCGTCGTAATTTGAAACTGAAAATAGGTGCAGAGAGTCAGAATTCGGATAAAAAATCATGCTCAGAAGTCAAATTTCCGACATATCAGACATTTTGAAAACTGCAGGGGGGTTTGGTCAAAATATGACCCATCGCTGTTTTCAGTAATTGGCATATTTTCGGTATGAAACGTCGTAATTTGAAACTGAAAATAGGTGCAGAGAGTCAGAATTCGGATAAAAAATCACGCTCATGAGTCAAATTTCCGACATTTCAGACATTTTAAAAACTGCAGGGGGGTTTGGGCAATAAATGACCCATCGCCGTTTACAGTAATTGGCATATTTTCGGTATGAAACTTCGTAATTTGAAACTGAAAATAGGTGCAGAGAGTCAGAATTCGGATAAAAAATCATGCTCAGAAGTCAAATTTCCGACATATCAGACATTTTGAAAACTGCAGGGGGGTTTGGTCAAAATATGACCCATCGCTGTTTTCAGTAATTGGCATATTTTCGGTATGAAACGTCGTAATTTGAAACTGAAAATAGGTACAGAGAGTCAGAATTCGGATAAAAAATCACGCTCAGGATTCAAATTTCCGACATTTCATACATTTTGAAAACTGCAGGGGGGGTTTGGGCAAAATATGACCCATCGCCGTTTTCAGTAATTGGCATATTTTCGGTATGAAACGTCGTAATTTGAAACTAAAAATAGGTGCAGAGAGTCAGAATTCGGCTCAAAAATCATGCTCAGGAGTCAAATTTCCGACATTTCAGACATTTTGAAAATTGCAGGGGGGTTTGGGCAAAATATGACCCATCGCCGTTTTCAGTAATTGGCGTATTTTCGGTATAAAAAGTCGTAATTTGAAACTGAAAATAGGTGCAGAGAGTCAGAATTCGGATAAAAAATCACGCTCAGGAGTCAAATTTCCGACATTTCACACATTTTGAAAACTGCAGGGGGGTTTGGGCAAAGTATGACCCATCGCCGTTTACAGTAATTGGCATATTTTCGCAATGAAACGTCGTAATTTGAAACTGAAAATAGGTGCAGAGAGTCAGAATTCGGCTCAAAAATCACGCTCAGGAGTCAAATTTCCGACATTTCAGACATTTTAAAAACTTCAGGGGGGTTTGGGCAAAATATGACCCATCACCGTTTTCAGTAATTGGCATATTTTCGGTATGAAACGTCGTAATTTGAAACTAAAAATAGGTGCAGAGAGTCAGAATTCGGCTCAAAAATCATGCTCAGGAGTCAAATTTCCGACATTTCAGACATTTTGAAAACTGCAGGGGGGTTTGGGCAAAATATGACCCATCGCCGTTTACAGTAATTGGCATATTTTCGGTATGAAACGTCGTAATTTGAAACTGAAAATAGGTGCAGAGAGTCAGAATTCGGATAAAAAATCATGCTCAGGAGTCAAATTTCCGACATACCAGACATTTTGAAAACTGCAGGGGGGTTTGGGCAAAATATGACCCATCGCTGTTTTCAGTAATTAGCATATTTTCGGTATGAAACGTCGTAATTTGAAACTGAAAATAGGTGCAGAGAGTCAGAATTCGGATAAAAAATCACGCTCATGAGTCAAATTTCCGACATTTCAGACATTTTAAAAACTGCAGGGGGGTTTGGGCAATAAATGACCCATCGCCGCTTACAGTAATTGGCATATTTTCGGTATGAAACGTCGTAATTTGAAACTGAAAATAGGTGCAGAGAGTCAGAATTCGGATAAAAAATCATGCTCAGGAGTCAAATTTCCGACATATCAGACATTTTGAAAACTGCAGGGGGGTTTGGTCAAAATATGACCCATCGCTGTTTTCAGTAATTGGCATATTTTTGGTATGAAACGTCGTAATTTGAAACTGAAAATAGGTACAGAGAGTCAGAATTCGGATAAAAAATCACGCTCAGGATTCAAATTTCCGACATTTCATACATTTTAAAAACTGCAGGGGGGGTTTGGGCAAAATATGTCCCACCTCCGTTTTCAGTAATTGGCATATTTTCGGTATGAAACGTCGTAATTTGAAACTGAAAATAGGTGCAGAGAGTCAGAATTCGGATAAAAAATCACGCTCAGGAGTCAAATTTCCGACATTTCAGACATTTTGAAAACTGCAGGGGGGTTTGGGCAAAATATGACCTATCGCAGTTTACAGTAATTGGCATATTTTCGGTATGAAAAGTCGTATTTTGAAACCCTAAAATAGGTGCAGAGAGTCAGAATTCGGCTCAAAAATCACGCTCAGGAGTCAAATTTCCGACATTTCAAACATTTTGAAACTGCAGGGGGGTTTGGGCAAAATATGACCTATCGCCGTTTTCAGTAATTGGCTTATTTTCGGTATAAAAAGTCGTAATTTGAAACTGAAAATAGGAGCAGAGAGTCAGAATTCGGATAAAAAATCACGCTCAGGAGTCAAATTTCCGACATTTCAGACATTTTGAAAACTGCAGGGGGGTTTGGGCAAAATATGTCCCATTGCCGTTTTCAGTAATTGGCATATTTTCGGTAAAAAAAAGTCGTAATTTGAAACTGAAAATAGGTGCAGAGAGTCAGAATTCGGATAAAAAATCATGCTCAGGAGTCAAATTTCCGACATATCAGACATTTTGAAAACTGCAGGGGGGTTTGGGCAAAATATGACCCATCGCTGTTTTCAGTAATTAGCATATTTTCGGTATGAAACGTCGTAATTTGATACTGAAAATAGGTGCAGAGAGTCAGAATTCGGCTCAAAAATCACGCTCAGGAGTCAAATTTCCGACATTTCAGACATTTTAAAAACTGCAGGGGGGTTTGGGCAATAAATGACCCATCGCCGTTTACAGTAATTGGCATATTTTCGGTATTAACCGTCGTAATTTGAAACTGAAAATAGGTGCAGAGAGTCAGAATTCGGATAAAAAATCATGCTCAGAAGTCAAATTTCCGACATATCAGACATTTTGAAAACTGCAGGGGGGTTTGGTCAAAATATGACCCATCGCTGTTTTCAGTAATTGGCATATTTTCGGTATGAAACGTCGTAATTTGAAACTGAAAATAGGTACAGAGAGTCAGAATTCGGATAAAAAATCACGCTCAGGATTCAAATTTCCGACATTTCATACATTTTAAAAACTGCATGGGGGGTTTGGGCAAAATATGACCCATCGCCGTTTTCAGTAATTGGCATATTTTCGGTATGAAACGTCGTAATTTGAAACTGAAAATAGGTGCAGAGAGTCAGAATTCGGATAAAAAATCACGCTCAGGAGTCAAATTTCCGACATTTCAGAGATTTTGAAAACTGCAGGGGGGTTTGGGCAAAATATGACCTATCGCAGTTTACAGTAATTGGCATATTTTCGGTATGAAACGTCGTATTTTGAAACCCTAAAATAGGTGCAGAGAGTCAGAATTCGGCTCAAAAATCACGCTCAGGAGTCAAATTTCCGACATTTCAGACATTTTGAAAACTGCAGGGGGGTTTGGGCAAAATATGACCCATCGCCGTTTTCAGTAATTGGCTTATTTTCGGTATAAAAAGTCGTAATTTGAAACTGAAAATAGGTGCAGAGAAAAAGAATTTGGCTCAAAAATCACGCTCAGGAGTCAAATTTCCGACATTTCAGACATTTTGAAAACTGCAGGGGGGTTAGGGCAAAATATGACCCATCGCCGTTTTCAGTAATTGGCATATTTTCGGTATAAAAAGTCGTAATTTGAAACTGAAAATAGGTGCAGAGAGTCTGAATTCGGATAACAAATCACGCTCAGGAGTCAAATTTCCGACAAATCAGACATTTTGAAAACTGCAGGGGGGTTTGGGCAAAATATGACCCATCGCCGTTTACAGTAATTGGCATATATTCGGTATGGAACGCCGTAATTTGAAACTGAAAATAGGTGCAGAGTGTCAGAATTCGGCTCAAAAATCACACTCAGGAGTCAAATTTCCGACATTTCAGACATTTTAAAAACTGCAGGGGGGGTTTGGGCAAAATATGACCCATCGCTGTTTTCAGTAATTGGCATATTTTCGGTATGAAACGTCGTAATTTGAAACTGAAAATAGGTGCAGAGAGTCAGAATTCGGATCAAAAATCACGTTCAGGAGTCAAATTTCCGACATTTCAGACATTTTGAAAACTGCAGGGAGGTTTGGGCAAAATATAACCCATTGCCGTTTTCAGTAATTGGCATATTTTCGGTAAAAAAAGTCGTAATATGAAACTAAAAATAGGTGCAGAGAGTCAGAATTCGGCTCCAAAATTCACGCTCAGGAGTCAAATTTCCGACATTTCAGACATTTTGAAAATTGCAGGGGGGTTTGGGCAAAATATGACCCATCGCCGTTTTCAGTAATTGGCGTATTTTCGGTATAAAAAGTCGTAATTTGAAACTGAAAATAGGTGCAGAGAGTCAGAATTCGGATAAAAAATCACGCTCAGGAGTCAAATTTCCGACATTTCACACATTTTGAAAACTGCAGGGGGGTTTGGGCAAAGTATGACCCATCGCCGTTTACAGTAATTGGCATATTTTCGCAATGAAACGTCGTAATTTGAAACTGAAAATAGGTGCAGAGAGTCAGAATTCGGCTCAAAAATCACGCTCAGGAGTCAAATTTCCGACATTTCAGACATTTTAAAAACTGCAGGGGGGTTTGGGCAAAATATGACCCATCACCGTTTTCAGTAATTGGCATATTTTCGGTATGAAACGTCGTAATTTGAAACTAAAAATAGGTGCAGAGAGTCAGAATTCGGCTCAAAAATCATGCTCAGGAGTCAAATTTCCGACATTTCAGACATTTTGAAAACTGCAGGGGGGTTTGGGCAAAATATGACCCATCGCCGTTTACAGTAATTGGCATATTTTCGGTATGAAACGTCGTAATTTGAAACTGAAAATAGGTGCAGAGAGTCAGAATTCGGATAAAAAATCATGCTCAGGAGTCAAATTTCCGACATACCAGACATTTTGAAAACTGCAGGGGGGTTTGGGCAAAATATGACCCATCGCTGTTTTCAGTAATTAGCATATTTTCGGTATGAAACGTCGTAATTTGAAACTGAAAATAGGTGCAGAGAGTCAGAATTCGGATAAAAAATCACGCTCATGAGTCAAATTTCCGACATTTCAGACATTTCAAAAACTGCAGGGGGGTTTGGGCAATAAATGACCCATCGCCGCTTACAGTAATTGGCATATTTTCGGTATGAAACGTCGTAATTTGAAACTGAAAATAGGTGCAGAGAGTCAGAATTCGGATAAAAAATCATTCTCAGGAGTCAAATTTCCGACATATCAGACATTTTGAAAACTGCAGGGGGGTTTGGTCAAAATATGACCCATCGCTGTTTTCAGTAATTGGCATATTTTTGGTATGAAACGTCGTAATTTGAAACTGAAAATAGGTACAGAGAGTCAGAATTCGGATAAAAAATCACGCTCAGGATTCAAATTTCCGACATTTCATACATTTTAAAAACTGCAGGGGGGTTTGGGCAAAATATGACCTATCGCAGTTTACAGTAATTGGCATATTTTCAGTATGAAAAGTCGTATTTTGAAACCCTAAAATAGGTGCAGAGAGTCAGAATTCGGCTCAAAAATCACGCTCAGGAGTCAAATTTCTGACATTTCAGACATTTTGAAAACTGCAGGGGGGTTTGGGCAAAATATGACCCATCGCCGTTTTCAGTAATTGGCTTATTTTCGGTATAAAAAGTCGTAATTTGAAACTGAAAATAGGAGCAGAGAGTCAGAATTCGGATAAAAAATCACGCTCAGGAGTCAAATTTCCGACATTTCAGACATTTTGAAAACTGCAGGGGGGTTTGGGCAAAATATGTCCCATTGCCGTTTTCAGTAATTGGCATATTTTCGGTAAAAAAAGTCGTAATTTGAAACTGAAAATAGGTGCAGAGAGTCAGAATTCGGATAAAAAATCATGCTCAGGAGTCAAATTTCAGACATTTCAAACATTTTGAAAACTGCAGGGGGGGTTTGGGCAAAATATGACCCATCGCCGTTTACAGTAATTGGCATATTTTCGATATGAAACGTCGTAATTTGAAACTTAAAATAGGTGCAGAGAGTCAGAATTAGGCTCCAAAATCATGCTCAGGAGTCAAATTTCCGACATTTCAGACATTTTGAAAACTGCAGGGGGGTTTGGGCAAAATATGACCCATCGCCGTTTACAGTAATTGGCATATTTTCGGTATGAAACTTCGTAATATGAAACTGAAAATAGGTGCAGAGAGTCAGAATTTGGATAAAAAATCATGCTCAGGAGTCAAATTTCCGACATATCAGACATTTTGAAAACTACAGGGGGGGTTTGGGCAAAATATGACCCATCGCTGTTTTCAGTAATTGGCATATTTTCGGTATGAAACGTCGTAATTTGAAACTGAAAATAGGTGCAGAGAGTCAGAATTCGGATAAAAAATCACACTCAGGAGTCAAATTTCCGACATTTCAGACATTTTGAAAACTGCACGGGGGTTTGGGCAAAATATGACCCATCGGCTTTTTCAGTAATTGGCATATTTTCGGTATAAAAAGTCGTAATTTGAAACTGAAAATAGGTGCAGAGAGTCAGAATTTGGATAAAAAATCACGCTCAGGAGTCAAATTTCCGACATTTCAGACATTTTGAAAACTGCAGCGGGGTTTGGACAAAATATGACCCATCGCCGTTTTCAGTAATTGGCATATTTTCGGTATAAAAAGTCGTAATTTGTAACTGAAAATAGGTGCAGAGAGTCTGAATTCGGATAACAAATCACGCTCAGGAGTCAAATTTCCGACAAATCAGACATTTTGAAAACTGCAGGGGGGTTTGGGCAAAATATGACCCATCGCCGTTTACAGTAATTGGCATATATTCGGTATGGAACGTCGTAATTTGAAACTGAAAATAGGTGCAGAAAGTCAGAATTCGGCTCAAAAATCACACTCAGGAGTCAAATTTCCGACATTTCCGACATTTTAAAAACTGCGGGGGGGTTTGGGCAAAATATGACCCATCGCCGTTTTCAGTAATTGGCATATTTTCGGTATGAAACGTCGTAATTTGAAACTGAAAATAGGTGCAGAGAGTCAGAATTCGGATCAAAAATCACGCTCAGGAGTCAAATTTCCGACATTTCAGACATTTTGAAAACTGCAGGGAGGTTTGGGCAAAATATGACCCATTGCCGTTTTCAGTAATTGGCATATTTTCGGTAAAAAAAAATCGTAATTTGAAACTGAAAATAGGTGCAGAGAGTCAGAATTCGGCTCAAAAATCACGCTCAGGAGTCAAATTTCCGACATTTCAGACATTTTGAAAACTGCAGGGGGGTTTGGGCAAAATATGACCCATCGCCGTTTTCAGTAATTGGCGTATTTTCGGTATAAAAAGTCGTAATTTGAAACTGAAAATAGGTGCAGAGAGTCAGAATTTGGATAAAAAATCACGCTCAGGAGTCAAATTTCCGACATTTCACACATTTTGAAAACTGCAGGGGGGTTTGGGCAAAGTATGACACATCGCCGTTTATAGTAATTGGCATATTTTCGCAATGAAACGTCGTAATTTGAAACTGAAAATAGGTGCAGAGAGTCAGAATTCGGCTCAAAAATCACGCTCAGGAGTCAAATTTCCGACATTGCAGACATTTTAAAAACTGCAGGGGGGTTTGGGCAAAATATGACCCATCACCGTTTTCAGTAATTGGCATATTTTCGGTATGAAACGTCGTAATTTGAAACTAAAAATAGGTGCAGAGAGTCAGAATTCGGCTCAAAAATCATGCTCAGGAGTCAAATTTCCGACATTTCAGACATTTTGAAAACTGCAGGGGGGTTTGGGCAAAATATGACCCATCGTTGTTTTCAGTAATTGGCATATTTTCGGTATGAAACGTCGTAATTTGAAACTGAAAATAGGTGCAGAGAGTCAGAATTCGGATAAAAAATCACGCTCAGGAGTCAAATTTCCGACATTTCAGACATTTTGAAAACTGCAGAGGGGTTTGGGCAAAATATGACCCATTGGCTTTTTCAGTAATTGGCATATTTTCGGTATAAAAAGTCGTAATTTGAAACTGAAAATAGGTGCAGAGAGTCAGAATTCGGATAAAAAATCACGATCAGGAGTCAAATTTCCGACATTTCAGATATTTTGAAAACTGCAGGGGGGGTTTGGGCAAAATATGACCCATCGCTTTTACAGTAATTGGCATTTTTTCGATATGAAACTTCGTAAATTGAAACTGAAAATAGGTGCAGAGAGTCAGAATTCGGCTCAAAAATCACGCTCAGGAGTCAAATTTCCGACATTTCAGACATTTTAAAAACTGCAGGGGGGTTTGGGCAAAATATGACCCATCACCGTTTTCAGTAATTGGCATATTTTCGGTATGAAACGTCGTAATTTGAAAATAAAAATAGGTGCAGAGAGTCAGAATTCGGCTCAAAAATCATGATCAGGAGTCAAATTTCCGACATTTCAGACATTTTGAAAACTGCAGGGGGGTTTGGGCAAAATATGACCCATCGCCGTTTACAGTAATTGGAATATTTTCGGTATGAAACGTCGTAATTTGAAACTGAAAATAGGTGCAGAGAGTCAGAATTCGGATAAAAAATCATGCTCAGGAGTCAAATTTCCGACATATCAGACATTTTGAAAACTGCAGGGGGGTTTGGGCAAAATATGACCCATCGCTGTTTTCAGTAATTAGCATATTTTCGGTATGAAACGTCGTAATTTGAAACAGAAAATTGGTGCAGAGAGTCAGAATTCGGCTCAAAAATCACGCTCAGGAGTCAAATTTCCGACATTTCAGACATTTTGAAAACTGCAGGGGGGTTTGGGCAAAATATGACCCATCGCCGTTTTCAGTAATTGGCGTATTTTAGGTATAAAAAGTCGTAATTTGAAACTGAAAATAGGTGCAGAGAGTCAGAATTCGGATAAAAAATCACGCTCAGGAGTCAAATTTCCGACATTTCACACATTTTGAAAACTGCAGGGGGTTTGGGCAAAGTATGACCCATCGCCGTTTACAGTAATTGGCATATTTTCGCAATGAAACGTCGTAATTTGAAACTGAAAATAGGTGCAGAGAGTCAGAATTCGGCTCAAAAATCACGCTTAGGAGTCAAATTTCCGACATTTCAGACATTTTAAAAACTGCAGGGGGGTTTGGGCAAAATATGACCCATCGCTGTTTTCAGTAATTAGCATATTTTCGGTATGAAACGTCGTAATTTGAAACTGAAAATAGGTGCAGAAAGTCAGAATTCGGATAAAAAATCACGCTCATGAGTCAAATTTCCGACATTTCAGACATTTTAAAAACTGCAGGGGGGTTTGGGCAATAAATGACCCATCGCCGTTTACAGTAATTGGCATATTTTCGGTATGAAACGTCGTAATTTGAAACTGAAAATAGGTGCAGAGAGTCAGAATTCGGATAAAAAATCATGCTCAGAAGTCAAATTTCCGACATATCAGACATTTTGAAAACTGCAGCGGGGTTTGGTCAAAATATGACCCATCGCTGTTTTCAGTAATTGGCATATTTTCGGTATGAAACGTCGTAATTTGAAACTGAAAATAGGTACAGAGAGTCAGAATTCGGATAAAAAATCACGCTCAGGATTCAAATTTCCGACATGTCATACATTTTAAAAACTGCAGGGGGGGTTTGGGCAAAATATGACCCATCGCCGTTTTCAGTAATATGCATATTTTCGGTATGAAACGTCGTAATTTGAAACTGAAAATAGGTGCAGAGAGTCAGAATTCGGATAAAAAATCACGCTCAGGAGTCAAATTTCAGACATTTCAAACATTTTGAAAACTGCAGGGGGGTTTGGGCAAAATATGACCCATCGGCTTTTTCAGTAATTGGCATATTTTCGCAATGAAACGTCGTAATTTGAAACTGAAAATAGGTGCATAGAGTCAGAATTCGGCTGAAAAATCACGCTCAGGAATCAAATTTCCGACATTGCAGACATTTTAAAAACTGCAGGGGGGTTTGGTCAAAATATGACCCATCACCGTTTTCAGTAATTGGCATATTTTCGGTATGAAACGTCGTAATTTGAAACTAAAAATAGGTGCAGAGAGTCAGAATTCGGCTCAAAAATCATGCTCAGGAGTCAAATTTCCGACATTTCAGACATTTTGAAAACTGCAGGGGGGTTTGGGCAAAATATGACCCATCGTTGTTTTCAGTAATTGGCATATTTTCGGTATGAAACGTCGTAATTTAAAACTGAAAATAGGTGCAGAGAGTCAGAATTCGGATAAAAAATCACTCTCAGGAGTCAAATTTCCGACAAATCAGACATTTTGAAAAGTGCAGGGGGGTTTGGGCAAAATATGACCCATTGGCTTTTTCAGTAATTGGCATATTTTCGGTATAAAAAGTCGTAATTTGAAACTGAAAATAGGTGCAGAGAGTCAGAATTCGGATAAAAAATCACGATCAGGAGTCAAATTTCCGACATTTCAGACATTTTGAAAACTGCAGGGGGGGTTTGGGCAAAATATGACCCATCGCTTTTACAGTAATTGGCATTTTTTCGATATGAAACTTCGTAAATTGAATCTGAAAATAGGTGCAGAGATTCAGAATTCGGAAAACAAATCACGCTCAGGAGTCAAATTTCCGACAAATCAGACATTTTGAAAACTGCAGGGGGGTTTGGGCAAAATATGACCTATCGCCGTTTACAGTAATTGGCATATATTCGGTATGGAACGTCGTAATTTGAAACTGAAAATAGGTGCAGAGAGTCAGAATTCGGCTAAAAAATCACACTCAGGAGTCAAATTTCCACATTTCAGACATTTTAAAAACTGCAGGGGGGGGGGGGGTTTGGGCAAAATATGACCTATCGCCGTTTTCAGTAATTGGCATATTTTCGGTATGAAACGTCGTAATTTGAAACTGAAAATAGGTGCAGAGAGTCAGAATTCGGCTCAAAAATCACGCTCAGGAGTCAAATTTCCGACATTTCAGACATTTTGAAAACTGCAGGGGGGTTTGGGCTAAATATGACCCATTGCCGTTTTCAGTAATTGGCATATTTTCGGTAAAAAAAGTCGTAATTTGAAACTAAAAATAGGTGCAGAGAGTCAGAATTCGGCTCAAAAATCACGCTCAGGAGTCAAATTTTCGACATTTCAGACATTTTGAAAACTGCAGGGGGGTTTGGGCAAAATATGACCTATCGCCGTTTTCAGTAATTGGCATATTTTTGGTATAAAAAGTCGTAATTTGAAACTGAAAATAGGTGCAGAGAGTCAGAATTCGGATAAAAAATCACGCTGAGGAGTCAAATTTCCGACATTTCACACATTTTGAAAACTGCAGGGGGGTTTGGGCAAAATATGACCCATCGCCGTTTACAGTAATTGGCATATTTTCGTGCAGAGAGTCAAAATAGGTGCAGAGTCAGAATTCGGATAAAAAATCACGCTCAGGAGTCAAATTTCCGACATTTCAGACATTTTAAAAACTGCAGGGGGGTTTGGGCAAAATATGACCCATCGCCGTTTACAGTAATTGGCATATTTTCGGTATGAAACGTCGTAATTTGAAACTGAAAATAGGTGCAGAGAGTCAGAATTCGGATAAAAAATCATGCTCAGGAGTCAAAGTTCCGCCATTTCAGACATTTTGAAAACTGCAGGGGGGTTTGGGCAAAATATGACCCATCGCTGTTTTCAGTAATTAGCATATTTTCGGTATGAAACGTCGAAATATGAAACTGAAAATAGGTGCAGAGAGTCAGAATTCGGATAAAAAATCACGCCCAGGAGTCAAATTTCCGACATTTCAGACATTTTAAAAACTGCAGGGGGGTTTGGGCAAAATATGACGCATCGCCGTTTACAGTAATTGGCATATTTTCGGTATGAAACGTCGTAATTTGAAACTGAAAATAGGTGCAGAGAGTCATAATTCGGATAAAAAATCATGCTCAGAAGTCAAATTTCCGGCATATCAGACATTTTGAAAACTGCAGGGGGGTTTGGGCAAAATATGACCCATCGCTGTTTTCAGTAATTGGCATATTTTCGGCATGAAACGTCGTAATTTGAAACTGAAAATAGGTACAGAGAGTCAGAATTCGGATAAAAAATCATGCACAGGATTCAAATTTCCGACATTTCATACATTTTAAAAACTGCAGGGGGGGTTTGGGCAAAATATGACCCATCGCCGTTTTCAGTAATTGGCATATTTTCGGTATGAAACGTCCTAATTTCAAACTGAAAATAGGTGCAGAGAGTCAGAATTCGGATAAAAAATCACGCTCAGGAGTCAAATTTCCGACATTTCAGACATTTTGAAAACTGCAGGGGGGTTTGGGCAAAATATGACCTATCGCAGTTGACAGTAATTGGCATATTTTCGGTATGAAACGTCGTATTTTGAAACTGAAAATAGGTGCAGAGATTCAGAATTCGGATAAAAAATCACGCTCAGGAGTCAAATTTCCGACATTTCAGACATTTTGAAAACTGCAGGGGGGGTTTGGGCAAAATATGACCCATCGCCGTTTTCAGTAATTGGCATATTTTCGGTATAAAAAGTCGTAATTTGAAACTGAAAATAGGTGCAGAGTCAGAATTCGGTTCAAAAATCACGCTCAGGAGTCAAATTTCCGACATTTCAGACATTTTGAAAACTGCAGGGGGGTTGGGGCAAAATATGGCCCATTGCCGTTTTCAGTAATTGGCATATTTTCGGTATAAAAAGTCGTAATTTGAAACTGAAAATAGGTGCAGAGAGTCAGAATTCGGATAAAAAATCACGCTCAGGAGTCAAATTTCCGACATTTCAGACATTTTGAAAACTGCAGGGGGGTTTGGGCAAAATATGACCCATCGGCTTTCTCAGTAATTGGCATATTTTCGGAATAAAAAGTCGTAATTTGAAACTGAAAATAGGTGCAGAGAGTCAGAATTTGGATAAAAAATCACGCTCAGGAGTCAAATTTCCGACATTTCAGACATTTTGAAAACTGCAGGGGGGGGGGGTTTGGGCAAAATATGACCCATCGCTTTTACAGTAATTGGCATATTTTCGATATGATACGTCGTAATTTGAAACTGAAAATAGGTGCAGAGATTCAGAATTTGGCTCAAAAATCACGCTCAGGAGTCAAATTTCCGACATTTCAGACATTTTGAAAACTGCAGGGGGGTTAGGGCAAAATATGACCCATCGCCGTTTTCAGTAATTGGCATATTTTCGGTATAAAAAGTCGTAATTTGAAACTGAAAATAGGTGCAGAGAGTCTGAATTCGGATAACAAATCACGCTCAGGAGTCAAATTTCCGACATTTCAGACATTTTGAAAACTGCAGGGGGGTTTGGGCAAAATATGACCCATCGCCGTTTTCAGTAATTGGCGTATTTTCGGTATAAAAAGTCGTAATTTGAAACTGAAAATAGGTGCAGAGAGTCAGAATTCGGATAAAAAATCACGCTCAGGAGTCAAATTTCCGACATTTCACACATTTTGAAAACTGCAGGGGGGTTTGGGCAAAGAATGACCCATCGCCGTTTACAGTAATTGGCATATTTTCGCAATGAAACGTCGTAATTTGAAACTGAAAATAGGTGCAGAGAGTCAGAATTCGGCTCAAAAATCACGCTCAGGAGTCAAATTTCCGACATTTCAGACATTTTGAAAACTGCAGGGGGGTTTGGGCAAAATATGACCCATCGCCGTTTTCAGTAATTGGCATATTTTCGGTAAAAAAGTCGTAATTTGAAACTAAAAATAGGTGCAGAGAGTCAGAATTCGGCTCAAAAATCACGCTCAGGAGTCAAATTTTCGACATTTCAGACATTTTGAAAACTGCAGGGGGGTTTGGGCAAAATATGACCTATCGCCGTTTTCAGTAATTGGCATATTTTCGGTATAAAAAGTCGTAATTTGAAACTGAAAATAGGTGCAGAGAGTCAGAATTCGGATAAAAAATCACGCTGAGGAGTCAAAT
The DNA here is from genome assembly GCF_040958095.1 of Procambarus clarkii. NCBI lineage: Eukaryota > Metazoa > Arthropoda > Malacostraca > Decapoda > Cambaridae > Procambarus > Procambarus clarkii. Next base: position 433,616 of record NW_027189197.1, read on the forward strand.
TTCCGACATTTCACACATTTTGAAAACTGCAGGGGGGTTTGGGCAAAATATGACCCATCGCCGTTTACAGTAATTGGCATATTTTCGTGCAGAGAGTCAAAATAGGTGCTGAGTCAGAATTCGGATAAAAAATCACGCTCAGGAGTCAAATTTCCGACATTTCAGACATTTTAAAAACTGCAGGGGGGTTTGGGCAAAATATGACCCATCGCCTTTTACAGTAATTGGCATATTTTCGGTATGAAACGTCGTAATTTGAAACTGAAAATAGGTGCAGAGAGTCAGAATTCGGATAAAAAATCATGCTCAGGAGTCAAATTTCCGACATATCAGACATTTTGAAAACTGCAGGGGGGTTTGGGCAAAATATGACCCATCGCTGTTTTCAGTAATTAGCATATTTTCGGTATGAAACGTCGAAATTTGAAACTGAAAATAGGTGCAGAGAGTCAGAATTCGGATAAAAAATCACGCCCAGGAGTCAAATTTCCGACATTTCAGAAATTTTAAAAACTGCATGGGGGTTTGGGCAAAATATGACGCATCGCCGTTTACAGTAATTGGCATATTTTCGGTATGAAACTTCGTAATTTGAAACTGAAAATAGGTGCAGAGAGTCATAATTCGGATAAAAAATCATGCTCAGAAGTCAAATTTCCGGCATATCAGACATTTTGAAAACTGCATGGGGGTTTGGGCAAAATATGACCCATCGCTGTTTTCAGTAATTGGCATATTTTCGGTATGAAACGTCGAAATTTGAAACTGAAAATAGGTACAGAGAGTCAGAATTCGGATAAAAAATCATGCACAGGATTCAAATTTCCGACATTTCATACATTTTAAAAACTGCAGGGGGGGTTTGGGCAAAATATGACCAATCGCCGTTTTCAGTAATTGGCATATTTTCGGTATGAAACGTCCTAATTTGAAACTGAAAATAGGTGCAGAGAGTCAGAATTCGGATAAAAAATCACGCTCAGGAGTCAAATTTCCGACATTTCAGACATTTTGAAAACTGCAGGGGGGTTTGGGCAAAATATGACCTATCGCAGTTTACAGTAATTGGCATATTTTCGGTATGAAACGTCGTATTTTGAAACTGAAAATAGGTGCAGAGATTCAGAATTCGGATAAAAAATCACGCTCAGGAGTCAAATTTCTGACATTTCAGACATTTTGAAAACTGCAGGGGGGTTTGGGCAAAATATGACCCATCGCCGTTTTCAGTAATTGGCATATTTTCGGTATAAAAAGTCGTAATTTGAAACTGAAAATAGGTGCAGAGTCAGAATTCGGTTCGAAAATCACGCTCAGGAGTCAAATTTCCGACATTTCAGACATTTTGAAAACTGCAGGGGGGTTGGGGCAAAATATGGCCCATTGCCGTTTTCAGTAATTGGCATATTTTCGGTATAAAAAGTCGTAATTTGAAACTGAAAATAGGTGCAGAGAGTCAGAATTCGGTTAAAAAATCACGCTCAGGAGTCAAATTTCCGACATTTCAGACATTTTGAAAACTGCAGGGGGGTTTGGGCAAAATATGACCCATCGGCTTTCTCAGTAATTGGCATATTTTCGGTATAAAAAGTCGTAATTTGAAACTGAAAATAGGTGCAGAGAGTCAGAATTTGGATAAAAAATCATGCTCAGGAGTCAAATTTCCGACAAATCAGACATTTTGAAAACTGCAGGGGGGTTTGGGCAAAATATGACCCAACGCCGTTTACAGTAATTGGCATATATTCGGTATGGAACGTCGTAATTTGAAACTGAAAATAGGTGCAGAGAGTCAGAATTCGGCTCAAAAATCACACTCAGGAGTCAAATTTCCGACATTTCAGACATTTTAAAAACTGCAGGGGGGGTTTGGGCAAAATAAGACACATCGCCGTTTTCAGTAATTGGCATATTTTCGGTATGAAACGTCGTAATTTGAAACTGAAAATAGGTGCAGAGAGTCAGAATTCGGATCAAAAATCACGCTCAGGAGACAAATTTCCGACATTTCAGACATTTTGAAAACTGCAGGGAGGTTTGGGCAAAATATGACCCATTGCCGTTTTCAGTAATTGGCATATTTTCGGTAAAAAAAAGTCGTAATTTGAAACTGAAAATAGGTGCAGAGAGTCAGAATTCGGCTCAAAAATCACGCTCAGGAGTCAAATTTCCGACATTTCAGACATTTTGAAAACTGCAGGGGGGTTTGGGCAAAATATGACCCATCGCCGTTTTCAGTAATTGGCGTATTTTCGGTATAAAAAGTCGTAATTTGAAACTGAAAATAGGTGCAGAGAGTCAGAATTCGGATAAAAAATCACGCTCAAGAGTCAAATTTCCGACATTTCACACATTTTGAAAACTGCAGGGGGGTTTGGGCAAAGTATGACCCATCGCCGTTTACAGTAATTGGCATATTTTCGCAATGAAACGTCGTAATTTGAAACTGAAAATAGGTGCAGAGAGTCAGAATTCGGCTCAAAAATCACGCTCAGGAGTCAAATTTCCGACATTTCAGACATTTTGAAAACTGCAGGGGGGTTTGGGCAAAATATGACCCATCGCCGTTTTCAGTAATTGGCATATTTTCGGTATAAAAAGTCGTAATTTGAAACTGAAAATAGGTGCAGAGTCAGAATTCGGTTAAAAAATCACGCTCAGGAGTCAAATTTCCGACATTTCCGACATTTTGAAAACTGCAGGGGGGTTGGGGCAAAATATGGCCCATTGCCGTTTTCAGTAATTGGCATATTTTCGGTATAAAAAGTCGTAATTTGAAACTGAAAATAGGTGCAGAGAGTCTGAATTCGGATAAAAAATCACGCTCAGGAGTCAAATTTCCGACATTTCCGACATTTTGAAAACTGCAGGGGGGTTTGGGCATAATATGACCCATCGGCTTTTTCAGTAATTGGCATATTTTCGGTATAAAAAGTCGTAATTTGAAACTGTAAATAGGTGCAGAGAGTCAGAATTTGGATAAAAAATCACGCTCAGGAGTCAAATTTCCGACATTTCAGACATTTTGAAAACTGCAGGGGGGGGTTTGGGCAAAATATGACCCATCGCTTTTACAGTAATTGGCATATTTTCGATATGATACGTCGTAATTTGAAACTGAAAATAGGTGCAGAGATTCAGAATTTGGCTCAAAAATCACGCTCAGGAGTCAAATTTCCGACATTTCAGACATTTTAAAAACTGCAGGGGGGTTAGGGCAAAATATGACCCATCGCCGTTTTCAGTAATTGGCATATTTTCGGTATAAAAAGTCGTAATTTGAAACTGAAAATAGGTGCAGAGAGTCTGAATTCGGATAACAAATCACGCTCAGGAGTCAAATTTCCGACAAATCAGACATTTTGAAAACTGCAGGGGGGTTTGGGCAAAATATGACCCATCGCCGTTTACAGTAATTGGCATATATTCGGTATGGAACGTCGTAATTTGAAAGTGAAAATAGGTGCAGAGAGTCAGAATTCGGCTCAAAAATCACACTCAGGAGTCAAATTTCCGACATTTCAGACATTTTAAAAACTGCAGGGGGGGTTTGGGCAAAATATGACCCATCGCCGTTTTCAGTAATTGGCATATTTTCGGTATGAAACGTCGTAATTTGAAACTGAAAATAGGTGCAGAGAGTCAGAATTCGGATCAAAAATCACGCTCAGGAGTCAAATTTCCGACATTTCAGACATTTTGAAAACTGCAGGGAGGTTTGGGCAAAATATGACCCATTGCCGTTTTCAGTAATTGGCATATTTTCGGTAAAAAAAAGTCGTAATTTGAAACTGAAAATAGGTGCAGAGAGTCAGAATTCGGCTCAAAAATCACGCTCAGGAGTCAAATTTCCGACATTTCAGACATTTTGAAAACTGCAGGGGGGTTTGGGCAAAATATGACCCATCGCCGTTTTCAGTATTTGGCGTATTTTCGGTATAAAAAGTCGTAATTTGAAACTGAAAATAGGTGCAGAGAGTCAGAATTCGGATAAAAAATCACGCTCAGGAGTCAAATTTCCGACATTTCACACATTTTGAAAACTGCAGGGGGGTTTGGGCAAAGTATGACCCATCGCCGTTTACAGTAATTGGCATATTTTCGTAATGAAACGTCGTAATTTGAAACTGAAAATAGGTGCAGAGAGTCAGAATTCGGCTCAAAAATCACGCTCAGGAGTCAAATTTCCGACATTTCAGACATTTTAAAAACTGCAGGGGGGTTTGGGCAAAATATGACCCATCACCGTTTTCAGTAATTGGCATATTTTCGGTATGAAACGTCGTAATTTGAAACTAAAAATAGGTGCAGAGAGTCAGAATTCGGCTCAAAAATCATGCTCAGGAGTCAAATTTCCGACATTTCAGACATTTTGAAAACTGCAGGGGGGTTTGGGCAAAATATGACCCATCGCCGTTTACAGTAATTGGCATATTTTCGGTATGAAACGTCGTAATTTGAAACTGAAAATAGGTGCAGAGAGTCAGAATTCGGATAAAAAATCATGCTCAGGAGTCAAATTTCCGACATATCAGACATTTTGAAAACTGCAGGGGGGTTTGGGCAAAATATGACCCATCGCTGTTTTTAGTAATTAGCATATTTTCGGTATGAAACGTCGTAATTTGAAACTGAAAATAGGTGCAGAGAGTCAGAATTCGGATAAAAAATCACGCTCATGAGTCAAATTTCCGACATTTCAGACATTTTAAAAACTGCAGGGAGGTTTGGGCAATAAATGACCCATCGCCGTTTACAGTAATTGGCATATTTTCGGTATGAAACGTCGTAATTTGAAACTGAAAATAGGTGCAGAGAGTCAGAATTCGGATAAAAAATCATGCTCAGAAGTCAAATTTCCGACATATCAGACATTTTGAAAACTGCAGGGGGGTTTGGTCAAAATATGACCCATCGCTGTTTTCAGTAATTGGCATATTTTCGGTATGAAACGTCGTAATTTGAAACTGAAAATAGGTACAGAGAGTCAGAATTCGGATAAAAAATCACGCTCAGGATTCAAATTTCCGACATTTCATACATTTTAAAAACTGCAGGGGGGGTTTGGGCAAAATATGACCCATCGCCGTTTTCAGTAATTGGCATATTTTCGGTATGAAACGTCGTAATTTGAAACTGAAAATAGGTGCAGAGAGTCAGAATTCGGATAAAAAATCACGCTCAGGAGTCAAATTTCCGACATTTCAGACATTTTGAAAACTGCAGGGGGGTTTGGGCAAAATATGACCTATCGCAGTTTACAGTAATTGGCATATTTTCGGTATGAAACGTCGTATTTTGAAACCCTAAAATAGGTGCAGAAAGTCAGAATTCGGCTCAAAAATCACGCTCAGGAGTCAAATTTCCGACATTTCAGACATTTTGAAAACTGCAGGGGGGTTTGGGCAAAATATGACCCATCGGCTTTTTCAGTAATTGGCATATTTTCGCAATGAAACGTCGTAATTTGAAACTGAAAATAGGTGCATAGAGTCAGAATTCGGCTCAAAAATCACGCTCAGGAATCAAATTTCCGACATTGCAGACATTTTAAAAACTGCAGGGGGGTTTGGGCAAAATATGACCCATCACCGTTTTCAGTAATTGGCATATTTTCGGTATGAAACGTCGTAATTTGAAACTAAAAATAGGTGCAGAGAGTCAGAATTCGGCTCAAAAATCATGCTCAGGAGTCAAATTTCCGACATTTCAGACATTTTGAAAACTGCAGGGGGGTTTGGGCAAAATATGACCCATCACCGTTTTCAGTAATTGGCATATTTTCGGTATGAAACGTCGTAATTTGAAACTGAAAATAGGTGCAGAGAGTCAGAATTCGGATAAAAAATCACGCTCAGGAGTCAAATTTCCAACATTTCAGACATTTTGAAAACTGCAGGGGGGTTTGGGCAAAATATGACCCATTGGCTTTTTCAGTAATTGGCATATTTTCGGAATAAAAAGTCGTAATTTGAAACTGAAAATAGGTGCAGAGAGTCAGAATTCGGATAAAAAATCACGATCAGGAGTCAAATTTCCGACATTTCAGACATTTTGAAAACTGCAGGGGGGGTTTGGGCAAAATATGACCCATCGCTTTTACAGTAATTGGCATATTTTCGATATGAAACTTCGTAAATTGAAACTGAAAATAGGTGCAGAGATTCAGAATTTGGCTCAAAAATCACGCTCAGGAGTCAAATTTCCGACATTTCAGACATTTTGAAAACTGCAGGGGGGTTAGGGCAAAATATGACCCATCGCCGTTTTCAGTAATTGGCATATTTTCGGTATAAAAAGTCGTAATTTGAATCTGAAAATAGGTGCAGAGATTCAGAATTCGGATAACAAATCACGCTCAGGAGTCAAATTTCACACAAATCAGACATTTTGAAAACTGCCGGGGGGTTTGGGCAAAATATGACCCATCGCCGTTTACAGTAATTGGCATATATTCGGTATGGAACGTCGTAATTTGAAACTGAAAATAGGTGCAGAGAGTCAGAATTCGGCTCAAAAATCACACTCAGGAGTCAAATTTCCACATTTCAGACATTTTAAAAACTGCAGGGGGGGTTTGGGCAAAATATGACCTATCGCCGTTTTCAGTAATTGGCATATTTTCGGTATGAAACGTCGTAATTTGAAACTAAAAATAGGTGCAGAGAGTCAGAATTCGGCTCAAAAATCACGCTCAGGAGTCAAATTTCCGACATTTCAGACATTTTGAAAACTGCAGGGAGGTTTGGGCAAAATATGACCCATCGGCTTTTTCAGTAATTGGCATATTTTCGCAATGAAACGTAATTTGAAACTGAAAATAGGTGCATAGAGTCAGAATTCGGCTCAAAAATCACGCTCAGGAATCAAATTTCCGACATTGCAGACATTTTAAAAACTGCAGGGGGGTTTGGGCAAAATATGACCCATCACCGTTTTCAGTAATTGGCATATTTTCGGTATGAAACGTCGTAATTTGAAACTAAAAATAGGTGCAGAGAGTCAGAATTCGGCTCAAAAATCATGCCCAGGAGTCAAATTTCCGACATTTCAGACATTTTGAAAACTGCAGGGGGGTTTGGGCAAAATATGACCCATCGTTGTTTTCAGTAATTGGCATATTTTCGGTATGAAACGTCGTAATTTGAAACTGAAAATAGGTGCAGAGAGTCAGAATTCGGATAAAAAATCACGATCAGGAGTCAAATTTCCGACATTTCAGACATTTTGAAAACTGCAAGGGGGGGTTTGGGCAAAATATGACCCATCGCTTTTACAGTAATTGGCATATTTTCGATATGAAACTTCGTAAATTGAAACTGAAAATAGGTGCAGAGATTCAGAATTTGGCTCAAAAATCACGCTCAGGAGTCAAATTTCCGACATTTCAGACATTTTGAAAACTGCAGGGGGGTTAGGGCAAAATATGACCCATCGCCGTTTTCAGTAATTGGCATATTTTCGGTATAAAAAGTCGTAATTTGAATCTGAAAATAGGTGCAGAGATTCAGAATTCGGATAACAAATCACGCTCAGGAGTCAAATTTCAGACAAATCAGACATTTTGAAAACTGCAGGGGGGTTTGGGCAAAATATGACCCATCTCCGTTTACAGTAATTGGCATACATTCGGTATGGAACGTCGTAATTTGAAACTGAAAATAGGTGCAGAGAGTCAGAATTCGGCTCAAAAATCACACTCAGGAGTCAAATTTCCACATTTCAGACATTTTAAAAACTGCAGGGGGGGTTTGGGCAAAATATGACCTATCGCCGTTTTCAATAATTGGCATATTTTCGGTATGAAACGTCGTAATTTGAAACTGAAAATAGGTGCAGAGAGTCAGAATTCGGCTCAAAAATCACGCTCAGGAGTCAAATTTCCGACATTTCAGACATTTTGAAAACTGCAGGGGGGTTTGGGCAAAATATGACCCATTACCGTTTTCAGTAATTGGCATATTTTCGGTAAAAAAAAGTCGTAATTTGAAACTAAAAATAAGGTGCAGAGAGTCAGAATTCGGCTCAAAAATCGCGCTGAGGAGTCAAATTTTCGACATTTCAGACATTTTGAAAACTGCAGGGGGGTTTGGGCAAAATATGACCCATCGTTGTTTTCAGTAATTGGCATATTTTCGGTATAAAAATTCGTAATTTGAATCTGAAAATAGGTGCAGAGATTCAGAATTCGGATAACAAATCACGCTCAGGAGTCAAATTTCAGACAAATCAGACATTTTGGAAACTGCAGGGGGGTTTGGGCAAAATATGACCCATCGCCGTTTACAGTAATTGGCATATATTCGGTATGGAACGTCGTAATTTGAAACTGAAAATAGGTGCAGAGAGTCAGAATTCGGCTCAAAAATCACACTCAGGAATCAAATTTCCACATTTCAGACATTTTAAAAACTGCAGGGGGGGTTTGGGCAAAATATGACCTATCACCGTTTTCAGTAATTGGCATATTTTCGGTATGAAACGTCGTAATTTGAAACTAAAAATAGGTGCAGAGAGTCAGAATTCGGCTCAAAAATCATGCTCAGGAGTCAAATTTCCGACATTTCAGACATTTTGAAAACTGCAGGGGGGTTTGGGCAAAATATGTCCCATCGTTGTTTTCAGTAATTGGCATATTTTCGGTATGAAACGTCGTAATTTGAAACTGAAAATAGGTGCAGAGAGTCAGAATTCGGATAAAAAATCACGCTCAGGAGTCAAATTTCCGACATTTCAGACATTTTGAAAACTGCAGCGGGGTTTGGGCAAAATATGACCCATCGTTGTTTTCAGTAATTGGCATATTTTCGGTATGAAACGTCGTAATTTGAAACTGAAAATAGGTGCAGAGAGTCAGAATTCGGATAAAAAATCACGCTCAGGAGTCAAATTTCCGACATTTCAGACATTTTGAAAACTGCAGGGGGGTTTGGGCAAAATATGACCCATTGGCTTTTTCAGTAATTGGCATATTTTCGGTATAAAAAGTCGTAATTTGAAACTGAAAATAGGTGCAGAGAGTCAGAATTCGGCTCAAAAATCACACTCAGGAATCAAATTTCCGACATTTCAGACATTTTAAAAACTGCAGGGGGGGTTTGGGCAAAATATGACCCATCGCTTTGACAGTAATTGGCATATTTTCGATATGAAACTTCGTAAATTGAAACTGAAAATAGGTGCAGAGATTCAGAATTTGGCTCAAAAATCACGCTCAGGAGTCAAATTTCCGACATTTCAGACATTTTGAAAACTGCAGGGGGGTTAGGGCAAAATATGACCCATCGCCGTTTTCAGTAATTGGCATATTTTCGGTATAAAAAGTCGTAATTTGAATCTGAAAATAGGTGCAGAGATTCAGAATTCGGATAACAAATCACGCTCAGGAGTCAAATTTCACACAAATCAGACATTTTGAAAACTGCCGGGGGGTTTGGGCAAAATATGACCCATCGCCGTTTACAGTAATTGGCATATATTCGGTATGGAACGTCGTAATTTGAAACTGAAAATAGGTGCAGAGAGTCAGAATTCGGCTCAAAAATCACACTCAGGAGTCAAATTTCCACATTTCAGACATTTTAAAAACTGCAGGGGGGGTTTGGGCAAAATATGACCTATCGCCGTTTTCAGTAATTGGCATATTTTCGGTATGAAACGTCGTAATTTGAAACTAAAAATAGGTGCAGAGAGTCAGAATTCGGCTCAAAAATCACGCTCAGGAGTCAAATTTCCGACATTTCAGACATTTTGAAAACTGCAGGGAGGTTTGGGCAAAATATGACCCATCGGCTTTTTCAGTAATTGGCATATTTTCGCAATGAAACGTAATTTGAAACTGAAAATAGGTGCATAGAGTCAGAATTCGGCTCAAAAATCACGCTCAGGAATCAAATTTCCGACATTGCAGACATTTTAAAAACTGCAGGGGGGTTTGGGCAAAATATGACCCATCACCGTTTTCAGTAATTGGCATATTTTCGGTATGAAACGTCGTAATTTGAAACTAAAAATAGGTGCAGAGAGTCAGAATTCGGCTCAAAAATCATGCTCAGGAGTCAAATTTCCGACATTTCAGACATTTTGAAAACTGCAGGGGGGTTTGGGCAAAATATGACCCATCGTTGTTTTCAGTAATTGGCATATTTTCGGTATGAAACGTCGTAATTTGAAACTGAAAATAGGTGCAGAGAGTCAGAATTCGGATAAAAAATCACGATCAGGAGTCAAATTTCCGACATTTCAGACATTTTGAAAACTGCAAGGGGGGGTTTGGGCAAAATATGACCCATCGCTTTTACAGTAATTGGCATATTTTCGATATGAAACTTCGTATATTGAAACTGAAAATAGGTGCAGAGATTCAGAATTTGGCTCAAAAATCACGCTCAGGAGTCAAATTTCCGACATTTCAGACATTTTGAAAACTGCAGGGGGGTTAGGGCAAAATATGACCCATCGCCGTTTTCAGTAATTGGCATATTTTCGGTATAAAAAGTCGTAATTTGAATCTGAAAATAGGTGCAGAGATTCAGAATTCGGATAACAAATCACGCTCAGGAGTCAAATTTCAGACAAATCAGACATTTTGAAAACTGCAGGGGGGTTTGGGCAAAATATGACCCATCGCCGTTTACAGTAATTGGCATATATTCGGTATGGAACGTCGTAATTTGAAACTGAAAATAGGTGCAGAGAGTCAGAATTCGGCTCAAAAATCACACTCAGGAGTCAAATTTCCACATTTCAGACATTTTAAAAACTGCAGGGGGGGTTTGGGCAAAATATGACCTATCGCCGTTTTCAATAATTGGCATATTTTCGGTATGAAACGTCGTAATTTGAAACTGAAAATAGGTGCAGAGAGTCAGAATTCGGCTCAAAAATCACGCTCAGGAGTCAAATTTCCGACATTTCAGACATTTTGAAAACTGCAGGGGGGTTTGGGCAAAATATGACCCATTACCGTTTTCAGTAATTGGCATATTTTCGGTAAAAAAAAGTCGTAATTTGAAACTAAAAATAAGGTGCAGAGAGTCAGAATTCGGCTCAAAAATCGCGCTCAGGAGTCAAATTTTCGACATTTCAGACATTTTGAAAACTGCAGGGGGGTTTGGGCAAAATATGACCCATCGTTGTTTTCAGTAACTGGCATATTTTCGGTATAAAAAGTCGTAATTTGAATCTGAAAATAGGTGCAGAGATTCAGAATTCGGATAACAAATCACGCTCAGGAGTCAAATTTCAGACAAATCAGACATTTTGGAAACTGCAGGGGGGTTTGGGCAAAATATGACCCATCGCCGTTTACAGTAATTGGCATATATTCGGTATGGAACGTCGTAATTTGAAACTGAAAATAGGTGCAGAGAGTCAGAATTCGGCTCAAAAATCACACTCAGGAATCAAATTTCCACATTTCAGACATTTTAAAAACTGCAGGGGGGGTTTGGGCAAAATATGACCTATCACCGTTTTCAGTAATTGGCATATTTTCGGTATGAAACGTCGTAATTTGAAACTAAAAATAGGTGCAGAGAGTCAGAATTCGGCTCAAAAATCATGCTCAGGAGTCAAATTTCCGACATTTCAGACATTTTGAAAACTGCAGGGGGGTTTGGGCAAAATATGTCCCATCGTTGTTTTCAGTAATTGGCATATTTTCGGTATGAAACGTCGTAATTTGAAACTGAAAATAGGTGCAGAGAGTCAGAATTCGGATAAAAAATCACGCTCAGGAGTCAAATTTCCGACATTTCAGACATTTTGAAAACTGCAGCGGGGTTTGGGCAAAATATGACCCATCGTTGTTTTCAGTAATTGGCATATTTTCGGTATGAAACGTCGTAATTTGAAACTGAAAATAGGTGCAGAGAGTCAGAATTCGGATAAAAAATCACGCTCAGGAGTCAAATTTCCGACATTTCAGACATTTTGAAAACTGCAGGGGGGTTTGGGCAAAATATGACCCATTGGCTTTTTCAGTAATTGGCATATTTTCGGTATAAAAAGTCGTAATTTGAAACTGAAAATAGGTGCAGAGAGTCAGAATCGGCTCAAAAATCACACTCAGGAATCAAATTTCCGACATTTCAGACATTTTAAAAACTGCAGGGGGGGTTTGGGCAAAATATGACCCATCGCTTTGACAGTAATTGGCATATTTTCGATATGAAACTTCGTAAATTTAAACTGAAAATAGGTGCAGAGATTCAGAATTTGGCTCAAAAATCACGCTCAGGAGTCAAATTTCCGACATTTCAGACATTTTGAAAACTGCAGGGGGGTTAGGGCAAAATATGACCCATCGCCGTTTTCAGTAATTGGCATATTTTCGGTATAAAAAGTCGAAATTTGAATCTGAAAATAGGTGCAGAGATTCAGAATTCGGATAACAAATCACGCTCAGGAGTCAAATTTCAGACAAATCAGACATTTTGAAAACTGCAGGGGGGTTTGGGCAAAATATGACCCATCGCCGTTTACAGTAATTGGCATATATTCAGTATGGAACGTCGTAATTTGAAACTGAAAATAGGTGCAGAGAGTCAGAATTCGGCTCAAAAATCACACTCAGGAGTCAAATTTCCACATTTCAGACATTTTAAAAACTGCAGGGGGGGTTTGGGCAAAATATGACTTATCGCCGTTTTCAGTAATTGGCATATTTTCGGTATGAAACGTCGTAATTTGAAACTAAAAATAGGTGCAGAGAGTCAGAATTCGGCTCAAAAATCACGCTCAGGAGTCAAATTTCCGACATTTCAGACATTTTGAAAACTGCAGGGGGGTTTGGGCAAAATATGACCCATCGGCTTTTTCAGTAATTGGCATATTTTCGCAATGAAACTTCGTAATTTGAAACTGAAAATAGGTGCATAGAGTCAGAATTCGGCTCAAAAATCACGCTCAGGAATCAAATTTCCGACATTGCAGACATTTTAAAAACTGCAGGGGGGTTTGGGCAAAATATGACCCATCACCGTTTTCAATAATTGGCATATTTTCGGTATGAAACGTCGTAATTTGAAACTAAAAATAGGTGCAGAGAGTCAGAATTCGGCTCAAAAATCATGCTCAGGAGTCAAATTTCCGACATTTCAGACATTATGAAAACTGCAGGGGGGTTTGGGCAAAATATGACCCATCGTTGTTTTCAGTAATTGGCATATTTTCGGTATGAAACGTCGTAATTTGAAACTGAAAATAGGTGCAGAGAGTCAGAATTCGGATAAAAAATCACGCTCAGGAGTCAAATTTCCGACATTTCAGACATTTTGAAAACTGCAGGGGGGTTTGGGCAAAATATGACCCATTGGCTTTTTCAGTAATTGGCATATTTTCGGTATAAAAAGTCGTAATTTGAAACTGAAAATAGGTGCAGAGAGTCAGAATTCGGCTCAAAAATCACGATCAGGAGTCAAATTTCCGACATTTCAGACATTTTGAAAACTGCAGGGGGTGTTTGGGCAAAATATGACCCATCGCTTTTACAGTAATTGGCATATTTTCGATATGAAACTTCGTAAATTGAAACTGAAAATAGGTGCAGAGATTCAGAATTTGGCTCAAAAATCACGCTCAGGAGTCAAATTTCCGACATTTCAGACATTTTGAAAACTGCAGGGGGGTTAGGGCAAAATATAACCCATCGCCGTTTTCAGTAATTGGCATATTTTCGGTATAAAAATTCGTAATTTGAAACTGAAAATAGGTGCAGAGAGTCAGAATTCGGATAAAAAATCACGCTCAGGAGTCAAATTTCCGACATTTCACACATTTTGAAAACTGCAGGGGGGTTTGGGCAAAATATGACCCATCGCCGTTTACAGTAATTGGCATATTTTCGCAATGAAACGTCGTAATTTGAAACTGAAAATAGGTGCAGAGAGTCAGAATTCGGCTCAAAAATCACGCTCAGGAGTCAAATTTCCGACATTTCAGATATTTTAAAAACTGCAGGGGGGTTTGGGCAAAATATGACCCATCGCCGTTTTCAGTAATTGGCATATTTTCGGTATGAAACGTCGTAATTTGAAACTAAAAATAGGTGCAGAGAGTCAGAATTCGGCTTAAAAATCATGCTCAGGAGTCAAATTTCCGACATTTCAGACATTTTGAAAACTGCAGGGGGGTTTGGGCAAAATATGACCCATCGCCGTTTACAGTAATTGGCATATTTTCGGTATGAAACGTCGTAATTTGAAACTGAAAATAGGTGCAGAGAGTCAGAATTCAGATAAAAAATCACGCTCAGGAGTCAAATTTCCGACATTTCAGAAATTTTGAAAACTGCAGGGGGGTTTGGGCAAAATATGACCAATCGCCGTTTTCAGTAATTGGCATATTTTCGGTATAAAAAGTCGTAATTTGAAACTGAAAATAGGTGCAGAGAGTCAGAATTCGGCTCAAAAATCACGCTCAGAAGTCAAATTTCCGACATTTCAGACATTTTGAAAACTGCAGGGGGGTTTGGGCAAAATATGACCCATTGGCTTTTTCAGTAATTGGCATATTTTCGGTATAAAAAGTCGTAATTTGAAACTGAAAATAGGTGCAGAGAGTCAGAATTCGGCTCAAAAATCACGATCAGGAGTCAAATTTCCGACATTTCAGACATTTTGAAAACTGCAGGGGGTGTTTGGGCAAAATATGACCCATCGCTTTTACAGTAATTGGCATATTTTCGATATGAAACTTCGTAAATTGAAACTGAAAATAGGTGCAGAGATTCAGAATTTGGCTCAAAAATCACGCTCAGGAGTCAAATTTCCGACATTTCAGACATTTTGAAAACTGCAGGGGGGTTAGGGCAAAATATAACCCATCGCCGTTTTCAGTAATTGGCATATTTTCGGTATAAAAATTCGTAATTTGAAACTGAAAATAGGTGCAGAGAGTCAGAATTCGGATAAAAAATCACGCTCAGGAGTCAAATTTCCGACATTTCACACATTTTGAAAACTGCAGGGGGGTTTGGGCAAAATATGACCCATCGCCGTTTACAGTAATTGGCATATTTTCGCAATGAAACGTCGTAATTTGAAACTGAAAATAGGTGCAGAGAGTCAGAATTCGGCTCAAAAATCACGCTCAGGAGTCAAATTTCCGACATTTCAGATATTTTAAAAACTGCAGGGGGGTTTGGGCAAAATATGACCCATCGCCGTTTTCAGTAATTGGCATATTTTCGGTATGAAACGTCGTAATTTGAAACTAAAAATAGGTGCAGAGAGTCAGAATTCGGCTTAAAAATCATGCTCAGGAGTCAAATTTCCGACATTTCAGACATTTTGAAAACTGCAGGGGGGTTTGGGCAAAATATGACCCATCGCCGTTTACAGTAATTGGCATATTTTCGGTATGAAACGTCGTAATTTGAAACTGAAAATAGGTGCAGAGAGTCAGAATTCAGATAAAAAATCACGCTCAGGAGTCAAATTTCCGACATTTCAGAAATTTTGAAAACTGCAGGGGGGTTTGGGCAAAATATGACCAATCGCCGTTTTCAGTAATTGGCATATTTTCGGTATAAAAAGTCGTAATTTGAAACTGAAAATAGGTGCAGAGAGTCAGAATTCGGCTCAAAAATCACGCTCAGAAGTCAAATTTCCGACATTTCAGACATTTTGAAAACTGCAGGGGGGTTTGGGCAAAATATGACCCATCGGCTTTTTCAGTAATTGGCATATTTTCGGTATAAAAAGTCGTAATTTGAAACTGAAAATAGGTGCAGAGAGTCAGAATTCGGATAAAAAATCACGCTCAGGAGTCAAATTTCCGACATTTCAGACATTTTGAAAACTGCAGGGGGGGTTTGGGCAAAATATGACCCATCGCCGTTTACAGTAATTGGCATATTTTCGATATGAAACGTCGTAATTTGAAACTGAAAATAGGTGCAGAGATTCAGAATTTGGCTTAAAAATCTCGCTCAGGAGTCAAATTTCCGACATTTCAGACATTTTGAAAACTGCAGGGGGGTTAGGGCAAAATATAACCCATCGCCGTTTTCAGTAATTGGCATATTTTCGGTATAAAAAGTCGTAATTTGAAACTGAAAATAGGTGCAGAGACTCAGAATTCGGATAAAAAATCACGCTCAGGAGTCAAATTTCCGACATTTCACACATTTTGAAAACTGCAGGGGGGTTTGGGCAAAATATGACCCATCGCCGTTTACAGTAATTGGCATATTTTCGCAATGAAACGTCGTAATTTGAAACTGAAAATAGGTGCAGAGAGTCAGAATTCGGCTCAAAAATCACGCTCAGGAGTCAAATTTCCGACATTTCAGATATTTTAAAAACTGCAGGGGGGTTTGGGCAAAATATGACCCATCGCCGTTTTCAGTAATTGGCATATTTTCGGTATGAAACGTCGTAATTTGAAACTAAAAATAGGTGCAGAGAGTCAGAATTCGGCTTAAATATCATGCTCAGGAGTCAAATTTCCGACATTTCAGACATTTTGAAAACTGCAGGGGGGTTTGGGCAAAATATGACCCATCGCCGTTTACAGTAATTGGCATATTTTCGGTATGAAACGTCGAAATTTGAAACTGAAAATAGGTGCAGAGAGTCAGAATTCGGATAAAAAATCACGCTCAGGAGTCAAATTTCCGACATTTCAGAAATTTTGAAAACTGCAGGGGGGTTTGGGCAAAATATGACCCATCGCCGTTTTCAGTAATTGGCATATTTTCGGTATAAAAAGTCGTAATTTGAAACTGAAAATAGGTGCAGAGAGTCAGAATTCGGCTCAAAAATCACGCTCAGAAGTCAAATTTCCGACATTTCAGACATTTTGAAAACTGCAGGGGGGTTTGGGCAAAATATGACCCATCGGCTTTTTCAGTAATTGGCATATTTTCGGTATAAAAAGTCGTAATTTGAAACTGAAAATAGGTGCAGAGAGTCAGAATTCGGATAAAAAATCACGCTCAGGAGTCAAATTTCAGACATTTCAGACATTTTGAAAACTGCAGGGGGGGTTTGGGCAAAATATGACCCATCGCCGTTTACAGTAATTGGCATATTGTCGATATGAAACGTCGTAAATTGAAACTGAAAATAGGTGCAGAGATTCAGAATTTGGCTCAAAAATCACGCTCAGGAGTCAAATTTCCGACATTTCAGACATTTTGAAAACTGCAGGGGGGTTAGGGCAAAATATAACCCATCGCCGTTTTCAGTAATTGGCATATTTTCGGTATAAAAAGTCGTAATTTGAAACTGAAAATAGGTGCAGAGAGTCAGAATTCGGATAAAAAATCACGCTCAGGAGTCAAATTTCCGACATTTCACACATTTTGAAAACTGCAGGGGGGTTTGGGCAAAATATGATCCATCGCCGTTTACAGTAATTGGCATATTTTCGCAATGAAACTTCGTAATTTGAAACTGAAAATAGGTGCAGAGAGTCAGAAATCGGCTCAAAAATCACGCTCAGGAGTCAAATTTCCGACATTTCAGATATTTTAAAAACTGCAGGGGGGTTTGGGCAAAATATGACCCATCGCCGTTTTCAGTAATTGGCATATTTTCGGTATGAAACGTCGTAATTTGAAACTAAAAATAGGTGCAGAGAGTCAGAATTCGGCTTAAAAATCATGCTCAGGAGTCAAATTTCCGACATTTCAGACATTTTGAAAACTGCAGGGGGGTTTGGGCAAAATATGACCCATCGCCGTTTACAGTAATTGGCATATTTTCGGTATGAAACGTCGTAATTTGAAACTGAAAATAGGTGCAGAGAGTCAGAATTCAGATAAAAAATCACGCTCAGGAGTCAAATTTCCGACATTTCAGAAATTTTGAAAACTGCAGGGGGGTTTGGGCAAAATATGACCAATCGCCGTTTTCAGTAATTGGCATATTTTCGGTATAAAAAGTCGTAATTTGAAACTGAAAATAGGTGCAGAGAGTCAGAATTCGGCTCAAAAATCACGCTCAGAAGTCAAATTTCCGACATTTCAGACATTTTGAAAACTGCAGGGGGGTTTGGGCAAAATATGACCCATCGGCTTTTTCAGTAATTGGCATATTTTCGGTATAAAAAGTCGTAATTTGAATCTGAAAATAGGTGCAGAGATTCAGAATTCGGATAACAAATCACGCTCAGGAGCCAAATTTCAGACAAATCAGACATTTTGAAAACTGCAGGGGGGTTTGGGCAAAATATGACCCATCGCCGTTTACAGTAATTGGCATATATTCGGTATGGAACGTCGCAATTTGAAACTGAAAATAGGTGCAGAGAGTCAGAATTCGGCTCAAAAATCACACTCAGGAGTCAAATTTCCACATTTCAGACATTTTAAAAACTGCAGGGGGGGTTTGGGCAAAATATGACCTATCGCCGTTTTCAGTAATTGGCATATTTTCGGTATGAAACGTCGTAATTTGAAACTGAAAATAGGTGCAGAGAGTCAGAATTCGGCTCAAAAATCACGCTCAGGAGTCAAATTTCCGACATTTCAGACATTTTGAAAACTGCAGGGGGGTTTGGGCAAAATATGACCCATTGCCGTTTTCAGTAATTGGCATATTTTCGGTAAAAAAAGTCGTAATTTGAAACTAAAAATAAGGTGCAGAGAGTCAGAATTCGGCTCAAAAATCACGCTCAGGAGTCAAATTTTCGACATTTCAGACATTTTGAAAACTGCAGGGGGGTTTGGGCAAAATATGACCTATCGCCGTTTTCAGTAATTGGCATATTTTCGGTATAAAAAGTCGTAATTTGAAACTGAAAATAGGTGCAGAGAGTCAGAATTCGGATAAAAAATCACGCTGAGGAGTCAAATTTCCGACATTTCTCACATTTTGAAAACTGCAGGTGGGTTCGGCCAAAATATGACCCATCGCCGTTTACAGTAATTGGCATATTTTCGTGCAGAGAGTCAAAATAGGTGCAGAGAGTCAGAATTCGGATAAAAAATCACGCTCAGGAGTCAAATTTCCGACATTTCAGACATTTTAAAAACTGCAGGGGGGTTTGGGCAAAATATGACCCATCGCCGTTTACAGTAATTGGCATATTTTCGGTATGAAACGTCGTAATTTGAAACTGAAAATAGGTGCAGAGAGTCATAATTCGGATAAAAAATCATGCTCAGAAGTCAAATTTCCGACATATCAGACATTTTGAAAACTGCAGGGGGGTTTGGGCAAAATATGACCCATCGCTGTTTTCAGTAATTGGCATATTTTCGGTATGAAACGTCGTAATTTGAAACTGAAAATAGGTACAGAGAGTCAGAATTCGGATAAAAAATCATGCACAGGATTCAAATTTCCGACATTTCATACATTTTAAAAACTGCAGGGGGGGTTTTGGCAAAATATGACCCATCGCCGTTTTCAGTAATTGGCATATTTTCGGTATGAAACGTCGTAATTTGAAACTGAAAATAGGTGCAGAGAGTCAGAATTCGGATAAAAAATCACGCTCAGGAGTCAAATTTCCGACATTTCAGACATTTTGAAAACTGCAGGGGGGTTTGGGCAAAATATGACCTATCGCAGTTTACAGTAATTGGCATATTTTCGGTATGAAACGTCGTATTTTGAAACTGAAAATAGGTGCAGAGAGTCAGAATTCGGCTCAAAAATCACGCTCAGGAGTCAAATTTCCGACATTTCAGACATTTTGAAAACTGCAGGGGGGTTTGGGCAAAATATGACCCATCGCCGTTTTCAGTAATTGGCATATTTTCGGTATAAAAAGTCGTAATTTGAAACTGAAAATAGGTGCAGAGTCAGAATTCAGTTCAAAAATCACGCTCAGGAGTCAAATTTCCGACATTTCAGACATTTTGAAAACTGCAGGGGGGTTTGGGCAAAATATTGCCCATTGCCGTTTTCAGTAATTGGCATATTTTCGGTATAAAAAGTCGTAATTTGAAACTGAAAATAGGTGCAGAGAGTCAGAATTCGGATACAAAATCACGCTCAGGAGTCAAATTTCCGACATTTCAGATATTTTGAAAACTGCAGTGGGGTTTGGGCAAAATATGACCCATCGCCGTTTACAGTAATTGGCATATTTTCGTGCAGAGAGTCAAAATAGGTGCAGAGAGTCAGAATTCGGATAAAAAATCACGCTCAGGAGTCAAATTTCCGACATTTCAAACATTTTAAAAACTGCAGGGGGTTTGGGCAAAATATGACCCATCGCCGTTTACAGTAATTGGCATATTTTCGGTATGAAACGTCGTAATTTGAAACTGAAAATAGGTGCAGAGAGTCAGAATTCGGCTCAAAAATCACGCTCAGGAGTCAAATTTCCGACAATTCAGACATTTTGAAACAGCAGGGGGGTTTGGGAAAAATATGACCCATCGCCGTTTTCAGTAATTGGCATATTTTCCGTATAAAATTCGTAATTTGAAACTGAAAATAGGTGCAGAGAGTCAGAATTCGGATAAAAAATCACGCTCAGGAGTCAAATGTCCGACATTTCAGACATTTTGAAAACTGCAGGGGGGTTTGGGCAAAATATGACCTATCGCTGTTTTCAGTAATTGGCATATTTTCGGTATAAAAAGTCGTAATTTGAAACTGAAAATAGGTGCAGAGAGTCAGAATTCGGCTCAAAAATCACGCTCAGGAGTCAAATATCCGACATTTCAGACATTTTGAAAACTGCAGGGGGGTTTGGGCAAAATATGACCCATCGGCTTTTTCAGTAATTGGCATATTTTCGGTTTAAAAATTCGTAATTTGAAACTGAAAATAGGTGCAGAGAGCCAGAATTTGGATAAAAAATCACGCTCAGGAGTCAAATTTCCGACAATTCAGACATTTTGAAAACAGCAGGGGGGTTTGGGCAAAATACGACCCATCGCCGTTTTCAGTAATTGGCATATTTTCGGTATAAAAAGTCGTAATTGGAAACTGAAAATAGGTGCAGAGAGTCAGAATCGGATAAAAAATCACGCTCAGGAGTCAAATGTCCGACATTTCAGACATTTTGAAAACTGCAGGGGGGTTTGGGCAAAATATGACCTATCGCCGTTTTCAGTAATTGGCATATTTTCGGTATAAAAAGTCGTAATTTGAAACTGAAAATAGGTGCAGAGAGTCAGAATTCGGATAAAAAATCACGCTGAGGAGTCAAATTTCCGACATTTCACGCATTTTGAAAACTGCAGGTGGGTTCGGCCAAAATATGACCCATCGCCGTTTACAGTAATTGGCATATTTTCGTGCAGAGAGTCAAAATAGATGCAGAGAGTCAGAATTCGGATAAAAAATAACGCTCAGGAGTCAAATTTCCGACATTTCAGACATTTTAAAAACTGCAGGGGGGTTTGGGCAAAATATGACCCATCGCCGTTTACAGTAATTGGCATATTTTCGGTATGAAACGTCGTAATTTGAAACTGAAAATAGGTGCAGAGAGTCAGAATTCGGATAAAAAATCATGCTCAGGAGTCAAATTTCCGACATATCAGACATTTTGAAAACTGCAGGGGGGTTTGGGCAAAATATGACCCATCGCTGTTTTCAGTAATTAGCATATTTTCGGTATGAAACGTCGAAATTTGAAACTGAAAATAGGTGCAGAGAGTCAGAATTCGGATAAAAAATCACGCTCAGGAGTCAAATTTCCGACATTTCAGACATTTTAAAAACTGCAGGGGGGTTTGGGCAAAATATGACCCATCGCCGTTTACAGTAATTGGCATATTTTCGGTATGAAACGTCGTAATTTGAAACTGAAAATAGGTGCAGAGAGTCATAATTCGGATAAAAAATCATGCTCAGAAGTCAAATTTCCGACATATCAGACATTTTGAAAACTGCAGGGGGGTTTGGGCAAAATATGACCCATCGCTGTTTTCAGTAATTGGCATATTTTCGGTATGAAACGTCGTAATTTGAAACAGAAAATAGGTACAGAGAGTTAGAATTCGGATAAAAAATCATGCACAGGATTCAAATTTCCGACATTTCATACATTTTAAAAACTGCAGGGGGGGTTTGGGCAAAATATGACCCATCGCCGTTTTCAGTAATTGGCATATTTTCGGTATGAAACGTCGTAATTTGAAACTGAAAATAGGTGCAGAGAGTCAGAATTCGGATAAAAAATCACGCTCAGGAGTCAAATTTCCGACATTTCAGACATTTTGAAAACTGCAGGGGGGTTTGGGCAAAATATGACCTATCGCAGTTTACAGTAATTGGCATATTTTCGGTATGAAACGTCGTATTTTGAAACTGAAAATAGGTGCAGAGAGTCAGAATTCGGCTCAAAAATCACGCTCAGGAGTCAAATTTCCGACATTTCAGACATTTTGAAAACTGCAGGGGGGTTTGGGCAAAATATGACCCATCGCCGTTTTCAGTAATTGGCATATTTTCGGTATAAAAAGTCGTAATTTGAAACTGAAAATAGGTGCAGAGTCAGAATTCGGTTAAAAAATCACGCTCAGGAGTCAAATTTCCGACATTTCAGACATTTTGAAAACTGCAGGGGGGTTTGGGCAAAATATGGCCCATGACCGTTTTCAGTAATTGGCATATTTTCGGTATAAAAAGTCGTAATTTGAAACTGAAAATAGGTGCAGAGAGTCAGAATTCGGATACAAAATCACGCTCAGGAGTCAAATTTCCGACATTTCAGATATTTTGAAAACTGCAGGGGGGTTTGGGCAAAATATGACCCATCGCCGTTTACAGTAATTGGCATATTTTCGTGCAGAGTCAAAATAGGTGCAGAGAGTCAGAATTCGGATAAAAAATCACGCTCAGGAGTCAAATTTCCGACATTTCAAACATTTTAAAAACTGCAGGGGGGTTTGGGCAAAATATGACCCATCGCCGTTTACAGTAATTGGCATATTTTCGGTATGAAACGTCGTAATTTGAAACTGAAAATAGGTGCAGAGAGTCAGAATTCGGCTCAAAAATCACGCTCAGGAGTCAAATTTCCGACAATTCAGACATTTTGAAACAGCAGGAGGGTTTGGGCAAAATATGACCCATCGCCGTTTTCAGTAATTGGCATATTTTCCGTATAAAATTCGTAATTTGAAACTGAAAATAGGTGCAGAGAGTCAGAATTCGGATAAAAAATCACGCTCAGGAGTCAAATGTCCTACATTTCAGACATTTTGAAAACTGCAGGGGGGTTTGGGCAAAATATGACCTATCGCTGTTTTCAGTAATTGGCATATTTTCGGTATAAAAAGTCGTAATTTGAAACTGAAAATAGGTGCAGAGAGTCAGAATTCGGCTCAAAAATCACGCTCAGGAGTCAAATTTCCGACATTTCAGACATTTTGAAAACTGCAGGGGGGTTTGGGCAAAATATGACCCATCGGCTTTTTCAGTAATTGGCATATTTTCGGTTTAAAAATTCGTAATTTGAAACTGAAAATAGGTGCAGAGAGTCAGAATTTGGATAAAAAATCACGCTCAGGAGTCAAATTTCCGACAATTCAGACATTTTGAAAACAGCAGGGGGGTTTGGGCAAAATACGACCCATCGCCGTTTTCAGTAATTGGCATATTTTCGGTATAAAAAGTCGTAATTGGAAACTGAAAATAGGTGCAGAGAGTCAGAATCGGATAAAAAATCACGCTCAGGAGTCAAATGTCCGACATTTCAGACATTTTGAAAACTGCAGGGGGGTTTGGGCAAAATATGACCTATCGCCGTTTACAGTAATTGGCATATTTTCGGTATGAAACGTCGTATTTTGAAACTGAAAATAGGTGCAGAGAGTCAGAATTCGGCTCAAAAATCACGCTCAGGTGTCAAATTTCCTACATTTTAGACATTTTAAAAACTGCAGGGGGGTTTGGGCAAAATATGACCCATCACCGTTTTCAGTAGTTGGCATATTTTCGGTATGAAACGTCGTAATTTGAAACTGAAAATAGGTGCAGAGAGTCAGAATTCGGCTCAAACATCATGCTCAGGAGTTTAATTTCCGACATTTCAGACATTTTGAAAACTGCAGGGGGGTTTGGGCAAAATATGACCCATCGCCGTTTACAGTAATTGGCATATTTTCTGTATGAAACGTCGTAATTTGAAACTGAAAATAGGTGCAGAGAGTCAGAATTCGGATAAAAAATCATGCTCAGGAGTCAAATTTCCGACATTTCAGACATTATGAAAACTGTAGGGGGGTTTGGGCAAAATATGACCCATCGCTGTTTTCAGTAATTGGCATATTTTCGGTATGAAACGTCGTAATTTGAAACTGAAAATAGGTGCAGAGAGTCAGAATTCGGATAAAAAATCAAGCTCAGGAGTCAAATTTCCGACATTTTAGACATTTTAAAAACTGCAGGGGGGGTTTGGGCAAAATATGACCCATCGCCGTTTACAGTAATTGGCATATTTTCGGTGTGAAACGTCGTAATTTGAAACTGAAAATAGGTGCAGAGTCAGAATTCGGTTCAAAAATCATGCTCAGGAGTCAAATTTCCGACATTTCAGACATTTTGAAAACTGCAGGGGGGGTTTGGGCATAATATGACCCATCGCCGTTTACAGTAATTGGCATATTTTCGGTATGAATCGTCGTAATTTGAAACTGAAAATAGGTGCAGCGAGTGAGAATTCGGATAAAAAATCATGCTCTGGAGTCAAATTTCCGACATATCAGACATTATGAAAACTGTAGGGGGGTTTGGGCAAAATATGACCCATCGCTGTTTTCAGTAATTGGCATATTTTCGGTATGAAACGTCGTAATTTGAAACTGAAAATAGGTGCAGAGTCAGAATTCGGATAAAAAATCAAGCACAGGAGTCAAATTTCAGACATTTCAGACATTTTAAAAACTGCAGGGGGGTTTGGGCAAAATATGACCCATCGCCGTTTACAGTAATTGGCATATTTTCGGTATGAAACGTCGTAATTTGAAACTGAAAATAGGTGCAGAGAGTCAGAATTCGGCTCAAAAATCACGCTCAGGAGTCAAATTTCCGACAATTCAGACATTTTGAAAACAGCAGGGGGGTTTGGGCAAAATATGACCCATCGCCGTTTTCAGTAATTGGCATATTTTCGGTATAAAAATTCGTAATTTGAAACTGAAAATAGGTGCAGAGAGTCAGAATTCGGATAAAAAATCACGCTCAGGAGTCAAATGTCCGACATTTCAAACATTTTGAAAACTGCAGGGGGGTTTGGGCAAAATATGACCTATCGCCGTTTTCAGTAATTGGCATATTTTCGGTATGAAACGTCGTATTTTGAAACTGAAAATAGGTGAAGAGAGTAAGAATTCGGCTCAAAAATCACGCTCAGGAGTCAAATTTCCTACATTTTAGACATTTTAAAAACTGCAGGGGGGTTTGGGCAAAATATGACCCATCACCGTTTACAGTAATTGGCATATTTTCGGTATGAAACTTCGTAATTTGAAACTGAAAATAGGTGCAGAGAGTCAGAATTCGGTTCAAAAATCATGCTCAGGAGTCAAATTTCCGACATTTCAGACATTTTGAAAACTGCAGGTTGGTTTGGGCAAAATATGACCCATCGCCGTTTACAGTAATTGGCATATTTTCGGTATGAATCGTCGTAATTTGAAACTGAAAATAGGTGCAGAGAGTCAGAATTCGGATAAAAAATCATGCTCAGGTGTCAAGTTTCCGACATATCAGACATTTTGAAAACTGCAGGGGGGGTTTGGGCAAAATATAACCCATCGCTTTTTTCAGTAATTGGCATATTTTCGGTATGAAACGTCGTAATTTGAAACTGAAAATAGGTGCAGAGAGTCAGAATTCGGATAAAAAATCACGCTCAGGAGTCAAATTTCCGACATTTCAGTCATTTTAAAAACTGCAGGGGGGTTTGGGCAAAATATGACCCATCGCCGTTTACAGTAATTGGCATATTTTCGGTATGAAACGTCGTAATTTGAAACTGAAAATAGGTGCAGAGAGTCAGAATTCGGTTCAAAAATCATGCTCAGGAGTCAAATTTCCGACATTTCAGACATTTTGAAAACTGCAGGGGGGGTTTGGGCATAATATGACCCATCGCCGTTTACAGTAATTGGCATATTTTCGGTATGAATCGTCGTAATTTGAAACTGAAAATAGGTGCAGAGAGTGAGAATTCGGATAAAAAATCATGCTCTGGAGTCAAATTTCCGACATATCAGACATTATGAAAACTGTAGGGGGGTTTGGGCAAAATATGACCCATCGCTGTTTTCAGTAATTGGCATATTTTCGGTATGAAACGTCGTAATTTGAAACTGAAAATAGGTGCAGAGAGTCAGAATTCGGCTCAAAAATCACGCTCAGGAGTCAAATTTCCGACAATTCAGACATTTTGAAAATAGCAGGGGGGTTTGGGCAAAATATGACCCATCGCTGTTTTCAGTAATTGGCATATTTTCGGTATAAAAATTCGTAATTTGAAACTGAAAATAGGTGCAGAGAGTCAGAATTCGGATAAAAAATCACGCTCAGGAGTCAAATGTCCGACATTTCAGACATTTTGAAAACTGCAGGGGGGTTTGTTCAAAATATGACCTATCGCCGTTTTCAGTAATTGGCATATTTTCGGTAGGAAACGTCGTATTTTGAAACTGAAAATAGGTGCAGAGAGTCAGAATTCGGCTCAAAAATCACGCTCAGGAGTCAAATTTCCTTCATTTTAGACATTTTAAAAACAGCAGGGGGGTTTGGGCAAAATATGACCCATCACCGTTTTCAGTAATTGGCATATTTTCGGTATGAAACGTCGTAATTTGAAACTGAAAATAGGTGCAGAGAGTCAGAATTCGGTTCAAAAATCATGCTCAGGAGTCAAATTTCCGACATTTCAGACATTTTGAAAACTGCAGGTTGGTTTGGGCAAAATATGACCCATCGCCGTTTACAGTAATTGGCATATTTTCGGTATGAATCGTCGTAATTTGAAACTGAAAATAGGTGCAGAGAGTCAGAATTCGGATAAAAAATCATGCTCAGGAGTCAAGTTTCCGACATATCAGACATTTTGAAAACTGCAGGGGGGTTTGGGCAAAATATAACCCATCGCTGTTTTCAGTAATTGGCATATTTTCGGTATGAAACGTCGTAATTTGAAACTGAAAATAGGTGCAGAGTCAGAATTCGGATAAAAAATCACGCTCAGGAGTCAAATTTCCGACATTTCAGACATTTTAAAAACTGCAGGGGGGTTTGGGCAAAATATGACCCATCGCCGTTTACAGTAATTGGCATATTTTCGGTATGAAACGTCGTAATTTGAAACTGAAAGTAGGTGCAGAGAGTCAGAATTCGGCTCAAAAATCACGCTCAGGAGTCAAATTTTCGACATTTCAGACATTTTAAAAACTGCAGGGGGATTTGGGGAAAATATTACCCATCGACGTTTTCAGTAATTGGCATATTTTCGGTATGAAGCGTCGTAATTTGAAACTGAAAATGGGTGCAGAGAGTCAGAATTCGGCTCAAAAATCACGCTCAGGAGTCAAATTTCCGACATTTCAGACATTTTGAAAACTGCAGGGGGGTTTGGGCAAAATATGATCCATCGCTGTTTTCAGTAATTGGCATATTTTCGGTATAAAAATTCGTAATTTGAAACTGAAAATAGGTGCAGAAAGTCAGAATTCGGCTCAAAAATCATGCTCAGGAGTCAAATTTCCGACATTTCAGACATTTTGAAAACTGCAGGGGGGTTTGGGCAAAATATGACCCATCGGCTTTTTCAGTAATTGGCATATTTTCGGTTTAAAAATTCGTAATTTGAAAATGAAAATAGGTGCAGAGAGTCAGAATTTGGATAAAAAATCACGCTCAGGAGTCAAATTTCCGATATTTCAGACATTTTGAAAACTGCAGGGGGGGTTTGGGCAAAATATGACCCATCGCCGTTTTCAGTAATTGGCATATTTTCGATATGAAACGTCGTAATTTGAAACTGAAAATAGGTGCAGAGAGTCAGAATTTGGCTCAAAAATCACGCTCAGGAGTCAAATTTCCGACATTTCAGACATTTTGCAAACTGCAGGGGGGTTTGGACAAAATATGACCCATCGCCGTTTTCAGTAATTGGCATATTTTCGGTAAAAAAGTCGTAATTTGAAACTGAAAATAGGTGCAGAGAGTCAGAATTCGGATACAAAATCACGCTCAGGAGTCAAATTTCTGACATTTCCGACATTTTGAAAACTGCAGGGGGGTTTGGCCAAAATATGACCCATCCCCGTTTTCAGTAATTGGCATATTTTTGGTATAAAAAGTCGTAATTTGAAACTGAAAATAAGTGCAGAGAGTCAGGATTCGGCTCAAAAATCACGCTCTGGAGTCAAATTTCCGACATTTCAGACATTTTGAAAATTGCAGGGGGGTTTGGGTAAAATATGACCCATCGCCGTTTTCAGTAATTGGCATATTTTCGGTATAAAAATTCGTAATATGAAACTGAAAATTGGTGCAGAGAGTCAGAATTCGGATAAAAAATCATGCTCAGGAGTCAAATTTCCGACATTTCAGACATTATGAAAACTGCAGGGGGGTTTGGGCAAAATATGACCCATCGCCGTTTACAGTAATTGGCATATTTTCGATATGAATCGTCGTAATTTGAAACTGAAAATAGGTGCAGAGAGTCAGAATTCGGATGAAAAATCATGTTCAGGAGTCAAATTTCCGACATATCAGACATTTTGAAAACTGCAGGGGGGTTTGGGCAAAATAAGACCCATCGCTTTTTTCAGTAATTGGCATATTTTCGGTATGAAACGTCGTAATTTGAAACTGAAAATAGGTGCAGAGAGTCAGAATTCGGATAAAAAATCACGCTCAGGAGTCAAATTTCCGACATTTCAGACATTTTAAAAACTGCAGGGGGGTTTGGGCAAAATATGACCCATCGCCGTTTACAGTAATTGGCATATTTTCGGTATGAAACGTCGTAATTTGAAACTGAAAATAGGTGCAGAGAGTCAGAATTCGGCTCAAAAATCACGCTCAGGAGTCAAATTTCCGACATTTCAGACATTTAATAACTGCAGGGGGATTTGGGCAAAATATGACCCATCGAGGTTTTCAGTAATTGGCATATTTTCGGTATGAAGCGTCGTAATTTGAAACTGAAAATAGGTGCAGAGAGTCAGAATTCGGGTCAAAAATCACGCTCAGAAGTAAAATTTCCGACATTTTGCGATGGGCAAAATATGACCCATCGCTGTTTTCAGTAACTGGCATATTTTCGGTATGAAACGTCGTAATTTGAAACTGAAAATAGGTGCAGAGAGTCAGAATTCGGATAAAAAATCACGCTCAAGAGTCAAATTTCCGACATTTCAGACATTTTAAAAACTGCAGGGGGGTTTGGGCAAAATATGACCCAACGCCGTTTACAGTAATTGGCATATTTTCGGTATGAAACGTCGTAATTTGAAACTGAAAATAGGTGCAGAGAGTAAGAATTTGGATAAAAAATCATGCTCCGAAGTCAAATTTCCGACCTATCAGACATTTTGAAAACTGCAGGGGGGTTTGGGCAAAATATGACCCATCGCTGTTTTCAGTAATTGGCATATTTTCGGTATGAAACGTCGTAATTTGAAACTGAAAATAGGTGCAGAGAGTCAGAATTCGGATAAAAAATCACGTTCAGGAGTCAAATTTCCGACATTTCAGACATTTTGAAAACTGCAGGGGGGTTTGGGCAAAATATGACCCATCGGCTTTTTCAGTAATTGGCATATTTTCGGTATAAAAATTCGTAATTTGAAACTGAAAATAGGTGCAGAGAGTCAGAATTCGGATAAAAAATCACGCTCAGGAGTCAAATGTCCGACATTTCAAACATTTTGAAAACTGCAGGGGGGTTTGGGCAAAATATGACCTATCGCCGTTTTCAGTAATTGGCATATTTTCGGTATGAAACGTCGTATTTTGAAACTGAAAATAGGTGAAGAGAGTAAGAATTCGGCTCAAAAATCACGCTCAGGAGTCAAATTTCCTACATTTTAGACATTTTAAAAACTGCAGGGGGGTTTGGGCAAAATATGACCCATCACCGTTTACAGTAATTGGCATATTTTCGGTATGAAACTTCGTAATTTGAAACTGAAAATAGGTGCAGAGAGTCAGAATTCGGTTCAAAAATCATGCTCAGGAGTCAAATTTCCGACATTTCAGACATTTTGAAAACTGCAGGTTGGTTTGGGCAAAATATGACCCATCGCCGTTTACAGTAATTGGCATATTTTCGGTATGAATCGTCGTAATTTGAAACTGAAAATAGGTGCAGAGAGTCAGAATTCGGATAAAAAATCATGCTCAGGTGTCAAGTTTCCGACATATCAGACATTTTGAAAACTGCAGGGGGGGTTTGGGCAAAATATAACCCATCGCTTTTTTCAGTAATTGGCATATTTTCGGTATGAAACGTCGTAATTTGAAACTGAAAATAGGTGCAGAGAGTCAGAATTCGGATAAAAAATCACGCTCAGGAGTCAAATTTCCGACATTTCAGTCATTTTAAAAACTGCAGGGGGGTTTGGGCAAAATATGACCCATCGCCGTTTACAGTAATTGGCATATTTTCGGTATGAAACGTCGTAATTTGAAACTGAAAATAGGTGCAGAGAGTCAGAATTCGGTTCAAAAATCATGCTCAGGAGTCAAATTTCCGACATTTCAGACATTTTGAAAACTGCAGGGGGGGTTTGGGCATAATATGACCCATCGCCGTTTACAGTAATTGGCATATTTTCGGTATGAATCGTCGTAATTTGAAACTGAAAATAGGTGCAGAGAGTGAGAATTCGGATAAAAAATCATGCTCTGGAGTCAAATTTCCGACATATCAGACATTATGAAAACTGTAGGGGGGTTTGGGCAAAATATGACCCATCGCTGTTTTCAGTAATTGGCATATTTTCGGTATGAAACGTCGTAATTTGAAACTGAAAATAGGTGCAGAGAGTCAGAATTCGGCTCAAAAATCACGCTCAGGAGTCAAATTTCCGACAATTCAGACATTTTGAAAATAGCAGGGGGGTTTGGGCAAAATATGACCCATCGCTGTTTTCAGTAATTGGCATATTTTCGGTATAAAAATTCGTAATTTGAAACTGAAAATAGGTGCAGAGAGTCAGAATTCGGATAAAAAATCACGCTCAGGAGTCAAATGTCCGACATTTCAGACATTTTGAAAACTGCAGGGGGGTTTGTTCAAAATATGACCTATCGCCGTTTTCAGTAATTGGCATATTTTCGGTAGGAAACGTCGTATTTTGAAACTGAAAATAGGTGCAGAGAGTCAGAATTCGGCTCAAAAATCACGCTCAGGAGTCAAATTTCCTTCATTTTAGACATTTTAAAAACAGCAGGGGGGTTTGGGCAAAATATGACCCATCACCGTTTTCAGTAATTGGCATATTTTCGGTATGAAACGTCGTAATTTGAAACTGAAAATAGGTGCAGAGAGTCAGAATTCGGTTCAAAAATCATGCTCAGGAGTCAAATTTCCGACATTTCAGACATTTTGAAAACTGCAGGTTGGTTTGGGCAAAATATGACCCATCGCCGTTTACAGTAATTGGCATATTTTCGGTATGAATCGTCGTAATTTGAAACTGAAAATAGGTGCAGAGAGTCAGAATTCGGATAAAAAATCATGCTCAGGAGTCAAGTTTCCGACATATCATACATTTTGAAAACTGCAGGGGGGTTTGGGCAAAATATAACCCATCGCTGTTTTCAGTAATTGGCATATTTTCGGTATGAAACGTCGTAATTTGAAACTGAAAATAGGTGCAGAGTCAGAATTCGGATAAAAAATCACGCTCAGGAGTCAAATTTCCGACATTTCAGACATTTTAAAAACTGCAGGGGGGTTTGGGCAAAATATGACCCATCGCCGTTTACAGTAATTGGCATATTTTCGGTATGAAACGTCGTAATTTGAAACTGAAAATGGGTGCAGAGAGTCAGAATTCGGCTCAAAAATCACGCTCAGGAGTCAAATTTCCGACATTTCAGACATTTTGAAAACTGCAGGGGGGTTTGGGCAAAATATGATCCATCGCTGTTTTCAGTAATTGGCATATTTTCGGTATAAAAATTCGTAATTTGAAACTGAAAATAGGTGCAGAAAGTCAGAATTCGGCTCAAAAATCATGCTCAGGAGTCAAATTTCCGACATTTCAGACATTTTGAAAACTGCAGGGGGGTTTGGGCAAAATATGACCCATCGGCTTTTTCAGTAATTGGCATATTTTCGGTTTAAAAATTCGTAATTTGAAAATGAAAATAGGTGCAGAGAGTCAGAATTTGGATAAAAAATCACGCTCAGGAGTCAAATTTCCGATATTTCAGACATTTTGAAAACTGCAGGGGGGGTTTGGGCAAAATATGACCCATCGCCGTTTTCAGTAATTGGCATATTTTCGATATGAAACGTCGTAATTTGAAACTGAAAATAGGTGCAGAGAGTCAGAATTTGGCTCAAAAATCACGCTCAGGAGTCAAATTTCCGACATTTCAGACATTTTGCAAACTGCAGGGGGGTTTGGACAAAATATGACCCATCGCCGTTTTCAGTAATTGGCATATTTTCGGTAAAAAAGTCGTAATTTGAAACTGAAAATAGGTGCAGAGAGTCAGAATTCGGATACAAAATCACGCTCAGGAGTCAAATTTCTGACATTTCCGACATTTTGAAAACTGCAGGGGGGTTTGGCCAAAATATGACCCATCCCCGTTTTCAGTAATTGGCATATTTTTGGTATAAAAAGTCGTAATTTGAAACTGAAAATAAGTGCAGAGAGTCAGGATTCGGCTCAAAAATCACGCTCTGGAGTCAAATTTCCGACATTTCAGACATTTTGAAAATTGCAGGGGGGTTTGGGTAAAATATGACCCATCGCCGTTTTCAGTAATTGGCATATTTTCGGTATAAAAATTCGTAATATGAAACTGAAAATTGGTGCAGAGAGTCAGAATTCGGATAAAAAATCATGCTCAGGAGTCAAATTTCCGACATTTCAGACATTATGAAAACTGCAGGGGGGTTTGGGCAAAATATGACCCATCGCCGTTTACAGTAATTGGCATATTTTCGATATGAATCGTCGTAATTTGAAACTGAAAATAGGTGCAGAGAGTCAGAATTCGGATGAAAAATCATGTTCAGGAGTCAAATTTCCGACATATCAGACATTTTGAAAACTGCAGGGGGGTTTGGGCAAAATAAGACCCATCGCTTTTTTCAGTAATTGGCATATTTTCGGTATGAAACGTCGTAATTTGAAACTGAAAATAGGTGCAGAGAGTCAGAATTCGGATAAAAAATCACGCTCAGGAGTCAAATTTCCGACATTTCAGACATTTTAAAAACTGCAGGGGGGTTTGGGCAAAATATGACCCATCGCCGTTTACAGTAATTGGCATATTTTCGGTATGAAACGTCGTAATTTGAAACTGAAAATAGGTGCAGAGAGTCAGAATTCGGCTCAAAAATCACGCTCAGGAGTCAAATTTCCGACATTTCAGACATTTAATAACTGCAGGGGGATTTGGGCAAAATATGACCCATCGAGGTTTTCAGTAATTGGCATATTTTCGGTATGAAGCGTCGTAATTTGAAACTGAAAATAGGTGCAGAGAGTCAGAATTCGGGTCAAAAATCACGCTCAGAAGTAAAATTTCCGACATTTTGCGATGGGCAAAATATGACCCATCGCTGTTTTCAGTAACTGGCATATTTTCGGTATGAAACGTCGTAATTTGAAACTGAAAATAGGTGCAGAGAGTCAGAATTCGGATAAAAAATCACGCTCAAGAGTCAAATTTCCGACATTTCAGACATTTTAAAAACTGCAGGGGGGTTTGGGCAAAATATGACCCAACGCCGTTTACAGTAATTGGCATATTTTCGGTATGAAACGTCGTAATTTGAAACTGAAAATAGGTGCAGAGAGTAAGAATTTGGATAAAAAATCATGCTCCGAAGTCAAATTTCCGACCTATCAGACATTTTGAAAACTGCAGGGGGGTTTGGGCAAAATATGACCCATCGCTGTTTTCAGTAATTGGCATATTTTCGGTATGAAACGTCGTAATTTGAAACTGAAAATAGGTGCAGAGAGTCAGAATTCGGATAAAAAATCACGTTCAGGAGTCAAATTTCCGACATTTCAGACATTTTGAAAACTGCAGGGGGGTTTGGGCAAAATATGACCCATCGGCTTTTTCAGTAATTGGCATATTTTCGGTATAAAAAGTCGTAATTTGAAACTGAAAATAGGTGCAGAGAGTCAGAATTCGGATAAAAAATCTCCCTCAGGAGTCAAATTTCCGACATTTCAGACATTTTGAAAACTGCAGGGGGGGTTTGGGCTAAATATGACCCATCGCCGTTTACAGTAATTGGCATATTTTCGATATGAAACGTCGTAATTTGAAACTGAAAATAGGTGCAGAGAGTCAGATTTTTGGCTTAAAAATCACGCTCAGGAGTCAAATTTCCGACATTTCAGACATTTTGAAAACTGCAGAGGGGTTTTGGCAAAATATGACCCATCGCCGTTTTCAGTAATTGGCATATTTTCGGTATAAAAAGTCGTAATTTGAAACTGAAAATAGGTGCTGAGAGTCAGAATTCGGATAAAAAATCACGCTCAGGAGTCAAACTTTCGACATTTCAGACATTTTGAAAACTGCATGGGGGTTTGGGCAAAATATGACCCATTGCCGTTTTCAGTAATTGGCATATTTTCGGTAAAAAAATTCGTAATTTGAAACTGAAAATAGGTGCAGAGAGTCAGTATTCGGATAAAAAATCACGCTCAGGAGTCAAATTTCCGACATTTCAGACATTTTGAAAACTGCAGGTGAGTTTGCGCAAAATATTACCCATTGCCGTTTTCAGTAATTGGCATATTTTCGGTAAAAAAATTCGTAATTTGAAACTGAAAATAGGTGCAGAGAGTCAGAATTCGGATAAAAAATCACGCTCAGGAGTCAAATTTCCGACATTTCAGACATTTTGAAAACTGCAGGGGGGTTTGGGCAAAATATGACCCATTGCCGTTTTCAGTAATTGGCATATTTTCGGTAAAAAAATCGTAATTTGAAACTGAAAATAGGTGCAGAGAGTCAGAATTCGGATAAAAAATCACGCTCAGGAGTCAAATTTCCGACATTCCAAACATTTTGAAAACTGCAGGGGGGATTGGGCAAAATATGACCTAACGCTGTTTACAGTAATTGGCATATTTTCGGTATGAAACGTCGTATTTTGAAACTGAAAATAGGTGCAGAGAGTCAGAATTCGGCTCAAAAATCACGCTCAGGAGTCAAATTTCCGACATTTCAGACATTTTAAAAACTGCAGGGGGGTTTGGGCAAAATATGACCCATCACTGTTTTCAGTAATTGGCATATTTTCGGTATGAAACGTCGTAATTTGAAACTGAAAATAGGTGCAGAGAGTCAGAATTCGGCTCAAAAATCATGCTCAGGAGTCAAATTTCCGACATTTCAGAAATTTTGAAAACTGCAGGGGGGTTTGGGCAAAATATGACCCATCGCCGTTTTCAGTAATTGGCATATTTTCGGTATAAAAAGTCGTAATTTGAAACTGAAAATTGTTGCAGAGAGTCAGAATTCGGATAAAAAATCACGCTCAGGAGTCAAATTTCCGACATTTCAGACATTTTGAAAACTGCAGGGGGGGTTTGGGCAAAATATGACCCATCGCCCTTTACAGTAATTGGCATAATTTCGATATGAAACGTCGTAATTTGAAACTGAAAATTGGTGCAGAGAGTCAGAATTCAGCTCAAAAATCACGCTCAGGATTCAAATTTCCGACATTTCAGACATTTAAAAAACTGCAGGGGGGTTTGTGCAAAATATGACCCTTCAC
The DNA here is from genome assembly GCF_040958095.1 of Procambarus clarkii. Taxonomy (NCBI): domain Eukaryota; kingdom Metazoa; phylum Arthropoda; class Malacostraca; order Decapoda; family Cambaridae; genus Procambarus; species Procambarus clarkii. The sequence goes on from NW_027189197.1 coordinate 469,499, forward strand.
CGTTTTCAGTAATTGGCATATTTTCGGTATGAAACGTCGTAATTTGAAACTGAAAATAGGTGAAGAGAGTCAGAATTCGGCTCAAAAATCATGCTCAGGAGTCAAATTTCCGACATTTCAGACATTTTGAAAACTGCAGGGGGGTTTGGGCAAAATATGACCCATCGCCGTTTACAGTAATTGGCATATTTTCGGTATGAAACGTCGTAATTTGAAACTGAAAATAGGTGCAGAGAGTCAGAATTCGGATAAAAAATCACGCTCAGGAGTCAAATTTCCCGCATTTCAGACATTTTAAAAACTGCAGGGGGGTTTGGGCAAAATATGACCCATCGTCGTTTAGAGTAATTGGCATATTTTCGGTATGAAACGTCGTAATTTGAAACTGAAAATAGGTGCAGAGAGTCAAAATTCGGATAAAAAATCACGCTCAGGAGTAAAATTTCCGACATTTCAGACATTTTGAAAACTGCAGGGGGGTTTGGGCAAAATATGACCCATCGGCTTTTTCAGTAATTGGCATATTTTCGGTATAAAAAGTCGTAATTTGAAACTGAAAATAGGTGCAGAGAGTCAGAATTCGGATAAAAAATCACCCTCAGGAGTCAAATTTCCGACATTTCAGACATTTTGAAAACTGCAGGGGAGATTGGGGCTAAATATGACCCATCGCCGTTTACAGTAAATGGCATATTTTCGATATGAAACGTCGTAATTTGAAACTGAAAATAGGTGCAGAGAGTCAGAATTCGGATAAAAAATCACGCTCAGGAGTCAAATTTCCGACATTTCAGACATTTTGAAAACTGCAGGGGGGTTTGGGCAAAATATGACCTATCGCCGTTTACAGTAATTGGCATATTTTCGGTATGAAACGTCATATTTTGAAACTGAAAATAGGTGCAGAGAGTCAGAATTCGGCTCAAAAATCACGCTCAGGAGTCAAATTTCCGACATTTCAGAAATTTTAAAAACTGCAGGGGGGTTTGGGCAAAATATGACCCATCAGTGTTTTTAGTATTTGGCATATTTTCGGTATGAAACGTCGTAATTTGAAACTGAAAATAGGTGCAGAGAGTCAGAATTCGGCTCAAAAATCATGCTCAGGAGTCAAATTTCCGACATTTCAGACATTTTGAAAACTGCAGGGGGGTTTGGGCAAAATATGACCCATCGCCGTTTTCAGTAATTGACATATTTTCGGCATAAAAAGTCGTAATTTGAAACTGAAAATAGGTGCATAGAGTCAGAATTCGGCTCAAAAATCACGCTCAGGAGTCAAATTTCCGACATTTCAGACATTTTGAAAACTGCAGGGGGGGGGGGGGGGGTTTGGTCAAAATATGACCCATCGGCTATTTCAGTAATTGGCATATTTTCGGTATAAAACGTCGTAATTTGAAACTGATAATAGGTGCTGAGAGTCAGAATTTGGATAAAAAATCATGCTCAGGAGTCAAATTTCCGACATTTCAGACATTTTGAAAACTGCAAGGGGGTTTGGGCAAAATATGACCCAGCCCTGTTTTCAGTAATTGGCATATTTTCGGTATGAAACGTCGTAATTTGAAACTGAAAATAGGTGCAGAGAGTCAGAATTCGGATAAAAAATCACGCTCAGGAGTCAAATTTCCGACATTTCAGACATTTTAAAAACTGCAGGGGGGTTTGGGCAAAATATGACCCATCGCCGTTTACAGTAATTGGCATATTTTCGGTATGAAACGTCGTAATTTGAAACTGAAAATAGGTGCAGAGAGTCAGAATTCGGCTCAAAAATCACGCTCAGGAGTCAAATTTCCGACATTTCAGACATTTTGAAAACTGCAGGGGGGTTTTGGCAAAATATGACCCATCGCCGTTGAAAGTAATTGGCATATATTCGGTATGAAACGTCGTAATTTGAAACTGAAAATAGGTGCAGAGAGTCAGAATTCGGCTCAAAAATTACGCTCAGGAGTCAAATTTCCGACATTTCAGACATTTTGAAAACTGCAGGGGGGTTTGGGCAAAATATGACCCATTGCCGTTTTCAGTAATTGGCATATTTTCGGTAAAAAAATGTCGTAATTTGAAACTGAAAATAGGAGCAGAGAGTCAGAATTCGGATAAAAAATCACGCTCAGGAGTAAAATTTCAGACATTTCAGACATTTTGAAAACTGCTGGGGGGTTTGGGCAAAATATGATCCATCGCCGTTTGCAGTAATTGGCATATTTTCGGTATGAAACGTCGTAATTTGAAACTGAAAATAGGAGCAGAGAGTCAGAATTCGGCTCAAAAATCATGCTCAGGAGTCAAAGTTCCGACATTTCAGACATTTTTAAAACTGCAGGGGGGTTTGGGCAAAATATGACCCATCGCCGTTTACAGTAATTGGCATATTTTCGGTATGAAACGTCATAATTTGAAACTGAATATAGGTGCAGAGAGTCAGAATTCGGCTCAAAAATCACGCTCAGGAGTCAAATTTCCACCATTTCAGACATTTTGAAAACTGCAGGGGGGTTTGGGCAAAATATGACCCATCGCCGTTTTCAGTAATTGACATATTTTCGGCATAAAAAGTCGTAATTTGAAACTGAAAATAGGTGCAGAGAGTCAGAATTCGGCTCAAAAATCACGCTCAGGAGTCAAATTTCCGACATTTCAGATATTTTGAAAACTGCAGGGGGGGTTTGGTCAAAATATGACCCATCGGCTATTTCAGTAATTGGCATATTTTCGGTATAAAACGTCGTAATTTGAAACTGAAAATAGGTGCTGAGAGTCAGAATTTGGATAAAAAATCATGCTCAGGAGTCAAATTTCCGACATTTCAGACATTTTGAAAACTGCAAGGGGGTTTGGGCAAAATATGACCCAGCCCTGTTTTCAGTAATTGGCATATTTTCGGTATGAAACGTCGTAATTTGAAACTGAAAATAGGTGCAGAGAGTCAGAATTCGGATAAAAAATCACGCTCAGGAGTCAAATTTCCGACATTTCAGACATTTTAAAAACTGCAGGGGGGTTTGGGCAAAATATGACCCATCGCCGTTTACAGTAATTGGCATATTTTCGGTATGAAACGTCGTAATTTGAAACTGAAAATAGGTGCAGAGAGTCAGAATTCGGCTCAAAAATCACGCTCAGGAGTCAAATTTCCGACATTTCAGACATTTTGAAAACTGCAGGGGGGTTTGGGCAAAATATGACCCATCGCCGTTGAAAATAATTGGCATATATTCGGTATGAAACGTCGTAATTTGAAACTGAAAATAGGTGCAGAGAGTCAGAATTCGGCTCAAAAATTACGCTCAGGAGTCAAATTTCCGACATTTCAGACATTTTGAAAACTGCAGGGGGGTTTGGGCAAAATATGACCCATTGCCGTTTTCAGTAATTGGCATATTTTCGGTAAAAAAATGTCGTAATTTGAAACTGAAAATAGGTGCAGAGAGTCAGAATTCGGATAAAAAATCACGCTCAGGAGTAAAATTTCAGACATTTCAGACATTTTGAAAACTGCAGGGGGGTTTGGGCAAAATATGACCCATTGCCGTTTGCAGTAATTGGCATATTTTCGGTATGAAACGTCGTAATTTGAAACTGAAAATAGGTGCAGAGATTCAGAATTCGGATAAAAAATCATGTTCAGGAGTCAAATTTCCGACATTTCACACATTTTGAAAACTGCAGGGGGGTTTAGGCAAAATATGACCCATCGGCTTTTTCAGTAATTGGCATATTTTCGGTATAAAATTCGTAATTTGAAACTGAAAATAGGTGCAGAGAGTCAGAATTCGGATAAAAAATCACGCTCAGGAGTCAAATTTCCGACATTTCAGACATTTTGAAAACTGCAGGGGGGGTTTGGGCAAAATATGACCCATCGCCGTTTGCAGTAATTGGCATATTTTCGATATGAAACGTCGTAATTTGAAACTGAAAATAGGTGCAGAGAGTCAGAATTCGGCTCAAAAATCATGCTCAGGAGTGAAATTTCCGACATTTTAGACATTTTAAAAACTGCAGGGGGGTTTGGGCAAAATATGACCCATTACCGTTTTCAGTAATTGGCATATTTTCGGTATGAAACGTCGTAATTTGAAACTGAAAATAGGTGCAGAGATTCAGAATTCGGATAAAAAATCAAGCTCAGGAGTCAAATTTCCGACATTTCACACATTTTGAAAACTGCAGGGGGGTTTAGGCAAAATATGGCCCATCGCTGTTTTCAGTAACTGGCATATTTTCGGTATGAAACGTCGTAATTTGAAACTGAAAATAGGTGCAGAGAGTCAGAATTCGGATAAAAAATCACGCTCAGGAGTCAAATTTCCGACATTTCAGACATTTTAAAAACTGCAGGGGGGTTTGGGCAAAATATGACCCATCGCCGTTTACAGTAATTGGCATATTTTCGGTATGAAACGTCGTAATTTGAAACTGAAAATAGGTGCAGAGAGTCAGAATTCGGCTCAAAAATCACGCTCAGGAGTCAAATTTCCGACATTTCAGACATTTTGAAAACTGCAGGGGGGTTTGGGCAAAATATGACCCATCGCCGTTGAAAGTAATTGGCATATATTCGGTATGAAACGTCGTAATTTGAATCTGAAAATAGGTGCAGAGAGTCAGAATTCGGCTCAAAAATTACGCTCAGGAGTCAAATTTCCGACATTTCAGACATTTTGAAAACTGCAGGGGGGTTTGGGCAAAATATGACCCATTGCCGTTTTCAGTAATTGGCATATTTTCGGTAAAAAAATGTCGTAATTTGAAACTGAAAATAGGTCCAGAGAGTCATAATTCGGATAAAAAATCACGCTCAGGAGTAAAATTTCAGACATTTCAGACATTTTGAAAACTGCTGGGGGGTTTGGGCAAAATATGACCCATCGCCGTTTGCAGTAATTGGCATATTTTCGGTATGAAACGTCGTAATTTGAAACTGAAAATAGGAGCAGAGAGTCAGAATTCGGCTCAAAAATCATGCTCAGGAGTCAAAGTTCCGACATTTCAGACATTTTTAAAACTGCAGGTGGGTTTGGGCAAAATATGACCCATCGCCGTTTACAGTAATTGGCATATTTTCGGTATGAAACATCATAATTTGAAACTGAATATAGGTGCAGAGAGTCAGAATTCGGCTCAAAAATCACGCTCAGGATTCAAATTTCCACCATTTCAGACATTTTGAAAACTGCAGGGGGGTTTGGGCAAAATATGACCCATTGCCGTTTTCAGTAATTGGCATATTTTCGGTATGAAACATCGTAATTTGAAACTGAAAATAGGTGCAGAGATTCAGAATTCGGATAAAAAATCATGTTCAGGAGTCAAATTTCCGACATTTCACACATTTTGAAAACTGCAGGGGGGGTTTAGGCAAAATATGACCTATCGGCTTTTTCAGTAATTGGCATATTTTCGGTATAAAATTCGTAATTTGAAACTGAAAATAGGTGCAGAGAGTCAGAATTCGGATAAAAAATCACGCTCAGGAGTCAAATTTCCGACATTTCAGACATTTTGAAAACTGCAGGGGGGGTTTGGGCAAAATATGACCCATCGCCGTTTGCAGTAATTGGCATATTTTCGATATGAAACGTCGTAATTTGAAACTGAAAATAGGTGCAGAGAGTCAGAATTCGGCTCAAAAATCATGCTCAGGAGTGAAATTTCCGACATTTCAGACATTTTAAAAACTGCAAGGGGGTTTGGGCAAAATATGACCCAGCCCTGTTTTCAGTAATTGGCATATTTTCGGTATGAAACGTCGTAATTTGAAACTGAAAATAGGTGCAGAGATTCAGAATTCGGATAAAAAATCAAGCTCAGGAGTCAAATTTCCGACATTTCACACATTTTGAAAACTGCAGGGGGGTTTAGGCAAAATATGGCCCATCGCTGTTTTCAGTAACTGGCATATTTTCGGTATGAAACGTCGTAATTTGAAACTGAAAATAGGTGCAGAGAGTCAGAATTCGGATAAAAAATCACGCTCAGGAGTCAAATTTCCGACATTTCAGACATTTTAAAAACTGCAGGGGGGTTTGGGCAAAATATGACCCATCGCCGTTTACAGTAATTGGCATATTTTCGGTATGAAACGTCGTAATTTGAAACTGAAAATAGGTGCAGAGAGTCAGAATTCGGCTCAAAAATCACGCTCAGGAGTCAAATTTCCGACATTTCAGACATTTTGAAAACTGCAGGGGGGTTTGGGCAAAATATGACCCATCGCCGTTGAAAGTAATTGGCATATATTCGGTATGAAACGTCGTAATTTGAAACTGAAAATAGGTGCAGAGAGTCAGAATTCGGCTCAAAAATTACGCTCAGGAGTCAAATTTCCGACATTTCAGACATTTTGAAAACTGCAGGGGGGTTTGGGCAAAATATGACCCATTGCCGTTTTCAGTAATTGGCATATTTTCGGTAAAAAAATGTCGTAATTTGAAACTGAAAATAGGTGCAGAGAGTCAGAATTCGGATAAAAAATCACGCTCAGGAGTAAAATTTCAGACATTTCAGACATTTTGAAAACTGCTGGGGGGTTTGGGCAAAATATGACCCATCGCCGTTTGCAGTAATTGGCATATTTTCGGTATGAAACGTCGTAATTTGAAACTGAAAGTAGGAGCAGAGAGTCAGAATTCGGCTCAAAAATCATGCTCAGGAGTCAAAGTTCCGACATTTCAGACATTTTTAAAACTGCAGGGGGGTTTGGGCAAAATATGACCCATTACCGTTTTCAGTAATTGGCATATTTTCGGTATGAAACGTCGTAATTTGAAACTGAAAATAGGTGCAGAGATTCAGAATTCGTATAAAAAATCAAGCTCAGGAGTCAAATTTCCGACATTTCACACATTTTGAAAACTGCAGGGGGGTTTAGGCAAAATATGGCCCATCGCTGTTTTCAGTAACTGGCATATTTTCGGTATGAAACGTCGTAATTTGAAACTGAAAATAGGTGCAGAGAGTCAGAATTCGGATAAAAAATCACGCTCAGGAGTCAAATTTCCGACATTTCAGACATTTTAAAAACTGCAGGGGGGTTTGGGCAAAATATGACCCATCGCCGTTTACAGTAATTGGCATATATTCGGTATGAAACGTCGTAATTTGAAACTGAAAATAGGTGCAGAGAGTCGGAATTCGGCTCAAAAATCCCGCTCAGGAGTCAAATTTCCGACATTTCAGACATTTTGAAAACTGCAGGGGGGTTTGGGCAAAATATGACCCATCGCCGTTTACAGTAATTGGCATATTTTCGGTATGAAACGTCATAATTTGAAACTGAAAATAGGTGCAGAGAGTCAGAATTCGGATAAAAAATCATGCTCAGGAGTCAAATTTCCGACATATCAGACATTTTGAAAACTGCAGGGGGGTTTGGGCAAAATATGACACATCGCTGTTTTCAGTAATTGGCATATTTTCGGTATGAAACGTCGTAATTTGAAACTGAAAATAGGTGCAGAGAGTCAGAATTCGGATAAAAAATCACGTTCAGGAGTCAAATTTCTGAAATTTCAGACATTTTACAAACTGCAGGGGGGTTTGGGTAAAATATGACCCATCGCCGTTTACAGTAATTGGCATATTTTCGGTATGAAACGTCGTAATTTGAGACTGAAAATAGGTGCAGAGAGTCAGAATTCGAATAAAAAATCACGCTCAGGAGTCAAATTTCCGACATTTCAGACATTTTAAAAACTGCAGGGCGATTTGGGCAAAATATGACCCATCGACGTTTTCAGTAATTGGCATATTTTCGGTATGAAGCGTCGTAATTTGAAACTGAAAATAGGTGCAGAGAGACAGAATCCGGCTCAAAAATCACGCTCAGGAGTCAAATTTCCGACATTTCAGACATTTTGAAAACTGCAAGGGGGTTTGGGCAAAATATGACCCATCGCCGTTTTTAGTAATTGGCATATTTTGGGTATAAAAAGTCGTAATTTGAAACTGAAAAAAGGTGCAGAGAGTCAGAATTCGGCTCAAAAATCACGCTCTGGAGTCAAATTGTCGACATTTCAGACATTTTGAAAACTGCAGGGGGGTTTGGGCAAAATATGAACCATCACCGTTTTCAGTAATTGGCATATTTTCGGTATGAAACGTCGTAATTTGAAACTGAAAATAGGTGCAGAGATTCAGAATTCGGATAAAAAATCATGCTCAGGAGTCAAATTTCCGACATTTCACACATTTTGAAAACTGCAGGGGGGTTTAGGCAAAATATGACCCATCGGCTTTTTTAGTAATTGGCATATTTTCGGTATAAAATTCGTTATTTGAAACTGAAAATAGGTGCAGAGAGTCAGAATTCGGATAAAAAATCACGCTCAGGAGTCAAATTTCCGACATTTCAGACATTTTGAAAACTGCAGGGGGGGTTTGGGCAAAATATGACCCATCGCCGTTTGCAGTAATTGGCATATTTTCGATATGAAACGTCGTAATTTGAAACTGAAAATAGGAGCAGAGAGTCAGAATTCGGCTCAAAAATCATGCTCAGGAGTCAAAGTTCCGACATTTCAGACATTTTTAAAACTGCAGGGGGGTTTGGGCAAAATATGACCCATCGCCGTTTACAGTAATTGGCATATTTTCGGTATGAAACGTCATAATTTGAAACTGAATATAGGTGCAGAGAGTCAGAATTCGGCTCAAAAATCACGCTCAGGAGTCAAATTTCCACCATTTCAGACATTTTGAAAACTGCAGGGGGGTTTGGGCAAAATATGACCCATTGCCGTTTTCAGTAATTGGCATATTTTCGGTATGAAACGTCGTAATTTGAAACTGAAAATAAGTGCAGAGATTCAGAATTCGGATAAAAAATCATGTTCAGGAGTCAAATTTCCGACATTTCACACATTTTGAAAACTGCAGGGGGGTTTAGGCAAAATATGACCCATCGGCTTTTTCAGTAATTGGCATATTTTCGGTATAAAATTCGTAATTTGAAACTGAAAATAGGTGCAGAGAGTCAGAATTCGGATAAAAAAATCACGCTCAGGAGTCAAATTTCCGACATTTCAGAAATTTTGAAAACTGCAGGGGGGGTTTGGGCAAAATATGACCCATCGCCGTTTGCAGTAATTGGCATATTTTCGATATGAAACGTCGTAATTTGAAACTGAAAATAGGTGCAGAGAGTCAGAATTCGGCTCAAAAATCATGCTCAGGAGTGAAATTTCCGACATTTCAGACATTTTAAAAACTGCAGGGGGGTTTGGGCAAAATATGACCCATTACCGTTTTCAGTAATTGGCATATTTTCGGTATGAAACGTCGTAATTTGAAACTGAAAATAGGTGCAGAGATTCAGAATTCGGATAAAAAATCAAGCTCAGGAGTCAAATTTCCGACATTTCACACATTTTGAAAACTGCAGGGGGGTTTAGGCAAAATATGGCCCATCGCTGTTTTCAGTAACTGGCATATTTTCGGTATGAAACGTCGTAATTTGAAACTGAAAATAGGTGCAGAGAGTCAGAATTCGGCTCAAAAATTACGCTCAGGAGTCAAATTTCCGACATTTCAGACATTTTGAAAACTGCAGGGGGGTTTGGGCAAAATATGACCCATTGCCGTTTTCAGTAATTGGCATATTTTCGGTAAAAAAATGTCGTAATTTGAAACTGAAAATAGGTGCAGAGAGTCAGAATTCGGATAAAAAATCACGCTCAGGAGTAAAATTTCAGACATTTCAGACATTTTGAAAACTGCTGGGGGGTTTGGGCAAAATATGACCCATCGCCGTTTGCAGTAATTGGCATATTTTCGGTATGAAACGTCGTAATTTGAAACTGAAAGTAGGAGCAGAGAGTCAGAATTCGGCTCAAAAATCATGCTCAGGAGTCAAAGTTCCGACATTTCAGACATTTTTAAAACTGCAGGGGGGTTTGGGCAAAATATGACCCATCGCCGTTTACAGTAATTGGCATATTTTCGGTATGAAACGTCATAATTTGAAACTGAATATAGGTGCAGAGAGTCAGAATTCGGCTCAAAAATCACGCTCAGGAGTCAAATTTCCACCATTTCAGACATTTTGAAAACTGCAGGGGGGTTTGGGCAAAATATGACCCATTGCCGTTTTCAGTAATTGGCATATTTTCGTATGAAACGTCGTAATTTGAAACTGAAAATAGGTGCAGAGATTCAGAATTCGGATAAAAAATCATGTTCAGGAGTCAAATTTCCGACATTTCACACATTTTGAAAACTGCAGGGGGGTTTAGGCAAAATATGACCCATCGGCTTTTTCAGTAATTGGCATATTTTCGGTATAAAATTCGTAATTTGAAACTAAAAATAGGTGCAGAGAGTCAGAATTCGGATAAAAAATCACGCTCAGGAGTCAAATTTCCGACATTTCAGACATTTTGAAAACTGCAGGGGGGGTTTGGGCAAAATATGACCCATCGCCGTTTGCAGTAATTGGCATATTTTCGATATGAAACGTCGTAATTTGAAACTGAAAATAGGTGCAGAGAGTCAGAATTCGGCTCAAAAATCATGCTCAGGAGTGAAATTTCCGACATTTCAGACATTTTAAAAACTGCAGGGGGGTTTGGGCAAAATATGACCCATTACCGTTTTCAGTAATTGGCATATTTTCGGTATGAAACGTCGTAATTTGAAACTGAAAATAGGTGCAGAGATTCAGAATTCGTATAAAAAATCAAGCTCAGGAGTCAAATTTCCGACATTTCACACATTTTGAAAACTGCAGGGGGGTTTAGGCAAAATATGGCCCATCGCTGTTTTCAGTAACTGGCATATTTTCGGTATGAAACGTCGTAATTTGAAACTGAAAATAGGTGCAGAGAGTCAGAATTCGGATAAAAAATCACGCTCAGGAGTCAAATTTCCGACATTTCAGACATTTTAAAAACTGCAGGGGGGTTTGGGCAAAATATGACCCATCGCCGTTTACAGTAATTGGCATATATTCGGTATGAAACGTCGTAATTTGAAACTGAAAATAGGTGCAGAGAGTCGGAATTCGGCTCAAAAATCCCGCTCAGGAGTCAAATTTCCGACATTTCAGACATTTTGAAAACTGCAGGGGGGTTTGGGCAAAATATGACCCATCGCCGTTTACAGTAATTGGCATATTTTCGGTATGAAACGTCATAATTTGAAACTGAAAATAGGTGCAGAGAGTCAGAATTCGGATAAAAAATCATGCTCAGGAGTCAAATTTCCGACATATCAGACATTTTGAAAACTGCAGGGGGGTTTGGGCAAAATATGACACATCGCTGTTTTCAGTAATTGGCATATTTTCGGTATGAAACGTCGTAATTTGAAACTGAAAATAGGTGCAGAGAGTCAGAATTCGGATAAAAAATCACGTTCAGGAGTCAAATTTCTGAAATTTCAGACATTTTACAAACTGCAGGGGGGTTTGGGTAAAATATGACCCATCGCCGTTTACAGTAATTGGCATATTTTCGGTATGAAACGTCGTAATTTGAGACTGAAAATAGGTGCAGAGAGTCAGAATTCGAATAAAAAATCACGCTCAGGAGTCAAATTTCCGACATTTCAGACATTTTAAAAACTGCAGGGCGATTTGGGCAAAATATGACCCATCGACGTTTTCAGTAATTGGCATATTTTCGGTATGAAGCGTCGTAATTTGAAACTGAAAATAGGTGCAGAGAGACAGAATCCGGCTCAAAAATCACGCTCAGGAGTCAAATTTCCGACATTTCAGACATTTTGAAAACTGCAAGGGGGTTTGGGCAAAATATGACCCATCGCCGTTTTTAGTAATTGGCATATTTTGGGTATAAAAAGTCGTAATTTGAAACTGAAAAAAGGTGCAGAGAGTCAGAATTCGGCTCAAAAATCACGCTCTGGAGTCAAATTTCCACCATTTCAGACATTTTGAAAACTGCAGGGGGGTTTGGGCAAAATATGACCCATTGCCGTTTTCAGTAATTGGCATATTTTCGGTATGAAACGTCGTAATTTGAAACTGAAAATAGGTGCAGAGATTCAGAATTCGGATAAAAAATCATGTTCAGGAGTCAAATTTCCGACATTTCACACATTTTGAAAACTGCAGGGGGGTTTAGGCAAAATATGACCCATCGGCTTTTTCAGTAATTGGCATATTTTCGGTATAAAATTCGTAATTTGAAACTGAAAATAGGTGCAGAGAGTCAGAATTCGGATAAAAAATCACGCTCAGGAGTCAAATTTCCGACATTTCAGAAATTTTGAAAACTGCAGGGGGGGTTTGGGCAAAATATGACCCATCGCCGTTTGCAGTAATTGGCATATTTTCGATATGAAACGTCGTAATTTGAAACTGAAAATAGGTGCAGAGAGTCAGAATTCGGCTCAAAAATCATGCTCAGGAGTGAAATTTCCGACATTTCAGACATTTTAAAAACTGCAGGGGGGTTTGGGCAAAATATGACCCATTACCGTTTTCAGTAATTGGCATATTTTCGGTATGAAACGTCGTAATTTGAAACTGAAAATAGGTGCAGAGATTCAGAATTCGGATAAAAAATCAAGCTCAGGAGTCAAATTTCCGACATTTCACACATTTTGAAAACTGCAGGGGGGTTTAGGCAAAATATGGCCCATCGCTGTTTTCAGTAACTGGCATATTTTCGGTATGAAACGTCGTAATTTGAAACTGAAAATAGGTGCAGAGAGTCAGAATTCGGATAAAAAATCACGCTCAGGAGTCAAATTTCCGACATTTCAGACATTTTAAAAACTGCAGGGGGGTTTGGGCAAAATATGACCCATCGCCGTTTACAGTAATTGGCATATTTTCGGTATGAAAGTCGTAATTTGAAACTGAAAATAGGTGCAGAGAGTGAGAATTCGGCTCAAAAATCACGCTCAGGAGTCAAATTTCCGACATTTCAGACATTTTGAAAACTGCAGGGGGGTTTGGGCAAAATATGACCCATCGCCGTTTACAGTAATTGGCATATATTCGGTATGAAACGTCGTAATTTGAAACTGAAAATAGGTGCAGAGAGTCGGAATTCGGCTCAAAAATCCCGCTCAGGAGTCAAATTTCAGACATTTCAGACATTTTGAAAACTGCAGGGGGGTTTGGGCAAAATATGACCCATCGCCGTTTACAGTAATTGGCATATTTTCGGTATGAAACGTCATAATTTGAAACTGAAAATAGGTGCAGAGAGTCAGAATTCGGATAAAAAATCATGCTCAGGAGTCAAATTTCCGACATATCAGACATTTTGAAAACTGCAGGGGGGTTTGGGCAAAATATGACACATCGCTGTTTTCAGTAATTGGCATATTTTCGGTATGAAACGTCGTAATTTGAAACTGAAAATAGGTGCAGAGAGTTAGAATTCGGATAAAAAATCACGTTCAGGAGTCAAATTTCTGAAATTTCAGACATTTTAAAAACTGCAGGGGGGTTTGGGTAAAATATGACCCATCGCCGTTTACAGTAATTGGCATATTTTCGGTATGAAACGTCGTAATTTGAGACTGAAAATAGGTGCAGAGAGTCAGAATTCGGATAAAAAATCACGCTCAGGAGTCAAATTTCCGACATTTCAGACATTTTAAAACTGCATGGCGATTTGGGCAAAATATGACCCATCAACGTTTTCAGTAATTGGCATATTTTCGGTATGAAGCGTCGTAATTTGAAACTGAAAATAGGTGCAGAGAGACAGAATCCGGCTCAAAAATCACGCTCAGGAGTCAAATTTCCGACATTTCAGACATTTTGAAAACTGCAAGGGGGTTTGGGCAAAATATGACCCATCGTCGTTTTTAGTAATTGGCATATTTTGGGTATAAAAAGTCGTAATTTGAAACTGAAAAAAGGTGCAGAGAGTCAGAATTCGGCTCAAAAATCACGCTCTGGAGTCAAATTTCCGACATTTCAGACATTTTGAAAACTGCAGGGGGGTTTGGGCAAAATATGAACCATCACCGTTTTCAGTAATTGGCATATTTTCGGTATGAAACGTCGTAATTTGAAACTGAAAATAGGTGCAGAGATTCAGAATTCGGATAAAAAATCATGCTCAGGAGTCAAATTTCCGACATTTCACACATTTTGAAAACTGCAGGGGGGTTTAGGCAAAATATGACCCATCGGCTTTTTTAGTAATTGGCATATTTTCGGTATAAAATTCGTTATTTGAAACTGAAAATAGGTGCAGAGAGTCAGAATTCGGATAAAAAATCACGCTCAGGAGTCAAATTTCCGACATTTCAGACATTTTGAAAACTGCAGGGGGGGTTTGGGCAAAATATGACCCATCGCCGTTTGCAGTAATTGGCATATTTTCGATATGAAACGTCGTAATTTGAAACTGAAAATAGGTGCACAGAGTCAGAATTCGGCTCAAAAATCATGCTCAGGAGTCAAATTTCCGACATTTCAGACATTTTGAAAACTGCAGGGGGGTTTGGGCAAAATATGACCCATCGCTGTTTACAGTAATTGGCATATTTTCGGTATGAAACGTCATAATTTGAATCTGAAAATAGGTGCAGAGAGTCAGAATTCGGATAAAAAATCATGCTCAGGAGTCAAATTTCCGACATATCAGACATTTTGAAAACTGCAGGGGGGTTTGGGCAAAATATGACACATCGCTGTTTTCAGTAATTGGCATATTTTCGGTATGAAACGTCGTAATTTGAAACTGAAAATAGGTGCAGAGAGTCAGAATTCGGATAAAAAATCACGTTCAGGAGGCAAATTTCTGAAATTTCAGACATTTTAAAAACTGCAGGGGGGTTTGGGTAAAATATGACCCATCGCCGTTTACAGTAATTGGCATATTTTCGGTATGAAGCGTCGTAATTTGAAACTGAAAATAGGTGCAGAGAGACAGAATCCGGCTCAAAAATCACGCTCAGGAGTCAAATTTCCGACATTTCAGACATTTTGAAAACTGCAAGGGGGTTTGGGCAAAATTTGACCCATCGCCGTTTTTAGTAATTGGCATATTTTCGGTATAAAAAGTCGTAATTTGAAACTGAAAAAAGGTGCAGAGAGTCAGAATTCGGCTCAAAAATCACGCTCAGGAGTCAAATTTCCGACATTTCAGACATTTTGAAAACTGCAGGGGGGTTTGGGCAAAATATGAACCATCACCGTTTTCAGTAATTGGCATATTTTCGGTATGAAACTTCGTAATTTGAAACTGAAAATAGGTGCAGAGAGTCAGAATTCGGCTCAAAAATCCCGCTCAGGAGTCAAATTTCCGACATTTCAGACATTTTGAAAACTGCAGGGGGGTTTGGGCAAAATATGACCCATCGCCGTTTACAGTAATTGGCATATATTCGGTATGAAACGTCGTAATTTGAAACTGAAAATAGGTGCAGAGAGTCAGAATTCGGCTCAAAAATCACGCTCAGGAGTCAAATTTCCGACATTTCACACATTTTGAAAACTGCAGGGGGGTTTAGGCAAAATATGGCCCATCGCTGTTTTCAGTAACTGGCATATTTTCGGTATGAAACGTCGTAATTTGAAACTGAAAACAGGTGCAGAGAGTCAGAATTCGGATAAAAAATCACGCTCAGGAGTCAAATTTCCGACATTTCAGACATTTTAAAAACTGCAGGGGGGTTTGGGCAAAATCTGACCCATCGCCGTTTACAGTAATTGGCATATTTTCGGTATGAAAGTCGTAATTTGAAACTGAAAATAGGTGCAGAGAGTGAGAATTCGGCTCAAAAATCACGCTCAGGAGTCAAATTTCCGACATTTCAGACATTTTGAAAACTGCAGTGGGGTTTGGGCAAAATATGACCCATCGCCGTTTACAGTAATTGGCATATATTCGGTATGAAACGTCGTAATTTGAAACTGAAAATAGGTGCAGAGAGTCAGAATTCGGCTCAAAAATCACGCTCAGGAGTCAAATTTCCGACATTTCAGACATTTTGAAAACTGCAGGGGGGTCTGGGCAAAATATGACCCATCGCCGTTTATAGTAATTGGCATATTTTCGGTATGAAACGTCATAATTTTAAACTGAAAATAGGTGCAGAGAGTTAGAATTCGGATAAAAAATCATGCTCAGGAGTCAAATTTCCGACATATCAGACATTTTGAAAACTGCAGGGGGGATTGGGCAAAATATGACACATCGCTGTTTTCAGTAATTGGCATATTTTCGGTATGAAACGTCGTAATTTGAAACTGAAAATAGGTGCAGAGAGTCAGAATTCGGATAAAAAATCACGTTCAGGAGTCAAATTTCTGAAATTTCAGACATTTTAAAAACTGCAGGGGGGTTTGGGTAAAATATGACCCATCGCCGTTTACAGTATTTGGCATATTTTCGGTATGAAACGTCGTAATTTGAGACTGAAAATAGGTGCAGAGAGTCAGAATTCGGATAAAAAATCACGCTCAGGAGTCAAATTTCCGACATTTCAGACATTTTAAAAACTGCAGGGGGATTTGGGCAAAATATGACCCATCGACGTTTTCAGTAATTGGCATATTTTCGGTATGAAGCGACGTAATTTGAAACTGAAAATAGGTGCAGAGAGACAGAATCCGGCTCAAAAATCACGCTCAGGAGTCAAATTTCCGACATTTCAGACATTTTGAAAACTGCAAGGGGGTTTGGGCAAAATATGACCCATCGCCGTTTTTAGTAATTGGCATATTTTCGGTATAAAAAGTCGTAATTTGAAACTGAAAAAAGGTGCAGAGAGTCAGAATTCGGCTCAAAAATCACGCTCAGGAGTCAAATTTCCGACATTTCAGACATTTTGAAAACTGCAGGGGGGTTTGGGCAAAATATGAACCATCACCGTTTTCAGTAATTGGCATATTTTCGGTATGAAACGTCGTAATTTGAAACTGAAAATAGGTGCAGAGATTCAGAATTCGGATAAAAAATCATGCTCAGGAGTCAAATTTCCGACATTTCACACATTTTGAAAACTGCAGGGGGGTTTAGGCAAAATATGACCCATCGGCTTTTTCAGTAATTTGCATATTTTCGGTATAAAATTCGTAATTTGAAACTGAAAATAGGTGCAGAGAGTCAGAATTCGGATAAAAAATCACGCTCAGGAGTCAAATTTCCGACATTTCAGACATTTTGAAAACTGCAGGGGGGGTTTGGGCAATATATGACCCATCGCCGTTTGCAGTAATTGGTATATTTTCCATATGAAACGTCGTAATTTGAAACTGAAAATAGGTGCAGAGAGTCAGAATTCGGCTCAAAAATCATGCTCAGGAGTCAAATTTCCGACATTTCAGACATTTTGAAAACTGCAGGGGGGTTTGGGCAAAATATGACCCATCGACGTTTACAGTAATTGGCATATTTTCGGTATGAAACGTCATAATTTGAAACTGAAAATAGGTGCAGAGAGTCAGAATTCGGATAAAAAATCACGTTCAGGAGTCAAATTTCTGAAATTTCAGACATTTTAAAAACTGCAGGGGGGTTTGGGTAAAATATGACCCATCGCCGTTTACAGTAATTGGCATATTTTCGGTATGAAACGTCGTAATTTGAGAGTGATAATAGGTGCAGAGAGTCAGAATTCGGATAAAAAATCACGCTCAGGAGTCAAATTTCCGACATTTCAGACATTTTAAAAACTGCAGGGGGATTTGGGCAAAATATGACCCATCGACGTTTTCAGTAATTGGCATATTTTCGGTATGAAGCGTCGTAATTTGAAACTGAAAATAGGTGCAGAGAGACAGAATCCGGCTCAAAAATCACGCTCAGGAGTCAAATTTCCGACATTTCAGACATTTTGAAAACTGCAAGGGGGTTTGGGCAAAATTTGACCCATCGCCGTTTTTAGTAATTGGCATATTTTCGGTATAAAAAGTCGTAATTTGAAACTGAAAAAAGGTGCAGAGAGTCAGAATTCGGCTCAAAAATCACGCTCAGGAGTCAAATTTCCGACATTTCAGACATTTTGAAAACTGCAGGGTGGTTTGGGCAAAATATGAACCATCACCGTTTTCAGTAATTGGCATATTTTCGGTATGAAACGTCGTAATTTGAAACTGAAAATTGGTGCAGAGATTCAGAATTCGGATAAAAAATTATGCTCAGGAGTCAAATTTCCGACATTTCACACATTTTGAAAACTGCAGGAGGGTTTAGGCAAAATATGACCCATCGGCTTTTTCAGTAATTGGCATATTTTCGGTATAAAATTCGTAATTTGAAACTGAAAATAGGTGCAGAGAGTCAGAATTCGGATAAAAAATCACGCTCAGGAGTCAAATTTCCGACATTTCAGACATTTTGAAAACTGCAGGGGGGGTTTGGGCAAATTATGACCCATCGCCGTTTGCAGTAATTGGCATATTTTCGATATGAAACGTCGTAATTTGAAACTGAAAATAGGTGCAGAGAGTCAGAATTCGGCTCAAAAATCATGCTCAGGAGTCAAATTTCCGACATTTGAGACATTTTAAAAACTGCAGGGGGGTTTGGGCAAAATATGACCCATTACCGTTTTCAGTAATTGGCATATTTTCGGTATGAAACGTCGTAATTTGAAACTGAAAATAGGTGCAGAGATTCAGAATTCGGATAAAAAATCAAGCTCAGGAGTCAAATTTCCGACATTTCACACATTTTGAAAACTGCAGGGGGGTTTAGGCAAAATATGGCCAATCGCTGTTATCAGTAACTGGCATATTTTCGGTATGAAACGTCGTAATTTGAAACTGAAAATAGGTGCAGAGAGTCAGAATTCGGATAAAAAATCACGCTCAGGAGTCAAATTTCCGACATTTCAGACATTTTAAAAACTGCAGGGGGGTTTGGGCAAAATATGACCCATCGCCGTTTACAGTAATTGGCATATTTTCGGTATGAAAGTCATTATTTGAAACTGAAAATAGGTGCAGAGAGTGAGAATTCGGCTCAAAAATCACGCTCAGGAGTCAAATTTCCGACATTTCAGACATTTTGAAAACTGCAGGGGGGTTTGGGCAAAATATGACCCATCGCCGTTTACAGTAATTGGCATATATTCGGTATGAAACGTCGTAATTTGAAACTGAAAATAGGTGCAGAGAGTCAGAATTCAGCTCAAAAATCACGCTCAGGAGTCAAATTTCCGACATTTCAGATATTTTAAAAACTGCAGGAGGGGTTTGGTCAAAATATGACCCATCGCCGTTATCAGTAATTGGCATATTTTCGGTATGAAACGTCGTAATTTGAAACTGAAAATAGGTGCAGAGAGTCGGAATTCGGCTCAATAATCACGCTCAGGAGTCAAATTTCCGACATTTCAGACATTTTAAAAACTGCAGGGGGGTTTGGGCAAAATATGACCCATCGCCGTTTACAGTAATTGGCATATTTTCGATATGAAACTTCGTAATTTGAAACTGAAAATAGGTGCAGAGAGTCAGAATTCGGCTCAAAAATCACGCTCAGGAGTCAAATTTCCGACATTTCAGACATTTTGAAAACTGCAGGGTTGTTTGGGCAAAATATGACCCATCGCCGTTTATAGTAATTGGCATATATTCAGTATGAAACGTCGTAATTTGAAACTGAAAATAGGTGCAGAGAGTCAGAATTCGGCTCAAAAATCATGCTCAGGAGTCAAATTTCCGACATTTCAGACATTTTAAAAACTGCAGGGGGGTTTGGGCAAAATATGACCCATTACCGTTTTCAGTAATTGGCATATTTTCGGTATGAAACTTCGTAATTTGAAACTGAAAATAGGTGCAGAGATTCAGAATTCGGATAAAAAATCAAGCTCAGGAGTCAAATTTCCGACATTTCACACATTTTGAAAACTGCAGGGGGGTTTAGGCAAAATATGGCCAATCGCTGTTTTCAGTAACTGGCATATTTTCGGTATGAAACGTCGTAATTTGAAACTGAAAATAGGTGCAGAGAGTCAGAATTCGGATAAAAAATCACGCTCAGGAGTCAAATTTCCGACATTTCAGACATTTTAAAAACTGCAGGGGGGTTTGGGCAAAATATGACCCATCGCCGTTTACAGTAATTGGCATATTTTCGGTATGAAAGTCATTATTTGAAACTGAAAATAGGTGCAGAGAGTGAGAATTCGGCTCAAAAATCACGCTCAGGAGTCAAATTTCCGACATTTCAGACATTTTGAAAACTGCAGGGGGGTTTGGGCAAAATATGACCCATCGCCGTTTACAGTAATTGGCATATATTCGGTATGAAACGTCGTAATTTGAAACTGAAAATAGGTGCAGAGAGTCAGAATTCAGCTCAAAAATCACGCTCAGGAGTCCAATTTCCGACATTTCAGATATTTTAAAAACAGCAGGAGGGGTTTGGTCAAAATATGACCCATCGCCGTTTTCAGTAATTGGCATATTTTCGGTATGAAACGTCGTAATTTGAAACTGAAAATAGGTGCAGAGAGTCGGAATTCGGCTCAATAATCACGCTCAGGAGTCAAATTTCCGACATTTCAGACATTTTAAAAACTGCAGGGGGGTTTGGGCAAAATATGACCCATCGCCGTTTACAGTAATTGGCATATTTTCGATATGAAACGTCGTAATTTGAAACTGAAAATAGGTGCAGAGAGTCAGAATTCGGCTCAAAAATCACGCTCAGGAGTCAAATTTCCGACATTTCAGACATTTTGAAAACTGCAGGGTTGTTTGGGCAAAATATGACCCATCGCCGTTTACAGTAATTGGCATATATTCAGTATGAAACGTCGTAATTTGAAACTGAAAATAGGTGCAGAGAGTCAGAATTCGGCTCAAAAATCACGCTCAGGAGTGAAATTTCCGACATTTCAGATATTTTAAAAACTGCAGGAGGGGTTTGGGCAAAATATGACCCATCGCCGTTTTCAGTAATTGGCACATTTTCGGTATGAAACGTCGTAATTTGAAACTGAAAATAGGTGCAGAGAGTCAGAATTCGGCTCAAAATTCACACTCAGGAGACAAATTTCCGACATTTCAGACATTTTGAAATATGCAGGGGGGTTTGGGCAAAATATGACCCATCGCCGTTTACAGTAATTGGCATAATTTCGATATGAAACGTCTAATTTGAAACGGAAAATAGGTGCAGAGAGTCAAAATTCGGCTCAAAAATCACCCTCAGGAGTTACATTTCCGACATTTCAGACATTTTGAAAACTGCAGGGGGGTTTCGGCAAAATATGACCCATCGCCGTTTTTAGTAATTGGCATATTTTCGGTATAAAAAGTCGTAATTTGAAACTGAAAATAGGTGCAGAGAGTCAGAATTCGGATAAAAAATCACCCTCAGGAGTCAAATTTTCGACATTTCAGACATTTTGAAAACTGCAGGGGGGTTTGGGCAAAATATGACCCATCGCCGTTTTCAGTAATTGGCATATTTTCGGTAAAAAAGTCGTCATTTGAAACTGAAAATAGGTGCAGAGAGTCAGAATTCGGATAAAAAATCATGCTCAGGAGTCAAATTTCCGACATTTTAGACATTTTGAAAACTGCAGGGGGGTTTGGGCAAAATATGACCTATCGCCGTTTACAGTAATTGGCATATTTTGGGTATGTAACGTCGTATTTTGAAACTGAAAATAGGTGCAGAGAGTCAGAATTCGGCTCAAAAATCACGCTCAGGAGTCAAATTTCCGACATTTCAGACATTTTAAAACCTGCAAGGGGGTTTGGGCAAAATATGACCCAACCGTTTTCAGTAATTGGCATATTTTCGGTATGAAACGTCGTAATTTGAAACTGAAAATACGTGCAGAGAGTCAGAATTCGGCTCAGAAATCATGCTCAGGTTTCAAATATCCGACATTTCCGACATTTTGAAAAGTGGAGGGGGGTTTGGGAAAAATATGACCCATCGCCGTTTACAGTAATTGGCATATTTTCGGTATGAAACGTCGTAATTTGAAACTGAAAATAGGTGCAGAGAGTCAGATTTCGGCTCAAAAATCACGCTCAGGAGTAAAATTTCCGACATTTCCGACATTTTAAAAACTGCAGGGGGGGTTTGTGCAAAATATGACCCATCGCTGTTTTTAGTAATTGGCATATTTTTGGTATGAAACGTCGTAATTTGAAACTGAAAATAGGTGCAGAGAGCCAGAATTCGGCTCAAAAATCACGCTCAGGAGTCAAATTTCCGACATTTCAGACATTTTGAAAACTGCAGGGGTGTTTGGGCAAAAGATGACCCATCGCCGTTTTCAGTAATTGGCATATTTTCGGTATAAAAAGTAGTAATTTGAAACTGAAAATAGGTGCAGAGAGTCAGAATTCGACTCAAAAATCACGCTCAGGAGTCAAATTTCCGACATTTCAGACATTTTGAAAACTGCAGGGGGGTTTTGGCAAAATATGACCCTTCGCCGTTTTCAGTAATTGGCATATTTACGGTATAAAAAGTCGTATTTTTGTAACTGAAAATAGGTGCAGAGAGTCCGAATTCGGCTCAAAAATCACGCTCAGGAGTCAAATTTCCGACATTTCAGACATTTTGAAAACTGCAGGGGGGTTTGGGCAAAATATGACCCATCGCCGTTTACAGTAATTGGCATATTTTCGGTATGAAACTTCGTAATTTGAAACTGAAAATAGGTGCAGAGAGTCAGAATTCGGCTCAAAAATCACGCTCAGGAGTAAAATTGCCGACATTTCAGACATTTTGAAAACTGCAGGGGGGTTTGGGCAAAATATGACCCATCGCCGTTTTCAGTAATTGTCATATATTCGGTATGAAACGTCGTAATTTGAAACTGAAAATAGGTGCAGAGAGTTAGAATTCGGCTCAAAAATCACGCTCAAGAGTCATATTTACGACATTTCAGACATTTTGAAAACTGCAGGGGGGTTTGGGCAAAATATGACCCATCGCCATTTTCAGTAATTGGCATATTTTCGGTATAAAAAGTCGTAATTTGAAACTGAAAATAGGTGCAGAGAGTCAGAATTCGGATAAAAAAATCACGCTCAGTAGTCAAATTTCCGACATTTCTGACATATTGAAAACTGCAGGGGGCGTTTGGGCAAAATATGACCCATCGCCGTTTACAGTAATTGGCATATTTTTGATATGAAACATCGTAATTTGAAACTGAAAGTAGGTGCAGAAAGTCAGAATTCGGGTCAAAAATCACGTTCAGGAGTCAAATTTCCGACATTTCAGACATTTTAAAAATTGCAGCGGGGGTTTTGGCAAAATATGACCCATCGCCGTTTTCAGTAATTGGCATATTTTCGGTATCAAACGTCGTAATTTGAAACTGAAAATAGGTGCAGAGAGTCAGAATTCGTCTCAAAAATCACGCTCAGGAGTCAAATTTCCGACATTTCAGACATTTTGAAAACTGCAGGGGGGTTTTGGCAAAATATGACCCATCGCCGTTTTCAGTAATTGGCATATTTTCGGTATAAAAAGTCGTAATTTGTAACTGAAAATAGGTGCAGAGAGTCAGAATTCGGCTAAAAAATCACGCTCAGGAGTCAAATTTCCGACATTTCAGACATTTTGAAAACTGCAGGGGGGTTTGGGCAAAATATGACCCATCGCCGTTTACAGTAATTGACATATTTTCGGTATGAAACTTCGTAATTTGAAACTGAAAATAGGTGCAGAGAGTCAAAATTCGGCTCAAAAATCACGCTCAGGAGTAAAATTTCCGACATTTCAGACATTATAAAAACTGTAGGGGGGTTTGTGCAAAATATGACCCATCGCTGTTTTCAGTAATTGGCATATTTTCGGTATGAAACGTCGTAGTTTGAAACTTAAAATAGGTGCAGAGAGTCAGACTTCGGCTCAAAAATCATGCTCAGGAGTCAAATTTCCGACATTTCTGACATTTTGAAAACTGCAGAGGGGTTTGTGCAAAATATGACCCATCGCCGTTTACAGTAATTGGCATATTTTCGGTATGAAACGTCGTAATTTGAAACTGCAAATAGGTGCAGAGAGTCAGAATTCGGCTCAAAAATCACGCTCAGGAGTCAAATTTCCGACATTTAGAACATTTTTAAAACTGCAAGGGGGTTTGGGCAAAATATAACTCATCGACGTTTTCAGTAATTGGCATATTTTCGGTATGAAACGTCGTAATTTGAAACTGAAAATAGATGCAGAGAGTCAGAATTCGGCTCAAAAATCACGCTCAGGAGTCAAATTTCCGACATTTCAAACATTTTAAAAACTGCAGGGGGGTTTGGGCAAAATATGACCCATCGCCGTTTACAGTAATTGGCATATTTTCGGTATGAAACGCCGTAATTTGAAACTGAAAATAGGTGCAGAGAGTCAGAATTCGGCTCAAAAATCACGCTCAGGAGTCAAATTTCCGACATTTCAGACATTTTGAAAACTGCAGGGGGGTTTAGGCAAAATATGACCTATCGCTGTTTTCAGTAATTGGCATATTTTCGGTATAAAAAGTTGTAATTTGAAAATGAAAATTGGTGCAGAGAGTCAGAATTCGGCTCTAAAATCAAACTCAGGATTCAAATTTTCGACATTTCAGACATTTTGAAAACTGCTGGGGGGTTTGGGAAAAATATGACCCATCGCCGTTTACAGTAATTGGCATATTTTCGGTATTAAACGTCGTAATTTGAAACTGAAAATAGGTGCAGAGAGTCAAAATTCGGCTCAAAAATCACGCTCAGGAGTAAAATTTCCGACATTTCAGACATTATAAAAACTGTAGGGGGGTTTGTCCAAATATGACCCATCGCTGTTTTCAGTAATTGGCATATTTTCGGTATGAAACGTCGTAATTTGAAACTGAAAATAGGTGCAGAGAGTCAGAATTCGGCTCAAAAATCACGCTCAGGAGTCAAATTTCCGACATTTCAGACATTTTGAAAACTGCAGGGGGGTTTGGGCAAAATATGACCCATCGCCGTTTACAGTAATTGGCATATCTTCGGTATGAAACGTCGTAATTTGAAACTGCAAATAGGTGCAGAGAGTCAGAATTCGGTTAAAAAATCACGCTCAGGAGTCAAATTTCCGACATTTAGAACATTTTAAAAACTGCAAGGGGGTTTGGGCAAAATATAACTCATCGACGTTTTCAGTAATTGGCATATTTTCGGTATGAAACGTCGTAATTTGAAACTGAAAATAGATGCAGAGAGTCAGAATTCGGCTCAAAAATCACGCTCAGGATTCAAATTTCCGACATTTCAAACATTTTAAAAACTGCAAGGGGGTTTGGGCAAAATATGACCAAACCCTTTTCAGTAATTGGCATATTTTCGGTATGAAACGTCGTAATTTGAAACTGAAAATAGGTGCAGAGAGTCAGAATTCGGCTCAAAAATCACGCTCAGGAGTCAAATTTCCGACATTTCAGACATTTTGAAAACTGCAGGGGGGTTTGGGGAAAATATGACCCATCGCCGTTTACAGTAATTGGCATATTTTCGGTATGAAACGTCGTAATTTGAAACTGCATATAGGTGCAGAGAGTCAGAATTCGGCTCAAAAATCACGCTCAGGAGTCAAATTTCCGACATTTAGAACATTTTAAAAACTGCAAGGGGGTTTGGGCAAAATATAACTCATCGACGTTTTCAGTAATTGGCATATTTTCGGTATGAAACGTCGTAATTTGAAACTGAAAATAGATGCAGAGAGTCAGAATTCGACTCAAAAATCACGCTCAGGAGTCAAATTTCCGACATTTCAAACATTTTAAAAACTGCAGGGGGGTTTGGGCAAAATATGACCCATCGCCGTTTACAGTAATTGGCATATTTTCGGTATGAAACGCCGTAATTTGAAACTGAAAATAGGTGCAGAGAGTCAGAATTCGGCTCAAAAATCACGCTCAGGAGTCAAATTTCCGACATTTCAGACATTTTTAAAACTGCAGGGGGGTTTGGGCAAAATATGACCCATCGCTGTTTTCAGTAATTGGCATATTTTCGGTATAAAAAGTTGTAATTTGAAACTGAAAATAGGTGCAGAGAGTCAGAATTCGGCTCTAAAATCACACTCAGGATTCAAATTTTCGACATTTCAGACATTTTGAAAACTGCTGGGGGGTTTGGGAAAAATATGACCCATCGCCGTTTACAGTAATTGGCATATTTTCGGTATTAAACGTCGTAATTTGAAACTGAAAATAGGTGCAGAGAGTCAAAATTCGGCTCAAAAATCACGCTCAGGAGTAAAATTTCCTACATTTCAGACATTATAAAAACTGTAGGGGGGTTTGTCCAAATATGACCCATCGCTGTTTTCAGTAATTGGCATATTTTCGGTATGAAACGTCGTAATTTGAAACTGAAAATAGGTGCAGAGAGTCAGAATTCGGCTCAAAAATCACGCTCAGGAGTCAAATTTCCGACATTTCAGACATTTTGAAAACTGCAGGGGGGTTTGGGCAAAATATGACCCATCGCAGTTTAAAGTAATTGGCATATTTTCGGTATGAAACGTCGTAATTTGAAACTGCAAATAGGTGCAGAGAGTCAGAATTCGGTTAAAAAATCACGCTCAGGAGTCAAATTTCCGACATTTAGAACATTTTAAAAACTGCAAGGGGGTTTGGGCAAAATATAACTCATCGACGATTTCAGTAATTGGCATATTTTCGGTATGAAACGTCGTAATTTGAAACTGAAAATAGATGCAGAGAGTCAGAATTCGGCTCAAAAATCACGCTCAGGAGTCAAATTTCCGACATTTCAGACATTTTAAAAACTGCAGGGGGGTTTGGGAAAAATATGACCCATCGCCGTTTACAGTAATTGGCATATTTTCGGTATTAAACGTCGTAATTTGAAACTGAAAATAGGTGCAGAGAGTCAAAATTCGGCTCAAAAATCACGCTCAGGAGTCAAATTTCCGACATTTAGAACATTTTAAAAACTGAAAGGGGGTTTGGGCAAAATATGACCCATCGCCGTTTACAGTAATTGGCATATTTTCGGTATGAAACGTCGTAATTTGAAACTGAAAATTGGTGCAGAGAGTCAGAATTCGGCTCTAAAATCACGCTCAGGATTCAAATTTCCGACATTTCAGACATTTTAAAAACTGCAGGGGGGTTTGGGAAAAATATGACCCATCGCCGTTTACAGTAATTGGCATATTTTCGGTATTAAACGTCGTAATTTGAAACTGAAAATAGGTGCAGAGAGTCAAAATTCGGCTCAAAAATCACGCTCAGGAGTCAAATTTCCGACATTTCAGACATTTTGAAAACTGCAGGGGGGTTTGGGCAAAATATGACCCATCGCCGTTTACAGTAATTGGCATATTTTCGGTATGAAACGTCGTAAGTTGAAACTGCAAATAGGTGCAGAGAGTCAGAATTCGGCTCAAAAATCACGCTCAGGAGTCAAATTTCCGACATTTCAGACATTTTGAAAACTGCAGGGGGGTTTGGGCAAAATATGACCCATCGCCGTTTTCAGTAATTGGCATATTTTCGGTATAAAAAGTTGTAATTTGAAACTGAAAATAGGTGCAGAGAGTCAGAATTCGGCTCTAAAATCACGCTCAGGATTCAAATTTCCGACTTTTCAGACATTTTGAAAACTGCTGGGGGGTTTGGGAAAAATATGACCCATCGCCGTTTACAGTAATTGGCATATTTTCGGTATTAAACGTCGTAATTTGAAACTGAAAATAGGTGCAGAGAGTCAAAATTCGGCTCAAAAATCACGCTCAGGAGTATAATTTTCTACATTTCAGACATTATAAAAACTGTAGGGGGGTTTGTCCAAATATGACCCATCGCTGTTTTCAGTAATTGGCATATTTTCGGTATGAAACGTCGTAATTTGAAACTGAAAATAGGTGCAGAGAGTCATAATTCGGCTCAAAAATCACGCTCAGGAGTCAAATTTCCGACATTTCAGACATTTTGAAAACTGCAGGGGGGTTTGGGCAAAATATGACCCATCGCCGTTTACAGTAATTGGCATATTTTCGGTATGGAACGTCGTAATTTGAAACTGCAAATAGGTGCAAAGAGTCAGAATTCGGCTCAAAAATCACGCTCAGGAATCAAATTTCCGACATTTAGAACATTTTATAAACTGAAAGGGGGTTTGAGCAAAATATAACTCATCGACGTTTTCAGTAATTGGCATATTTTCGGTATGAAACGTCGTAATTTGAAACTGAAAATAGATGCAGAGAGTCAGAATTCGGCTCAAAAATCACGCTCAGGAGTCAAATTTCCGACATTTCAGACATTTTAAAAACTGCCGGGGGGTTTGGGCAAAATATGACCCATCGCAATTTACAGTAATTGGCATATTTTCGGTATGAAACGTCGTAATTTGAAACTGAAAATAGGTGCAGAGAGTCAGAATTCGGCTCAAAAATCACGCTCAGGAGTCAATTTTCCGACATTTCAGACATTTTGAAAACTGCAGGGGGGTTTGGGCAAAATATGACCCATCGCCGTTTTCAGTAATTGGCATATTTTCGGTATAAAAAGTTGTAATTTGAAACTGAAAATAGGTGCAGAGAGTCAGAAATCGGCTCTAAAATCACGCTCAGGATTCAAATTTCCGACATTTCAGACATTTTGAAAACTGCTGGGGGGTTTGGGAAAAATATGACCCATCGCCGTTTACAGTAATTGGCATACTTTCGGTATTAAACGTCGTAATTTGAAACTGAAAATAGGTGCAGAGAGTCAAAATTCGGCTCAAAAATCACGCTCAGGAGTAAAATTTCCGACATTTCAGACATTATAAAAACTGTAGGGGGGTTTGTCCATATATGACCCAACGCTGTTTTCAGTAATTGGCATATTTTCGGTATGAAACGTCGTAATTTGAAACTGAAAATAGGTGCAGAGAGTCAGATTCGGCTAAAAAATCACGCTCAGGAGTCAAATTTCCGACATTTCAGACATTTTGAAAACTGCAGGGGGGTTTGGGCAAAATATGACCCATCGCCGTTTACAGTAATTGGCATATTTTCGGTATGAAACTTCGTAATTTGAAACTGCAAATAGGTGCAGAGAGTCAGAATTCGGTTAAAAAATCACGCTCAGGAGTCAAATTTCCGACATTTAGAACATTTTAAAAACTGCAAGGGGGTTTGGGCAAAATATAACTCATCGACGTTTTCAGTAATTGGCATATTTTCGGTATGAAACGTCGTAATTTGAAACTGAAAATAGATGCAGAGAGTCAGAATTCGGCTCAAAAATCACGCTCAGGAGTCAAATTTCCGACAATTCAGACATTTTAAAAACTGCAGGGGGGTTTGGGCAAAATATGACCCATCGCCGTTTACAGTAATTGGCATATTTTCGGTATGAAACGTCGTAATTTGAAACTGAAAATAGGTGCAGAGAGTCAGAATTCGGCTCAAAAATCATGCTCAGGAGTCAAATTTCCGACATTTCAGACATTTTGAAAACTGCAGGGGGGTTTGGGCAAAATATGACCCATCGCCGTTTACAGTAACTGGCATATTTTCGGTATGAAACGTCGTAATTTGAAACTGAAAATAGGTGCAGAGAGTCAGAATTCGGCTCAAAAATCACGCTCAGGAGTCAAATTTCCGACATTTCAGACATTTTGAAAACTGCAGGGGGGTTTGGGCAAAATATGACCCATCGCCGTTTACAGTAATTGGCATATTTTCGGTATGAAACGTCGTAATTTGAAACTGCAAGTAGGTGCAGAGAGTCAGAATTCGTTTAAAAAATCACGCTCAGGAGTCAAATTTCCGACATTTAGAACATTTTAAAAACTGCAAGGGGGTTTGGGCAAAATATAACTCATCGACGTTTTCAGTAATTGGCATATTTTCGGTATGAAACGTCGTAATTTGAAACTGAAAATAGATGCAGAGAGTCAAAATTCGGCTCAAAAATCACGCTCAAGAGTCAAATTTCCGACATTTCAGACATTTTGAAAACTGCAGGGGGGTTTGGGCAAAATATGACCCATCGCCGTTTACAGTAATTGGCATATTTTCGGTATGGAACGTCGTAATTTGAAACTGCAAATAGGTGCAAAGAGTCAGAATTCGGCTCAAAAATCACGCTCAGGAATCAAATTTCCGACATTTAGAACATTTTATAAACTGAAAGGGGGTTTGAGCAAAATATAACTCATCGACGTTTTCAGTAATTGGCATATTTTCGGTATGAAACGTCGTAATTTGAAACTGAAAATAGATGCAGAGAGTCAGAATTCGGCTCAAAAATCACGCTCAGGAGTCAAATTTCCGACATTTCAGACATTTTAAAAACTGCCGGGGGGTTTGGGCAAAATATGACCCATCGCAATTTACAGTAATTGGCATATTTTCGGTATGAAACGTCGTAATTTGAAACTGAAAATAGGTGCAGAGAGTCAGAATTCGGCTCAAAAATCACGCTCAGGAGTCAATTTTCCGACATTTCAGACATTTTGAAAACTGCAGGGGGGTTTGGGCAAAATATGACCCATCGCCGTTTTCAGTAATTGGCATATTTTCGGTATAAAAAGTTGTAATTTGAAACTGAAAATAGGTGCAGAGAGTCAGAAATCGGCTCTAAAATCACGCTCAGGATTCAAATTTCCGACATTTCAGACATTTTGAAAACTGCTGGGGGGTTTGGGAAAAATATGACCCATCGCCGTTTACAGTAATTGGCATACTTTCGGTATTAAACGTCGTAATTTGAAACTGAAAATAGGTGCAGAGAGTCAAAATTCGGCTCAAAAATCACGCTCAGGAGTAAAATTTCCGACATTTCAGACATTATAAAAACTGTAGGGGGGTTTGTCCAAATATGACCCAACGCTGTTTTCAGTAATTGGCATATTTTCGGTATGAAACGTCGTAATTTGAAACTGAAAATAGGTGCAGAGAGTCAGATTCGGCTAAATAATCACGCTCAGGAGTCAAATTTCCGACATTTCAGACATTTTGAAAACTGCAGGGGGGTTTGGGCAAAATATGACCCATCGCCGTTTACAGTAATTGGCATATTTTCGGTATGAAACTTCGTAATTTGAAACTGCAAATAGGTGCAGAGAGTCAGAATTCGGTTAAAAAATCACGCTCAGGAGTCAAATTTCCGACATTTAGAACATTTTAAAAACTGCAAGGGGGTTTGGGCAAAATATAACTCATCGACGTTTTCAGTAATTGGCATATTTTCGGTATGAAACGTCGTAATTTGAAACTGAAAATAGATGCAGAGAGTCAGAATTCGGCTCAAAAATCACGCTCAGGAGTCAAATTTCCGACAATTCAGACATTTTAAAAACTGCAGGGGGGTTTGGGCAAAATATGACCCATCGCCGTTTACAGTAATTGGCATATTTTCGGTATGAAACGTCGTAATTTGAAACTGAAAATAGGTGCAGAGAGTCAGAATTCGGCTCAAAAATCATGCTCAGGAGTCAAATTTCCGACATTTCAGACATTTTGAAAACTGCAGGGGGGTTTGGGCAAAATATGACCCATCGCCGTTTACAGTAACTGGCATATTTTCGGTATGAAACGTCGTAATTTGAAACTGAAAATAGGTGCAGAGAGTCAGAATTCGGCTCAAAAATCACGCTCAGGAGTCAAATTTCCGACATTTCAGACATTTTGAAAACTGCAGGGGGGTTTGGGCAAAATATGACCCATCGCCGTTTACAGTAATTGGCATATTTTCGGTATGAAACGTCGTAATTTGAAACTGCAAGTAGGTGCAGAGAGTCAGAATTCGTTTAAAAAATCACGCTCAGGAGTCAAATTTCCGACATTTAGAACATTTTAAAAACTGCAAGGGGGTTTGGGCAAAATATAACTCATCGACGTTTTCAGTAATTGGCATATTTTCGGTATGAAACGTCGTAATTTGAAACTGAAAATAGATGCAGAGAGTCAAAATTCGGCTCAAAAATCACGCTCAAGAGTCAAATTTCCGACATTTCAGACATTTTAAAAACTGCAGGGAGGTTTGGGCAAAATATGACCCATCGCCGTTTACAGTAATTGGCATATTTTCGATATGAAACGTCGTAATTTGAAACTGAAAATTGGTGCAGAGAGTCAGAATTCGGCTCTAAAATCACGCTCAGGATTCAAATTTCCGACATTTCAGACATTTTAAAAACTGCAGGGGGGTTTGGGCAAAATATGACCCATCACCGTTTTCAGTAATTGGCATATTTTCGGTATGAAACGTCGTAATTTGAAACTGAAAATAGGTGCAGAGAGTCAGAATTCGGCTCAAAAATCACGCTCAGGAGTCAAATTTCTGACATTTCAGACATTTTAAAAACTGTAGGGGGGTTTGTCCAAATATGACCCATCGCTGTTTTCAGTAATTGGCATATTTTCGGTATGAAACGTCGTAATTTGAAACTGAAAATAGGTGCAGAGAGTCATAATTCGGCTCAAAAATCACGCTCAGGAGTCAAATTTCCGACATTTCAGACATTTTGAAAACTGCAGGGGGGTTTGGGCAAAATATGACCCATCGCCGTTTACAGTAATTGGCATATTTTCGGTATGGAACGTCGTAATTTGAAACTGCAAATAGGTGCAAAGAGTCAGAATTCGGCTCAAAAATCACGCTCAGGAGTCAAATTTCCGACATTTAGAACATTTTAAAAACTGAAAGGGGGTTTGGGCAAAATATAACTCATCGACGTTTTCAGTAATTGGCATATTTTCGGTATGAAACGTCGTAATTTGAAACTGAAAATAGATGCAGAGAGTCAGAATTCGGCTCAAAAATCACGCTCAGGAGTCAAATTTCCGACATTTCAGACATTTTAAAAACTGCAGGGGGGTTTGGGCAAAATATGACCCATCGTAATTTACAGTAATTGGCATATTTTCGGTATGAAACGTCGTAAATTGAAACTGAAAATAGGTGCAGAGAGTCAGAATTCGGCTCAAAAATCACGCTCAGGAGTCAAATTTCCGACATTTCAGACATTTTGAAAACTGCAGGGGGGTTTGGGCAAAATATGACCCATCGCCGTTTTCAGTAATTGGCATATTTTCGGTATAAAAAGTTGTAATTTGAAACTGAAAATAGGTGCAGAGAGTCAGAAATCGGCTCTAAAATCACGCTCAGGATTCAAATTTCCGACATTTCAGACATTTTGAAAACTGCTGGGGGGTTTGGGAAAAATATGACCCATCGCCGTTTACAGTAATTGGCATACTTTCGGTATTAAACGTCGTAATTTGAAACTGAAAATAGGTGCAGAGAGTCAAAATTCGGCTCAAAAATCACGCTCAGGAGTAAAATTTCCGACATTTCAGACATTATAAAAACTGTAGGGGGGTTTGTCCAAATATGACCCATCGCTGTTTTCAGTAATTGGCATATTTTCGGTATGAAACGTCGTAATTTGAAACTGAAAATAGGTGCAGAGAGTCAGATTCGGCTCAAAAATCACGCTCAGGAGTCAAATTTCCGACATTTCAGACATTTTGAAAACTGCAGGGGGGTTTGGGCAAAATATGACCCATCGCCGTTTACAGTAATTGGCATATTTTCGGTATGAAACTTCGTAATTTGAAACTGCAAATAGGTGCAGAGAGTCAGAATTCGGTTAAAAAATCACGCTCAGGAGTCAAATTTCTGACATTTAGAACATTTTAAAAACTGCAAGGGGGTTTGGGCAAAATATAACTCATCGACGTTTTCAGTAATTGGCATATTTTCGGTATGAAACGTCGTAATTTGAAACTGAAAATAGATGCAGAGAGTCAGAATTCGGCTCAAAAATCACGCTCAGGAGTCAAATTTCCGACATTTCAGACATTTTAAAAACTGCAGGGGGGTTTGGGCAAAATATGACCCATCGCCGTTTACAGTAATTGGCATATTTTCGGTATGAAACGTCGTAATTTGAAAATGAAAATTGGTGCAGAGAGTCAGAATTCGGCTCTAAAATCACGCTCAAGATTCAAATTTCCGACATTTCAGACATTTTAAAAACTGCAGGGGGGTTTGGGCAAAATATGACCCATCACCGTTTTCAGTAATTGGCATATTTTCGGGATGAAACGTCGTAATTTGAAACTGAAAATAGGTGCAGAGAGTCAGAATTCGGCTCAAAAATCATGCTCAGGAGTCAAATTTCCGACATTTCAGACATTTTGAAAACTGCAGGGGGGTTTGGGCAAAATATGACCCATCGATGTTTACAGTAATTGGCATATTTTCGGTATGAAACGTCGTAATTTGAAACTGAAAATAGGTGCAGAGAGTCAGAATTCGGATAAAAAATCACGCTCAGGAGTCAAATTTCCGACATTTCAGACATTTTGAAAACTGCAGGGGGGTTTGGGCAAAATATGACCCATCGCCGTTTACAGTAATTGGCATATTTTCGGTATGAAACGTCGTAATTTGAAACTGCAAATAGGTGCAGAGAGTCAGAATTCGTTTAAAAAATCACGCTCAGGAGTCAAATTTCCGACATTTAGAACATTTTAAAAACTGCAGGGGGGTTTGGGCAAAATATGACCCATCGCCGTTTACAGTAATTGGCATATTTTCGGTATGAAACGTCGTAATTTGAAACTGAAAATAGTTGCAGAGAGTCAGAATTCGGCTCAAAAATCACGCTCAGGAGTCAAATTTCTGACATTTCAGACATTTTAAAAACTGCAGGGGGATTTGGGCAAAATATGACCCATCGACTTTTTCAGTAATTGGCATATTTTCGCTATGAAACGTCGTAATTTGAAACTGAAAATAGGTGCAGAGAGTCAGAATTCGTTTAAAAAATCACGCTCAGGAGTCAAATTTCCGACATTTAGAACATTTTAAAAACTGCAAGGGGGTTTGGGCAAAATATAACTCATCGACGTTTTCAGTAATTGGCATATTTTCGGTATGAAACGTCGTAATTTGAAACTGAAAATAGATGCAGAGAGTCAAAATTAGGCTCAAAAATCACGCTCATGAGTCAAATTTCCGACATTTCAGACATTTTAAAAACTGCAGGGGGGTTTGGGCAAAATATGACCCATCGCCGTTTACAGTAATTGGCATATTTTCGGTATGAAACTTCGTAATTTGAAACTGCAAATAGGTGCAGAGAGTCAGAATTCGGTTAAAAAATCACGCTCAGGAGTCAAATTTCCGACATTTAGAACATTTTAAAAACTGAAAGGGGGTTTGGGCAAAATATAACTCATCGACGTTTTCAGTAATTGGCATATTTTCGGTATGAAACGTCGTAATTTGAAACTGAAAATAGATGCAGAGAGTCAGAATTCGGATAAAAAATCACGCTCAGGAGTCAAATTTCCGACATTCCAGACATTTTGAAAACTGCAGGGGGGTTTGGGAAAAATATGACCCATCGCCGTTTACAGTAATTGGCATATATTTGGTATGAAACGTCGTAATTTGAAACTGAAAATAGGTGCAGAGAGTCAGAATTGGGATAAAAAATCACGCTCAGGAGTCAAATTTCCGACATTTCAGACATTTTAAAAACTGCAGGGGTGGTTTGGGCAAAATATGACCCATCGCCGTTTTCAGTAATTGGCATATTTTCGGTATGAAACGTCGTAATTTGAAACTGAAAATAGGTGCAGAGAGTCAGAATTCGGCTCAAAAATCACGCTCACGAGTCAAATTTCCGACATTTCAGACATTTTGAAAACTGCAGGGGGGTTTGGGCAAAATATGACCCATCGCCGTTTTCAGTAATTGGCATATTTTCGGTATAAAAATTCGTAATTTGAAACTGAAAATAGGTGCAGAGAGTCAGAATTCGGCTCAAAAATCACGCTCAGGAGTCAAATTTCCGACATTTCAGACATTTTGAAAACTGCAGGGGGGTTTGGGCAAAATATGACCCATCGCCGTTTTCAGTAATTGGCATATTTTCGGTATAAAAAGTCGTAATTTGAAACTGAAAATAGGTGCAGAGAGTCAGAATTCGGCTCAAAATGCACGCTCAGGAGTCAAATTTCCGCCATTTCAGACATTTTGAAAACTGCAGGGGGGTTTGGGCAAAATATGACCCAACTGCTTTTTCAGTAATTGGCATATTTTCGGTATAAAAAATCGTAATTTGAAACTGAAAATAGGTGCAGAGAGTCAGAATTTGGATAAAAAATCACGCTCAGGAGTCAAATTTCCGATATTTCAGACATTTTGAAAACTGCAGGGGTGGTTTGGGCAAAATATGACCCATCGCCGTTTTCAGTAATTGGAATATTTTCGATATGAAACGTCGTAATTTGAAACTGAAAATAGGTGCAGAGAGTCAGAATTCGGATAAAAAATCACGCTCAGGAGTCAAATTTCCGACATTCCAGACATTTTGAAAACTGCAGGGGGGTTTGGGCAAAATATGACCCATCGCCGTTTACAGTAATTGGCATATATTTGGTATGAAACGTCGTAATTTGAAACTGAAAATAGGTGCAGAGAGTCAGAATTGGGCTCAAAAATCACACTCAGGAGTCAAATTTCCGACATTTCAGACATTTTAAAAACTGCAGGGGTGGTTTGGGCAAAATATGACCCATCGCCGTTTTCAGTAATTGGCATATTTTCGGTATGAAACGTCGTAATTTGAAACTGAAAATAGGTGCAGAGAGTCAGAATTCGGCTCAAAAATCACGCTCACGAGTCAAATTTCCGACATTTCAGACATTTTGAAAACTGCAGGGGGGTTTGGGCAAAATATGACCCATCGCCGTTTTCAGTAATTGGCATATTTTCGGTATAAAAAGTCGTAATTTGAAACTGAAAATAGGTGCAGAGAGTCAGAATTCGGATAAAAAATCACGCTCAGGAGTCAAATTTCCGACATTTCAGACATTTTGAAAACTGCAGGGGGGTTTGGGCAATATATGACCCAACTGCTTTTTCAGTAATTGGCATATTTTCGGTATAAAAAGTCGTAATTTGAAACTGAAAATAGGTGCAGAGAGTCAGAATTTGGATACAAAATCACGCTCAGGAGTCAAATTTCCGATATTTCAGACATTTTGAAAACTGCAGGGGGGGTTTGGGCAAAATATGACCCATCGCCGTTTTCAGTAATTGGAATTTTTTCGATATGAAACGTCGTAATTTGAAACTGAAAATAGGTGCAGAGAGTCAGAATTCGGATAAAAAATCACGCTCAGGAGTCAAATTTCCGACATTTCAGACATTTTGAAAACTGCAGGGGGGTTTGGGCAAAATATGACCCATCGCCGTTTACAGTAATTGGCATATATTTGGTATGAAACGTCGTAATTTGAAACTGAAAATAGGTGCAGAGAGTCAGAATTCGGCTCAAAAATCACACTCAGGAGTCAAATTTCCGATATTTCAGACATTTTAAAAACTGCAGGGGTGGTTTGGGCAAAATATGACCCATCGCCGTTTTCAGTAATTGGCATATTTTCGGTATGAAACGTCGTAATTTGAAACTGAAAATAGGTGCAGAGAGTCAGAATTCGGCTCAAAAATCACGCTCACGAGTCAAATTTCCGACATTTCAGACATTTTGAAAACTGCAAGGGGGTTTGGGCAAAATATGACCCATCGCCGTTTTCAGTAATTGGCATATTTTCGGTATAAAAAGTCGTAATTTGAAACTGAAAATAGGTGCAGAGAGTCAGAATTTAGAAAGAAAATCACGCTCAGGAGTCAAATTTCCGACATTTCAGACATTTTGAAAACTGCAGGGGGGTTTGGGCAAAATATGACCTATCGCCGTTTACAGTAATTGGCATATTTTCGGTATGAAACGTCGTAATTTGAAACTGAAAATAGGAGCAGAGAGTCAGAATCCGGCTCAAAAATCATGCTCAGGAGTCAAAGTTCCGACATTTCAGACATTTTGAAAACTGCAGGGGGGTTTGGGCAAAATATGACCCATCGCCGTTTACAGTAATTGGCATATTTTCGGTATGAAACGTCGTAATTTGAAACTGAAAATAGGTGCAGAGAGTCAGAATTCGGCTCAAAAATCACGCTCACGAGTCTAATTTCCGACATTTCAGACATTTTGAAAACTGCAGGGGGGTTTGGGCAAAATATGACCCATCGCCGTTTTCAGTAATTGGCATATTTTCGGTATAAAAAGTCGTAATTTGAAACTGAAAATAGGTGCAGAGAGTCAGAATTCGGATAAAAAATCACGCTCAGGAGTCAAATTTCCGACATTTCAGACATTTTGAAAACTGCAGGGGGGTTTGGGCAAAATATGACCCATCGCCGTTTTCAGTAATTGGCATATTTTCGGTATAAAAAGTCGTAATTTGAAACTGAAAATAGGTGCAGAGAGTTAGAATTTGGATAAAAAATCACGCTCAGGAGTCAAATTTCCAACATTTCAGACATTTTGAAAACTGCAGGGGGGTTTGGGCAAAATATGACCTATCGCCGTTTACAGTAATTGGCATATTTTCGGTATGAAACGTCGTAATTTGAAACTGAAAATAGGAGCAGAGAGTCAGAATTCGGCTCAAAAATCATGCTCAGGAGTCAAAGTTCCGACATTTCAGGCATTTTGAAAACTGCAGGGGGGGTTTGGGCAAAATATGACCCATCGCCGTTTACAGTAATTGGCATATATTTGGTATGAAACGTCGTAATTTGAAACTGAAAATAGGTGCAGAGAGTCAGAATTCGGCTCAAAAATCACACTCAGGAGTCAAATTTCCGATATTTCAGACATTTTAAAAACTGCAGGGGTGGTTTGGGCAAAATATGACCCATCGCCGTTTTCAGTAATTGGCATATTTTCGGTATGAAACGTCGTAATTTGAAACTGAAAATAGGTGCAGAGAGTCAGAATTCGGCTCAAAAATCACGCTCACGAGTCAAATTTCCGACATTTCAGACATTTTGAAAACTGCAAGGGGGTTTGGGCAAAATATGACCCATCGCCGTTTTCAGTAATTGGCATATTTTCGGTATAAAAAGTCGTAATTTGAAACTGAAAATAGGTGCAGAGAGTCAGAATTTAGAAAGAAAATCACGCTCAGGAGTCAAATTTCCGACATTTCAGACATTTTGAAAACTGCAGGGGGGTTTGGGCAAAATATGACCTATCGCCGTTTACAGTAATTGGCATATTTTCGGTATGAAACGTCGTAATTTGAAACTGAAAATAGGAGCAGAGAGTCAGAATCCGGCTCAAAAATCATGCTCAGGAGTCAAAGTTCCGACATTTCAGACATTTTGAAAACTGCAGGGGGGTTTGGGCAAAATATGACCCATCGCCGTTTACAGTAATTGGCATATTTTCGGTATGAAACGTCGTAATTTGAAACTGAAAATAGGTGCAGAGAGTCAGAATTCGGCTCAAAAATCACGCTCACGAGTCTAATTTCCGACATTTCAGACATTTTGAAAACTGCAGGGGGGTTTGGGCAAAATATGACCCATCGCCGTTTTCAGTAATTGGCATATTTTCGGTAT
This sequence comes from Procambarus clarkii, assembly GCF_040958095.1. Taxonomy (NCBI): domain Eukaryota; kingdom Metazoa; phylum Arthropoda; class Malacostraca; order Decapoda; family Cambaridae; genus Procambarus; species Procambarus clarkii. The sequence continues at coordinate 508,853 of NW_027189197.1, forward strand.
AAAAAGTCGTAATTTGAAACTGAAAATAGGTGCAGAGAGTCAGAATTCGGATAAAAAATCACGCTCAGGAGTCAAATTTCCGACATTTCAGACATTTTGAAAACTGCAGGGGGGTTTGGGCAAAATATGACCCATCGCCGTTTTCAGTAATTGGCATATTTTCGGTATAAAAAGTCGTAATTTGAAACTGAAAATAGGTGCAGAGAGTTAGAATTTGGATAAAAAATCACGCTCAGGAGTCAAATTTCCAACATTTCAGACATTTTGAAAACTGCAGGGGGGTTTGGGCAAAATATGACCTATCGCCGTTTACAGTAATTGGCATATTTTCGGTATGAAACGTCGTAATTTGAAACTGAAAATAGGAGCAGAGAGTCAGAATTCGGCTCAAAAATCATGCTCAGGAGTCAAAGTTCCGACATTTCAGGCATTTTGAAAACTGCAGGGGGGGTTTGGGCAAAATATGACCCATCGCCGTTTTCAGTAATTGGCATATTTTCGGTATGAAACGTCGTAATTTGAAACTGAAAATAGGTGCAGAGAGTCAGAATTCGGCTAAAAAATAACGCTCAGGAGTCAAATTTCCGACATTTCAGACATTTTGAAAACTGCAGGGGGGTTTGGGCAAAATATGACCCATCGCCGTTTACAGTAATTGGCATAAATTTGGTATGAAACGTCGTAATTTGAAACTGAAAATAGGTGCAGAGAGTCAGAATTGGGCTCAAAAATCACACTCAGGAGTCAAATTTCAGACATTTTAAAAACTGCAGGGGTGGTTTGTTCAAAATATGACCCATCGCCGTTTTCAGTAATTGGCATATTTTCGGTATGAAACGTCGTAATTTGAAACTGAAAATAGGTGCAGAGAGTCAGAATTCGGCTCAAAAATCACGCTCACGAGTCAAATTTCCGACATTTCAGACATTTTGAAAACAGCAGGGGGGTTTGGGCAAAATATGACCCATCGCCGTTTTCAGTAATTGGCATATTTTCGGTATAAAAAGTCGTAATTTGAAACTGAAAATAGATGCAGAGAGTCAGAATTCGGATAAAAAATCACGCTTAGGAGTCAAATTTCCGACATTTCAGACATTTTGAAAACTGCAGGGGGGTTTGGGCAAAATATGACCCATCGCCGTTTTCAGTAATTGGCATATTTTCGGTATAAAAAGTCGTAATTTGAAACTGAAAATAGGTGCAGAGAGTCAGAATTCGGCTCAAAAAGCACGCTCAGGAGTCAAATTTCCGCCATTTAAGACATTTTGAAAACTGCAGGGGGGTTTGGGCAAAATATGACCCAACTGCTTTTTCAGTAATTGGCATATTTTCGGTATAAAAAGTCGTAATTTGAAACTGAAAATAGGTGCAGAGAGTCAGAATTTGGATAAAAAATCACGCTCAGGAGTCAAATTTCCGATATTTCAGACATTTTGAAAACTGCAGGGGGGGTTTTGGCAAAATATGACCCATCGCCGTTTTCAGTAATTGGAATATTTTCGATATGAAACGTCGTAATTTGAAACTGAAAATAGGTGCAGAGAGTCAGAATTCGGATAAAAAATCACGCTCAGGAGTCAAATTTCCGACATTTCAGACATTTTGAAAACTACAGGGGGGTTTGGGCAAAATATGACCCATCGCCGTTTACAGTAATTGGCATATATTTGGTATGAAACGTCGTAATTTGAAACTGAAAATAGGTGCAGAGAGTCAGAATTGGGCTCAAAAATCACACTCAGGAGTCAAATTTCCGACATTTCAGACATTTTAAAAACTGCAGGGGTGGTTTGGGCAAAATATGACCCATCGCCGTTTTCAGTAATTGGCATATTTTCGGTATGAAACGTCGTAATTTGAAACTGAAAATAGGTGCAGAGAGTCAGAATTCGGCTCAAAAATCACGCTCACGAGTCAAATTTCCGACATTTCAGACATTTTGAAAACTGCAGGGGGGTTTGGGCAAAATATGACCCATCGCCGTTTTCAGTAATTGGCATATTTTCGGTATAAAAAGTCGTAATTTGAAACTGAAAATAGGTGCAGAGAGTCAGAATTTGGATAAAAAATCACGCTCAGGAGTCAAATTTCCAACATTTCAGACATTTTGAAAACTGCAGGGGGGTTTGGGCAAAATATGACCTATCGCCGTTTACAGTAATTGGCATATTTTCGGTATGAAACGTCGTAATTTGAAACTGAAAATAGGAGCAGAGAGTCAGAATTCGGCTCAAAAATCATGCTCAGGAGTCAAAGTTCCGACATTTCAGGCATTTTGAAAACTGCAGGGGGGGTTTGGGCAAAATATGACCCATCGCCGTTTTCAGTAATTGGCATATTTTCGGTATGAAACGTCGTAATTTGAAACTGAAAATAGGTGCAGAGAGTCAGAATTCGGCTAAAAAATAACGCTCAGGAGTCAAATTTCCGACATTTCAGACATTTTGAAAACTGCAGGGGGGTTTGGGCAAAATATGACCCATCGCCGTTTACAGTAATTGGCATATATTTGGTATGAAACGTCGTAATTTGAAACTGAAAATAGGTGCAGAGAGTCAGAATTGGGCTCAAAAATCACACTCAGGAGTCAAATTTCCGACATTTCAGACATTTTAAAAACTGCAGGGGTGGTTTGTTCAAAATATGACCCATCGCCGTTTTCAGTAATTGGCATATTTTCGGTATGAAACGTCGTAATTTGAAACTGAAAATAGGTGCAGAGAGTCAGAATTCGGCTCAAAAATCACGCTCACGAGTCAAATTTCCGACATTTCAGACATTTTGAAAACTGCAGGGGGGTTTGGGCAAAATATGACCCATCGCCGTTTTCAGTTATTGGCATATTTTCGGTATGAAAAGTCGTAATTTGAAACTGAAAATAGATGCAGAGAGTCAGAATTTGGATAAAAAATCACGCTCAGGAGTCAAATTTCCGATATTTCAGACATTTTGAAAACTGCAGGGGGGGTTTGGGCAAAATATGACCAATCGCCGTTTTCAGTAATTGGAATATTTTCGATATGAAACGTCGTAATTTGAAACTGAAAATAGGTGCAGAGAGTCAGAATTCGGATAAAAAATCACGCTCAGGAGTCAAATTTCCGACATTTCAGACATTTTGAAAACTGCAGGGGGGTTTGGGCAAAATATGACCCATCGGCGTTTACAGTAATTGCCATATATTTGGTATGAAACGTCGTAATTTGAAACTGAAAATAGGTGCAGAGAGTAAGAATTGGGCTCAAAAATCACACTCAGGAGTCAAATTTCCGACATTTCAGACATTTTAAAAACTGCAGGGGTAGTTTGGGCAAAATATGACCCATCGCCGTTTTCAGTAATTGGCATATTTTCGGTATGAAACGTCGTAATTTGAAACTGAAAATAGGTGCAGAGAGTCAGAATTCGGCTCAAAAATCACGCTCACGAGTCAAATTTCCGACATTTCAGACATTTTGAAAACTGCAGGGGGGTTTGGGCAAAATATGACCCATCGCCGTTTTCAGTAATTGGCATATTTTCGGTATAAAAAGTCGTAATTTGAAACTGAAAATAGGTGCAGAGAGTCAGCATTTAGATAGAAAATCACGCTCAGGAGTCAAATTTCCGACATTTCAGACATTTTGAAAACTGCAGGGGGGTTTGGGCAAAATATGACCTATCGCCGTTTACAGTAATTGGCATATTTTCGGTATGAAACGTCGTAATTTGAAACTGAAAATAGGAGCAGAGAGTCAGAATTCGGCTCAAAAATCATGCTCAGGAGTCAAAGTTCCGACATTTCAGACATTTTGAAAACTGCAGGGGGGTTTGGGCAAAATATGACACATCGCCGTTTACAGTAATTGGCATATTTTCGGTATGAAACGTCGTAATTTGAAACTGAAAATAGGTGCAGAGAGTCAGAATTCGGCTCAAAAATCACGCTCACGAGTCTAATTTCCGACATTTCAGACATTTTGAAAACTGCAGGGGGGTTTGGGCAAAATATGACCCATCGCCGTTTTCAGTAATTGGCATATTTTCGGTATAAAAAGTCGTAATTTGAAACTGAAAATAGGTGCAGAGAGTCAGAATTCGGATAAAAAATCACGCTCAGGAGTCAAATTTCCGACATTTCAAACATTTTGAAAACTGCAGGGGGGTTTGGGCAAAATATGACCCATCGCCGTGTTCAGTAATTGGCATATTTTCGGTATAAAAAGTCGTAATTTGAAACTGAAAATAGGTGCAGAGAGTCAGAATTCGGCTCAAAAAGCACGCTCAGGAGTCAAATTTCCGCCATTTCAGACATTTTGAAAACTGCAGGGGGGTTTGGGCAAAATATGACCCAACTGCTTTTTCAGTAATTGGCATATTTTCGGTATAAAAAGTCGTAATTTGAAACTGAAAATAGGTGCAGAGAGTCAGAATTTGGATAAAAAATCACGCTCAGGATTCAAATTTCCGATATTTCAGACATTTTGAAAACTGCAGGGGGGGTTTGGGCAAAATATGACCCATCGCCGTTTTCAGTAATTGGAATATTTTCGATATGAAACGTCGTAATTTGAAACTGAAAATAGGTGCAGAGAGTCAGAATTCGGCTCAAAAATCACGCTCACGAGTCAAATTTCCGACATTTCAGACATTTTGAAAACTGCAGGGGGGTTTGGGCAAAATATGACCCATCGCCGTTTTCAGTAATTGGCATATTTTCGGTATAAAAAGTCGTAATTTGAAACTGAAAATAGGTGCAGAGAGTCAGAATTCGGATAAAAAATCACGCTCAGGAGTCAAATTTCCGACATTTCAGACATTTTGAAAACTGCAGGGGGGTTTGGGCAAAATATGACCCATCGCCGTTTTCAGTAATTGGCATATTTTCGGTATAAAAAGTCGTAATTTGAAACTGAAAATTGGTGCAGAGAGTCAGAATTCGGCTCAAAAAGCACGCTCAGGAGTCAAATTTCCGCCATTTCAGACATTTTGAAAACTGCAGGGGGGTTTGGGCAAAATATGACCCAACTGCTTTTTCAGTAATTGGCATATTTTCGGTATAAAAAGTCGTAATTTGAAACTGAAAATAGGTGCAGAGAGTCAGAATTAGGATAAAAAATCATGCTCAGGAGTCAAATTTCCGACATTTCAGACATTTTGAAAACTACAGGGGGGTTTGGGCAAAACATGACCCATCGCCGTTTACAGTAATTGGCATATATTTGGTATGAAACGTCGTAATTTGAAACTGAAAATAGGTGCAGAGAGTCAGAATTGGGCTCAAAAATCACACTCAGGAGTCAAATTTCCGACATTTCAGACATTTTAAAAACTGCAGGGGTGGTTTGGGCAAAATATGACCCATCGCCGTTTTCAGTAATTGGCATATTTTCGGTATGAAACGTCGTAATTTGAAACTGAAAATAGGTGCAGAGAGTCAGAATTCGGCTCAAAAATCACGCTCACGAGTCAAATTTCCGACATTTCAGACATTTTGGAAACTGCAGGGGGGTTTGGGCAAAATATGACCCATCGCCGTTTTCAGTAATTGGCATATTTTCGGTATAAAAAGTCGTAATTTGAAACTGAAAATAGGTGCAGAGAGTCAGAATTTGGATAAAAAATCACGCTCAGGAGTCAAATTTCCAACATTTCAGACATTTTGAAAACTGCAGGGGGGTTTGGGCAAAATATGACCTATCGCCGTTTACAGTAATTGGCATATTTTCGGTATGAAACGTCGTAATTTGAAACTGAAAATAGGAGCAGAGAGTCAGAATTCGGCTCAAAAACCATGCTCAGGAGTCAAAGTTCCGACATTTCAGACATTTTGAAAACTGCAGGGGGGTTTGAGCAAAATATGACCCATCGCCGTTTACAGTAATTGGAATATTTTCGGTATGAAACGTCGTAATTTGAAACTGAAAATAGGTGCAGAGAGTCAGAATTCGGATAAAAAATCATGCTCAGGAGTCAAATTTCCGACATATCAGACATTTTGAAAACTGCAGGGGGGTTTGGGCAAAATATGACCCATCGCCGTTTACAGTAATTGGCATATATTTGGTATGAAACGTCGTAATTTGAAACTGAAAATAGGTGCAGAGAGTCAGGATTCGGCTCAAAAATCATACTCAGGAGTCAAATTTCCGACATTTCAGGCATTTTGAAAACTGCAGGGGGGGTTTGGGCAAAATATGACCCATCGCCGTTTTCAGTAATTGGCATATTTTCGGTATGAAACGTCGTAATTTGAAACTGAAAATAGGTGCAGAGAGTCAGAATTCGGCTAAAAAATAACGCTCAGGAGTCAAATTTCCGACATTTCAGACATTTTGAAAACTGCAGGGGGGTTTGGGCAAAATATGACCCATCGCCGATTACAGTAATTGGCATATATTTGGTATGAAACGTCGTAATTTGAAACTGAAAATAGGTGCAGAGAGTCAGAATTGGGCTCAAAAATCACACCCAGCAGTCAAATTTCCGACATTTCAGACATTTTAAAAACTGCAGGGGTGGTTTGTTCAAAATATGACCCATCGCCGTTTTCAGTAATTGGAATATTTTCGATATGAAACGTCGTAATTTGAAACTGAAAATAGGTGCAGAGAGTCAGAATTCGGCTCAAAAATCACGCTCACGAGTCAAATTTCCGACATTTCAGACATTTTGAAAACTGCAGGGGGGTTTGGGCAAAATATGACCCATCGCCGTTTTCAGTTATTGGCATATTTTCGGTATAAAAAGTCGTAATTTGAAACTGAAAATAGGTGCAGAGAGTCAGAATTTGGATAAAAAATCACGCTCAGGAGTCAAATTTCCGATATTTCAGACATTTTGAAAACTGCAGGGGGGGTTTGGGCAAAATATGACAAATCGCCGTTTTCTGTAATTGGAATATTTTCGATATGAAACGTCGTAATTTGAAACTGAAAATAGGTGCAGAGAGTCAGAATTCGGATAAAAAATCACGCTCAGGAGTCAAATTTCCGACATTTCAGACATTTTGAAAACTGCAGGGGGGTTTGGGCAAAATATGACCCATCGGCGTTTACAGTAATTGCCATATATTTGGTATGAAACGTCGTAATTTGAAACTGAAAATAGGTGCAGAGAGTAAGAATTGGGCTCAAAAATCACACTCAGGAGTCAAATTTCCGACATTTCAGACATTTTAAAAACTGCAGGGGTGGTTTGGGCAAAATATGACCCATCGCCGTTTTCAGTAATTGGCATATTTTCGGTATGAAACGTCGTAATTTGAAACTGAAAATAGGTGCAGAGAGTCAGAATTTGGATAAAAAATCACGCTCAGGAGTCAAATTTCCGACATTTCAGACATTTTGAAAACTGCAGGGGGGTTTGGGCAAAATATGACCTATCGCCGTTTACAGTAATTGGCATATTTTCGGTATGAAACGTCGTATTTTGAAACTGAAAATAGGAGCAGAGAGTCAGAATTCGGCTCAAAAATCATGCTCACGAGTCAAAGTTCCGACATTTCAGACATTTTGAAAACTGCAGGGGGGTTTGGGCAAAATATGACCCATCGCCGTTTACAGTAATTGGAATATTTTAGGTATGAATAGTCGTAATTTGAAACTGAAAATAGATGCAGAGAGTCAGTATTCGGATAAAAAATCATGCTCAGGAGTCAAATTTCCGACATATCAGACATTTTGAAAACTGCAGGGGGGTTTGGGAAAATATGACCCATCGCCGTTTACAGTAATTGGCATATATTTGGTATGAAACGTCGTAATTTGAAACTGAAAATAGGTGCAGAGAGTCAGAATTCGGCTCAAAAATCACACTCAGGAGTCAAATTTCCGACATTTCTGGCATTTTGAAAACTGCAGGGGGGGTTTGGGCAAAATATGACCCATCGCCGTTTTCAGTAATTGGCATATTTTCGGTATGAAACGTCGTAATTTGAAACTGAAAATAGGTGCAAAGAGTCAGAATTCGGCTAAAAAATAACGCTCAGGAGTCAAATTTCCGACATTTCAGACATTTTGAAAACAGCAGGGGGGTTTGCGCAAGATATGACCCATCGCCGTTTTCAGTAATTGGCATATTTTCGGTATAAAAAGTAGTAATTTGAAACTAAATAGGTGCAGAGAGTCAGAATTCGGATAAAAAATCACGCTCAGGAGTCAAATTTCCGACATTTCAGACATTTTAAAAACTGCAGGGGGGTTTGGGCAAAATATGTCCTATCGCCGTTTACAATAATTGGCATATTTTCGGTATGAAACGTCGTATTTTGAAACTGAAAATAGGTGCAGAGAGTCAGAATTCGGCTCAAAAATCACGCTCAGGAGTCAAATTTCCTACATTTCAGACATTTTAAAAACTGCAGGGGGGTTTGGGCAAAATTTGACCCATCACCGTTTTCAGTAATTGGCATATTTTCGGTATGAAACGTCGTAATTTGAAACTGAAAATTGGTGCAGAGAGTCAGAATTCGGCTCAAAAATCATGCTCAGGAGTCAAAGTTCCGACATTTCAGACATTTTGAAAACTGCAGGGAGGTTTGGGCAAAATATGACCCATCGCCGTTTACAGTAATTGGCATATTTTCGGTATGAAACGTCGTAATTTGAAACTGAAAATAGGTGCAGAGAGTCAGAATTCGGATAAAAAATCATGCTCAGGAGTCAAATTTCCGACATATCAGACATTTTGAAAACTGCAGGGGGGTTTGGGCAAAATATGACCCATCGCCGTTTTCAGTAATTGGCATATTTTCGGTATGAAACGTCGTAATTTGAAACTGAAAATAGGTGCAAAGAGTCAGATTTCGGCTAAAAAATAACGCTCAGGAGTCAAATTTCCGACATTTCAGACATTTTGAAAACAGCAGGGGGGTTTGCGCAAGATATGACCCATCGCCGTTTTCAGTAATTGGCATATTTTCGGTATAAAAAGTAGTAATTTGAAACTGAAAATAGGTGCAGAGAGTCAGAATTCGGATAAAAAATCACGCTCAGGAGTCAAATTTCCGACATTTCAGACATTTTGAAAACTGCAGGGGGGTTTGGGCAAAATATGTCCTATCGCCGTTTACAATAATTGGCATATTTTCGGTATGAAACGTCGTATTTTGAAACTGAAAATAGGTGCAGAGAGTCAGAATTCGGCTCAAAAATCACGCTCAGGAGTCAAATTTCCTACATTTCAGACATTTTAAAAACTGCAGGGGGGTTTGGGCAAAATTTGACCCATCACCGTTTTCAGTAATTGGCATATTTTTGGTATGAAACGTCGTAATTTGAAACTGAAAATTGGTGCAGAGAGTCAGAATTCGGCTCAAAAATCATGCTCAGGAGTCAAAGTTCCGACATTTCAGACATTTTGAAAACTGCAGGAAGGTTTGGGCAAAATATGACCCATCGCCGTTTACAGTAATTGGCATATTTTCGGTATGAAACGTCGTAATTTGAAACTGAAAATAGGTGCAGAGAGTCAGAATTCGGATAAAAAATCACGCTCAGGAGTCAAATTTCCGACATTTCAGACGTTTTAAAAACTGCAGGGGGGTTTGTGCAAAATATGACCCATTGCTGTTTACAGTAATTGGCATATTTTCGGTATGAATCGTCGTAATTTGAAACTGAAAATTGGTGCAGAGAGTCAGAATTCGGCTCAAAAATCATGCTCAGGAGTCAAAGTTCCGACATTTCAGACATTTTGAAAACTGCAGGGAGGTTTGGGCAAAATATGACCCATCGCCGTTTACAGTAATTGGCATATTTTCGGTATGAAACGTCGTAATTTGAAACTGAAAATAGGTGCAGAGAGTCAGAATTCGGATAAAAAATCATGCTCAGGAGTCAAATTTCCGATATATCAGACATTTTGAAAACTGCAGGGGGGTTTGGGCAAAATATGACCCATCGCCGTTTACAGTAATTGGCATATATTTGGTATGAAACGTCGTAATTTGAAACTGAAAATAGGTGCAGAGAGTCAGAATTCGGCTCAAAAATCACACTCAGGAGTCAAATTTCCGACATTTCTGGCATTTTGAAAACTGCAGGGGGGGTTTGGGCAAAATATGACCCATCGCCGTTTTCAGTAATTGGCATATTTTCGGTATGAAACGTCGTAATTTGAAATTGAAAATAGGTGCAAAGAGTCAGAATTCGGCTAAAAAATAACGCTCAGGAGTCAAATTTCCGACATTTCAGACATTTTGAAAACAGCAGGGGGGTTTGCGCAAAATATGACCCATCGCCGTTTTCAGTAATTGGCATATTTTCGGTATAAAAAGTAGTAATTTGAAACTGAAAATAGGTGCAGAGAGTCAGAATTCGGATAAAAAATCACGCTCAGGAGTCAAATTTCCGACATTTTAGACATTTTGAAAACTGCAGGGGGGTTTGGGCAAAATATGTCCTATCGCCGTTTACAATAATTGGCATATTTTCGGTATGAAACGTCGTATTTTGAAACTGAAAATAGGAGCAGAGAATCAGAATTCGGCTCAAAAATCATGCTCAGGAGTCAAAGTTCCGACATTTCAGACATTTTGAAAACTGCAGGGGGGTTTGGGCAAAATATGACCCATCGCCATTTACAGTAATTGGAATATTTTCGGTATGAAACGTCGTAATTTGAAACTGAAAATAGGTGCAGAGAGTCAGAATTCGGATAAAAAATCATGCTCAGGAGTCAAATTTCCGACATATCAGACATTTTGAAAACTGCAGGGAGGTTTGGGCAAAATATGACCCATCGCCGTTTTCAATAATTGGCATATTTTCGGTATGAAACATCGTATTTTGAAACTGAAAATAGGTGCAGAGAGTCAGAATTCGGCTCAAAAATCACGCTCAGGAGTCAAATTTCCTACATTTCAGACATTTTAAAAACTGCAGGGGGGTTTGGGCAAAATTTTACCCATCACCGTTTTCAGTAATTGGCATATTTTCGGTATGAAACGTCGTAATTTGAAACTGAAAATTGGTGCAGAGAGTCAGAATTCGGCTCAAAAATCATGCTCAGGAGTCAAAGTTCCGACATTTCAGACATTTTGAAAACTGCAGGGAGGTTTGGGCAAAATATGACCCATCGCCGTTTACAGTAATTGGCATATTTTCGGTATGAAACGTCGTAATTTGAAACTGAAAATAGGTGCAGAGAGTCAGAATTCGGATAAAAAATCATGCTCAGGAGTCAAATTTCCGATATATCAGACATTTTGAAAACTGCAGGGGGGTTTGTGCAAAATATGACCCATCGCTGTTTTCAATAATTGGCATATTTTCGGTATGAAACGTCGTAATTTGAAAATGAAAATAGGTGCAGAGAGTCAGAATTCGGATAAAAAATCACGCTCAGGAGTCAAATTTCCGACATTTCAGACGTTTTAAAAACTGCAGGGGGGTTTGTGCAAAATATGACCCATCGCTGTTTACAGTAATTGGCATATTTTCGGTATGAATCGTCGTAAATTGAAACTGAAAATAGGTGCAGAGAGTAAGAATTCGGCTCAAAAATCACGCTCAGGAGTCAAATTTCCGACATTTCAGACATTTTAAAAACTGCAGGGGTGGTTTGGGCAAAATATGACCCATCGCCGTTTTCAGTAATTGGCATATTTTCAGTATGAAACGTCGTAATTTGAAACTGAAAATAGGTGCAGAGAGTCAGAATTCGGCTCAAAAATCACGCTCACGAGTCAAATTTCCGACATTTCAGACATTTTGAAAACTGCAGGGGGGTTTGGGCAAAATATGACCCATCGCCGTTTTCAGTAATTGGCATATTTTCGGTATAAAAAGTCGTAATTTGAAACTGAAAATAGGTGCAGAGAGTCAGAATTTGGATAAAAAATCACGCTCAGGAGTCAAATTTCCGACATTTCAGACATTTTGAAAACTGCAGGGGGGTTTGGGCAAAATATGACCTATCGCCGTTTACAGTAATTGGCATATTTTCGGTATGAAACGTCGTAATTTGAAACTGAAAATAGGAGCAGAGAGTCAGAATTCGGCTCAAAAATCATGCTCAGGAGTCAAAGTTCCGACATTTCAGACATTTTGAAAACTGCAGGGGGGTTTGGGCAAAATATGACCCATCGCCGTTTACAGTAATTGGAATATTTTAGGTATGAATAGTCGTAATTTGAAACTGAAAATAGGTGCAGAGAGTCAGAATTCGGATAAAAAATCATGCTCAGGAGACAAATTTCCGACATATCAGACATTTTGAAAACTGCAGGGGGGTTTGGGCAAAATATGACCCATCGCCGTTTACAGTAATTGGCATATATTTGGTATGAAACGTCGTAATTTGAAACTGAAAATAGGTGCAGAGAGTCAGAATTCGGCTCAAAAATCACACTCAGGAGTCAAATTTCCGACATTTCTGGCATTTTGAAAACTGCAGGGGGGGTTTGGGCAAAATATGACCCATCGCCGTTTTCAGTAATTGGCATATTTTCGGTATGAAACGTCGTAATTTGAAACTGAAAATAGGTGCAAAGAGTCAGAATTCGGCTAAAAAATAACGCTCAGGAGTCAAATTTCCGACATTTCAGACATTTTGAAAACAGCAGGGGAGTTTGCGCAAGATATGACCCATCGCCGTTTTCAGTAATTGGCATATTTTCGGTATAAAAAGTAGTAATTTGAAACTGAAAATAGGTGCAGAGAGTCAGAATTCGGATAAAAAATCACGCTCAGGAGTCAAATTTCCGACATTTCAGACATTTTGAAAACTGCAGGGGGGTTTGGGCTAAATATGTCCTATCGCCGTTTACAATAATTGGCATATTTTCGGTATGAAACGTCGTATTTTGAAACTGAAAATAGGTGCAGAGAGTCAGAATTCGGCTCAAAAATCACGCTCAGGAGTCAAATTTCCTACATTTCAGACATTTTAAAAACTGCAGGGGGGTTTGGGCAAAATTTGACCCATCACCGTTTTCAGTAATTGGCATATTTTCGGTATGAAACGTCGTAATTTGAAACTGAAAATTGGTGCAGAGAGTCAGAATTCGGCTCAAAAATCATGCTCAGGAGTCAAAGTTCCGACATTTCAGACATTTTGAAAACTGCAGGTAGGTTTGGGCAAAATATGACCCATCGCCGTTTACAGTAATTGGCATATTTTCGGTATGAAACGTCGTAATTTGAAACTGAAAATAGGTGCAGAGAGTCAGAATTCGGATAAAAAATCATGCTCAGGAGTCAAATTTCCGACATATCAGACATTTTGAAAACTGCAGGGGGGTTTGGGCAAAATATGACCCATCGCCGTTTTCAGTAATTGGCATATTTTCGGTATGAAACGTCGTAATTTGAAACTGAAAATAGGTGCAAAGAGTCAGATTTCGGCTAAAAAATAACGCTCAGGAGTCAAATTTCCGACATTTCAGACATTTTGAAAACAGCAGGGGGGTTTGCGCAAGATATGACCCATCGCCGTTTTCAGTAATTGGCATATTTTCGGTATAAAAAGTAGTAATTTGAAACTGAAAATAGGTGCAGAGAGTCAGAATTCGGATAAAAAATCACGCTCAGGAGTCAAATTTCCGACATTTTAGACATTTTGAAAACTGCAGGGGGGTTTGGGCAAAATATGTCCTATCGCCGTTTACAATAATTGGCATATTTTCGGTATGAAACGTCGTATTTTGAAACTGAAAATAGGAGCAGAGAATCAGAATTCGGCTCAAAAATCATGCTCAGGAGTCAAAGTTCCGACATTTCAGACATTTTGAAAACTGCAGGGGGGTTTGGGCAAAATATGACCCATCGCCATTTACAGTAATTGGAATATTTTCGGTATGAAACGTCGTAATTTGAAACTGAAAATAGGTGCAGAGAGTCAGAATTCGGATAAAAAATCATGCTCCGGAGTCAAATTTCCGACATATCAGACATTTTGAAAACTGCAGGGAGGTTTGGGCAAAATATGACCCATCGCCGTTTTCAATAATTGGCATATTTTCGGTATGAAACATCGTATTTTGAAACTGAAAATAGGTGCAGAGAGTCAGAATTCGGCTCAAAAATCACGCTCAGGAGTCAAATTTCCTACATTTCAGACATTTTAAAAACTGCAGGGGGGTTTGGGCAAAATTTTACCCATCACCGTTTTCAGTAATTGGCATATTTTCGGTATGAAACGTCGTAATTTGAAACTGAAAATTGGTGCAGAGAGTCAGAATTCGGCTCAAAAATCATGCTCAGGAGTCAAAGTTCCGACATTTCAGACATTTTGAAAACTGCAGGGAGGTTTGGGCAAAATATGACCCATCGCCGTTTACAGTAATTGGCATATTTTCGGTATGAAACGTCGTAATTTGAAACTGAAAATAGGTGCAGAGAGTCAGAATTCGGATAAAAAATCATGCTCAGGAGTCAAATTTCCGATATATCAGACATTTTGAAAACTGCAGGGGGGTTTGTGCAAAATATGACCCATCGCTGTTTTCAATAATTGGCATATTTTCGGTATGAAACGTCGTAATTTGAAACTGAAAATAGGTGCAGAGAGTCAGAATTCGGATAAAAAATCACGCTCAGGAGTCAAATTTCCGACATTTCAGACGTTTTAAAAACTGCAGGGGGGTTTGTGCAAAATATGACCCATCGCTGTTTACAGTAATTGGCATATTTTCGGTATGAATCGTCGTAAATTGAAACTGAAAATAGGTGCAGAGAGTAAGAATTCGGCTCAAAAATCACGCTCAGGAGTCAAATTTCCGACATTTCAGACATTTTAAAAACTGCAGGGGTGGTTTGGGCAAAATATGACCCATCGCCGTTTTCAGTAATTGGCATATTTTCAGTATGAAACGTCGTAATTTGAAACTGAAAATAGGTGCAGAGAGTCAGAATTCGGCTCAAAAATCACGCTCACGAGTCAAATTTCCGACATTTCAGACATTTTGAAAACTGCAGGGGGGTTTGGGCAAAATATGACCCATCGCCGTTTTCAGTAATTGGCATATTTTCGGTATAAAAAGTCGTAATTTGAAACTGAAAATAGGTGCAGAGAGTCAGAATTTGGATAAAAAATCACGCTCAGGAGTCAAATTTCCGACATTTCAGACATTTTGAAAACTGCAGGGGGGTTTGGGCAAAATATGACCTATCGCCGTTTACAGTAATTGGCATATTTTCGGTATGAAACGTCGTAATTTGAAACTGAAAATAGGAGCAGAGAGTCAGAATTCGGCTCAAAAATCATGCTCAGGAGTCAAAGTTCCGACATTTCAGACATTTTGAAAACTGCAGGGGGGTTTGGGCAAAATATGACCCATCGCCGTTTACAGTAATTGGAATATTTTAGGTATGAATAGTCGTAATTTGAAACTGAAAATAGGTGCAGAGAGTCAGAATTCGGATAAAAAATCATGCTCAGGAGTCAAATTTCCGACATATCAGACATTTTGAAAACTGCAGGGGGGTTTGGGCAAAATATGACCCATCGCCGTTTACAGTAATTGGCATATATTTGGTATGAAACGTCGTAATTTGAAACTGAAAATAGGTGCAGAGAGTCAGAATTCGGCTCAAAAATCACACTCAGGAGTCAAATTTCCGACATTTCTGGCATTTTGAAAACTGCAGGGGGGGTTTGGGCAAAATATGACCCATCGCCGTTTTCAGTAATTGGCATATTTTCGGTATGAAACGTCGTAATTTGAAACTGAAAATAGGTGCAAAGAGTCAGAATTCGGCTAAAAAATAACGCTCAGGAGTCAAATTTCCGACATTTCAGACATTTTGAAAACAGCAGGGGGGTTTGCGCAAGATATGACCCATCGCCGTTTTCAGTAATTGGCATATTTTCGGTATAAAAAGTAGTAATTTGAAACTGAAAATAGGTGCAGAGAGTCAGAATTCGGATAAAAAATCACGCTCAGGAGTCAAATTTCCGACATTTCAGACATTTTGAAAACTGCAGGGGGGTTTGGGCTAAATATGTCCTATCGCCGTTTACAATAATTGGCATATTTTCGGTATGAAACGTCGTATTTTGAAACTGAAAATAGGTGCAGAGAGTCAGAATTCGGCTCAAAAATCACGCTCAGGAGTCAAATTTCCTACATTTCTGGCATTTTGAAAACTGCAGGGGGGTTTTGGGCAAAATATGACCCATCGCCGTTTTCAGTAATTGGCATATTTTCGGTATGAAACGTCGTAATTTGAAATTGAAAATAGGTGCAAAGAGTCAGAATTCGGCTAAAAAATAACGCTCAGGAGTCAAATTTCCGACATTTCAGACATTTTGAAAACAGCAGGGGGGTTTGCGCAAAATATGACCCATCGCCGTTTTCAGTAATTGGCATATTTTCGGTATAAAAAGTAGTAATTTGAAACTGAAAATAGGTGCAGAGAGTCAGAATTCGGATAAAAAATCACGCTCAGGAGTCAAATTTCCGACATTTTAGACATTTTGAAAACTGCAGGGGGGTTTGGGCAAAATATGTCCTATCGCCGTTTACAATAATTGGCATATTTTCGGTATGAAACGTCGTATTTTGAAACTGAAAATAGGAGCAGAGAATCAGAATTCGGCTCAAAAATCATGCTCAGGAGTCAAAGTTCCGACATTTCAGACATTTTGAAAACTGCAGGGGGGTTTGGGCAAAATATGACCCATCGCCATTTACAGTAATTGGAATATTTTCGGTATGAAACGTCGTAATTTGAAACTGAAAATAGGTGCAGAGAGTCAGAATTCGGATAAAAAATCATGCTCAGGAGTCAAATTTCCGACATATCAGACATTTTGAAAACTGCAGGGAGGTTTGGGCAAAATATGACCCATCGCCGTTTTCAATAATTGGCATATTTTCGGTATGAAACATCGTATTTTGAAACTGAAAATAGGTGCAGAGAGTCAGAATTCGGCTCAAAAATCACGCTCAGGAGTCAAATTTCCTACATTTCAGACATTTTAAAAACTGCAGGGGGGTTTGGGCAAAATTTTACCCATCACCGTTTTCAGTAATTGGCATATTTTCGGTATGAAACGTCGTAATTTGAAACTGAAAATTGGTGCAGAGAGTCAGAATTCGGCTCAAAAATCATGCTCAGGAGTCAAAGTTCCGACATTTCAGACATTTTGAAAACTGCAGGGAGGTTTGGGCAAAATATGACCCATCGCCGTTTACAGTAATTGGCATATTTTCGGTATGAAACGTCGTAATTTGAAACTGAAAATAGGTGCAGAGAGTCAGAATTCGGATAAAAAATCATGCTCAGGAGTCAAATTTCCGATATATCAGACATTTTGAAAACTGCAGGGGGGTTTGTGCAAAATATGACCCATCGCTGTTTTCAATAATTGGCATATTTTCGGTATGAAACGTCGTAATTTGAAACTGAAAATAGGTGCAGAGAGTCAGAATTCGGATAAAAAATCACGCTCAGGAGTCAAATTTCCGACATTTCAGACGTTTTAAAAACTGCAGGGGGGTTTGTGCAAAATATGACCCATCGCTGTTTACAGTAATTGGCATATTTTCGGTATGAATCGTCGTAAATTGAAACTGAAAATAGGTGCAGAGAGTAAGAATTCGGCTCAAAAATCACGCTCAGGAGTCAAATTTCCGACATTTCAGACATTTTAAAAACTGCAGGGGTGGTTTGGGCAAAATATGACCCATCGCCGTTTTCAGTAATTGGCATATTTTCAGTATGAAACGTCGTAATTTGAAACTGAAAATAGGTGCAGAGAGTCAGAATTCGGCTCAAAAATCACGCTCACGAGTCAAATTTCCGACATTTCAGACATTTTGAAAACTGCAGGGGGGTTTGGGCAAAATATGACCCATCGCCGTTTTCAGTAATTGGCATATTTTCGGTATAAAAAGTCGTAATTTGAAACTGAAAATAGGTGCAGAGAGTCAGAATTTGGATAAAAAATCACGCTCAGGAGTCAAATTTCCGACATTTCAGACATTTTGAAAACTGCAGGGGGGTTTGGGCAAAATATGACCTATCGCCGTTTACAGTAATTGGCATATTTTCGGTATGAAACGTCGTAATTTGAAACTGAAAATAGGAGCAGAGAGTCAGAATTCGGCTCAAAAATCATGCTCAGGAGTCAAAGTTCCGACATTTCAGACATTTTGAAAACTGCAGGGGGGTTTGGGCAAAATATGACCCATCGCCGTTTACAGTAATTG
Organism: Procambarus clarkii; assembly: GCF_040958095.1. NCBI lineage: Eukaryota > Metazoa > Arthropoda > Malacostraca > Decapoda > Cambaridae > Procambarus > Procambarus clarkii. The sequence continues at coordinate 526,992 of NW_027189197.1, forward strand.
GAATATTTTAGGTATGAATAGTCGTAATTTGAAACTGAAAATAGGTGCAGAGAGTCAGAATTCGGATAAAAAATCATGCTCAGGAGTCAAATTTCCGACATATCAGACATTTTGAAAACTGCAGGGGGGTTTGGGCAAAATATGACCCATCGCCGTTTACAGTAATTGGCATATATTTGGTATGAAACGTCGTAATTTGAAACTGAAAATAGGTGCAGAGAGTCAGAATTCGGCTCAAAAGTCACACTCAGGAGTCAAATTTCCGACATTTCTGGCATTTTGAAAACTGCAGGGGGGGTTTGGGCAAAATATGACCCATCGCCGTTTTCAGTAATTGGCATATTTTCGGTATGAAACGTCGTAATTTGAAACTGAAAATAGGTGCAAAGAGTCAGAATTCGGCTAAAAAATAACGCTCAGGAGTCAAATTTCCGACATTTCAGACATTTTGAAAACAGCAGGGGAGTTTGCGCAAGATATGACCCATCGCCGTTTTCAGTAATTGGCATATTTTCGGTATAAAAAGTAGTAATTTGAAACTGAAAATAGGTGCAGAGAGTCAGAATTCGGATAAAAAATCACGCTCAGGAGTCAAATTTCCGACATTTCAGACATTTTGAAAACTGCAGGGGGGTTTGGGCTAAATATGTCCTATCGCCGTTTACAATAATTGGCATATTTTCGGTATGAAACGTCGTATTTTGAAACTGAAAATAGGTGCAGAGAGTCAGAATTCGGCTCAAAAATCACGCTCAGGAGTCAAATTTCCTACATTTCAGACATTTTAAAAACTGCAGGGGGGTTTGGGCAAAATTTGACCCATCACCGTTTTCAGTAATTGGCATATTTTCGGTATGAAACGTCGTAATTTGAAACTGAAAATTGGTGCAGAGAGTCAGAATTCGGCTCAAAAATCATGCTCAGGAGTCAAAGTTCCGACATTTCAGACATTTTGAAAACTGCAGGGAGGTTTGGGCAAAATATGACCTATCGCCGTTTACAGTAATTGGCATATTTTCGGTATGAAACGTCGTAATTTGAAACTGAAAATAGGTGCAGAGAGTCAGAATTCGGATAAAAAATCATGCTCAGGAGTCAAATTTCCGACATATCAGACATTTTGAAAACTGCAGGGGGGTTTGGGCAAAATATGACCCATCGCCGTTTTCAGTAATTGGCATATTTTCGATATGAAACGTCGTAATTTGAAACTGAAAATAGGTGCAAAGAGTCAGATTTCGGCTAAAAAATAACGCTCAGGAGTCAAATTTCCGACATTTCAGACATTTTGAAAACAGCAGGGGGGTTTGCGCAAGATATGACCCATCGCCGTTTTCAGTAATTGGCATATTTTCGGTATAAAAAGTAGTAATTTGAAACTGAAAATAGGTGCAGAGAGTCAGAATTCGGATAAAAAATCACGCTCAGGAGTCAAATTTCCGACATTTTAGACATTTTGAAAACTGCAGGGGGGTTTGGGCAAAATATGTCCTATCGCCGTTTACAATAATTGGCATATTTTCGGTATGAAACGTCGTATTTTGAAACTGAAAATAGGAGCAGAGAATCAGAATTCGGCTCAAAAATCATGCTCAGGAGTCAAAGTTCCGACATTTCAGACATTTTGAAAACTGCAGGGGGGTTTGGGCAAAATATGACCCATCGCCATTTACAGTAATTGGAATATTTTCGGTATGAAACGTCGTAATTTGAAACTGAAAATAGGTGCAGAGAGTCAGAATTCGGATAAAAAATCATGCTCAGGAGTCAAATTTCCGACATATCAGACATTTTGAAAACTGCAGGGAGGTTTGGGCAAAATATGACCCATCGCCGTTTTCAATAATTGGCATATTTTCGGTATGAAACATCGTATTTTGAAACTGAAAATAGGTGCAGAGAGTCAGAATTCGGCTCAAAAATCACGCTCAGGAGTCAAATTTCCTACATTTCAGACATTTTAAAAACTGCAGGGGGGTTTGGGCAAAATTTTACCCATCACCGTTTTCAGTAATTGGCATATTTTCGGTATGAAACGTCGTAATTTGAAACTGAAAATTGGTGCAGAGAGTCAGAATTCGGCTCAAAAATCATGCTCAGGAGTCAAAGTTCCGACATTTCAGACATTTTGAAAACTGCAGGGAGGTTTGGGCAAAATATGACCCATCGCCGTTTACAGTAATTGGCATATTTTCGGTATGAAACGTCGTAATTTGAAACTGAAAATAGGTGCAGAGAGTCAGAATTCGGATAAAAAATCATGCTCAGGAGTCAAATTTCCGATATATCAGACATTTTGAAAACTGCAGGGGGGTTTGTGCAAAATATGACCCATCGCTGTTTTCAATAATTGGCATATTTTCGGTATGAAACGTCGTAATTTGAAACTGAAAATAGGTGCAGAGAGTCAGAATTCGGATAAAAAATCACGCTCAGGAGTCAAATTTCCGACATTTCAGACGTTTTAAAAACTGCAGGGGGGTTTGTGCAAAATATGACCCATCGCTGTTTACAGTAATTGGCATATTTTCGGTATGAATCGTCGTAAATTGAAACTGAAAATAGGTGCAGAGAGTAAGAATTCGGCTCAAAAATCACGCTCAGGAGTCAAATTTCCGACATTTCAGACATTTTAAAAACTGCAGGGGTGGTTTGGGCAAAATATGACCCATCGCCGTTTTCAGTAATTGGCATATTTTCAGTATGAAACGTCGTAATTTGAAACTGAAAATAGGTGCAGAGAGTCAGAATTCGGCTCAAAAATCACGCTCACGAGTCAAATTTCCGACATTTCAGACATTTTGAAAACTGCAGGGGGGTTTGGGCAAAATATGACCCATCGCCGTTTTCAGTAATTGGCATATTTTCGGTATAAAAAGTCGTAATTTGAAACTGAAAATAGGTGCAGAGAGTCAGAATTTGGATAAAAAATCACGCTCAGGAGTCAAATTTCCGACATTTCAGACATTTTGAAAACTGCAGGGGGGTTTGGGCAAAATATGACCTATCGCCGTTTACAGTAATTGGCATATTTTCGGTATGAAACGTCGTAATTTGAAACTGAAAATAGGAGCAGAGAGTCAGAATTCGGCTCAAAAATCATGCTCAGGAGTCAAAGTTCCGACATTTCAGACATTTTGAAAACTGCAGGGGGGTTTGGGCAAAATATGACCCATCGCCGTTTACAGTAATTGGAATATTTTAGGTATGAATAGTCGTAATTTGAAACTGAAAATAGGTGCAGAGAGTCAGAATTCGGATAAAAAATCATGCTCAGGAGTCAAATTTCCGACATATCAGACATTTTGAAAACTGCAGGGGGGTTTGGGCAAAATATGACCCATCGCCGTTTACAGTAATTGGCATATATTTGGTATGAAACGTCGTAATTTGAAACTGAAAATAGGTGCAGAGAGTCAGAATTCGGCTCAAAAATCACACTCAGGAGTCAAATTTCCGACATTTCTGGCATTTTGAAAACTGCAGGGGGGGTTTGGGCAAAATATGACCCATCGCCGTTTTCAGTAATTGGCATATTTTCGGTATGAAACGTCGTAATTTGAAACTGAAAATAGGTGCAAAGAGTCAGAATTCGGCTAAAAAATAACGCTCAGGAGTCAAATTTCCGACATTTCAGACATTTTGAAAACAGCAGGGGGGTTTGCGCAAGATATGACCCATCGCCGTTTTCAGTAATTGGCATATTTTCGGTATAAAAAGTAGTAATTTGAAACTGAAAATAGGTGCAGAGAGTCAGAATTCGGATAAAAAATCACGCTCAGGAGTCAAATTTCCGACATTTCAGACATTTTGAAAACTGCAGGGGGGTTTGGGCTAAATATGTCCTATCGCCGTTTATTGGCATATTTTCGGTATGAAACGTCGTATTTTGAAACTGAAAATAGGTGCAGAGAGTCAGAATTCGGCTCAAAAATCACGCTCAGGAGTCAAATTTCCTACATTTCAGACATTTTAAAAACTGCAGGGGGGTTTGGGCAAAATTTGACCCATCACCGTTTTCAGTAATTGGCATATTTTCGGTATGAAACGTCGTAATTTGAAACTGAAAATTGGTGCAGAGAGTCAGAATTCGGCTCAAAAATCATGCTCAGGAGTCAAAGTTCCGACATTTCAGACATTTTGAAAACTGCAGGGAGGTTTGGGCAAAATATGACCCATCGCCGTTTACAGTAATTGGCATATTTTCGGTATGAAACGTCGTAATTTGAAACTGAAAATAGGTGCAGAGAGTCAGAATTCGGATAAAAAATCATGCTCAGGAGTCAAATTTCCGACATATCAGACATTTTGAAAACTGCAGGGGGGGTTTGGGCAAAATATGACCCATCGCCGTTTTCAGTAATTGGCATATTTTCGGTATGAAACGTCGTAATTTGAAACTGAAAATAGGTGCAAAGAGTCAGATTTCGGCTAAAAAATAACGCTCAGGAGTCAAATTTCCGACATTTCAGACATTTTGAAAACAGCAGGGGGGTTTGCGCAAGATATGACCCATCGCCGTTTTCAGTAATTGGCATATTTTCGGTATAAAAAGTAGTAATTTGAAACTGAAAATAGGTGCAGAGAGTCAGAATTCGGATAAAAAATCACGCTCAGGAGTCAAATTTCCGACATTTCAGACATTTTGAAAACTGCAGGGGGGTTTGGGCAAAATATGTCCTATCGCCGTTTACAATAATTGGCATATTTTCGGTATGAAACGTCGTATTTTGAAACTGAAAATAGGTGCAGAGAGTCAGAATTCGGCTCAAAAATCACGCTCAGGAGTCAAATTTCCTACATTTCAGACATTTTAAAAACTGCAGGGGGGTTTGGGCAAAATATGACCCATCGCCGTTTACAGTAATTGGCATATATTTGGTATGAAACGTCGTAATTTGAAACTGAAAATAGGTGCAGAGAGTCAGAATTCGGCTCAAAAATCACACTCAGGAGTCAAATTTCCGACATTTCTGGCATTTTGAAAACTGCAGGGGGGGTTTGGGCAAAATATGACCCATCGCCGTTTTCAGTAATTGGCATATTTTCGGTATGAAACGTCGTAATTTGAAACTGAAAATAGGTGCAAAGAGTCAGAATTCGGCTAAAAAATAACGCTCAGGAGTCAAATTTCCGACATTTCAGACATTTTGAAAACAGCAGGGGAGTTTGCGCAAGATATGACCCATCGCCGTTTTCAGTAATTGGCATATTTTCGGTATAAAAAGTAGTAATTTGAAACTGAAAATAGGTGCAGAGAGTCAGAATTCGGATAAAAAATCACGCTCAGGAGTCAAATTTCCGACATTTCAGACATTTTGAAAACTGCAGGGGGGTTTGGGCTAAATATGTCCTATCGCCGTTTACAATAATTGGCATATTTTCGGTATGAAACGTCGTATTTTGAAACTGAAAATAGGTGCAGAGAGTCAGAATTCGGCTCAAAAATCACGCTCAGGAGTCAAATTTCCTACATTTCAGACATTTTAAAAACTGCAGGGGGGTTTGGGCAAAATTTGACCCATCACCGTTTTCAGTAATTGGCATATTTTCGGTATGAAACGTCGTAATTTGAAACTGAAAATTGGTGCAGAGAGTCAGAATTCGGCTCAAAAATCATGCTCAGGAGTCAAAGTTCCGACATTTCAGACATTTTGAAAACTGCAGGGAGGTTTGGGCAAAATATGACCCATCGCCGTTTACAGTAATTGGCATATTTTCGGTATGAAACGTCGTAATTTGAAACTGAAAATAGGTGCAGAGAGTCAGAATTCGGATAAAAAATCATGCTCAGGAGTCAAATTTCCGACATATCAGACATTTTGAAAACTGCAGGGGGGTTTGGGCAAAATATGACCCATCGCCGTTTTCAGTAATTGGCATATTTTCGGTATGAAACGTCGTAATTTGAAACTGAAAATAGGTGCAAAGAGTCAGATTTCGGCTAAAAAATAACGCTCAGGAGTCAAATTTCCGACATTTCAGACATTTTGAAAACAGCAGGGGGGTTTGCGCAAGATATGACCCATCGCCGTTTTCAGTAATTGGCATATTTTCGGTATAAAAAGTAGTAATTTGAAACTGAAAATAGGTGCAGAGAGTCAGAATTCGGATAAAAAATCACGCTCAGGAGTCAAATTTCCGACATTTTAGACATTTTGAAAACTGCAGGGGGGTTTGGGCAAAATATGTCCTATCGCCGTTTACAATAATTGGCATATTTTCGGTATGAAACGTCGTATTTTGAAACTGAAAATAGGAGCAGAGAATCAGAATTCGGCTCAAAAATCATGCTCAGGAGTCAAAGTTCCGACATTTCAGACATTTTGAAAACTGCAGGGGGGTTTGGGCAAAATATGACCCATCGCCATTTACAGTAATTGGAATATTTTCGGTATGAAACGTCGTAATTTGAAACTGAAAATAGGTGCAGAGAGTCAGAATTCGGATAAAAAATCATGCTCAGGAGTCAAATTTCCGACATATCAGACATTTTGAAAACTGCAGGGAGGTTTGGGCAAAATATGACCCATCGCCGTTTTCAATAATTGGCATATTTTCGGTATGAAACATCGTATTTTGAAACTGAAAATAGGTGCAGAGAGTCAGAATTCGGCTCAAAAATCACGCTCAGGAGTCAAATTTCCTACATTTCAGACATTTTAAAAACTGCAGGGGGGTTTGGGCAAAATTTTACCCATCACCGTTTTCAGTAATTGGCATATTTTCGGTATGAAACGTCGTAATTTGAAACTGAAAATTGGTGCAGAGAGTCAGAATTCGGCTCAAAAATCATGCTCAGGAGTCAAAGTTCCGACATTTCAGACATTTTGAAAACTGCAGGGAGGTTTGGGCAAAATATGACCCATCGCCGTTTACAGTAATTGGCATATTTTCGGTATGAAACGTCGTAATTTGAAACTGAAAATAGGTGCAGAGAGTCAGAATTCGGATAAAAAATCATGCTCAGGAGTCAAATTTCCGATATATCAGACATTTTGAAAACTGCAGGGGGGTTTGTGCAAAATATGACCCATCGCTGTTTTCAATAATTGGCATATTTTCGGTATGAAACGTCGTAATTTGAAACTGAAAATAGGTGCAGAGAGTCAGAATTCGGATAAAAAATCACGCTCAGGAGTCAAATTTCCGACATTTCAGACGTTTTAAAAACTGCAGGGGGGTTTGTGCAAAATATGACCCATCGCTGTTTACAGTAATTGGCATATTTTCGGTATGAATCGTCGTAAATTGAAACTGAAAATAGGTGCAGAGAGTAAGAATTCGGCTCAAAAATCACGCTCAGGAGTCAAATTTCCGACATTTCAGACATTTTAAAAACTGCAGGGGTGGTTTGGGCAAAATATGACCCATCGCCGTTTTCAGTAATTGGCATATTTTCAGTATGAAACGTCGTAATTTGAAACTGAAAATAGGTGCAGAGAGTCAGAATTCGGCTCAAAAATCACGCTCACGAGTCAAATTTCCGACATTTCAGACATTTTGAAAACTGCAGGGGGGTTTGGGCAAAATATGACCCATCGCCGTTTTCAGTAATTGGCATATTTTCGGTATAAAAAGTCGTAATTTGAAACTGAAAATAGGTGCAGAGAGTCAGAATTTGGATAAAAAATCACGCTCAGGAGTCAAATTTCCGACATTTCAGACATTTTGGAAACTGCAGGGGGGTTTGGGCAAAATATGACCTATCGCCGTTTACAGTAATTGGCATATTTTCGGTATGAAACGTCGTAATTTGAAACTGAAAATAGGAGCAGAGAGTCAGAATTCGGCTCAAAAATCATGCTCAGGAGTCAAAGTTCCGACATTTCAGACATTTTGAAAACTGCAGGGGGGTTTGGGCAAAATATGACCCATCGCCGTTTACAGTAATTGGAATATTTTAGGTATGAATAGTCGTAATTTGAAACTGAAAATAGGTGCAGAGAGTCAGAATTCGGATAAAATATCATGCTCAGGAGTCAAATTTCCGACATATCAGACATTTTGAAAACTGCAGGGGGGTTTGGGCAAAATATGACCCATCGCCGTTTACAGTAATTGGCATATATTTGGTATGAAACGTCGTAATTTGGAACTGAAAATAGGTGCAGAGAGTCAGAATTCGGCTCAAAAATCACACTCAGGAGTCAAATTTCCGACATTTCTGGCATTTTGAAAACTGCAGGGGGGGTTTGGGCAAAATATGACCCATCGCCGTTTTCAGTAATTGGCATATTTTCGGTATGAAACGTCGTAATTTGAAACTGAAAATAGGTGCAAAGAGTCAGAATTCGGCTAAAAAATAACGCTCAGGAGTCAAATTTCCGACATTTCAGACATTTTGAAAACAGCAGGGGGGTTTGCGCAAGATATGACCCATCGCCGTTTTCAGTAATTGGCATATTTTCGGTATAAAAAGTAGTAATTTGAAACTGAAAATAGGTGCAGAGAGTCAGAATTTGGATAAAAAATCACGCTCAGGAGTCAAATTTCCGACATTTCAGACATTTTGAAAACTGCAGGGGGGTTTGGGCTAAATATGTCCTATCGCCGTTTACAATAATTGGCATATTTTCGGTATGAAACGTCGTATTTTGAAACTGAAAATAGGTGCAGAGAGTCAGAATTCGGCTCAAAAATCACGCTCAGGAGTCAAATTTCCTACATTTCAGACATTTTAAAAACTGCAGGGGGGTTTGGGCAAAATTTGACCCATCACCGTTTTCAGTAATTGGCATATTTTCGGTATGAAACGTCGTAATTTGAAACTGAAAATTGGTGCAGAGAGTCAGAATTCGGCTCAAAAATCATGCTCAGGAGTCAAAGTTCCGACATTTCAGACATTTTGAAAACTGCAGGGAGGTTTGGGCAAAATATGACCCATCGCCGTTTACAGTAATTGGCATATTTTCGGTATGAAACGTCGTATTTTGAAACTGAAAATAGGTGCAGAGAGTCAGAATTCGGATAAAAAATCATGCTCAGGAGTCAAATTTCCGACATATCAGACATTTTGAAAACTGCAGGGGGGTTTGGGCAAAATATGACCCATCGCCGTTTTCAGTAATTGGCATATTTTCGGTATGAAACGTCGTAATTTGAAACTGAAAATAGGTGCAAAGAGTCAGATTTCGGCTAAAAAATAACGCTCAGGAGTCAAATTTCCGACATTTCAGACATTTTGAAAACAGCAGGGGGGTTTGCGCAAGATATGACCCATCGCCGTTTTCAGTAATTGGCATATTTTCGGTATAAAAAGTAGTAATTTGAAACTGAAAATAGGTGCAGAGAGTCAGAATTCGGATAAAAAATCACGCTCAGGAGTCAAATTTCCGACATTTCAGACATTTTGAAAACTGCAGGGGGGTTTGGGCAAAATATGTCCTATCGCCGTTTACAATAATTGGCATATTTTCGGTATGAAACGTCGTATTTTGAAACTGAAAATAGGTGCAGAGAGTCAGAATTCGGCTCAAAAATCACGCTCAGGAGTCAAATTTCCTACATTTCAGACATTTTAAAAACTGCAGGGGGGTTTGGGCAAAATTTGACCCATCACCGTTTTCAGTAATTGGCATATTTTCGGTATGAAACGTCGTAATTTGAAACTGAAAATTGGTGCAGAGAGTCAGAATTCGGCTCAAAAATCATGCTCAGGAGTCAAAGTTTCGACATTTCAGACATTTTGAAAACTGCAGGAAGGTTTGGGCAAAATATGACCCATCGCCGTTTACAGTAATTGGCATATTTTCGGTATGAAACGTCGTAATTTGAAACTGAAAATAGGTGCAGAGAGTCAGAATTCGGATAAAAAATCATGCTCAGGAGTCAAATTTCCGACATATCAGACATTTTGAAAACTGCAGGGGGGTTTGGGCAAAATATGACCCATCGCTGTTTTCAATAATTGGCATATTTTCGGTATGAAACGTCGTAATTTGAAACTGAAAATAGGTGCAGAGAGTCAGAATTCGGATAAAAAATCACGCTCAGGAGTCAAATTTCCGACATTTCAGACGTTTTAAAAACTGCAGGGGGGTTTGTGCAAAATATGACCCATCGCTGTTTACAGTAATTGGCATATTTTCGGTATGAATCGTCGTAATTTGAAACTGAAAATTGGTGCAGAGAGTCAGAATTCGGCTCAAAAATCATGCTCAGGAGTCAAAGTTCCGACATTTCAGACATTTTGAAAACTGCAGGGAGGTTTGGGCAAAATATGACCCATCGCCGTTTACAGTAATTGGCATATTTTCGGTATGAAACGTCGTAATTTGAAACTGAAAATAGGTGCAGAGAGTCAGAATTCGGATAAAAAATCATGCTCAGGAGTCAAATTTCCGATATATCAGACATTTTGAAAACTGCAGGGGGGTTTGGGCAAAATATGACCCATCGCCGTTTACAGTAATTGGCATATATTTGGTATGAAACGTCGTAATTTGAAACTGAAAATAGGTGCAGAGAGTCAGAATTCGGCTCAAAAATCACACTCAGGAGTCAAATTTCCGACATTTCTGGCATTTTGAAAACTGCAGGGGGGGTTTGGGCAAAATATGACCCATCGCCGTTTTCAGTAATTGGCATATTTTCGGTATGAAACGTCGTAATTTGAAATTGAAAATAGGTGCAAAGAGTCAGAATTCGGCTAAAAAATAACGCTCAGGAGTCAAATTTCCGACATTTCAGACATTTTGAAAACAGCAGGGGGGTTTGCGCAAAATATGACCCATCGCCGTTTTCAGTAATTGGCATATTTTCGGTATAAAAAGTAGTAATTTGAAACTGAAAATAGGTGCAGAGAGTCAGAATTCGGATAAAAAATCACGCTCAGGAGTCAAATTTCCGACATTTTTGACATTTTGAAAACTGCAGGGGGGGTTTGGCCAAAATATGTCCTATCGCCGTTTACAATAATTGGCATATTTTCGGTATGAAACGTCGTATTTTGAAACTGAAAATAGGAGCAGAGAATCAGAATTCGGCTCAAAAATCATGCTCAGGAGTCAAAGTTCCGACATTTCAGACATTTTGAAAACTGCAGGGGGGTTTGGGCAAAATATGACCCATCGCCATTTACAGTAATTGGAATATTTTCGGTATGAAACGTCGTAATTTGAAACTGAAAATAGGTGCAGAGAGTCAGAATTCGGATAAAAAATCATGCTCAGGAGTCAAATTTCCGACATATCAGACATTTTGAAAACTGCAGGGAGGTTTGGGCAAAATATGACCCATCGCCGTTTTCAATAATTGGCATATTTTCGGTATGAAACATCGTATTTTGAAACTGAAAATAGGTGCAGAGAGTCAGAATTCGGCTCAAAAATCATGCTCAGGAGTCAAATTTCCTACATTTCAGACATTTTAAAAACTGCAGGGGGGTTTGGGCAAAATTTTACCCATCACCGTTTTCAGTAATTGGCATATTTTCGGTATGAAACGTCGTAATTTGAAACTGAAAATTGGTGCAGAGAGTCAGAATTCGGCTCAAAAATCATGCTCAGGAGTCAAAGTTCCGTCATTTCAGACATTTTGAAAACTGCAGGGAGGTTTGGGCAAAATATGACCCATCGCCGTTTACAGTAATTGGCATATTTTCGGTATGAAACGTCGTAATTTGAAACTGAAAATAGGTGCAGAGAGTCAGAATTCGGATAAAAAATCATGCTCAGGAGTCAAATTTCCGATATATCAGACATTTTGAAAACTGCAGGGGGGTTTGTGCAAAATATGACCCATCGCTGTTTTCAATAATTGGCATATTTTCGGTATGAAACGTCGTAATTTGAAACTGAAAATAGGTGCAGAGAGTCAGAATTCGGATAAAAAATCACTCTCAGGAGTCAAATTTCCGACATTTCAGACGTTTTAAAAACTGCAGGGGGGTTTGTGCAAAATATGACCCATCGCTGTTTACAGTAATTGGCATATTTTCGGTATGAATCGTCGTAATTTGAAACTGAAAATAGGTGCAGAGAGTCAGAATTCGGCTCAAAAATCACGCTCACGAGTCAAATTTCCGACATTTCAGACATTTTGAAAACTGCAGGGGGGTTTGGGCAAAATATGACCCATCGCCGTTTTCAGTAATTGGCATATTTTCGGTATAAAAAGTCGTAATTTGAAACTGAAAATAGGTGCAGAGAGTCAGAATTTGGATAAAAAATCACGCTCAGGAGTCAAATTTCCGACATTTCAGACATTTTGAAAACTGCAGGGGGGTTTGGGCAAAATATGACCTATCGCCGTTTACAGTAATTGGCATATTTTCGGTATGAAACGTCGTAATTTGAAACTGAAAATAGGAGCAGAGAGTCAGAATTCGGCTCAAAAATCATGCTCAGGAGTCAAAGTTCCGACATTTCAGACATTTTGAAAACTGCAGGGGGGTTTGGGCAAAATATGACCCATCGCCGTTTACAGTAATTGGAATATTTTAGGTATGAATAGTCGTAATTTGAAACTGAAAATAGGTGCAGAGAGTCAGAATTCGGATAAAAAATCATGCTCAGGAGTCAAATTTCCGACATATCAGACATTTTGAAAACTGCAGGGGGGTTTGGGCAAAATATGACCCATCGCCGTTTACAGTAATTGGCATATATTTGGTATGAAACGTCGTAATTTGAAACTGAAAATAGGTGCAGAGAGTCAGAATTCGGCTCAAAAATCACACTCAGGAGTCAAATTTCCGACATTTCTGGCATTTTGAAAACTGCAGGGGGAGTTTGGGCAAAATATGACCCATCGCCGTTTTCAGTAATTGGCATATTTTCGGTATGAAACGTCGTAATTTGAAACTGAAAATAGGTGCAAAGAGTCAGAATTCGGCTAAAAAATAACGCTCAGGAGTCAAATTTCCGACATTTCAGACATTTTGAAAACAGCAGGGGGGTTTGCGCAAGATATGACCCATCGCCGTTTTCAGTAATTGGCATATTTTCGGTATAAAAAGTAGTAATTTGAAACTGAAAATAGGTGCAGAGAGTCAGAATTCGGATAAAAAATCACGGTCAGGAGTCAAATTTCCGACATTTCAGACATTTTGAAAACTGCAGGGGGGTTTGGGCAAAATATGTCCTATCGCCGTTTACAATAATTGGCATATTTTCGGTATGAAACGTCGTATTTTGAAACTGAAAATAGGTGCAGAGAGTCAGAATTCGGCTCAAAAATCACGCTCAGGAGTCAAATTTCCTACATTTCAGACATTTTAAAAACTGCAGGGGGGTTTGGGCAAAATTTGACCCATCACCGTTTTCAGTAATTGGCATATTTTCGGTATGAAACGTCGTAATTTGAAACTGAAAATTGGTGCAGAGAGTCAGAATTCGGCTCAAAAATCATGCTCAGGAGTCAAAGTTCCGACATTTCAGACATTTTGAAAACTGCAGGGAGGTTTGGGCAAAATATGACCCATCGCCGTTTACAGTAATTGGCATATTTTCGGTATGAAACGTCGTAATTTGAAACTGAAAATAGGTGCAGAGAGTCAGAATTCGGATAAAAAATCATGCTCAGGAGTCAAATTTCCGACATATCAGACATTTTGAAAACTGCAGGGGGGTTTGGGCAAAATATGACCCATCGCTGTTTTCAATAATTGGCATATTTTCGGTATGAAACGTCGTAATTTGAAACTGAAAATAGGTGCTGAGAGTCAGAATTCGGATAAAAAATCACGCTCAGGAGTCAAATTTCCGACATTTCAGACGTTTTAAAAACTGCAGGGGGGTTTGTGCAAAATATGACCCATCGCTGTTTACAGTAATTGGCATATTTTCGGTATGAATCGTCGTAATTTGAAACTGAAAATTGGTGCAGAGAGTCAGAATTCGGCTCAAAAATCATGCTCAGGAGTCAAAGTTCCGACATTTCAGACATTTTGAAAACTGCAGGGAGGTTTGGGCAAAATATGACCCATCGCCGTTTACAGTAATTGGCATATTTTCGGTATGAAACTTCGTAATTTGAAACTGAAAATAGGTGCAGAGAGTCAGAATTCGGATAAAAAATCATGCTCAGGAGTCAAATTTCCGATATATCAGACATTTTGAAAACTGAAGGGGGGTTTGGGCAAAATATGACCCATCGCCGTTTACAGTAATTGGCATATATTTGGTATGAAACGTCGTAATTTGAAACTGAAAATTGGTGCAGAGAGTCAGAATTCGGCTCAAAAATCACACTCAGGAGTCAAATTTCCGACATTTCTGGCATTTTGAAAACTGCAGGGGGGGTTTGGGCAAAATATGACCCATCGCCGTTTTCAGTAATTGGCATATTTTCGGTATGAAACGTCGTAATTTGAAATTGAAAATAGGTGCAAAGAGTCAGAATTCGGCTAAAAAATAACGCTCAGGAGTCAAATTTCCGACATTTCAGACATTTTGAAAACAGCAGGGGGGTTTGCGCAAAATATGACCCATCGCCGTTTTCAGTAATTGGCATATTTTCGGTATAAAAAGTAGTAATTTGAAACTGAAAATAGGTGCAGAGAGTCAGAATTCGGATAAAAAATCACGCTCAGGAGTCAAATTTCCGACATTTCAGACATTTTGAAAACTGCAGGGGGGTTTGGGCAAAATATGTCCTATCGCCGTTTACAATAATTGGCATATTTTCGGTATGAAACGTCGTATTTTAAAACTGAAAATAGGAGCAGAGAATCAGAATTCGGCTCAAAAATCATGCTCAGGAGTCAAAGTTCCGACATTTCAGACATTTTGAAAACTGCAGGGGGGTTTGGGCAAAATATGACCCATCGCCATTTACAGTAATTGGAATATTTTCGGTATGAAACGTCGTAATTTGAAACTGAAAATAGGTGCAGAGAGTCAGAATTCGGATAAAAAATCATGCTCAGGAGTCAAATTTCCGACATATCAGACATTTTGAAAACTGCAGGGAGGTTTGGGCAAAATATGACCCATCGCCGTTTTCAATAATTGGCATATTTTCGGTATGAAACGTCGTATTTTGAAACTGAAAATAGGTGCAGAGAGTCAGAATTCGGCTCAAAAATCACGCTCAGGAGTCAAATTTCCTACATTTCAGACATTTTAAAAACTGCAGGGGGGTTTGGGCAAAATTTTACCCATCACCGTTTTCAGTAATTGGCATATTTTCGGTATGAAACGTCGTAATTTGAATCTGAAAATTGGTGCAGAGAGTCAGAATTCGGCTCAAAAATCATGCTCAGGAGTCAAAGTTCCGACATTTCAGACATTTTGAAAACTGCAGGGAGGTTTGGGCAAAATATGACCCATCGCCGTTTACAGTAATTGGCATGTTTTCGGTATGAAACGTCGTAATTTGAAACTGAAAATAGGTGCAGAGAGTCAGAATTCGGATAAAAAATCATGCTCAGGAGTCAAATTTCCGATATATCAGACATTTTGAAAACTGCAGGGGGGTTTGGGCAAAATATGACCCATCGCTGTTTTCAATAATTGGCATATTTTCGGTATGAAACGTCGTAATTTGAAACTGAAAATAGGTGCAGAGAGTCAGAATTCGGATAAAAAATCACGCTCAGGAGTCAAATTTCCGACATTTCAGACGTTTTAAAAACTGCAGGGGGGTTTGTGCAAAATATGACCCATCGCTGTTTACAGTAATTGGCATATTTTCGGTATGAATCGTCGTAATTTGAAACTGAAAATAGGTGCAGAGAGTCAGAATTCGGCTCAAAAATCACGCTCAGGAGTCAAATTTCCGACATTTCAGACATTTTAAAAACTGCAGGGGGATTTGGGCAAAATATGACCCAACAGCTTTTTCAGTAATTGGCATATTTTCGGTATAAAAAGTCGTAATTTGAAACTGAAAATAGGTGGAGAGAGTCAGAATTCGGCTCAAAAATCACGCTCAGGAGTCAAATTTCCGACATTTCAGACATTTTAAAAACTGCAGGGGGATTTGGGCAAAATATGACCCATCGACGTTTTCAGTAATTGGCATATTTTCGGTATGAAGCGTCGTAATTTGAAACTGAAAATAGGTGCAGAGAGTCAGAATTCGGCTTAAAAATCACGCTCAGGAGTCAAATTTCCGACATTTCAGACATTTTGAAAACTGCCGGGGGGTTTGGGCAAAATATGACCCATCGCCGTTTTCAGTAATTGGCATATTTTCGGTATAAAAAGTCGTAATTTGAAACTGAAAATAGGTGCAGAGAGTCATAATTTGGATGAAAAATCACGCTCAGGAGTCAAATTTCCGATATTTCAGACATTTTACAAACTGCAGGGGGGTTTGGACAAAATATTACCCATCGCCGTTTTCAGTAATTGGCATATTTTCGGTAAAAAAAGTCGTAATTTGAAACTGAAAATAGGTGCAGAGAGTCAGAATTCGGATAAAAAATAATGCCCAGGAGTCAAATTTCCAACATTTCAGACATTTTGAAAACTGCAGGGGGGTTTGGTCAAAATATGACCCATCGCCGTTTTCAGTAATTGGCATATTTTCGGTATAAAAAGTCGTAATTTGAAACTGAAAATAGGTGCAGAGAGTCAGAATTGCAATAAAAAATCATGCTCAGCAGTCAAATTTCCGACATTTCAGACATTTTGAAAACTGCAGGGGGGTTTGGGCAAAATATGACCCATCGCCGTTTTCAGTAATTGGCATATTTTCGGTATAAAAAGTCGTAATTTGAAACTGAAAATAGGTGCAGAGAGTCAGAATTCGGATAAAAAATCATGCTCAAGAGTCAAATTTCCGACATTTCAGACATTTTGAAAACTGCAGGGGGGTTTGGGCAAAATATGACCCATCGCCGTTTACAGTAATTGGCATATATTTGGTATGAAACATCGTAATTTGAAACTGAAAATAGGTGCAGAGAGTCAGAATTGGGCTCAAAAATCACACTCAGGAGTCAAATTTCCGACATTTCAGACATTTTAAAAACTGCAGGGGTGGTTTGGGCAAAATATGACCCATCGCCGTTTTCAGTAATTGGCATATTTTCGGTATGAAACGTCGTAATTTGAAACTGAAAATAGGTGCAGAGAGTCAGAATTCGGCTCAAAAATCACGCTCACGAGTCAAATTTCCGACATTTCAGACATTTTAAAAACTGTAGGGGGGTTTGGGCAAAATATGACCCATCGCCGTTTTCAGTAATTGGCATATTTTCGGTATAAAAAGTCGTAATTTGAAACTGAAAATAGGTGCAGAGAGTCAGAATTTGGATAAAAAATCACGCTCGGGAGTCAAATTTCTGATATTTCAGACATTTTGAAAACTGCAGGGGGGGTTTGGGCAAAATATGACCCATCGCCGGTTTCAGTAATTGGAATATTTTCGATATGAAACGTCGTAATTTGAAACTGAAAATAGGTGCAGAGAGTCAGAATTCGGATAAAAAATCACGCTCAGGAGTCAAATTTCCGACATTTCAGACATTTTGAAAACTGCAGGGGGGTTTGGGCAAAATATGACCCATCGCCGTTTACAGTAATTGGCATATATTTGGTATGAAACGTCGTAATTTGAAACTGAAAATAGGTGCAGAGAGTCAGAATTGGTCTCAAAAATCACACTCAGGAGTCAAATTTCCGACATTTCAGACATTTTAAAAACTGCAGGGGTGGTTTGGGCAAAATATGACCCATCGCCGTTTTCAGTAATTGGCATATTTTCGGTATGAAACGTCGTAATTTGAAACTGAAAATAGGAGCAGAGAGTCAGAATTCGGCTCAAAAATCATGCTCAGGAGTCAAAGTTCCGACATTTCAGACATTTTGAAAACTGCAGGGGGGTTTGGGAAAAATATGACCCATCGCCGTTTACAGTAATTGGAATATTTTCGGTATGAAACGTCGTAATTTGAAACTGAAAATAGGTGCAGAGAGTCAGAATTCGGATAAAAAATCATGCTCAGGAGTCAAATTTCCGACATATCAGACATTTTGAAAACTGCAGGGGGGTTTGGGCAAAATATGACCCATCGCCGTTTACAGTAATTGGCATATATTTGGTATGAAACGTCGTAATTTGAAACTGAAAATAGGTGCAGAGAGTCAGAATTCGGCTCAAAAATCACACTCAGGAGTCAAATTTCCGACATTTCAGGCATTTTGAAAACTGCAGGGGGGGTTTGGGCAAAATATGACCCATCGCCGTTTTCAGTAATTGGAATATTTTCGATATGAAACGTCGTAATTTGAAACTGAAAATAGGTGCAGAGAGTCAGAATTCGGCTCAAAAATCACGCTCACGAGTCAAATTTCCGACATTTCAGACATTTTGAAAACTGCAGGGGGGTTTGGGCAAAATATGACCTATCGCCGTCTACAGTAATTGGCATATTTTCGGTATGAAACGTCGTAATTTGAAACTGAAAATAGGAGCAGAGAGTCAGAATTCGGCTCAAAAATCATGCTCAGGAGTCAAAGTTCCGACATTTCAGACATTTTGAAAACTGCAGGGGGGTTTGGGCAAAATATGACCCATCGCCGTTTACAGTAATTGGAATATTTTCGGTATGAAACGTCGTAATTTGAAACTGAAAATAGGTGCAGAGAGTCAGAATTCGGATAAAAAATCATGCTCAGGAGTCAAATTTCCGACATATCAGACATTTTGAAAACTGCAGGGGGGTTTGGGCAAAATATGACCCATCGCCGTTTACAGTAATTGGCATATATTTGGTATGAAACATCGTAATTTGAAACTGAAAATAGGTGCAGAGAGTCAGAATTCGGCTCAAAAATCACACTCAGGAGTCAAATTTCCGACATTTCAGGCATTTTGAAAACTGCAGGGGGGTTTGGGCAAAATATGACCCATCGCCGTTTACAGTAATTGGCATATATTTGGTATGAAACATCGTAATTTGAAACTGAAAATAGGTGCAGAGAGTCAGAATTGGGCTCAAAAATCACATTCAGGAGTCAAATTTCCGACATTTCAGATATTTTAAAAACTGCAGGGGTGGTTTGGGCAAAATATGACCCATCGCCGTTTTCAGTAATTGGCATATTTTCGGTATGAAACGTCGTAATTTGAAACTGAAAATAGGAGCAGAGAGTCAGAATTCGGCTCAAAAATCATGCTCAGGAGTCAAAGTTCCGACATTTCAGACATTTTGAAAACTGCAGGGGGGTTTGGGAAAAATATGACCCATCGCCGTTTACAGTAATTGGAATATTTTCGGTATGAAACGTCGTAATTTGAAACTGAAAATAGGTGCAGAGAGTCAGAATTCGGATAAAAAATCATGCTCAGGAGTCAAATTTCCGACATATCAGACATTTTGAAAACTGCAGGGGGGTTTGGGCAAAATATGACCCATCGCCGTTTACAGTAATTGGCATATATTTGGTATGAAACATCGTAATTTGAAACTGAAAATAGGTGCAGAGAGTCAGAATTGGGCTCAAAAATCACATTCAGGAGTCAAATTTCCGACATTTCAGATATTTTAAAAACTGCAGGGGTGGTTTGGGCAAAATATGACCCATCGCCGTTTTCAGTAATTGGCATATTTTCGGTATGAAACGTCGTAATTTGAAACTGAAAATAGGTGCAGAGAGTCAGAATTCAGCTCAAAAATCACGCTCACGAGTCAAATTTCCGACATTTCAGACATTTTAAAAACTGCAGGGGGGTTTGGGCAAAATATGACCCATCGCCGTTTTCAGTAATTGGCATATTTTCGGTATAAAAAGTCGTAATTTGAAACTGAAAATAGGTGCAGAGAGTCAGAATTTGGATAAAAAATCACGCTCAGGAGTCACATTTCCGATATTTCAGACATTTTGAAAACTGCAGGGGGGGTTTGGGCAAAATATGACCCATCGCCGGTTTCAGTAATTGGAATATTTTCGATATGAAACGTCGTAATTTGAAACTGAAAATAGGTGCAGAGAGTCAGAATTCGGATAAAAAATCACGCTCAGGAGTCAAATTTCCGACATTTCAGACATTTTGAAAACTGCAGGGGGGTTTGGGCAAAATATGACCCATCGCCGTTTACAGTAATTGGCATATATTTGGTATGAAACGTCGTAATTTGAAACTGAAAATAGGTGCAGAGAGTCAGAATTGGTCTCAAAAATCACACTCAGGAGTCAAATTTCCGACATTTCAGACATTTTAAAAACTGCAGGGGTGGTTTGGGCAAAATATGACCCATCGCCGTTTTCAGTAATTGGCATATTTTCGATATGAAACGTCGTAATTTGAAACTGAAAATAGGAGCAGAGAGTCAGAATTCGGCTCAAAAATCATGCTCAGGAGTCAAAGTTCCGACATTTCAGACATTTTGAAAACTGCAGGGGGGTTTGGGAAAAATATGACCCATCGCCGTTTACAGTAATTGGAATATTTTCGGTATGAAACGTCGTAATTTGAAACTGAAAATAGGTGCAGAGAGTCAGAATTCGGATAAAAAATCATGCTCAGGAGTCAAATTTCCGACATATCAGACATTTTGAAAACTGCAGGGGGGTTTGGGCAAAATATGACCCATCGCCGTTTACAGTAATTGGCATATATTTGGTATGAAACATCGTAATTTGAAACTGAAAATAGGTGCAGAGAGTCAGAATTCGGCTCAAAAATCACACTCAGGAGTCAAATTTCCGACATTTCAGGCATTTTGAAAACTGCAGGGGGGTTTGGGCAAAATATGACCCATCGCCGTTTACAGTAATTGGCATATATTTGGTATGAAACATCGTAATTTGAAACTGAAAATAGGTGCAGAGAGTCAGAATTGGGCTCAAAAATCACATTCAGGAGTCAAATTTCCGACATTTCAGATATTTTAAAAACTGCAGGGGTGGTTTGGGCAAAATATGACCCATCGCCGTTTTCAGTAATTGGCATATTTTCGGTATGAAACGTCGTAATTTGAAACTGAAAATAGGTGCAGAGAGTCAGAATTCAGCTCAAAAATCACGCTCACGAGTCAAATTTCCGACATTTCAGACATTTTAAAAACTGCAGGGGGGTTTGGGCAAAATATGACCCATCGCCGTTTTCAGTAATTGGCATATTTTCGGTATAAAAAGTCGTAATTTGAAACTGAAAATAGGTGCAGAGAGTCAGAATTTGGATAAAAAATCACGCTCAGGAGTCACATTTCCGATATTTCAGACATTTTGAAAACTGCAGGGGGGGTTTGGGCAAAATATGACCCATCGCCGGTTTCAGTAATTGGAATATTTTCGATATGAAACGTCGTAATTTGAAACTGAAAATAGGTGCAGAGAGTCAGAATTCGGATAAAAAATCACGCTCAGGAGTCAAATTTCCGACATTTCAGACATTTTGAAAACTGCAGGGGGGTTTGGGCAAAATATGACCCATCGCCGTTTACAGTAATTGGCATATATTTGGTATGAAACGTCGTAATTTGAAACTGAAAATAGGTGCAGAGAGTCAGAATTGGTCTCAAAAATCACACTCAGGAGTCAAATTTCCGACATTTCAGACATTTTAAAAACTGCAGGGGTGGTTTGGGCAAAATATGACCCATCGCCGTTTTCAGTAATTGGCATATTTTCGGTATGAAACGTCGTAATTTGAAACTGAAAATAGGAGCAGAGAGTCAGAATTCGGCTCAAAAATCATGCTCAGGAGTCAAAGTTCCGACATTTCAGACATTTTGAAAACTGCAGGGGGGTTTGGGAAAAATATGACCCATCGCCGTTTACAGTAATTGGAATATTTTCGGTATGAAACGTCGTAATTTGAAACTGAAAATAGGTGCAGAGAGTCAGAATTCGGATAAAAAATCATGCTCAGGAGTCAAATTTCCGACATATCAGACATTTTGAAAACTGCAGGGGGGTTTGGGCAAAATATGACCCATCGCCGTTTACAGTAATTGGCATATATTTGGTATGAAACGTCGTAATTTGAAACTGAAAATAGGTGCAGAGAGTCAGAATTCGGCTCAAAAATCACACTCAGGAGTCAAATTTCCGACATTTCAGGCATTTTGAAAACTGCAGGGGGGGGGTTTGGGCAAAATATGACCCATCGCCGTTTTCAGTAATTGGAATATTTTCGATATGAAACGTCGTAATTTGAAACTGAAAATAGGTGCAGAGAGTCAGAATTCGGATAAAAAATCACGCTCAGGAGTCAAATTTCTGACATTTCAGACATTTTGAAAACTGCAGGGGGGTTTGGGCAAAATATGACCCATCGCCGTTTACAGTAATTGTCATATATTTGGTATGAAACGTCGTAATTTGAAACTGAAAATAGGTGCAGAGAGTCAGAATTGGGCTCAAAAATCACACTCAGGAGTCATATTTCCGACATTTCAGACATTTTAAAAACTGCAGGGGTGGTTTGGGCAAAATATGACCCATCGCCGTTTTCAGTAATTGGCATATTTTCGGTCTGAAACGTCGTAATTTGAAACTGAAAATAGGTGCAGAGAGTCAGAATTCGGCTCAAAAATCACGCTCACGAGTCAAATTTCCGACATTTCAGACATTTTGAAAACTGCAGGGGGGTTTGGGCAAAATATGACCTATCGCCGTCTACAGTAATTGGCATATTTTCGGTATGAAACGTCGTAATTTGAAACTGAAAATAGGAGCAGAGAGTCAGAATTCGGCTCAAAAATCATGCTCAGGAGTCAAAGTTCCGACATTTCAGACATTTTGAAAACTGCAGGGGGGTTTGGGCAAAATATGACCCATCGCCGTTTACAGTAATTGGAATATTTTCGGTATGAAACGTCGTAATTTGAAACTGAAAATAGGTGCAGAGAGTCAGAATTCGGATAAAAAATCATGCTCAGGAGTCAAATTTCCGACATATCAGACATTTTGAAAACTGCAGGGGGGTTTGGGCAAAATATGACCCATCGCCGTTTACAGTAATTGGCATATATTTGGTATGAAACATCGTAATTTGAAACTGAAAATAGGTGCAGAGAGTCAGAATTCGGCTCAAAAATCACACTCAGGAGTCAAATTTCCGACATTTCAGGCATTTTGAAAACTGCAGGGGGGTTTGGGCAAAATATGACCCATCGCCGTTTACAGTAATTGGCATATATTTGGTATGAAACATCGTAATTTGAAACTGAAAATAGGTGCAGAGAGTCAGAATTGGGCTCAAAAATCACATTCAGGAGTCAAATTTCCGACATTTCAGATATTTTAAAAACTGCAGGGGTGGTTTGGGCAAAATATGACCCATCGCCGTTTTCAGTAATTGGCATATTTTCGGGATGAAACGTCGTAATTTGAAACTGAAAATAGGTGCAGAGAGTCAGAATTCAGCTCAAAAATCACGCTCACGAGTCAAATTTCCGACATTTCAGACATTTTAAAAACTGCAGGGGGGTTTGGGCAAAATATGACCCATCGCCGTTTTCAGTAATTGGCATATTTTCGGTATAAAAAGTCGTAATTTGAAACTGAAAATAGGTGCAGAGAGTCAGAATTTGGATAAAAAATCACGCTCAGGAGTCACATTTCCGATATTTCAGACATTTTGAAAACTGCAGGGGGGGTTTGGGCAAAATATGACCCATCGCCGTTTTCAGTAATTGGAATATTTTCGATATGAAACGTCGTAATTTGAAACTGAAAATAGGTGCAGAGAGTCAGAATTCGGATAAAAAATCACGCTCAGGAGTCAAATTTCCGACATTTCAGACATTTTGAAAACTGCAGGGGGGTTTGGGCAAAATATGACCCATGGCCGTTTACAGTAATTGGCATATATTTGGTATGAAACGTCGTAATTTGAAACTGAAAATAGGTGCAGAGAGTCAGAATTGGTCTCAAAAATCACACTCAGGAGTCAAATTTCCGACATTTCAGACATTTTAAAAACTGCAGGGGTGGTTTGGGCAAAATATGACCCATCGCCGTTTTCAGTAATTGGCATATTTTCGGTATGAAACGTCGTAATTTGAAACTGAAAATAGGAGCAGAGAGTCAGAATTCGGCTCAAAAATCATGCTCAGGAGTCAAAGTTCCGACATTTCAGACATTTTGAAAACTGCAGGGGGGTTTGGGAAAAATATGACCCATCGCCGTTTACAGTAATTGGAATATTTTCGGTATGAAACGTCGTAATTTGAAACTGAAAATAGGTGCAGAGAGTCAGAATTCGGATAAAAAATCATGCTCAGGAGTCAAATTTCCGACATATCAGACATTTTGAAAACTGCAGGGGGGTTTGGGCAAAATATGACCCATCGCCGTTTACAGTAATTGGCATATTTTCGGTATAAAAAGTAGTAATTTGAAAATGAAAATAGGTGCAGAGAGTCAGAATTCGGATAAAAAATCACACTCAGGAGTCAAATTTCCGACATTTCAGGCATTTTGAAAACTGCAGGGGGGGTTTGGGCAAAATATGACCCATCGCCGTTTTCAGTAATTGGAATATTTTCGATATGAAACGTCGTAATTTGAAACTGAAAATAGGTGCAGAGAGTCAGAATTCGGATAAAAAATCACGCTCAGGAGTCAAATTTCCGACATTTCAGACATTTTGAAAACTGCAGGGGGGTTTGGGCAAAATATGACCCATCGCCGTTTACAGTAATTGTCATATATTTGGTATGAAACGTCGTAATTTGAAACTGAAAATAGGTGCAGAGAGTCAGAATTCGGCTCAAAAATCATGCTCAGGAGTCAAAGTTCCGACATTTCAGACATTTTGAAAACTGCAGGGAGGTTTGGGCAAAATATGACCCATCGCCGTTTACAGTAATTGGCATATTTTCGGTATGAAACGTCGTAATTTGAAACTGAAAATAGGTGCAGAGAGTCAGAATTCGGATAAAAAAATCATGCTCAGGAGTCAAATTTCCGACATATCAGACATTTTGAAAACTGCAGGGGGGTTTGGGCAAAATATGACCCATCGCTGTTTTCAATAATTGGCATATTTTCGGTATGAAACGTCGTAATTTGAAACTGAAAATAGGTGCAGAGAGTCAGAATTCGGATAAAAAATCATGCTCAGGAGTCAAATTTCCGACATATCAGACATTTTGAAAACTGCAGGGGGGTTTGGGCAAAATATGACCCATCGCCGTTTACAGTAATTGGCATATATTTGGTATGAAACATCGTAATATGAAACTGAAAATAGGTGCAGAGAGTCAGAATTCGGCTCAAAAATCACACTCAGGAGTCAAATTTCCGACATTTCAGGCATTTTGAAAACTGCAGGGGGGTTTGGGCAAAATATGACCCATCGCCGTTTACAGTAATTGGCATATATTTGGTATGAAACATCGTAATTTGAAACTGAAAATAGGTGCAGAGAGTCAGAATTGGGCTCAAAAATCACATTCAGGAGTCAAATTTCCGACATTTCAGATATTTTAAAAACTGCAGGGGTGGTTTGGGCAAAATATGACCCATCGCCGTTTTCAGTAATTGGCATATTTTCGGTATGAAACGTCGTAATTTGAAACTGAAAATAGGTGCAGAGAGTCAGAATTCGGCTCAAAAATCACGCTCACGAGTCAAATTTCCGACATTTCAGACATTTTAAAAACTGCAGGGGGGTTTGGGCAAAATATGACCCATCGCCGTTTTCAGTAATTGGCATATTTTCGGTATAAAAAGTCGTAATTTGAAACTGAAAATAGGTGCAGAGAGTCAGAATTTGGATAAAAAATCACGCTCAGGAGTCACATTTCCGATATTTCAGACATTTTGAAAACTGCAGGGGGGGTTTGGGCAAAATATGACCCATCGCCGTTTTCAGTAATTGGAATATTTTCGATATGAAACGTCGTAATTTGAAACTGAAAATAGGTGCAGAGAGTCAGACTTCGGATAAAAAATCACGCTCAGGAGTCAAATTTCCGACATTTCAGACATTTTGAAAACTGCAGGGGGGTTTGGGCAAAATATGACCCATCGCCGTTTACAGTAATTGGCATATATTTGGTATGAAACGTCGTAATTTGAAACTGAAAATAGGTGCAGAGAGTCAGAATTGGTCTCAAAAATCACACTCAGGAGTCAAATTTCCGACATTTCAGACATTTTGAAAACTGCAGGGGGGTTTGGGAAAAATATGACCCATCGCCGTTTACAGTAATTGGAATATTTTCGGTATGAAACGTCGTAATTTGAAACTGAAAATAGGTGCAGAGAGTCAGAATTCGGATAAAAAATCATGCTCAGGAGTCAAATTTCCGACATATCAGACATTTTGAAAACTGCAGGGGGGTTTGG
Source organism: Procambarus clarkii (assembly GCF_040958095.1). Classification (NCBI taxonomy): domain Eukaryota; kingdom Metazoa; phylum Arthropoda; class Malacostraca; order Decapoda; family Cambaridae; genus Procambarus; species Procambarus clarkii. The sequence continues at coordinate 553,193 of NW_027189197.1, forward strand.
GCAAAATATGACCCATCGCCGTTTACAGTAATTGGCATATTTTCGGTATAAAAAGTAGTAATTTGAAAATGAAAATAGGTGCAGAGAGTCAGAATTCGGATAAAAAATCACACTCAGGAGTCAAATTTCCGACATTTCAGGCATTTTGAAAACTGCAGGGGGGGTTTGGGCAAAATATGACCCATCGCCGTTTTCAGTAATTGGAATATTTTCGATATGAAACGTCGTAATTTGAAACTGAAAATAGGTGCAGAGAGTCAGAATTCGGATAAAAAATCACGCTCAGGAGTCAAATTTCCGACATTTCAGACATTTTGAAAACTGCAGGGGGGTTTGGGCAAAATATGACCCATCGCCGTTTACAGTAATTGTCATATATTTGGTATGAAACTTCGTAATTTGAAACTGAAAATAGGTGCAGAGAGTCAGAATTCGGCTCAAAAATCATGCTCAGGAGTCAAAGTTCCGACATTTCAGACATTTTGAAAACTGCAGGGAGGTTTGGGCAAAATATGACCCATCGCCGTTTACAGTAATTGGCATATTTTCGGTATGAAACGTCGTAATTTGAAACTGAAAATAGGTGCAGAGAGTCAGAATTCGGATAAAAAATCATGCTCAGGAGTCAAATTTCCGACATATCAGACATTTTGAAAACTGCAGGGGGGTTTGGGCAAAATATGACCCATCGCTGTTTTCAATAATTGGCATATTTTCGGTATGAAACGTCGTAATTTGAAACTGAAAATAGGTGCAGAGAGTCAGAATTCGGATAAAAAATCACGCTCAGGAGTCAAATTTCCAACATTTCAGACGTTTTAAAAACTGCAGGGGGGTTTGTGCAAAATATGACCTATCGCTGTTTACAGTAATTGGCATATTTTCGGTATGAATCGTCGTAATTTGAAACTGAAAATAGGTGCAGAGAGTCAGAATTCGGCTCAAAATCACGCTCAGGAGTCAAATTTCCGACATTTCAGACATTTTAAAAACTGCAGGGGGATTTGGGCAAAATATGACCCAACGGCTTTTTCAGTAATTGGCATATTTTCGGTATAAAAAGTCGTAATTTGAAACTGAAAATAGGTGGAGAGAGTCAGAATTCGGCTCAAAAATCACGCTCAGGAGTCAAATTTCCGACATTTCAGACATTTTAAAAACTGCAGGGGGATTTGGGCAAAATATGACCAATCGACGTTTTCAGTAATTGATATATTTTCGGTATGAAGCGTCGTAATTTGAAACTGAAAATAGGTGCAGAGAGTCAGAATTCGGCTTAAAAATCACGCTCAGGAGTCAAATTTCCGACATTTCAGACATTTTGAAAACTGCCGGGGGGTTTGGGCAAAATATGACCCATCGCCGTTTTCAGTAATTGGCATATTTTCGGTATAAAACGTCGTAATTTGAAACTGAAAATAGGTGCAGAGAGTCATAATTTGGATGAAAAATCACGCTCATGAGTCAAATTTCCGATATTTCAGACATTTTACAAACTGCAGGGGGGTTTGGACAAAATATTACCCATCGCCGTTTTCAGTAATTGGCATATTTTCGGTAAAAAAAGTCGTAATTTGAAACTGAAAATAGGTGCAGAGAGTCAGAATTCGGATAAAAAATAATGCCCAGGAGTCAAATTTCCGACATTTCAGACATTTTGAAAACTGCAGGGGGGTTTGGTCAAAATATGACCCATCGCCGTTTTCAGTAATTGGCATATTTTCGGTATAAAAAGTCGTAATTTGAAACTGAAAATAGGTGCAGAGAGTCAGAATTGCAATAGAAAATCATGCTCAGGAGTCAAATTTCCGACATTTCAGACATTTTGAAAACTGCAGGGTTGGTTTGGGCAAAATATGACCCATCGCTGTTTTCAGTAATTGGCATATTTTCGGCATGAAACGTCGTAATTTGAAACTGAAAATAGGTGCAGAGAGTCTGAATTCGGCTCAAAAATCACGATCAGTAGTCAAATTTCCGACATTTCAGACATTTTGAAAACTGCAGGGGGGTTTGGGCAAAATATGACCCATCGCCGTTTTCAGTAATTGGCATATTTTCGGTATAAAAAGTCGTAATTTGAAACTGAAAATAGGTGCAGAGAGTCAGAATTCGGATAAAAAATCATGCTCAAGAGTCAAATTTCCGACATTTCAGACATTTTGAAAACTGCAGGGGGGTTTGGGCAAAATATTACCCATCGCCGTTTACAGTAATTGGCATATATTTGGTATGAAACATCGTAATTTGAAACTGAAAATAGGTGCAGAGAGTCAGAATTCGGCTCAAAAATCACACTCAGGAGTCAAATTTCCGACATTTCAGACATTTTAAAAACTGCAGGGGTGGTTTGGGCAAAATATGACCCATCGCCGTTTTCAGTAATTGGCATATTTTCGGTATGAAACGCCGTAATTTGAAACTGAAAATAGGTGCAGAGAGTCAGAATTCGGCTCAAAAATCACGCTCACGAGTCAAATTTCCGACATTTCAGACATTTTAAAAACTGCAGGGGGGTTTGGGCAAAATATGACCCATCGCCGTTTTCAGTAATTGGCATATTTTCGGTATAAAAAGTCGTAATTTGAAACTGAAAATAGGTGCAGAGAGTCAGAATTTGGATAAAAAATCACGCTCAGGAGTCAAATTTCCGATATTTCAGACATTTTGAAAACTGCAGGGGGGGTTTGGGCAAAATATGACCCATCGCCGTTTTCAGTAATTGGAATATTTTCGATATGAAACGTCGTAATTTGAAACTGAAAATAGGTGCAGAGAGTCAGAATTCGGATAAAAAATCACGCTCAGGAGTCAAATTTCCGACATTTCAGACATTTTGAAAACTGCAGGGGAGTTTGGGCAAAATATGACCCATCGCCGTTTACAGTAATTGGCATATATTTGGTATGAAACGTCGTAATTTGAAACTGAAAATAGGTGCAGAGAGTCAGAATTGGTCTCAAAAATCACACTCAGGAGTCAAATTTCCGACATTTCAGACATTTTAAAAACTGCAGGGGTGGTTTAGGCAAAATATGACCCATCGCTGTTTTCAGTAATTGGCATATTTTCGGTATGAAACGTCGTAATTTGAAACTGAAAATAGGAGCAGAGAGTCAGAATTCGGCTCAAAAATCATGCTCAGGAGTCAAAGTTCCGACATTTCAGACATTTTGAAAACTGCAGGGGGGTTTGGGAAAAATATGACCCATCGCCGTTTACAGTAATTGGAATATTTTCGGTATGAAACGTCGTAATTTGAAACTGAAAATAGGTGCAGAGAGTCAGAATTCGGATAAAAAATCATGCTCAGGAGTCAAATTTCCGACATATCAGACATTTTGAAAACTGCAGGGGGGTTTGGGCAAAATATGACCCATCGCCGTTTACAGTAATTGGCATATATTTGGTATGAAACATCGTAATTTGAAACTGAAAATAGGTGCAGAGAGTCAGAATTCGGCTCAAAAATCACACTCAGGAGTCAAATTTCCGACATTTCAGGCATTTTGAAAACTGCAGGGGGGTTTGGGCAAAATATGACCCATCGCCGTTTACAGTAATTGGCATATATTTGGTATAAAACATCGTAATTTGAAACTGAAAATAGGTGCAGAGAGTCAGAATTGGACTCAAAAATCACATTCAGGAGTCAAATTTCCGACATTTCAGATATTTTAAAAACTGCAGGGGTGGTTTGGGCAAAATATGACCCATCGCCGTTTTCAGTAATTGGCATATTTTCGGTATGAAACGTCGTAATTTGAAACTGAAAATAGGTGCAGAGAGTCAGAATTCGGCTCAAAAATCACGCTCACGAGTCAAATTTCCGACATTTCAGACATTTTAAAAACTGCAGGGGGGTTTGGGCAAAATATGACCCATCGCCGTTTTCAGTAATTGGCATATTTTCGGTATAAAAAGTCGTAATTTGAAACTGAAAATAGGTGCAGAGAGTCAGAATTTGGATAAAAAATCACGCTCAGGAGTCACATTTCCGATATTTCAGACATTTTGAAAACTGCAGGGGGGGTTTGGGCAAAATATGACCCATCGCCGTTTTCAGTAATTGGAATATTTTCGATATGAAACGTCGTAATTTGAAACTGAAAATAGGTGCAGAGAGTCAGAATTCGGATAAAAAATCACGCTCAGGAGTCAAATTTCCGACATTTCAGACATTTTGAAAACTGCAGGGGGGTTTGGGCAAAATATGACCCATCGCCGTTTACAGTAATTGGCATATATTTGGTATGAAACGTCGTAATTTGAAACTGAAAATAGGTGCAGAGAGTCAGAATTGGTCTCAAAAATCACACTCAGGAGTCAAATTTCCGACATTTCAGACATTTTAAAAACTGCAGGGGTGGTTTGGGCAAAATATGACCCATCGCCGTTTTCAGTAATTGGCATATTTTCGGTATGAAACGTCGTACTTTGAAACTGAAAATAGGAGCAGAGAGTCAGAATTCGGCTCAAAAATCATGCTCAGGAGTCAAAGTTCCGACATTTCAGACATTTTGAAAACTGCAGGGGGGTTTGGGAAAAATATGACCCATCGCCGTTTACAGTAATTGGAATATTTTCGGTATGAAACGTCGTAATTTGAAACTGAAAATAGGTGCAGAGAGTCAGAATTCGGATAAAAAATCATGCTCAAGAGTCAAATTTCCGACATTTCAGACATTTTGAAAACTGCAGGGGGGTTTGGGCAAAATATTACCCATCGCCGTTTACAGTAATTGGCATATATTTGGTATGAAACATCGTAATTTGAAACTGAAAATAGGTGCAGAGAGTCAGAATTCGGCTCAAAAATCACACTCAGGAGTCAAATTTCCGACATTTCAGACATTTTAAAAACTGCAGGGGTGGTTTGGGCAAAATATGACCCATCGCCGTTTTCAGTAATTGGCATATTTTCGGTATGAAACGCCGTAATTTGAAACTGAAAATAGGTGCAGAGAGTCAGAATTCGGCTCAAAAATCACGCTCACGAGTCAAATTTCCGACATTTCAGACATTTTAAAAACTGCAGGGGGGTTTGGGCAAAATATGACCCATCGCCGTTTTCAGTAATTGGCATATTTTCGGTATAAAAAGTCGTAATTTGAAACTGAAAATAGGTGCAGAGAGTCAGAATTTGGATAAAAAATCACGCTCAGGAGTCAAATTTCCGATATTTCAGACATTTTGAAAACTGCAGGGGGGGTTTGGGCAAAATATGACCCATCGCCGTTTTCAGTAATTGGAATATTTTCGATATGAAACGTCGTAATTTGAAACTGAAAATAGGTGCAGAGAGTCAGAATTCGGATAAAAAATCACGCTCAGGAGTCAAATTTCCGACATTTCAGACATTTTGAAAACTGCAGGGGAGTTTGGGCAAAATATGACCCATCGCCGTTTACAGTAATTGGCATATATTTGGTATGAAACGTCGTAATTTGAAACTGAAAATAGGTGCAGAGAGTCAGAATTGGTCTCAAAAATCACACTCAGGAGTCAAATTTCCGACATTTCAGACATTTTAAAAACTGCAGGGGTGGTTTAGGCAAAATATGACCCATCGCTGTTTTCAGTAATTGGCATATTTTCGGTATGAAACGTCGTAATTTGAAACTGAAAATAGGAGCAGAGAGTCAGAATTCGGCTCAAAAATCATGCTCAGGAGTCAAAGTTCCGACATTTCAGACATTTTGAAAACTGCAGGGGGGTTTGGGAAAAATATGACCCATCGCCGTTTACAGTAATTGGAATATTTTCGGTATGAAACGTCGTAATTTGAAACTGAAAATAGGTGCAGAGAGTCAGAATTCGGATAAAAAATCATGCTCAGGAGTCAAATTTCCGACATATCAGACATTTTGAAAACTGCAGGGGGGTTTGGGCAAAATATGACCCATCGCCGTTTACAGTAATTGGCATATATTTGGTATGAAACATCGTAATTTGAAACTGAAAATAGGTGCAGAGAGTCAGAATTCGGCTCAAAAATCACACTCAGGAGTCAAATTTCCGACATTTCAGGCATTTTGAAAACTGCAGGGGGGTTTGGGCAAAATATGACCCATCGCCGTTTACAGTAATTGGCATATATTTGGTATAAAACATCGTAATTTGAAACTGAAAATAGGTGCAGAGAGTCAGAATTGGACTCAAAAATCACATTCAGGAGTCAAATTTCCGACATTTCAGATATTTTAAAAACTGCAGGGGTGGTTTGGGCAAAATATGACCCATCGCCGTTTTCAGTAATTGGCATATTTTCGGTATGAAACGTCGTAATTTGAAACTGAAAATAGGTGCAGAGAGTCAGAATTCGGCTCAAAAATCACGCTCACGAGTCAAATTTCCGACATTTCAGACATTTTAAAAACTGCAGGGGGGTTTGGGCAAAATATGACCCATCGCCGTTTTCAGTAATTGGCATATTTTCGGTATAAAAAGTCGTAATTTGAAACTGAAAATAGGTGCAGAGAGTCAGAATTTGGATAAAAAATCACGCTCAGGAGTCACATTTCCGATATTTCAGACATTTTGAAAACTGCAGGGGGGGTTTGGGCAAAATATGACCCATCGCCGTTTTCAGTAATTGGAATATTTTCGATATGAAACGTCGTAATTTGAAACTGAAAATAGGTGCAGAGAGTCAGAATTCGGATAAAAAATCACGCTCAGGAGTCAAATTTCCGACATTTCAGACATTTTGAAAACTGCAGGGGGGTTTGGGCAAAATATGACCCATCGCCGTTTACAGTAATTGGCATATATTTGGTATGAAACGTCGTAATTTGAAACTGAAAATAGGTGCAGAGAGTCAGAATTGGTCTCAAAAATCACACTCAGGAGTCAAATTTCCGACATTTCAGACATTTTAAAAACTGCAGGGGTGGTTTGGGCAAAATATGACCCATCGCCGTTTTCAGTAATTGGCATATTTTCGGTATGAAACGTCGTACTTTGAAACTGAAAATAGGAGCAGAGAGTCAGAATTCGGCTCAAAAATCATGCTCAGGAGTCAAAGTTCCGACATTTCAGACATTTTGAAAACTGCAGGGGGGTTTGGGAAAAATATGACCCATCGCCGTTTACAGTAATTGGAATATTTTCGGTATGAAACGTCGTAATTTGAAACTGAAAATAGGTGCAGAGAGTCAGAATTCGGATAAAAAATCATGCTCAGGAGTCAAATTTCCGAAATATCAGACATTTTGAAAACTGCAGGGGGGTTTGGGCAAAATATGACCCATCGCCGTTTACAGTAATTGGCATATTTTCGGTATAAAAAGTAGTAATTTGAAAATGAAAATAGGTGCAGAGAGTCAGAATTCGGATAAAAAATCACACTCAGGAGTCAAATTTCCGACATTTCAGGCATTTTGAAAACTGCAGGGGGGGTTTGGGCAAAATATGACCCATCGCCGTTTTCAGTAATTGGAATATTTTCGATATGAAACGTCGTAATTTGAAACTGAAAATAGGTGCAGAGAGTCAGAATTCGGATAAAAAATCACGCTCAGGAGTCAAATTTCCGACATTTCAGACATTTTGAAAACTGCAGGGGGGTTTGGGCAAAATATGACCCATCGCCGTTTACAGTAATTGTCATATATTTGGTATGAAACGTCGTAATTTGAAACTGAAAATAGGTGCAGAGAGTCAGAATTCGGCTCAAAAATCATGCTCAGGAGTCAAAGTTCCGACATTTCAGACATTTTGAAAACTGCAGGGAGGTTTGGGCAAAATATGACCCATCGCCGTTTACAGTAATTGGCATATTTTCGGTATGAAACGTCGTAATTTGAAACTGAAAATAGGTGCAGAGAGTCAGAATTCGGATAAAAAATCATGCTCAGGAGTCAAATTTCCGACATATCAGACATTTTGAAAACTGCAGGGGGGTTTGGGCAAAATATGACCCATCGCTGTTTTCAATAATTGGCATATTTTCGGTATGAAACGTCGTAATTTGAAACTGAAAATAGGTGCAGAGAGTCAGAATTCGGATAAAAAATCACGCTCAGGAGTCAAATTTCCGACATTTCAGACGTTTTAAAAACTGCAGGGGGGTTTGTGCAAAATATGACCCATCGCTGTTTACAGTAATTGGCATATTTTCGGTATGAATCGTCGTAATTTGAAACTGAAAATAGGTGCAGAGAGTCAGAATTCGGCTCAAAAATCACGCTCAGGAGTCAAATTTCTGACATTTCAGACATTTTAAAAACTGCAGGGGGATTTGGGCAAAATATGACCCAACGGCTTTTTCAGTAATTGGCATATTTTCGGTATAAAAAGTCGTAATTTGAAACTGAAAATAGGTGGAGAGAGTCAGAATTCGGCTCAAAAATCACGCTCAGGAGTCAAATTTCCGACATTTCAGACATTTTAAAAACTGCAGGGGGATTTGGGCAAAATATGACCCATCGACGTTTTCAGTAATTGACATATTTTCGGTATGAAGCGTCGTAATTTGAAACTGAAAATAGGTGCAGAGAGTCAGAATTCGGCTTAAAAATCACGCTCAGGAGTCAAATTTCCGACATTTCAGACATTTTGAAAACTGCCGGGGGGTTTGGGCAAAATATCACCCATCGCCGTTTTCAGTAATTGGCATATTTTCGGTATAAAACGTCGTAATTTGAAACTGAAAATAGGTGCAGAGAGTCATAATTTGGATGAAAAATCACGCTCAGGAGTCAAATTTCCGATATTTCAGACATTTTACAAACTGCAGGGGGGTTTGGACAAAATATTACCCATCGCCGTTTTCAGTAATTGGCATATTTTCGGTAAAAAAAGTCGTAATTTGATACTGAAAATAGGTGCAGAGAGTCAGAATTCGGATAAAAAATAATGCCCAGGAGTCAAATTTCCGACATTTCAGACATTTTGAAAACTGCAGGGGGGTTTGGTCAAAATATGACCCATCGCCGTTTTCAGTAATTGGCATATTTTCGGTATAAAAAGTCTTAATTTGAAACTGAAAATAGGTGCAGAGAGTCAGAATTGCAATAAAAAATCATGCTCAGGAGTCAAATTTCCGACATTTCAGACATTTTGAAAACTGCAGGGTTGGTTTGGGCAAAATATGACCCATCGCTGTTTTCAGTAATTGGCATATTTTCGGCATGAAACGTCGTAATTTGAAACTGAAAATAGGTGCAGAGAGTCTGAATTCGGCTCAAAAATCACGATCAGTAGTCAAATTTCCGACATTTCAGACATTTTGAAAACTGCAGGGGGGTTTGGGCAAAATATGACCCATCGCCGTTTTCAGTAATTGGCATATTTTCGGTATAAAAAGTCGTAATTTGAAACTGAAAATAGGTGCAGAGAGTCAGAATTCGGATAAAAAATCATGCTCAAGAGTCAAATTTCCGACATTTCAGACATTTTGAAAACTGCAGGGGGGTTTGGGCAAAATATGACCCATCGCCGTTTACAGTAATTGGCATATATTTGGTATGAAACATCGTAATTTGAAACTGAAAATAGGTGCAGAGAGTTAGAATTGGGCTCAAAAATCACACTCAGGAGTCAAATTTCCGACATTTCAGACATTTTAAAAACTGCAGGGGTGGTTTGGGCAAAATATGACCCATCGCCGTTTTCAGTAATTGGCATATTTTCGGTATGAAACGCCGTAATTTGAAACTGAAAATAGGTGCAGAGAGTCAGAATTCGGCTCAAAAATCACGCTCACGAGTCAAATTTCCGAAATTTCAGACATTTTAAAAACTGCAGGGGGGTTTGGGCAAAATATGACCCATCGCCGTTTTCAGTAATTGGCATATTTTCGGTATAAAAAGTCGTAATTTGAAACTGAAAATAGGTGCAGAGAGTCAGAATTTGGATAAAAAATCACGCTCAGGAGTCAAATTTCCGATATTTCAGACATTTTGAAAACTGCAGGGGGGGTTTGGGCAAAATATGACCCATCGCCGTTTTCAGTAATTGGAATATTTTCGATATGAAACGTCGTAATTTGAAACTGAAAATAGGTGCAGAGAGTCAGAATTCGGATAAAAAATCACGCTCAGGAGTCAAATTTCCGACATTTCAGACATTTTGAAAACTGCAGGGGGGTTTGGGCAAAATATGACCCATCGCCGTTTACAGTAATTGGCATATATTTGGTATGAAACGTCGTAATTTGAAACTGAAAATAGGTGCAGAGAGTCAGAATTGGTCTCAAAAATCACACTCAGGAGTCAAATTTCCGACATTTCAGACATTTTAAAAACTGCAGGGGTGGTTTGGGCAAAATATGACCCATCGCCGTTTTCAGTAATTGGCATATTTTCGGTATGAAACGTCGTAATTTGAAACTGAAAATAGGAGCAGAGAGTCAGAATTCGGCTCAAAAATCATGCTCAGGAGTCAAAGTTCCGACATTTCAGACATTTTGAAAACTGCAGGGGGGTTTGGGAAAAATATGACCCATCGCCGTTTACAGTAATTGGAATATTTTCGGTATGAAACGTCGTAAATTTGAAACTGAAAATAGGTGCAGAGAGTCAGAATTCGGATAAAAAATCATGCTCAGGAGTCAAATTTCCGACATATCAGACATTTTGAAAACTGCAGGGGGGTTTGGGCAAAATATGACCCATCGCCGTTTACAGTAATTGGCATATATTTGGTATGAAACGTCGTAATTCGAAACTGAAAATAGGTGCAGAGAGTCAGAATTCGGCTCAAAAATCACACTCAGGAGTCAAATTTCCGACATTTCAGGCATTTTGAAAACTGCAGGGGGGGTTTGGGCAAAATATGACCCATCGCCGTTTTCAGTACATAATTGGAATATTTTCGATATGAAACGTCGTAATTTGAAACTGAAAATAGGTGCAGAGAGTCAGAATTCGGATAAAAAATCACGCTCAGGAGTCAAATTTCCGACATTTCAGACATTTTGAAAACTGCAGGGGGGTTTGGGCAAAATATGACCCATCGCCGTTTACAGTAATTGTCATATATTTGGTATGAAACGTCGTAATTTGAAACTGAAAATAGGTGCAGAGAGTCAGAATTGGGCTCAAAAATCACACTCAGGAGTCATATTTCCGACATTTCAGACATTTTAAAAACTGCAGGGGTGGTTTGGGCAAAATATGACCCATCGCCGTTTTCAGTAATTGGCATATTTTCGGTATGAAACGTCGTAATTTGAAACTGAAAATAGGTGCAGAGAGTCAGGATTCGGCTCAAAAATCACGCTCACGAGTCAAATTTCCGACATTTCAGACATTTTGAAAACTGCAGGGGGGTTTGGGCAAAATATGACCTATCGCCGTTTACAGTAATTGGCATATTTTCGGTATGAAACGTCGTAATTTGAAACTGAAAATAGGAGCAGAGAGTCAGAATTCGGCTCAAAAATCATGCTCAGGAGTCAAAGTTCCGACATTTCAGACATTTTGAAAACTGCAGGGGGGTTTGGGCAAAATATGACCCATCGCCGTTTACAGTAATTGGAATATTTTCGGTATGAAACGTCGTAATTTGAAACTGAAAATAGGTGCAGAGAGTCAGAATTCGGATAAAAAATCATGCTCAGGAGTCAAATTTCCGACATATCAGACATTTTGAAAACTGCAGGGGGGTTTGGGCAAAATATGACCCATCGCCGTTTACAGTAATTGGCATATATTTGGTATGAAACATCGTAATTTGAAACTGAAAATAGGTGCAGAGAGTCAGAATTGGGCTCAAAAATCACACTCAGGAGTCAAATTTCCGACATTTCAGACATTTTAAAAACTGCAGGGGTGGTTTGGGCAAAATATGACCCATCGCCGTTTTCAGTAATTGGCATATTTTCGGTATGAAACGTCGTAATTTGAAACTGAAAATAGGTGCAGAGAGTAAGAATTCGGCTCAAAAATCACGCTCACGAGTCAAATTTCCGACATTTCAGACATTTTAAAAACTGCAGGGGGGTTTGGGCAAAATATGACACATCGCCGTTTTCAGTAATTGGCATATTTTCGGTATAAAAAGTCGTAATTTGAAACTGAAAATAGGTGCAGAGAGTCAGAATTTGGATAAAAAATCACGCTCAGGAGTCAAATTTCCGACATTTCTGACATTTTAAAAACTGCTGGGGTGGTTTGGGCAAAATATGACCCATCGCCGTTTTCAGTAATTGGCATATTTTCGGTATGAAACGTCGTAATTTGAAACTGAAAATAGGAGCAGAGAGTCAGAATTCGGCTCAAAAATCACGCTCAGGAGTCAAAGTTCCGACATTTCAGACATTTTGAAAACTGCAGGGGGGTTTGGGAAAAATATGACCCATCGCCGTTTACAGTAATTGGAATATTTTCGGTATGAAACGTCGTAATTTGAAACTGAAAATAGGTGCAGAGAGTCAGAATTCGGATAAAAAATCATGCTCAGGAGTCAAATTTCCGACATATCAGACATTTTGAAAACTGCAGGGGGGTTTGGGCAAAATATGACCCATCGCCGTTTACAGTAATTGGCATATATTTGGTATGAAACGTCGTAATTCGAAACTGAAAATAGGTGCAGAGAGTCAGAATTCGGCTCAAAAATCACACTCAGGAGTCAAATTTCCGACATTTCAGGCATTTTGAAAACTGCAGGGGGGGTTTGGGCAAAATATGACCCATCGCCGTTTTCAGTAATTGGAATATTTTCGATATGAAACGTCGTAATTTGAAACTGAAAATAGGTGCAGAGAGTCAGAATTCGGATAAAAAATCACGCTCAGGAGTCAAATTTCCGACATTTCAGACATTTTGAAAACTGCAGGGGGGTTTGGGCAAAATATGACCCATCGCCGTTTACAGTAATTGTCATATATTTGGTATGAAACGTCGTAATTTGAAACTGAAAATAGGTGCAGAGAGTCAGAATTGGGCTCAAAAATCACACTCAGGAGTCATATTTCCGACATTTCAGACATTTTAAAAACTGCAGGGGTGGTTTGGGCAAAATATGACCCATCGCCGTTTTCAGTAATTGGCATATTTTCGGTATGAAACGTCGTAATTTGAAACTGAAAATAGGTGCAGAGAGTCAGAATTCGGCTCAAAAATCACGCTCACGAGTCAAATTTCCGACATTTCAGACATTTTGAAAACTGCAGGGGTGTTTGGGAAAAATATGACCTATCGCCGTTTACAGTAATTGGCATATTTTCGGTATGAAACGTCGTAATTTGAAACTGAAAATAGGAGCAGAGAGTCAGAATTCGGCTCAAAAATCATGCTCAGGAGTCAAAGTTCCGACATTTCAGACATTTTGAAAACTGCAGGGGGGTTTGGGCAAAATATGACCCATCGCCGTTTACAGTAATTGGAATATTTTCGGTATGAAACGTCGTAATTTGAAACTGAAAATAGGTGCAGAGAGTCAGAATTCGGATAAAAAATCATGCTCAGGAGTCAAATTTCCGACATATCAGACATTTTGAAAACTGCAGGGGGGTTTGGGCAAAATATGACCCATCGCTGTTTACAGTAATTGGCATATATTTGGTATGAAACATCGTAATTTGAAACTGAAAATAGGTGCAGAGAGTCAGAATTCGGCTCAAAAATCACACTCAGGAGTCAAATTTCCGACATTTCAGGCATTTTGAAAACTGCAGGGGGGGTTTGGGCAAAATATGACCCATCGCCGTTTTCAGTAATTGGCATATTTTCGGTATAAAAAGTCGTAATTTGAAACTGAAAATAGGTGCAGAGAGTCAGAATTGGGCTCAAAAATCACACTCAGGAGTCAAATTTCCGACATTTCAGACATTTTAAAAACTGCAGGGGTGGTTTGGGCAAAATATGACCCATCGCCGTTTTCAGTAATTGGCATATTTTCGGTATGAAACGTCGTAATTTGAAACTGAAAATAGGTGCAGAGAGTCAGAATTCGGCTCAAAAATCACGCTCACGAGTCAAATTTCCGACATTTCAGTAATTTTGAAAACTGCAGGGGGGTTTGGGCAAAATATGACCCATCGCCGTTTTCAGTAATTGGCATATTTTCGGTATAAAAAGTCGTAATTTGAAACTGAAAATAGGTGCAGAGAGTCAGAATTCGGCTCAAAAAGCACGCTCAGGAGTCAAATTTCCGCCATTTCAGACATTTTGAAAACTGCAGGGGGGTTTGGGCAAAATATGACCCAACTGCTTTTTCGGTAATTGGCATATTTTCGGTATAAAAAGTCGTAATTTGAAACTGAAAATAGGTGCAAAGAGTCAGAATTTGGATAAAAAATCACGCTCAGGAGTCAAATTTCCGATATTTCAGACATTTTGAAAACTGCAGGGGGGGTTTGGGCAAAATATCTCAAAATATGACCCATCGCCGTTTTCAGTAATTGCAATATTTTCGATATGAAACGTCGTAATTTGAAACTGAAAATAGGTGCAGAGAGTCAGAATTCGGATAAAAAATCACGCTCAGGAGTCAAATTTCCGACATTCCAGACATTTTGAAAACTGCAGGGGGGTTTGGGCAAAATATGACCCATCGCCGTTTACAGTAATTGGCATATATTTGGTATGAAACGTCGTAATTTGAAACTGAAAATAGGTGCAGAGAGTCAGAATTGGGCTCAAAAATCACACTCAGGAGTCAAATTTCTGACATTTCAGACATTTTAAAAACTGCAGGGGTGGTTTGGGCAAAATATGACCCATCGCCGTTTTCAGTAATTGGCATATTTTCGGTATGAAACGTCGTAATTTGAAACTGAAAATAGGTGCAGAGAGTCAGAATTCGGCTCAAAAATCACGCTCACGAGTCAAATTTCCGACATTTCAGACATTTTGAAAACTGCAGGGGGGTTTGGGCAAAATATGACCCATCGCCGTTTTCAGTAATTGGCATATTTTCGGTATAAAAAGTCGTAATTTGAAACTGAAAATAGGTGCAGAGAGTCAGAATTCGGATAAAAAATCACGCTCAGGAGTCAAATTTTCGACATTTCAGACATTTTGAAAACTGCAGGGGGGTTTGGGCAAAATATGACCCATCGCCGTTTTCAGTAATTGGCATATTTTCGGTATAAAAAGTCGTAATTTGAAACTGAAAATAGGTGCAGAGAGTCAGAATTCGGCTCAAAAAGCACGCTCAGGAGTCAAATTTCCGCCATTTCAGACATTTTGAAAACTACAGGGGGGTTTGGGCAAAATATGACCCAACTGCTTTTTCAGTAATTGGCATATTTTCGGTATAAAAAGTCGTAATTTGAAACTGAAAATAGGTGCAGAGAGTCAGAATTTGGATAAAAAATCACGCTCAGGAGTCAAATTTCCGATATTTCAGACATTTTGAAAACTGCAGGGGGGGTTTGGGCAAAATATGACCCATCGCCGTTTTCAGTAATTGGAATATTTTCGATATGAAACGTCGTAATTTGAAACTGAAAATAGGTGCAGAGAGTCAGAATTCGGATAAAAAATCACGCTCAGGAGTCAAATTTCCGACATTTCAGACATTTTGAATACTACAGGGGGGTTTGGGCAAAATATGACCCATCGCAGTTTACAGTAATTGGCATATATTTGGTATGAAACGTCGTAATTTGAAACTGAAAATAGGTGCAGAGAGTCAGAATTGGGCTCAAAAATCACACTCAGGAGTCAAATTTCCGACATTTCAGACATTTTAAAAACTGCAGGGGTGGTTTGGGCAAAATATGACCCATCGCCGTTTTCAGTAATTGGCATATTTTCGGTATGAAACGTCGTAATATGAAACTGAAAATAGGTGCAGAGAGTCAGAATTCGGCTCAAAAATCACGCTCACGAGTCAAATTTCCGACATTTCAGACATTTTGAAAACTGCAGGGGGGTTTGGGCAAAATATGACCCATCGCTGTTTTCAGTAATTGGCATATTTTCGGTATAAAAAGTCGTAATTTGAAACTGAAAATAGGTGCAGAGAGTCAGAATTCGGATAAAAAATCACGCTCAGGAGTCAAATTTCCGACATTTCAGACATTTTGAAAACTGCAGGGGGGTTTGGGCAAAATATGACCCATCGCCGTTTTCAGTAATTGGCATATTTTCGGTATAAAAAGTCGTAATTTGAAACTGAAAATAGGTGCAGAGAGTCAGAATTCGGCTCAAAAAGCACGCTCAGGAGTCAAATTTCCGCCATTTCAGACATTTTGAAAACTGCAGGGGGGTTTGGGCAAAATATGACCCAACTGCTTTTTCAGTAATTGGCATATTTTCGGTATAAAAAGTCGTAATTTGAAACTGAAAATAGGTGCAGAGAGTCAGAATTTGGATACAAAATCACGCTCAGGAGTCAAATTTCCGATATTTCAGACATTTTGAAAACTGCAGGGGGGGTTTGGGCAAAATATGACCCATCGCCGTTTTCAGTAATTGGAATATTTTCGATATGAAACGTCGTAATTTGAAACTGAAAATAGGTGCAGAGAGTCAGAATTCGGATAAAAAATCACGCTCAGGAGTCAAATTTCCGACATTTCAGACATTTTGAAAACTGCAGGGGGGTTTGGGCAAAATATGACCCATCGCCGTTTACAGTAATTGGCATATATTTGGTATGAAACGTCGTAATTTGAAACTGAAAATAGGTGCAGAGAGTCAGAATTGGGCTCAAAAATCACACTCAGGAGTCAAATTTCCGACATTTCAGACATTTTAAAAACTGCAGGGGTGGTTTGGGAAAAATATGACCCATCGCCGTTTTCAGTAATTGGCATATTTTCGGTATGAAACGTCGTAATTTGAAACTGAAAATTGGAGCAGAGAGTCAGAATTCGGCTCAAAAATCATGCTCAGGAGTCAAAGTTCCGACATTTCAGACATTTTGAAAACTGCAGGGGGGTTTGGGCAAAATATGACCCATCGCCGTTTACAGTAATTGGCATATTTTCGGTATGAAACGTCGTAATTTGAAACTGAAAATAGGTGCAGAGAGTCAGAATTCGGCTCAAAAATCACGCTCACGAGTCTAATTTCCGACATTTCAGACATTTTGAAAACTGCAGGGGGGTTTGGGCAAAATATGACCCATCGCCGTTTTCAGTAATTGGCATATTTTCGGTATAAAAAGTTGTAATTTGAAACTGAAAATAGGTGCAGAGAGTCAGAATTCGGATAAAAAATCACGCTCAGGAGTCAAATTTCCGACATTTCAGACATTTTGAAAACTGCAGGGGGGTTTGGGCAAAATATGACCCATCGCCGTTTTCAGTAATTGGCATATTTTCGGTATAAAAAGTCGTAATTTGAAACTGAAAATAGGTGCAGAGAGTCAGAATTCGGCTCAAAAAGCACGCTCAGGAGTCAAATTTCCGCCATTTCAGACATTTTGAAAACTACAGCGGGGTTTGGGCAAAATATGACCCAACTGCTTTTTCAGTAATTGGCATATTTTCGGTATAAAAAGTCGTAATTTGAAACTGAAAATAGGTGCAGAGAGTCAGAATTTGGATAAAAAATCACGCTCAGGAGTCAAATTTCCGATATTTCAGACATTTTGAAAACTGCAGGGGGGGTTTGGGCAAAATATGACCCATCGCCGTTTTCCGTAATTGGAATATTTTCGATATGAAACGTCGTAATTTGAAACTGAAAATAGGTGCAGAGAGTCAGAATTCGGATAAAAAATCACGCTCAGGAGTCAAATTTCCGACATTTCAGACATTTTGAAAACTACAGGGGGGTTTGGGCAAAATATGACCCATCGCCGTTTACAGTAATTGGCATATATTTGGTATGAAACGTCGTAATTTGAAACTGAAAATAGGTGCAGAGAGTCAGAATTGGGCTCAAAAATCACACTCAGGAGTCAAATTTCCGACATTTCAGACATTTTGAAAACTGCAGGGGGGTTTGGGCAAAATATGACCCATCGCCGTTTTCAGTAATTGGCATATTTTCGGTATAAAAAGTCGTAATTTGAAACTGAAAATAGGTGCAGAGAGTCAGAATTCGGATAAAAAATCACGCTCAGGAGTCAAATTTCCGACATTTCAGACATTTTGAAAACTGCAGGGGGGTTTGGGCAAAATATGACCCAACGCCGTTTTCAGTAATTGGCATATTTTCGGTATAAAAAGTCGTAATTTGAAACTGAAAATAGGTGCAGAGAGTCAGAATTCGGCTCAAAAAGCACGCTCAGGAGTCAAATTTCCGCCATTTCAGACATTTTGAAAACTGCAGGGGGGTTTGGGCAAAATATGACCCAACTGCTTTTTCAGTAATTGGCATATTTTCGGTATAAAAAGTCGTAATTTGAAACTGAAAATAGGTGCAGAGAGTCAGAATTTGGATACAAAATCACGCTCAGGAGTCAAATTTCCGATATTTCAGACATTTTGAAAACTGCAGGGGGGGTTTGGGCAAAATATGACCCATCGCCGTTTTCAGTAATTGGAATATTTTCGATATGAAACGTCGTAATTTGAAACTGAAAATAGGTGCAGAGAGTCAGAATTCGGATAAAAAATCACGCTCAGGAGTCAAATTTCCGACATTTCAGACATTTTGAAACCTGCAGGGGGGTTTGGGCAAAATATGACCCATCGCCGTTTACAGTAATTGGCATATATTTGGTATGAAACGTCGTAATTTGAAACTGAAAATAGGTGCAGAGAGTCAGAATTGGGCTCAAAAATCACACTCAGGAGTCAAATTTCCGACATTTCAGACATTTTAAAAACTGCAGGGGTGGTTTGGGAAAAATATGACCCATCGCCGTTTTCAGTAATTGGCATATTTTCGGTATGAAACGTCGTAATTTGAAACTGAAAATAGGTGCAGAGAGTCAGAATTCGGCTCAAAAATCACGCTCACGAGTCAAATTTCCGACATTTCAGACATTTTGAAAACTGCAGGGGGGTTTGGGCAAAATATGACCCATCGCCGTTTTCAGTAATTGGCATATTTTCGGTATAAAAAGTCGTAATTTGAAACTGAAAATAGGTGCAGAGAGTCAGAATTTAGATAGAAAATCACGCTCAGGAGTCAAATTTCCGACATTTCAGACATTTTGAAAACTGCAGGGGGGTTTGGGCAAAATATGACCTATCGCCGTTTACAGTAATTGGCATATTTTCGGTATGAAACGTCGTAATTTGAAACTGAAAATAGGAGCAGAGAGTCAGAATTCGGCTCAAAAATCATGCTCAGGAGTCAAAGTTCCGACATTTCAGACATTTTGAAAACTGCAGGGGGGTTTGGGCAAAATATGACCCATCGCTGTACCCATATGCAGTAATTGGCATATTTTCGGTATGAAACTTCGTAATTTGAAACTGAAAATAGGTGCAGAGAGTCAGAATTCGGCTCAAAAATCACGCTCACGAGTCTAATTTCCGACATTTCAGACATTTTGAAAACTGCAGGGGGGTTTGGGCAAAATATGACCCATCGCCGTTTTCAGTAATTGGCATATTTTCGGTATAAAAAGTCGTAATTTGAAACTGAAAATAGGTGCAGAGAGTCAGAATTCGGATAAAAAATCACGCTCAGGAGTCAAATTTCCGACATTTCAGACATTTTGAAAACTGCAGGGGGGTTTGGGCAAAATATGACCCATCGCCGTTTTCAGTAATTGGCATATTTTCGGTATAAAAAGTCGTAATTTGAAACTGAAAATAGGTGCAGAGAGTCAGAATTCGGCTCAAAAAGCACGCTCAGGAGTCAAATTTCCGCCATTTCAGACATTTTTAATACTACAGGGGGGTTTGGGCAAAATATGACCCAACTGCTTTTTCAGTAATTGGCATATTTTCGGTATAAAAAGTCGTAATTTGAAACTGAAAATAGGTGCAGAGAGTCAGAATTTGGATAAAAAATCACGCTCAGGAGTCAAATTTCCGATATTTCAGACATTTTGAAAACTGCAGGGGGGGTTTGGGCAAAATATGACCCATCGCCGTTTTCCGTAATTGGAATATTTTCGATATGAAACGTCGTAATTTGAAACTGAAAATAGGTGCAGAGAGTCAGAATTCGGATAAAAAATCACGCTCAGGAGTCAAATTTCCGACATTTCAGACATTTTGAAAACTACAGGGGGGTTTAGGCAAAATATGACCCATCGCCGTTTACAGTAATTGGCATATATTTGGTATGAAACGTCGTAATTTGAAACTGAAAATAGGTGCAGAGAGTCAGAATTGGGCTCAAAAATCACACTCAGGAGTCAAATTTCCGACATTTCAGACATTTTAAAAACTGCAGGGGTGGTTTGGGCAAAATATGACCCATCGCCGTTTTCAGTAATTGGCATATTTTCGGTATGAAACGTCGTAATTTGAAACTGAAAATAGGTGCAGAGAGTCAGAATTCGGCTCAAAAATCACGCCCACGAGTCAAATTTCCGACATTTCAGACATTTTGAAAACTGCAGGGGGGTTTGGGCAAAATATGACCCATCGCCGTTTTCAGTAATTGGCATATTTTCGGTATAAAAAGTCGTAATTTGAAACTGAAAATAGGTGCAGAGAGTCAGAATTTGGATAAAAAATCACGCTCAGGAGTCAAATTTCCAACATTTCAGACATTTTGAAAACTGCAGGGGGGTTTGGGCAAAATATGACCTATCGCCGTTTACAGTAATTGGCATATTTTCGGTATGAAACGTCGTAATTTGAAACTGAAAATAGGAGCAGAGAGTCAGAATTCGGCTCAAAAATCATGCTCAGGAGTCAAAGTTCCGACATTTCAGGCATTTTGAAAACTGCAGGGGGGGTTTGGGCAAAATATGACCCATCGCCGTTTTCAGTAATTGGCATATTTTCGGTATGAAACTTCGTAATTTCAAACTGAAAATAGGTGCAGAGAGTCAGAATTCGGCTAAAAAATAACGCTCAGGAGTCAAATTTCCGACATTTCAGACATTTTGAAAACTGCAGGAGGGTTTGGGCAAAATATGACCCATCGCCGTTTACAGTAATTGGCATATATTTGGTATGAAACGTCGTAATTTGAAACTGAAAATAGGTGCAGAGAGTCAGAATTGGGCTCAAAAATCACACTCAGGAGTCAAATTTCCGCCATTTCAGACATTTTGAAAACTGCAGGGGGGTTTGGGCAAAATATGACCCAACTGCTTTTTCAGTAATTGGCATATTTTCGGTATAAAAAGTCGTAATTTGAAACTGAAAATAGGTGCAGAGAGTCAGAATTTGGATACAAAATCACGCTCAGGAGTCAAATTTCCGATATTTCAGACATTTTGAAAACTGCAGGGGGGGTTTGGGCAAAATATGACCCATCGCCGTTTTCAGTAATTGGAATATTTTCGATATGAAACGTCGTAATTTGAAACTGAAAATAGGTGCAGAGAGTCAGAATTGGGCTCAAAAATCACACTCAGGAGTCAAATTTCCGACATTTCAGACATTTTAAAAACTGCAGGGGTGGTTTGGGAAAAATATGACCCATCGCCGTTTTCAGTAATTGGCATATTTTCGGTATGAAACGTCGTAATTTGAAACTGAAAATAGGTGCAGAGAGTCAGAATTCGGCTCAAAAATCACGCTCACGAGTCAAATTTCCGACATTTCAGACATTTTGAAAACTGCAGGGGGGTTTGGGCAAAATATGACCCATCGCCGTTTTCAGTAATTGGCATATTTTCGGTATAAAAAGTCGTAATTTGAAACTGAAAATAGGTGCAGAGAGTCAGAATTTAGATAGAAAATCACGCTCAGGAGTCAAATTTCCGACATTTCAGACATTTTGAAAACTGCAGGGGGGTTTGGGCAAAATATGACCTATCGCCGTTTACAGTAATTGGCATATTTTCGGTATGAAACGTCGTAATTTGAAACTGAAAATAGGAGCAGAGAGTCAGAATTCGGCTCAAAAATCATGCTCAGGAGTCAAAGTTCCGACATTTCAGACATTTTGAAAACTGCAGGGGGGTTTGGGCAAAATATGACCCATCGCCGTTTACAGTAATTGGCATATTTTCGGTATGAAACGTCGTAATTTGAAACTGAAAATAGGTGCAGAGAGTCAGAATTCGGCTCAAAAATCACGCTCACGAGTCTAATTTCCGACATTTCAGACATTTTGAAAACTGCAGGGGGGTTTGGGCAAAATATGACCCATCGCCGTTTTCAGTAATTGGCATATTTTCGGTATAAAAAGTCGTAATTTGAAACTGAAAATAGGTGCAGAGAGTCAGAATTCGGATAAAAAATCACGCTCAGGAGTCAAATTTCCGACATTTCAGACATTTTGAAAACTGCAGGGGGGTTTGGGCAAAATATGACCCATCGCCGTTTTCAGTAATTGGCATATTTTCGGTATAAAAAGTCGTAATTTGAAACTGAAAATAGGTGCAGAGAGTCAGAATTCGGCTCAAAAAGCACGCTCAGGAGTCAAATTTCCGCCATTTCAGACATTTTGAAAACTACAGGGGGGTTTGGGCAAAATATGACCCAACTGCTTTTTCAGTAATTGGCATATTTTCGGTATAAAAAGTCGTAATTTGAAACTGAAAATAGGTGCAGAGAGTCAGAATTTGGATAAAAAATCACGCTCAGGAGTCAAATTTCCGATATTTCAGACATTTTGAAAACTGCAGGGGGGGTTTGGGCAAAATATGACCCATCGCCGTTTTCCGTAATTGGAATATTTTCGATATGAAACGTCGTAATTTGAAACTGAAAATAGGTGCAGAGAGTCAGAATTCGGATAAAAAATCACGCTCAGGAGTCAAATTACCGACATTTCAGACATTTTGAAAACTACAGGGGGGTTTGGGCAAAATATGACCCATCGCCGTTTACAGTAATTGGCATATATTTGGTATGAAACGTCGTAATTTGAAACTGAAAATAGGTGCAGAGAGTCAGAATTGGGCTCAAAAATCACACTCAGGAGTCAAATTTCCGACATTTCAGACATTTTAAAAACTGCAGGGGTGGTTTGGGCAAAATATGACCCATCGCCGTTTTCAGTAATTGGCATATTTTCGGTATGAAACGTCGTAATTTGAAACTGAAAATAGGTGCAGAGAGTCAGAATTCGGCTCAAAAATCACGCCCACGAGTCAAATTTCCGACATTTCAGACATTTTGAAAACTGCAGGGGGGTTTGGGCAAAATATGACCCATCGCCGTTTTCAGTAATTGGCATATTTTCGGCATAAAAAGTCGTAATTTGAAACTGAAAATAGGTGCAGAGAGTCAGAATTTGGATAAAAAATCACGCTCAGGAGTCAAATTTCCAACATTTCAGACATTTTGAAAACTGCAGGGGGGTTTGGGCAAAATATGACCTATCGCCGTTTACAGTAATTGGCATATTTTCGGTATGAAACGTCGTAATTTGAAACTGAAAATAGGAGCAGAGAGTCAGAATTCGGCTCAAAAATCATGCTCAGGAGTCAAAGTTCCGACATTTCAGGCATTTTGAAAACTGCAGGGGGGGTTTGGGCAAAATATGACCCATCGCCGTTTTCAGTAATTGGCATATTTTCGGTATGAAACGTCGTAATTTGAAACTGAAAATAGGTGCAGAGAGTCAGAATTCGGCTAAAAAATAACGCTCAGGAGTCAAATTTCCGACATTTCAGACATTTTGAAAACTGCAGGGGGGTTTGGGCAAAATATGACCCATCGCCGTTTACAGTAATTGGCATATATTTGGTATGAAACGTCGAAATTTGAAACTGAAAATAGGTGCAGAGAGTCAGAATTGGGCTCAAAAATCACACACAGGAGTCAAATTTCCGACATTTCAGACATTTTAAAAACTGCAGGGGTGGTTTGTTCAAAATATGACCCATCGCCGTTTTCAGTAATTGGCATATTTTCGGTATGAAACGTCGTAATTTGAAACTGAAAATAGGTGCAGAGAGTCAGAATTCGGCTCAAAAATCACGCTCACGAGTCAAATTTCCGACATTTCAGACATTTTGAAAACTGCAGGGGGGTTTGGGCAAAATATGACCCATCGCCGTTTTCAGTTATTGGCATATTTTCGGTATAAAAAGTCGTAATTTGAAACTGAAAATAGATGCAGAGAGTCAGAATTTGGATAAAAAATCACGCTCAGGAGTCAAATTTCCGATATTTCAGACATTTTGAAAACTGCAGGGGGGGTTTGGGCAAAATATGACCAATCGCCGTTTTCAGTAATTGGAATATTTTCGATATGAAACGTCGTAATTTGAAACTGAAAATAGGTGCAGAGAGTCAGAATTCGGATAAAAAATCACGCTCAGGAGTCAAATTTCCGACATTTCAGACATTTTGAAAACTGCAGGGGGGTTTGGGCAAAATATGACCCATCGGCGTTTACAGTAATTGCCATATATTTGGTATGAAACGTCGTAATTTGAAACTGATAATAGGTGCAGAGAGTAAGAATTGGGCTCAAAAATCACACTCAGGAGTCAAATTTCCGACATTTCAGACATTTTAAAAACTGCAGGGGTGGTTTGGGCAAAATATGACCCATCGCCGTTTTCAGTAATTGGCATATTTTCGGTATGAAACGTCGTAATTTGAAACTGAAAATAGGTGCAGAGAGTTAGAATTCGGCTCAAAAATCACGTTCACGAGTCAAATTTCCGACATTTCAGACATTTTGAAAACTGCAGGGGGGTTTGGGCAAAATATGACCCATCGCCGTTTTCAGTAATTGGCATATTTTCGGTATAAAAAGTCGTAATTTGAAACTGAAAATAGGTGCAGAGAGTCAGCATTTAGATAGAAAATCACGCTCAGGAGTCAAATTTCCGACATTTCAGACATTTTGAAAACTGCAGGGGGGTTTGGGCAAAATATGACCTATCGCCGTTTACAGTAATTGGCATATTTTCGGTATGAAACGTCGTAATTTGAAACTGAAAATAGGAGCAGAGAGTCAGAATTCGGCTCAAAAATCATGCTCAGGAGTCAAAGTTCCGACATTTCAGACATTTTGAAAACTGCAGGGGGGTTTGGGCAAAATATGACCCATCGCCGTTTACAGTAATTGGCATATTTTCGGTATGAAACGTCGTAATTTGAAACTGAAAATAGGTGCAGAGAGTCAGAATTCGGCTCAAAAATCACGCTCACGAGTCTAATTTCCGACATTTCAGACATTTTGAAAACTGCAGGGGGGTTTGGGCAAAATATGACCCATCGCTGTTTTCAGTAATTGGCATATTTTCGGTATAAAAAGTCGTAATTTGAAACTGAAAATAGGTGCAGAGAGTCAGAATTCGGATAAAAAATCACGCTCAGGAGTCAAATTTCCGACATTTCAGACATTTTGAAAACTGCAGGGGGGTTTGGGCAAAATATGACCCATCGCCGTTTTCAGTAATTGGCATATTTTCGGTATAAAAAGTCGTAATTTGAAACTGAAAATAGGTGCAGAGAGTCAGAATTCGGCTCAAAAAGCACGCTCAGGAGTCAAATTTCCGCCATTTCAGACATTTTGAAAACTGCAGGGGGGTTTGGGCAAAATATGACCCAACTGCTTTTTCAGTAATTGGCATATTTTCGGTATAAAAATTCGTAATTTGAAACTGAAAATAGGTGCAGAGAGTCAGAATTTGGATAAAAAATCACGCTCAGGAGTCAAATTTCCGATATTTCAGACATTTTGAAAACTGCAGGGGGGGTTTGGGCAAAATATGACCCATCGCCGTTTTCAGTAATTGGAATATTTTCGATATGAAACGTCGTAATTTGAAACTGAAAATAGGTGCAGAGAGTCAGAATTCGGATAAAAAATCACGCTCAGGAGTCAAATTTCCGACATTTCAGACATTTTGAAAACTACAGGGGGGTTTGGGCAAAATATGACCCATCGCCGTTTACAGTAATTGGCATATATTTGGTATGAAACGTCGTAATTTGAAACTGAAAATAGGTGCAGAGAGTCAGAATTGGGCTCAAAAATCACACTCAGAAGTCAAATTTCCGACATTTCAGACATTTTAAAAACTGCAGGGGTGGTTTGGGCAAAATATGACCCATCGCCGTTTTCAGTAATTGGCATATTTTCGGTATGAAACGTCGTAATTTGAAACTGAAAATAGGTGCAGAGAGTCAGAATTCGGCTCAAAAATCACGCTCACGAGTCAAATTTCCGACATTTCAGACATTTTGAAAACTGCAGGGGGGTTTGGGCAAAATATGACCCATCGCCGTTTTCAGTAATTGGCATATTTTCGGTATGAAACGTCGTAATTTGAAACTGAAAAGAGGTGCAGAGAGTCAGAATTCGGCTCAAAAATCATGCTCAGGAGTCAAAGTTCCGACATTTCAGACATTTTGAAAACTGCAGGGGGGTTTGGGCAAAATATGACCCATCGCCGTTTACAGTAATTGGAATATTTTCGGTATGAAACGTCATAATTTGAAACTGAAAATAGGTGCAGAGAGTCAGAATTCGGATAAAAAATCATGCTCAGGAGTCAAATTTCCGACATATCAGACATTTTGAAAACTGCAGGGGGGTTTGGGCAAAATATGACCCATCGCCGTTTACAGTAATTGGAATATTTTCGGTATGAAACGTCGTAATTTGAAACTGAAAATAGGTGCAGAGAGTCAGAATTCGGATAAAAAATCATGCTCAGGAGTCAAATTTCCGACATATCAGACATTTTGAAAACTGCAGGGGGGTTTGGGAAAAATATGACCCATCGCCGTTTACAGTAATTGGCATATATTTGGTATGAAACGTCGTACTTTGAAACTGAAAATAGGTGCAGAGAGTCAGAATTCGGCTCAAAAATCACACTCAGGAGTCAAATTTCCGACATTTCAGACATTTTAAAAACTGCAGGGGTGGTTTGTTCAAAATATGACCCATCGCCGTTTTCAGTAATTGGCATATTTTCGGTATGAAACGTCGTAATTTGAAACTGAAAAGAGGTGCAGAGAGTCAGAATTCGGCTCAAAAATCACGCTCACGAGTCAAATTTCCGACATTTCAGACATTTTGAAAACTGCAGGGGGGTTTGGGCAAAATATGACCCATCGCCGTTTTCAGTTATTGGCATATTTTCGGTATAAAAAGTCGTAATTTGAAACTGAAAATAGGTGCAGAGAGTCAGAATTTGGATAAAAAATCACGCTCAGGAGTCAAATTTCCGATATTTCAGACATTTTGAAAACTGCAGGGGGGGTTTGGGCAAAATATGACAAATCACCGTTTTCAGTAATTGGAATATTTTCGATATGAAACTTCGTAATTTGAAACTGAAAATAGGTGCAGAGAGTCAGAATTCGGATAAAAAATCACGCTCAGGAGTCAAATTTCCGACATTTCAGACATTTTGAAAACTGCAGGGGGGTTTGGGCAAAATATGACCCATCGGCGTTTACAGTAATTGCCATATATTTGGTATGAAACGTCGTAATTTGAAACTGATAATAGGTGCAGAGAGTAAGAATTGGGCTCAAAAATCACACTCAGGAGTCAAATTTCCGACATTTCAGACATTTTAAAAACATAAGAACATAAGAACATAAGAACATAAGAACAAAGGTAACTGCAGAAGGCCTATTGGCCCATACGAGGCAGCTCCTATTCTATAACCACCCAATCCCACTCATATACTTGTCCAACCCGTGCTTGAAACAATCGAGGGACCCCACCTCCACAATGTTACGCGGCAATTGGTTCCACAAATCAACAACCCTGTTACTGAACCAGTATTTACCCAAGTCTTTCCTAAATCTAAACTTATCCAATTTATATCCATTGTTTCGTGTTCTCTCCTGTGTTGATACTTTTAATACCCTATTAATATCCCCCCGGTTATGTCCATTCATCCACTTGTAAACCTCTATCATGTCACCCCTAACTCTTCGCCTTTCCAGTGAATGCAACTTAAGCTTTGTTAATCTTTCTTCATATGAAAGATTTCTAATTTGGGGAATTAACTTAGTCATCCTACGCTGGACACGTTCAAGTGAATTTATATCCATTCTATAATATGGCGACCAAAACTGAACTGCATAATCTAAATGGGGCCTAACTAGAGCAAGATATAGCTTGAGAACCACACCAGGTGTCTTGTTACTAACGCTGCGATTAATAAATCCAAGTGTCCGATTTGCCTTATTACGAACATTTATGCATTGATCCTTTTGTTTTAAATTCTTACTAATCATAACTCCCAGATCCCTTTCGCAATCCGACTTCGCAATCACAACACCATCTAGCTCGTATCTTGTAACTCTATCATCATTACCTAACCTCAGAACTTTACATTTATCAGCATTAAACTGCATCTGCCAATCCTTTGACCATTTCAAAACCCTATCTAGATCAACTTGAAGTGATAGTGAGTCCTCCTCCGAATTAATTTCCCTACCGATTTTCGTATCATCGGCAAATTTGCAAATGTTGCTACTCAAACCTGAATCTAAATCATTTATATATATTATAAACAACAGAGGTCCCAGGACAGAGCCTTGAGGCACTCCACTTACAACATTTTCCCACTCTGACTTGATTCCATTTATACTAACTCTCTGTTTCCTTTGGTATAGCCATGCCCTAATCCAGCTTAATATAGCACCCCCAATACCATGAGACTCTATTTTTTTTAATCAGTCTTTCATGTGGCACTGTATCAAAAGCTTTGCTAAAGTCAAGGTATACAACATCGCAATCCTTACCACTATCAACTGCCTCAACAATGCTAGAATAAAAAGATAAAAATTTGTTAAACATGAACGGCCATTTATAAAACCATGTTGCGACTCAATTATTAATTTATGTTTTTCAAGATGAAGACGAAAACTGCAGGGGTGGTTTGGGCAAAATATGACCCATCGCCGTTTTCAGTAATTGGCATATTTTCGGTATGAAACGTCGTAATTTGAAACTGAAAATAGGTGCAGAGAGTCAGAATTCGGCTCAAAAATCACGCTCACGAGTCAAATTTCCGACATTTCAGACATTTTGAAAACTGCAGGGGGGTTTGGGCAAAATATGACCCATCGCCGTTTTCAGTAATTGGCATATTTTCGGTATAAAAAGTCGTAATTTGAAACTGAAAATAGGTGCAGAGAGTCAGCATTTAGATAGAAAATCATGCTCAGGAGTCAAATTTCCGACATTTCAGACATTTTGAAAACTGCAGGGGGGTTTGGGCAAAATATGACCTATCGCCGTTTACAGTAATTGGCATATTATCGGTATGAAACGTCGTAATTTGAAACTGAAAATAGGAGCAGAGAGTCAGAATTCGGCTCAAAAATCATGCTCAGGAGTCAAAGTTCCGACATTTCAGACATTTTGAAAACTGCAGGGGGGTTTGGGCAAAATATGACCCATCGCCGTTTACAGTAATTGGCATATTTTCGGTATGAAACGTCGTAATTTGAAACTGAAAATAGGTGCAGAGAGTCAGAATTCGGCTCAAAAATCACGCTCACGAGTCTAATTTCCGACATTTCAGACATTTTGAAAACTGCAGGGGGGTTTGGGCAAAATATGACCCATCGCCGTTTTCAGTAATTGGCATATTTTCGGTATAAAAAGTCGTAATTTGAAACTGAAAATAGGTGCAGAGAGTCAGAATTCGGATAAAAAATCACGCTCAGGAGTCAAATTTCCGACATTTCAGACATTTTGAAAACTGCAGGGGGGTTTGGGCAAAATATGACCCATCGCCGTTTTCAGTAATTGGCATATTTTCGGTATAAAAAGTCGTAATTTGAAACTGAAAATAGGTGCAGAGAGTCAGAATTCGGATAAAAAATCACGCTCAGGAGTCAAATTTCCGACATTTCAGACATTTTGAAAACTACAGGGGGGTTTGGGCAAAATATGACCCATCGCCGTTTACAGTAATTGGCATATATTTGGTATGAAACGTCGTAATTTGAAACTGAAAATAGGTGCAGAGAGTCAGAATTGGGCTCAAAAATCACACTCAGAAGTCAAATTTCCGACATTTCAGACATTTTAAAAACTGCAGGGGTGGTTTGGGCCAAATATGACCCATCGCCGTTTTCAGTAATTGGCATATTTTCGGTATGAAACTTCGTAATTTGAAACTGAAAATAGGTGCAGAGAGTCAGAATTCGGCTCAAAAATCACGCTCACGAGTCAAATTTCCGACATTTCAGACATTTTGAAAACTGCAGGGGGGTTTGGGCAAAATATGACCCATCGCCGTTTTCAGTAATTGGCATATTTTCGGTATAAAAAGTCGTAATTTGAAACTGAAAATAGGTGCAGAGAGTCAGAATTCGGATAAAAAATCACGCTCAGGAGTCAAATTTCCGACATTTCAGACATTTTGAAAACTGCAGGGGGGTTTGGGCAAAATATGACCCATCGCCGTTTTCAGTAATTGGCATATTTTCGGTATAAAAAGTCGTAATTTGAAACTGAAAATAGGTGCAGAGAGTCAGAATTCGGATAAAAAATCACGCTCAGGAGTCAAATTTCCGACATTTCAGACATTTTGAAAACTACAGGGGGGTTTGGGCAAAATATGACCCATCGCCGTTTACAGTAATTGGCATATATTTGGTATGAAACGTCGTAATTTGAAACTGAAAATAGGTGCAGAGAGTCAGAATTGGGCTCAAAAATCACACTCAGAAGTCAAATTTCCGACATTTCAGACATTTTAAAAACTGCAGGGGTGGTTTGGGCCAAATATGACCCATCGCCGTTTTCAGTAATTGGCATATTTTCGGTATGAAACTTCGTAATTTGAAACTGAAAATAGGTGCAGAGAGTCAGAATTCGGCTCAAAAATCACGCTCACGAGTCAAATTTCCGACATTTCAGACATTTTGAAAACTGCAGGGGGGTTTGGGCAAAATATGACCCATCGCCGTTTTCAGTAATTGGCATATTTTCGGTATAAAAAGTCGTAATTTGAAACTGAAAATAGGTGCAGAGAGTCAGAATTTGGATAAAAAATCACGCTCAGGAGTCAAATTTCCAACATTTCAGACATTTTGAAAACTGCAGGGGGGTTTGGGCAAAATATGACCTATCGCCGTTTACAGTAATTGGCATATTTTCGGTATGAAACGTCGTAATTTGAAACTGAAAATAGGAGCAGAGAGTCAGAATTCGGCTCAAAAATCATCCTCAGGAGTCAAAGTTCCGACATTTCAGACATTTTGAAAACTGCAGGGGGGTTTGGGCAAAATATGACCCATCGCCGTTTACAGTAATTGGAATATTTTCGGTATGAAACGTCGTAATTTGAAACTGAAAATAGGTGCAGAGAGTCAGAATTCGGATAAAAAATCATGCTCAGGAGTCAAATTTCCGACATATCAGACATTTTGAAAACTGCAGGGGGGTTTGGGCAAAATATGACCCATCGCCGTTTACAGTAATTGGCATACATTTGGTATGAAACGTCGTAATTTGAAACTGAAAATAGGTGCAGAGAGTCAGAATTCGGCTCAAAAATCACACTCAGGAGTCAAATTTCCGACATTTCAGGCATTTTGAAAACTGCAGGGGGGGTTTGGGCAAAATATGACCCATCGCCGTTTTCAGTAATTGGCATATTTTCGGTATGAAACGTCGTAATTTGAAACTGAAAATAGGTGCAGAGAGTCAGAATTCGGCTAAAAAATAACGCTCAGGAGTCAAATTTCCGACATTTCAGACATTTTGAAAACTGCAGGGGGGTTTGGGCAAAATATGACCCATCGCCGTTTACAGTAATTGGCATATATTTGGTATGAAACGTCGTAATTTGAAACTGAAAATAGGTGCAGAGAGTCAGAATTGGGCTCAAAAATCACACTCAGGAGTCAAATTTCCGACATTTCAGACATTTTAAAAACTGCAGGGGTGGTTTGTTCAAAATATGACCCATCGCCGTTTTCAGTAATTGGCATATTTTCGGTATGAAACGTCGTAATTTGAAACTGAAAATAGGTGCAGAGAGTCAGAATTCGGCTCAAAAATCACGCTCACGAGTCAAATTTCCGACATTTCAGACATTTTGAAAACTGCAGGGGGGTTTGGGCAAAATATGACCCATCGCCGTTTTCAGTTATTGGCATATTTTCGGTATAAAAAGTCGTAATTTGAAACTGAAAATAGGTGCAGAGAGTCAGAATTTGGATAAAAAATCACGCTCAGGAGTCAAATTTCCGATATTTCAGACATTTTGAAAACTGCAGGGGGGGTTTGGGCAAAATATGACAAATCGCCGTTTTCAGTAATTGGAATATTTTCGATATGAAACGTCGTAATTTGAAACTGAAAATAGGTGCAGAGAGTCAGAATTCGGATAAAAAATCACGCTCAGGAGTCAAATTTCCGACATTTCAGACATTTTGAAAACTGCAGGGGGGTTTGGGCAAAATATGACCCATCGGCGTTTACAGTAATTGCCATATATTTGGTATGAAACGTCGTAATTTGAAACTGAAAATAGGTGCAGAGAGTAAGAATTGGGCTCAAAAATCACACTCAGGAGTCAAATTTCCGACATTTCAGACATTTTAAAAACTGCAGGGGTGGTTTGGGCAAAATATGACCCATCGCCGTTTTCAGTAATTGGCATATTTTCGGTATGAAACGTCGTAATTTGAAACTGAAAATAGGTGCAGAGAGTCAGAATTCGGCTCAAAAATTATGCTCACGAGTCAAATTTCCGACATTTCAGACATTTTGAAAACTGCAGGGGGGTTTGGGCAAAATATGACCCATCGCCGTTTTCAGTAATTGGCATATTTTCGGTATAAAAAGTCGTAATTTGAAACTGAAAATAGGTGCAGAGAGTCAGAATTTGGATAAAAAATCACGCTCAGGAGTCAAATTTCCGACATTTCAGACATTTTGAAAACTGCAAGGGGGTTTGGGCAAAATATGACCCATCGCCGTTTACAGTAATTGGAATATTTTCGGTATGAATAGTCGTAATTTGAAACTGAAAATAGGTGCAGAGAGTCAGAATTCGGATAAAAAATCATGCTCAGGAGTCAAATTTCCGACATTTCAGACATTTTGAAAACTGCAGGGGGGTTTGGGCAAAATATGACCCATCGCCGTTTACAGTAATTGGCATATATTTGGTATGAAACGTCGTAATTTGAAACTGAAAATAGGTGCAGAGAGTCAGAATTCGGCTCAAAAATCACACTCAGGAGTCAAATTTCCGACATTTCTGGCATTTTGAAAACTGCAGGGGGGGTTTGGGCAAAATATGACCCATCGCCGTTTTCAGTAATTGGCATATTTATGGTATGAAACGTCGTAATTTGAAACTGAAAATAGGTGCAAAGAGTCAGAATTCGGCTAAAAAATAACGCTCAGGAGTCAAATTTCCGCCATTTCAGACATTTTGAAAACTGCAGGGGGGTTTGGGCAAAATATGACCCAACTGCTTTTTCAGTAATTGGCATATTTTCGGTATTAAAAGTCGTAATTTGAAACTGAAAATAGGTGCAGAGAGTCAGAATTTGGATACAAAATCACGCTCAGGAGTCAAATTTCCGATATTTCAGACATTTTGAAAACTGCAGGGGGGGTTTGGGCAAAATATGACCCATCGCCGTTTTCAGTAATTGGAATATTTTCGATATGAAACGTCGTAATTTGAAACTGAAAATAGGTGCAGAGAGTCAGAATTCGGATAAAAAATCACGCTCAGGAGTCAAATTTCCGACATTTCAGACATTTTGAAAACTACAGGGGGGTTTGGGCAAAATATGACCCATCGCCGTTTACAGTAATTGGCATATATTTGGTATGAAACGTCGTAATTTGAAACTGAAAATAGGTGCAGAGAGTCAGAATTGGGCTCAAAAATCACACTCAGGAGTCAAATT
Source organism: Procambarus clarkii (assembly GCF_040958095.1). Taxonomy (NCBI): domain Eukaryota; kingdom Metazoa; phylum Arthropoda; class Malacostraca; order Decapoda; family Cambaridae; genus Procambarus; species Procambarus clarkii. The sequence continues at coordinate 586,956 of NW_027189197.1, forward strand.
TCCGACATTTCAGACATTTTAAAAACTGCAGGGGTGGTTTGGGCAAAATATGACCCATCGCCGTTTTCAGTAATTGGCATATTTTCGGTATGAAACGTCGTAATTTGAAACTGAAAATAGGTGCAGAGAGTCAGAATTCGGCTCAAAAATCACGCTCACGAGTCAAATTTCCGACATTTCAGAAATTTTGAAAACTGCAGGGGGGTTTGGGCAAAATATGACCCATCGCTGTTTTCAGTAATTGGCATATTTTCGGTATAAAAAGTCGTAATTTGAAACTGAAAATAGGTGCAGAGAGTCAGAATTCGGATAAAAAATCACGCTCAGGAGTCAAATTTCCGACATTTCAGACATTTTGAAAACTGCAGGGGGGTTTGGGCAAAATATGACCCATCGCCGTTTTCAGTAATTGGCATATTTTCGGTATAAAAAGTCGTAATTTGAAACTGAAAATAGGTGCAGAGAGTCAGAATTCGGCTCAAAAAGCACGCTCAGGAGTCAAATTTCCGCCATTTCAGACATTTTGAAAACTGCAGGGGGGTTTGGGCAAAATATGACCCAACTGCTTTTTCAGTAATTGGCATATTTTCGGTATAAAAATCGTAATTTGAAACTGAAAATAGGTGCAGAGAGTCAGAATTTGGATACAAAATCACGCTCAGGAGTCAAATTTCCGATATTTCAGACATTTTGAAAACTGCAGGGGGGGTTTGGGCAAAATATGACCCATCGCCGTTTTCAGTAATTGGAATATTTTCGATATGAAACGTCGTAATTTGAAACTGAAAATAGGTGCAGAGAGTCAGAATTCGGATAAAAAATCACGCTCAGGAGTCAAATTTCCGACATTTCAGACATTTTGAAAACTGCAGGGGGGTTTGGGCAAAATATGACCCATCGCCGTTTACAGTAATTGGCATATATTTGGTATGAAACGTCGTAATTTGAAACTGAAAATAGGTGCAGAGAGTCAGAATTGGGCTCAAAAATCACACTCAGGAGTCAAATTTCCGACATTTCTGACATTTTAAAAACTGCAGGGGTGGTTTGGGAAAAATATGACCCATCGCCGTTTTCAGTAATTGGCATATTTTCGGTATGAAACGTCGTAATTTGAAACTGAAAATAGGAGCAGAGAGTCAGAATTCGGCTCAAAAATCATGCTCAGGAGTCAAAGTTCCGACATTTCAGACATTTTGAAAACTGCAGGGGGGTTTGGGCAAAATATGACCCATCGCCGTTTACAGTAATTGGCATATTTTCGGTATGAAACGTCGTAATTTGAAACTGAAAATAGGTGCAGAGAGTCAGAATTCGGCTCAAAAATCACGCTCACGAGTCTAATTTCCGACATTTCAGACATTTTGAAAACTGCAGGGGGGTTTGGGCAAAATATGACCCATCGCCGTTTTCAGTAATTGGCATATTTTCGGTATAAAAAGTTGTAATTTGAAACTGAAAATAGGTGCAGAGAGTCAGAATTCGGATAAAAAATCACGCTCAGGAGTCAAATTTCCGACATTTCAGACATTTTGAAAACTGCAGGGGGGTTTGGGCAAAATATGACCCATCGCCGTTTTCAGTAATTGTCATATTTTCGGTATAAAAAGTCGTAATTTGAAACTGAAAATAGGTGCAGAGAGTCAGAATTCGGCTCAAAAAGCACGCTCAGGAGTCAAATTTCCGCCATTTCAGACATTTTGAAAACTACAGGGGGGTTTGGGCAAAATATGACCCAACTGCTTTTTCAGTAATTGGCATATTTTCGGTATAAAAAGTCGTAATTTGAAACTGAAAATAGGTGCAGAGAGTCAGAATTTGGATAAAAAATCACGCTCAGGAGTCAAATTTCCGATATTTCAGACATTTTGAAAACTGCAGGGGGGGTTTGGGCAAAATATGACCCATCGCCGTTTTCCGTAATTGGAATATTTTCGATATGAAACGTCGTAATTTGAAACTGAAAATAGGTGCAGAGAGTCAGAATTCGGATAAAAAATCACGCTCAGGAGTCAAATTTCCGACATTTCAGACATTTTGAAAACTACAGGGGGGTTTGGGCAAAATATGACCCATCGCCGTTTACAGTAATTGGCATATATTTGGTATGAAACGTCGTAATTTGAAACTGAAAATAGGTGCAGAGAGTCAGAATTGTGGCTCAAAAATCACACTCAGGAGTCAAATTTCCGACATTTCAGACATTTTGAAAACTGCAGGGGGGTTTGGGCAAAATATGACCCATCGCCGTTTTCAGTAATTGGCATATTTTCGGTATAAAAAGTCGTAATTTGAAACTGAAAATAGGTGCAGAGAGTCAGAATTCGGATAAAAAATCACGCTCAGGAGTCAAATTTCCGACATTTCAGACATTTTGAAAACTGCAGGGGGGTTTGGGCAAAATATGACCCAACTGCTTTTTCAGTAATTGGCATATTTTCGGTATAAAAAGTCGTAATTTGAAACTGAAAATAGGTGCAGAGAGTCAGAATTTGGATACAAAATCACGCTCAGGAGTCAAATTTCCGATATTTCAGACATTTTGAAAACTGCAGGTGGGGTTTGGGCAAAATATGACCCATCGCCGTTTTCAGTAATTGGAATATTTTCGATATGAAACGTCGTAATTTGAAACTGAAAATAGGTGCAGAGAGTCAGAATTCGGATAAAAAATCACGCTCAGGAGTCAAATTTCCGACATTTCAGACATTTTGAAAACTGCAGGGGGGTTTGGGCAAAATATGACCCATCGCCGTTTACAGTAATTGGCATATATTTGGTATGAAACGTCGTAATTTGAAACTGAAAATAGGTGCAGAGAGTCAGAATTGGGCTCAAAAATCACACTCAGGAGTCAAATTTCCGACATTTCAGACATTTTAAAAACTGCAGGGGTGGTTTGGGAAAAATATGACCCATCGCCGTTTTCAGTAATTGGCATATTTTCGGTATGAAACGTCGTAAATTGAAACTGAAAATAGGTGCAGAGAGTCAGAATTCGGCTCAAAAATCACGCTCACGAGTCAAATTTCCGACATTTCAGACATTTTGAAAACTGCAGGGGGGTTTGGGCAAAATATGACCCATCGCCGTTTTCAGTAATTGGCATATTTTCGGTATAAAAAGTCGTAATTTGAAACTGAAAATAGGTGCAGAGAGTCAGAATTTAGATAGAAAATCACGCTCAGGAGTCAAATTTCCGACATTTCAGACATTTTGAAAACTGCAGGGGGGTTTGGGCAAAATATGACCTATCGCCGTTTACAGTAATTGGCATATTTTCGGTATGAAACGTCGTAATTTGAAACTGAAAATAGGAGCAGAGAGTCAGAATTCGGCTCAAAAATCACGCTCACGAGTCTAATTTCCGACATTTCAGACATTTTGAAAACTGCAAGGGGGTTTGGGCAAAATATGACCCATCGCCGTTTTCAGTAATTGGCATATTTTCGGTATAAAAAGTCGTAATTTGAAACTGAAAATAGGTGCAGAGAGTCAGAATTCGGCTCAAAAATCACGCTCACGAGTCTAATTTCCGACATTTCAGACATTTTGAAAACTGCAAGGGGGTTTGGGCAAAATATGACCCATCGCCGTTTTCAGTAATTGGCATATTTTCGGTATAAAAAGTCGTAATTTGAAACTGAAAATAGGTGCAGAGAGTCAGAATTTGGATAAAAAATCACGCTCAGGAGTCAAATTTCCGACATTTCAGACATTTTGAAAACTGCAGGGGGGTTTGGGCAAAATATGACCCATCGCTGTTTTCAGTAATTGGCATATTTTCGGTATAAAAAGTCGTAATTTGAAACTGAAAATAGGTGCAGAGAGTCAGAATTCGGCTCAAAAAGCACGCTCAGGAGTCAAATTTCCGCCATTTCAGACATTTTGAAAACTACAGGGGGGTTTGGGCAAAATATGACCCAACTGCTTTTTCAGTAATTGGCATATTTTCGGTATAAAAAGTCGTAATTTGAAACTGAAAATAGGTGCAGAGAGTCAGAATTTGGATAAAAAATCACGCTCAGGAGTCAAATTTCCGATATTTCAGACATTTTGAAAACTGCAGGGGGGGTTTGGGCAAAATATGACCCATCGCCGTTTTCCGTAATTGGAATATTTTCGATATGAAACGTCGTAATTTGAAACTGAAAATAGGTGCAGAGAGTCAGAATTCGGATAAAAAATCACGCTCAGGAGTCAAATTTCCGACATTTCAGACATTTTGAAAACTACAGGGGGGTTTGGGCAAAATATGACCCATCGCCGTTTACAGTAATTGGCATATATTTGGTATGAAACGTCGTAATTTGAAACTGAAAATAGGTGCAGAGAGTCAGAATTGGGCTCAAAAATCACACTTAGGAGTCAAATTTCCGACATTTCAGACATTTTAAAAACTGCAGGGGTGGTTTGGGCAAAATATGACCCATCGCCGTTTTCAGTAATTGGCATATTTTCGGTATGAAACGTCGTAATTTGAAACTGAAAATAGGTGCAGAGAGTCAGAATTCGGCTCAAAAATCACGCCCCCGAGTCAAATTTCCGACATTTCAGACATTTTGAAAACTGCAGGGGGGTTTGGGCAAAATATGCCCCATCGCCGTTTTCAGTAATTGGCATATTTTCGGTATAAAAAGTCGTAATTTGAAACTGAAAATAGGTGCAGAGAGTCAGAATTTGGATAAAAAATCACGCTCAGGAGTCAAATTTCCAACATTTCAGACATTTTGAAAACTGCAGGGGGGTTTGGGCAAAATATGACCTATCGCCGTTTACAGTAATTGGCATATTTTCGGTATGAAACGTCGTAATTTGAAACTGAAAATAGGAGCAGAGAGTCAGAATTCGGCTCAAAAATCATGCTCAGGAGTCAAAGTTCCGACATTTCAGGCATTTTGAAAACTGCAGGGGGGGTTTGGGCAAAATATGACCCATCGCCGTTTTCAGTAATTGGCATATTTTCGGTATGAAACGTCGTAATTTGAAACTGAAAATAGGTGCAGAGAGTCAGAATTCGGCTAAAAAATAACGCTCAGGAGTCAAATTTCCGACATTTCAGATATTTTGAAAACTGCAGGGGGGTTTGGGCAAAATATGACCCATCGCCGTTTACAGTAATTGGCATATATTTGGTATGAAACGTCGTAATTTGAAACTGAAAATAGGTGCAGAGAATCAGAATTGGGCTCAAAAATCACACTCAGGAGTCAAATTTCCGACATTTCAGACATTTTAAAAACTGCAGGGGTGGTTTGTTCAAAATATGACCCATCGCCGTTTTCAGTAATTGGCATATTTTCGGTATGAAACGTCGTAATTTGAAACTGAAAATAGGTGCAGAGAGTCAGAATTCGGCTCAAAAATCACGCTCACGAGTCAAATTTCCGACATTTCAGACATTTTGAAAACTGCAGGGGGGTTTGGGCAAAATATGACCCATCGCCGTTTTCAGTTATTGGCATATTTTCGGTATAAAAAGTCGTAATTTGAAACTGAAAATAGATGCAGAGAGTCAGAATTTGGATAAAAAATCACGCTCACGAGTCAAATTTCCGATATTTCAGACATTTTGAAAACTGCAGGGGGGGTTTGGGCAAAATATGACCAATCGCCGTTTTCAGTAATTGGCATATTTTCGGTATAAAAAGTCGTAATTTGAAACTGAAAATAGGTGCAGAGAGTCAGAATTCGGATAAAAAATCACGCTCAGGAGTCAAATTTCCGACATTTCAGACATTTTGAAAACTGCAGGGGGGTTTGGGCAAAATATGACCCATCGCCGTTTACAGTAATTGGCATATATTTGGTATGAAACGTCGTAATTTGAAACTGAAAATAGGTGCAGAGAGTCAGAATTTGGATAAAAAATCACGCTCACGAGTCAAATTTCCGATATTTCAGACATTTTGAAAACTGCAGGGGGGGTTTGGGCAAAATATGACCAATCGCCGTTTTCAGTAATTGGCATATTTTCGGTATGAAACGTCGTAATTTGAAACTGAAAATAGGAGCAGAGAGTCAGAATTCGGCTCAAAAATCATGCTCAGGAGTCAAAGTTCCGACATTTCAGACATTTTGAAAACTGCAGGGGGGTTTGGGCAAAATATGACCCATCGCCGTTTACAGTAATTGGCATATTTTCGGTATGAAACGTCGTAATTTGAAACTGAAAATAGGTGCAGAGAGTCAGAATTCGGCTCAAAAATCACGCTCACGAGTCTAATTTCCGACATTTCAGACATTTTGAAAACTGCAGGGGGGTTTGGGCAAAATATGACCCATCGCCGTTTTCAGTAATTGGCATATTTTCGGTATAAAAAGTTGTAATTTGAAACTGAAAATAGGTGCAGAGAGTCAGAATTCGGATAAAAAATCACGCTCAGGAGTCAAATTTCCGCCATTTCAGACATTTTGAAAACTACAGGGGGGTTTGGGCAAAATATGACCCAACTGCTTTTTCAGTAATTGGCATATTTTCGGTATAAAAAGTCGTAATTTGAAACTGAAAATAGGTGCAGAGAGTCAGAATTTGGATAAAAAATCACGCTCAGGAGTCAAATTTCCGATATTTCAGACATTTTGAAAACTGCAGGGGGGGTTTGGGCAAAATATGACCCATCGCCGTTTTCCGTAATTGGAATATTTTCGATATGAAACGTCGTAATTTGAAACTGAAAATAGGTGCAGAGAGTCAGAATTCGGATAAAAAATCACGCTCAGGAGTCAAATTTCCGACATTTCTGACATTTTGAAAACTACAGGGGGGTTTGGGCAAAATATGACCCATCGCCGTTTACAGTAATTGGCATATATTTGGTATGAAACGTCGTAATTTGAAACTGAAAATAGGTGCAGAGAGTCAGAATTGGGCTCAAAAATCACACTCAGGAGTCAAATTTCCGACATTTCAGACATTTTGAAAACTGCAGGGGGGTTTGGGCAAAATATGACCCATCGCCGTTTTCAGTAATTGGCATATTTTCGGTATAAAAAGTCGTAATTTGAAACTGAAAATAGGTGCAGAGAGTCAGAATTCGGATAAAAAATCACGCTCAGGAGTCAAATTTCCGACATTTCAGACATTTTGAAAACTGCAGGGGGGTTTGGGCAAAATATGACCCATCGCCGTTTTCAGTAATTGGCATATTTTCGGTATAAAAAGTCGTAATTTGAAACTGAAAATAGGTGCAGAGAGTCAGAATTCGGCTCAAAAAGCACGCTCAGGAGTCAAATTTCCGCCATTTCAGACATTTTGAAAACTGCAGGGGGGTTTGGGCAAAATATGACCCAACTGCTTTTTCAGTAATTGGCATATTTTCGGTATAAAAAGTCGTAATTTGAAACTGAAAATAGGTGCAGAGAGTCAGAATTTGGATACAAAATCACGCTCAGGAGTCAAATTTCCGATATTTCAGACATTTTGAAAACTGCAGGGGGGGTTTGGGCAAAATATGACCCATCGCCGTTTTCAGTAATTGGAATATTTTCGATATGAAACGTCGTAATTTGAAACTGAAAATAGGTGCAGAGAGTCAGAATTCGGATAAAAAATCACGCTCAGGAGTCAAATTTCCGACATTTCAGACATTTTGAAAACTGCAGGGGGGTTTGGGCAAAATATGACCCATCGCCGTTTACAGTAATTGGCATATATTTGGTATGAAACGTCGTAATTTGAAACTGAAAATAGGTGCAGAGAGTCAGAATTGGGCTCAAAAATCACACTCAGGAGTCAAATTTCCGACATTTCAGACATTTTAAAAACTGCAGGGGTGGTTTGGGAAAAATATGACCCATCGCCGTTTTCAGTAATTGGCATATTTTCGGTATGAAACGTCGTAATTTGAAACTGAAAATAGGTGCAGAGAGTCAGAATTCGGCTCAAAAATCACGCTCACGAGTCAAATTTCCGACATTTCAGACATTTTGAAAACTGCAGGGGGGTTTGGGCAAAATATGACCCATCGCCGTTTTCAGTAATTGGCATATTTTCTGTATAAAAAGTCGTAATTTGAAACTGAAAATAGGTGCAGAGAGTCAGAATTTAGATAGAAAATCACGCTCAGGAGTCAAATTTCCGACATTTCAGACATTTTGAAAACTGCAGGGGGGTTTGGGCAAAATATGACCTATCGCCGTTTACAGTAATTGGCATATTTTCGGTATGAAACGTCGTAATTTGAAACTGAAAATAGGAGCAGAGAGTCAGAATTCGGCTCAAAAATCATGCTCAGGAGTCAAAGTTCCGACATTTCAGACATTTTGAAAACTGCAGGGAGGTTTGGGCAAAATATGACCCATCGCCGTTTACAGTAATTGGCATATTTTCGGTATGAAACGTCGTAATTTGAAACTGAAAATAGGTGCAGAGAGTCAGAATTCGGCTCAAAAATCACGCACACGAGTCTAATTTCCGACATTTCAGACATTTTGAAAACTGCAAGGGGGTTTGGGCAAAATATGACCCATCGCCGTTTTCAGTAATTGGCATATTTTCGGTATAAAAAGTCGTAATTTGAAACTGAAAATAGGTGCAGAGAGTCAGAATTTGGATAAAAAATCACGCTCAGGAGTCAAATTTCCGACATTTCAGACATTTTGAAAACTGCAGGGGGGTTTGGGCAAAATATGACCCATCGCTGTTTTCAGTAATTGGCATATTTTCGGTATAAAAAGTCGTAATTTGAAACTGAAAATAGGTGCAGAGAGTCAGAATTCGGCTCAAAAAGCACGCTCAGGAGTCAAATTTCCGCCATTTCAGACATTTTGAAAACTACAGGGGGGTTTGGGCAAAATATGACCCAACTGCTTTTTCAGTAATTGGCATATTTTCGGTATAAAAAGTCGTAATTTGAAACTGAAAATAGGTGCAGAGAGTCAGAATTTGGATAAAAAATCACGCTCAGGAGTCAAATTTCCGATATTTCAGACATTTTGAAAACTGCAGGGGGGGTTTGGGCAAAATATGACCCATCGCCGTTTACAGTAATTGGCATATATTTGGTATGAAACGTCGTAATTTGAAACTGAAAATAGGTGCAGAGAGTCAGAATTGGGCTCAAAAATCACACTCAGGAGTCAAATTTCCGACATTTCAGACATTTTAAAAACTGCAGGGGTGGTTTGGGCAAAATATGACCCATCGCCGTTTTCAGTAATTGGCATATTTTCGGTATGAAACGTCGTAATTTGAAACTGAAAATAGGTGCAGAGAGTCAGAATTCGGCTCAAAAATCACGCCCCCGAGTCAAATTTCCGACATTTCAGACATTTTGAAAACTGCAGGGGGGTTTGGGCAAAATATGCCCCATCGCCGTTTTCAGTAATTGGCATATTTTCGGTATAAAAAGTCGTAATTTGAAACTGAAAATAGGTGCAGAGAGTCAGAATTTGGATAAAAAATCACGCTCAGGAGTCAAATTTCCAACATTTCAGACATTTTGAAAACTGCAGGGGGGTTTGGGCAAAATATGACCTATCGCCGTTTACAGTAATTGGCATATTTTCGGTATGAAACGTCGTAATTTGAAACTGAAAATAGGAGCAGAGAGTCAGAATTCGGCTCAAAAATCATGCTCAGGAGTCAAAGTTCCGACATTTCAGGAATTTTGAAAACTGCAGGGGGGGTTTGGGCAAAATATGACCCATCGCCGTTTTCAGTAATTGGCATATTTTCGGTATGAAACGTCGTAATTTGAAACTGAAAATAGGTGCAGAGAGTCAGAATTCGGCTAAAAAAAACGCTCAGGAGTCAAATTTCCGACATTTCAGATATTTTGAAAACTGCAGGGGGGTTTGGGCAAAATATGACCCATCGCCGTTTACAGTAATTGGCATATATTTGGTATGAAACGTCGTAATTTGAAACTGAAAATAGGTGCAGAGAATCAGAATTGGGCTCAAAAATCACACTCAGGAGTCAAATTTCCGACATTTCAGACATTTTAAAAACTGCAGGGGTGGTTTGTTCAAAATATGACCCATCGCCGTTTTCAGTAATTGGCATATTTTCGGTATGAAACGTCGTAATTTGAAACTGAAAATAGGTGCAGAGAGTCAGAATTCGGCTCAAAAATCACGCTCACGAGTCAAATTTCCGACATTTCAGACATTTTGAAAACTGCAGGGGGGTTTGGGCAAAATATGACCCATCGCCGTTTTCAGTTATTGGCATATTTTCGGTATAAAAAGTCGTAATTTGAAACTGAAAATAGATGCAGAGAGTCAGAATTTGGATAAAAAATCACGCTCACGAGTCAAATTTCCGATATTTCAGACATTTTGAAAACTGCAGGGGGGGTTTGGGCAAAATATGACCAATCGCCGTTTTCAGTAATTGGAATATTTTCGATATGAAACGTCGTAATTTGAAACTGAAAATAGGTGCAGAGAGTCAGAATTCGGATAAAAAATCACGCTCAGGAGTCAAATTTCCGACATTTCAGACATTTTGAAAACTGCAGGGGGGTTTGGGCAAAATATGACCCATCGGCGTTTACAGTAATTGCCATATATTTGGTATGAAACGTCGTAATTTGAAACTGATAATAGGTGCAGAGAGTAAGAATTGGGCTCAAAAATCACACTCAGGAGTCAAATTTCCGACATTTCAGACATTTTAAAAACTGCAGGGGTGGTTTGGGCAAAATATGACCCATCGCCGTTTTCAGTAATTGGCATATTTTCGGTATGAAACGTCGTAATTTGAAACTGAAAATAGGTGCAGAGAGTCAGAATTCGGCTCAAAAATCACGCTCACGAGTCAAATTTCCGACATTTCAGACATTTTGAAAACTGCAGGGGGGTTTGGGCAAAATATGACCCATCGCCGTTTTCAGTAATTGGCATATTTTCGGTATAAAAAGTCGTAATTTGAAACTGAAAATAGGTGCAGAGAGTCAGCATTTAGATAGAAAATCACGCTCAGGAGTCAAATTTCCGACATTTCAGACATTTTGAAAACTGCAGGGGGGTTTGGGCAAAATATGACCTATCGCCGTTTACAGTAATTGGCATATTTTCGGTATGAAACGTCGTAATTTGAAACTGAAAATAGGAGCAGAGAGTCAGAATTCGGCTCAAAAATCATGCTCAGGAGTCAAAGTTCCGACATTTCAGACATTTTGAAAACTGCAGGGGGGTTTGGGCAAAATATGACCCATCGCCGTTTACAGTAATTGGCATATTTTCGGTATGAAACGTCGTAATTTGAAACTGAAAATAGGTGCAGAGAGTCAGAATTCGGCTCAAAAATCACGCTCACGAGTCTAATTTCCGACATTTCAGACATTTTGAAAACTGCAGGGGGGTTTGGGCAAAATATGACCCATCGCCGTTTTCAGTAATTGGCATATTTTCGGTATAAAAAGTCGTAATTTGAAACTGAAAATAGGTGCAGAGAGTCAGAATTCGGATAAAAAATCACGCTCAGGAGTCTAATTTCCGACATTTCAGACATTTTGAAAACTTCAGGGGGGTTTGGGCAAAATATGACCCATCGCCGTTTTCAGTAATTGGCATATTTTCGGTATAAAAAGTCGTAATTTGAAACTGAAAATAGGTGCAGAGAGTCAGAATTCGGCTCAAAAAGCACGCTCAGGAGTCAAATTTCCGCCATTTCAGACATTTTGAAAACTGCAGGGGGGTTTGGGCAAAATATGACCCAACTGCTTTTTCAGTAATTGGCATATTTTCGGTATAAAAAGTCGTAATTTGAAACTGAAAATAGGTGCAGAGAGTCAGAATTTGGATAAAAAATCACGCTCAGGAGTCAAATTTCCGATATTTCAGACATTTTGAAAACTGCAGGGGGGGTTTGGGCAAAATATGACCCATCGCCGTTTTCAGTAATTGGAATATTTTCGATATGAAACGTCGTAATTTGAAACTGAAAATAGGTGCAGAGAGTCAGAATTCGGATAAAAAATCACGCTCAGGAGTCAAATTTCTGACATTTCAGACATTTTGAAAACTACAGGGGGGTTTGGGCAAAATATGACCCATCGCCGTTTACAGTAATTGGCATATATTTGGTATGAAACGTCGTAATTTGAAACTGAAAATAGGTGCAGAGAGTCAGAATTGGGCTCAAAAATCACACTCAGAAGTCAAATTTCCGACATTTCAGACATTTTAAAAACTGCAGGGGTGGTTTGGGCAAAATATGACCCATCGCCGTTTTCAGTAATTGGCATATTTTCGGTATGAAACGTCGTAATTTGAAACTGAAAATAGGTGCAGAGAGTCAGAATTCGGCTCAAAAATCACGCTCTCGAGTCAAATTTCCGACATTTCAGACATTTTGAAAACTGCAGGGGGGTTTGGGCAAAATATGACCCATCGCCGTTTTCAGTAATTGGCATATTTTCGGTATAAAAAGTCGTAATTTGAAACTGAAAATAGGTGCAGAGAGTCAGAATTCGGCTCAAAAATCACACTCAGGAGTCAAATTTCCGACATTTCAGGCATTTTGAAAACTGCAGGGGGGGTTTGGGCAAAATATGACCCATCGCCGTTTACAGTAATTGGCATATATTTGGTATGAAACGTCGTAATTTGAAACTGAAAATAGGTGCAGAGAGTGAGAATTGGGCTCAAAAATCACACTCAGGAGTCAAATTTCCGACATTTCAGACATTTTAAAAACTGCAGGGGTGGTTTGTTCAAAATATGACCCATCGCCGTTTTCAGTAATTGGCATATTTTCGGTATGAAACGTCGTAATTTGAAACTGAAAATAGGTGCAGAGAGTCAGAATTTGGATAAAAAATCACGCTCAGGAGTCAAATTTCCGATATTTCAGACATTTTGAAAACTGCAGGGGGGGTTTGGGCAAAATATGACAAATCGACGTTTTCAGTAATTGGAATATTTTCGATATGAAACGTCGTAATTTGAAACTGAAAATAGGTGCAGAGAGTCAGAATTCGGATAAAAAATCACGCTCAGGAGTCAAATTTCCGACATTTCAGACATTTTGAAAACTGCAGGGGGGTTTGGGCAAAATATGACCCATCGGCGTTTACAGTAATTGCCATATATTTGGTATGAAACGTCGTAATTTGAAACTGAAAATAGGTGCAGAGAGTAAGAATTGGGCTCAAAAATCACACTCAGGAGTCAAATTTCCGACATTTCAGACATTTTAAAAACTGCAGGGGTGGTTTGGGCAAAATATGACCCATCGCCGTTTTCAGTAATTGGCATATTTTCGGTATGAAACGTCGTAATTTGAAACTGAAAATAGGTGCAGAGAGTCAGAATTCGGCTCAAAAATCACGCTCACGAGTCAAATTTCCGACATTTCAGACATTTTGAAAACTGCAGGGGTGTTTGGGCAAAATATGACCCATCGCCGTTTTCAGTAATTGGCATATTTTCGGTATAAAAAGTCGTAATTTGAAACTGAAAATAGGTGCAGAGAGTCAGAATTTGGATAAAAAATCACGCTCAGGAGTCAAATTTCCGACATTTCAGACATTTTGAAAACTGCAGGGGGGTTTGGGCAAAATATGACCTATCGCCGTTTACAGTAATTGGCATATTTTCGGTATGAAACGTCGTAATTTGAAACTGAAAATAGGAGCAGAGAGTCAGAATTCGGCTCAAAAATCATGCTCAGGAGTCAAAGCTCCGACATTTCAGACATTTTGAAAACTGCAGGGGGGTTTGGGCAAAATATGACCCATCGCCGTTTACAGTAATTGGAATATTTTCGGTATGAATAGTCGTAATTTGAAACTGAAAATAGGTGCAGAGAGTCAGAATTCGGATAAAAAATCATGCTCAGGAGTCAAATTTCCGACATATCAGACATTTTGAAAACTGCAGGGGGGTTTGGGCAAAATATGACCCATCGCCGTTTACAGTAATTGGCATATATTTGGTATGAAACGTCGTAATTTGAAACTGAAAATAGGTGCAGAGAGTCAGAATTCGGCTCAAAAATCACACTCAGGAGTCAAATTTCCGACATTTCTGGCATTTTGAAAACTGCAGGGGGGGTTTGGGCAAAATATGACCCATCGCCGTTTTCAGTAATTGGCATATTTATGGTATGAAACGTCGTAATTTGAAACTGAAAATAGGTGCAAAGAGTCAGAATTCGGCTAAAAAATAACGCTCAAGAGTCAAATTTCCGACATTTCAGACATTTTGAAAACAGCAGGGGGGTTTGCGCAAAATATGACCCATCGCCGTTTTCAGTAATTGGCATATTTTCGGTATAAAAAGTAGTAATTTGAAACTGAAAATAGGTGCAGAGAGTCAGAATTCGGATAAAAAATCACGCTCAGGAGTCAAATTTCCGACATTTCAGACATTTTGAAAACTGCAAGGGGGTTTGGGCAAAATATGTCCTATCGCCGTTTACAATAATTGGCATATTTTCGGTATGAAACATCGTATTTTGAAACTGAAAATAGGTGCAGAGAGTCAGAATTTGGCTCAAAAATCACGCTCAGGAGTCAAATTTCCTACATTTCAGACATTTTAAAAACTGCAGGGGGGTTTGGGCAAAATTTGACCCATCACCGTTTTCAGTAATTGGCATATTTTCGGTATGAAACGTCGTAATTTGAAACTGAAAATTGGTGCAGAGAGTCAGAATTCGGCTCAAAAATCATGCTCAGGAGTCAAAGTTCCGACATTTCAGACATTTTGAAAACTGCAGGGAGGTTTGGGCAAAATATGACCCATCGCCGTTTACAGTAATTGGCACATTTTCGGTATGAAACGTCGTAATTTGAAACTGAAAATAGGTGCAGAGAGTCAGAATTCGGATAAAAAATCATGCTCAGGAGTCAAATTTCCGACATATCAGACATTTTGAAAACTGCAGGGGGGTTTGGGCAAAATATGACCCATCGCTGTTTTCAATAATTGGCATATTTTCGGTATGAAACGTCGTAATTTGAAACTGAAAATAGGTGCAGAGAGTCAGAATTCGGATAAAAAATCACGCTCAGGAGTCAAATTTCCGACATTTCAGACGTTTTAAAAACTGCAGGGGGGTTTGTGCAAAATATGACCCATCGCTGTTTACAGTAATTGGCATATTTTCGGTATGAATCGTCGTAATTTGAAACTGAAAATAGGTGCAGAGAGTCAGAATTCGGCACAAAAATCACGCTCAGGAGTCAAATTTCCGACATTTCAGACATTTTAAAAACTGCAGGGGGATTTGGGCAAAATATGACCCATCGCCGTTTACAGTAATTGGAATATTTTCGGTATGAATAGTCGTAATTTGAAACTGAAAATAGGTGCAGAGAGTCAGAATTCGGATAAAAAATCACGCTCAGGAGTCAAATTTCCGACATTTCAGACATTTTGAAAACTGCAGGGGGGTTTGGGCAAAATATGACCCATCAGCGTTTACAGTAATTGCCATATATTTGGTATGAAACGTCGTAATTTGAAACTGAAAATAGGTGCAGAGAGTAAGAATTGGGCTCAAAAATCACACTCAGGAGTCAAATTTCCGACATTTCAGACATTTTAAAAACTGCAGGGGTGGTTTGGGCAAAATATGACCCATCGCCGTTTTCAGTAATTGGCATATTTTCGGTATGAAACGTCGTAATTTGAAACTGAAAATAGGTGCAGAGAGTCAGAATTCGGCTCAAAAATCACGCTCTCGAGTCAAATTTCCGACATTTCAGACATTTTGAAAACTGCAGGGGGGTTTGGGCAAAATATGACCCCATCGCCGTTTTCAGTAATTGGCATATTTTCGGTATAAAAAGTCGTAATTTGAAACTGAAAATAGGTGCAGAGAGTCAGAATTTGGATAAAAAATCACGCTCAGGAGTCAAATTTCCGACATTTCAGACATTTTGAAAACTGCAGGGTGGTTTGGGCAAAATATGACCTATCGCCGTTTACAGTAATTGGCATATTTTCGGTATGAAATGTCGTAATTTGAAATTGAAAATAGGAGCAGAGAGTCAGAATTCGGCTCAAAAATCATGCTCAGGAGTCAAAGTTCCGACATTTCAGATATTTTGAAAACTGCAGGGGGGTTTGGGCAAAATATGACCCATCGCCGTTTACAGTAATTGGAATATTTTCGGTATGAATAGTCGTAATTTGAAACTGAAAATAGGTGCAGAGAGTCAGAATTCGGATAAAAAATCATGCTCAGGAGTCAAATTTCCGACATATCAGACATTTTGAAAACTGCAGGGGGGTTTGGGCAAAATATGACCCATCGCCGTTTACAGTAATTGGCATATATTTGGTATGAAACGTCGTAATTTGAAACTGAAAATAGGTGCAGAGAGTCAGAATTCGGCTCAAAAATCACACTCAGGAGTCAAATTTCCGACATTTCTGGCATTTTGAAAACTGCAGGCGGGGTTTGGGCAAAATATGACCCATCGCCGTTTTCAGTAATTGGCATATTTTCGGTATGAAACGTCGTAATTTGAAACTGAAAATAGGTGCAAAGAGTCAGAATTCGGCTAAAAAATAACGCTCAGGAGTTATATTTCCGACATTTCAGACATTTTGAAAACAGCAGGGGGGTTTGCGCAAAATATGACCCATCGCCGTTTTCAGTAATTGGCATATTTTCGGTATAAAAAGTAGTAATTTGAAACTGAAAATAGGTGCAGAGAGTCAGAATTCGGATAAAAAATCACGCTCAGGAGTCAATTTTCCGACATTTCAGACATTTTGAAAACTGCAGGGGGGTTTGGGCAAAATATGTCCTATCGCCGTTTACAATAATTGGCATATTTTCGGTATGAAACGTCGTATTTTGAAACTGAAAATAGGAGCAGAGAATCAGAATTCGGCTCAAAAATCATGCTCAGGAGTCAAAGTTCCGACATTTCAGACATTTTGAAAACTGCAGGGGGGTTTGGGCAAAATATGACCCATCGCCGTTTACAGTAATTGGAATATTTTCGGTATGAAACGTCGTAATTTGAAACTGAAAATAGGTGCAGAGAGTCAGAATTCGGATAAAAAATCATGCTCAGGAGTCAAATTTCCGACATATCAGACATTTTGAAAACTGCAGGGGGGTTTGGGCAAAATGTGACCCATCGCCGTTTACAGTAATTGGCATATATTTGGTATGAAACGTCGTAATTTGAAACTGAAAATAGGTGCAGAGAGTCAGAATTCGGCTCAAAAATCACACTCAGGAGTCAAATTTCCGGCATTTCAGGCATTTTGAAAACTGCAGGGGGGGTTTGGGCAAAATATGACCCATCGCCGTTTTCAGTAATTGGCATATTTTCGGTATGAAACGTCGTAATTTGAAACTGAAAATAGGTGCAGAGAGTCAGAATTCGGCTAAAAAATAACGCTCAGGAGTCAAATTTCCGACATTTCAGACATTTTGAAAACGGCAGGGGGGTTTGCGCAAAATATGACCCATCGCCGTTTTCAGTAATTGGCATATTTTCGGTATAAAAAGTAGTAATTTGAAAATGAAAATAGGTGCAGAGAGTCAGAATTCGGATAAAAAATCACGCTCAGGAGTCAAATTTCCGACATTTCAGACATTTTGAAAACTGCAGGGGGGTTTGGGCAAAATATGTCCTATCGCCGTTTTCAATAATTGGCATATTTTCGGTATGAAACGTCGTATTTTGAAACTGAAAATAGGTGCAGAGAGTCAGAATTCGGCTCAAAAATCACGCTCAGGAGTCAAATTTCCTACATTTCAGACATTTTAAAAACTGCAGGGGGGTTTGGGCAAAATTTGACCCATCACCGTTTTCAGTAATTGGCATATTTTCGGTATGAAACGTCGTAATTTGAAACTGAAAATTGGTGCAGAGAGTCAGAATTCGGCTCAAAAATCATGCTCAGGAGTCAAAGTTCCGACATTTCAGACATTTTGAAAACTGCAGGGAGGTTTGGGCAAAATATGACCCATCGCCGTTTACAGTAATTGGCATATTTTCGGTATGAAACGTCGTAATTTGAAACTGAAAATAGGTGCAGAGAGTCAGAATTCGGATAAAAAATCATGCTCAGGAGTCAAATTTCCGACATATCAGACATTTTGAAAACTGCAGGGGGGTTTGGGCAAAATATGACCCATCGTTGTTTTCAATAATTGGCATATTTTCGGTATGAAACGTCGTAATTTGAAACTGAAAATAGGTGCAGAGAGTCAGAATTCGGATAAAAAATCACGCTCAGGAGTCAAATTTCCGACATTTCAGACGTTTTAAAAACTGCAGGGGGGTTTGTGCAAAATATGACCCATCGCTGTTTACAGTAATTGGCATATTTTCGGTATGAATCGTCGTAATTTGAATTTGAAAATAGGTGCAGAGAGTCAGAATTCGGCTCAAAAATCACGCTCAGGAGTCAAATTTCCGACATTTCAGACATTTTAGAAACTGCAGGGGGATTTGGGCAAAATATGACCCAACGGCTTTTTCAGTAATTGGCATATTTTCGGTATAAAAAGTCGTAATTTGAAACTGAAAATAGGTGGAGAGAGTCAGAATTCGGCTCAAAAATCACGCTCAGGAGTCAAATTTCCGACATTTCAGACATTTTAAAAACTGCAGGGGGATTTGGGCAAAATATGACCCATCGACGTTTTCAGTAATTGGCATATTTTCGGTATGAAGCGTCGTAATTTGAAACTGAAAATAGGTGCAGAGAGTCAGAATTCGGCTTAAAAATCACGCTCAGGAGTCAAATTTCCGATATTTCAGACATTTTGAAAACTGCCGGGGGGTTTGGGCAAAATATGACCCATCGCCGTATTCACTAATTGGCATATTTTCGGTATAAAAAGTCGTAATTTGAAACTGAAAATAGGTGCAGAGAGTCATAATTTGGATGAAAAATCACGCTCAGGAGTCAAATTTCCGATATTTCAGACATTTTACAAACTGCAGGGGGGTTTGGACAAAATATTACCCATCGCCGTTTTCAGTAATTGGCATATTTTCGGTAAAAAAAGTCGTAATTTGAAACTGAAAATAGGTGCAGAGAGTCAGAATTCGGATAAAAAATAATGCCCAGGAGTCAAATTTCCGACATTTCAGACATTTTGAAAACTGCAGGGGGGTTTGGTCAAAATATGACCCATCGCCGTTTTCAGTAATTGGCATATTTTCGGTAAAAAAAGTCGTAATTTGAAACTGAAAATAGGTGCAGAGAGTCAGAATTGCAATAAAAAATCATGCTCAGGAGTCAAATTTCCGACATTTCAGACATTTTGAAAACTGCAGGGTTGGTTTGGGCAAAATATGACCCATCGCTGTTTTCAGTAATTGGCATATTTTCGGCATGAAACTTCGTAATTTGAAACTGAAAATAGGTGCAGAGAGTCTGAATTCGGCTCAAAAATCACGCTCAGTAGTCAAATTTCCGACATTTCAGACATTTTGAAAACTGCAGGGGGGTTTGGGCAAAATATGACCCATCGCCGTTTTCAGTAATTGGCATATTTTCGGTATAAAAAGTCGTAATTTGAAACTGAAAATAGGTGCAGAGAGACAGAATTCGGATAAAAAATCATGCTCAAGAGTCAAATTTCCGACATTTCAGACATTTTGAAAACTGCAGGGGGGTTTGGGCAAAATATGACCCATCGCCGTTTTCAGTAATTGGAATATTTTCGATATGAAACGTCGTAATTTGAAACTGAAAATAGGTGCAGAGAGTCAGAATTCGGATAAAAAATCACTCTCAGGAGTCAAATTTCCGACATTTCAGACATTTTGAAAACTGCAGGGGGGTTTGGGCAAAATATGACCCATCGCCGTTTACAGTAATTTGCATATATTTGGTATGAAACGTCGTAATTTGAAACTGAAAATAGGTGCAGAGTCAGAATTGGTCTCAAAAATCACACTCAGGAGTCAAATTTCCGACATTTCAGACATTTTAAAAACTGCAGGATTGGTTTGGGCAAAATATGACCCATCGCCGTTTTCAGTAATTGGCATATTTTCGGTATGAAACGTCGTAATTTGAAACTGAAAATAGGAGCAGAGAGTCAGAATTCGGCTCAAAAATCATGCTCAGGAGTCAAAGTTCCGACATTTCAGACATTTTGAAAACTGCAGGGGGGTTCGGGAAAAATATGACCCATCGCCGTTTACAGTAATTGGAATATTTTCGGTATGAAACGTCGTAATTTGAAACTGAAAATAGGTGCAGAGAGTCAGAATTCGGATAAAAAATCATGCTCAGGAGTCAAATTTCCGACATATCAGACATTTTGAAAACTGCAGGGGGGTTTGGGCAAAATATGACCCATCGCCGTTTACAGTAATTGGCATATATTTGGTATGAAACGTCGTAATTTGAAACTGAAAATAGGTGCAGAGAGTCAGAATTCGGCTCAAAAATCACACTCAGGAGTCAAATTTCCGACATTTCAGGCATTTTGAAAACTGCAGGGGGGGTTTGGGCAAAATATGACCCATCGCCGTTTTCAGTAATTGGAATATTTTCGATATGAAACGTCGTAATTTGAAACTGAAAATAGGTGCAGAGAGTCAGAATTCGGATAAAAAATCACGCTCAGGAGTCAAATTTCCGACATTTCAGACATTTTGAAAACTGCAGGGGGGTTTGGGCAAAATATGACCCATCGCCGTTTACAGTAATTGTCATATATTTGGTATGAAACGTCGTAATTTGAAACTGAAAATAGGTGCAGAGAGTCAGAATTGGCCTCAAAAATCACACTCAGGAGTCATATTTCCGACATTTCAGACATTTTAAAAACTGCAGGGGTGGTTTGGGCAAAATATGACCCATCGCCGTTTTCAGTAATTGGCATATTTTCGGTATGAAACGTCGTAATTTGAAACTGAAAATAGGAGCAGAGAGTCAGAATTCGGCTCAAAAATCATGCTCAGGAGTCAAAGTTCCGACATTTCAGACATTTTGAAAACTGCAGGGGGGTTTGGGCAAAATATGACCCATCGCCGTTTACAGTAATTGGAATATTTTCGGTATGAAACGTCGTAATTTGAAACTCAAAATAGGTGCAGAGAGTCAGAATTCGGATAAAAAATCATGCTCAGGAGTCAAATTTCCGACATATCAGACATTTTGATAACTGCAGGGGGGTTTGGGCAAAATATGACCCATCGCCGTTTACAGTAATTGGCATATATTTGGTATGAAACATCGTAATTTGAAACTGAAAATAGGTGCAGAGAGTCAGAATTCGGCTCAAAAATCACACTCAGGAGTCAAATTTCCGACATTTCAGGCATTTTGAAAACTGCAGGGGGGTTTCGGCAAAATATGACCCATCGCCGTTTACAGTAATTGGCATATATTTGGTATGAAACATCGTAATTTGAAACTGAAAATAGGTGCAGAGAGTCAGAATTGGGCTCAAAAATCACACTCAGGAGTCAAATTTCCGACATTTCAGACATTTTAAAAACTGCAGGGGTGGTTTGGGCAAAATATGACCCATCGCCGTTTTCAGTAATTGGCATATTTTCGGTATAAAAAGTCGTAATTTGAAACTGAAAATAGGTGCAGAGAGTCAGAATTCGGCTCAAAAATCATGCTCAGGAGTCAAAGTTCCAACATTTCAGACATTTTGAAAACTGCAGGGGGGTTTGGGAAAAATATGACCCATCGCCGTTTACAGTAATTGGAATATTTTCGGTATGAAACGTCGTAATTTGAAACTGAAAATAGGTGCAGAGAGTCAGAATTCGGATAAAAAATCACACTCAGGAGTCAAATTTCCGACATTTCAGGCATTTTGAAAACTGCAGGGGGGGTTTGGGCAAAATATGACCCATCGCCGTTTTCAGTAATTGGAATATTTTCGATATGAAACGTCGTAATTTGAAACTGAAAATAGGTGCAGAGAGTCAGAATTCGGATAAAAAATCACGCTCAGGAGTCAAATTTCCGACATTTCAGACATTTTGAAAACTGCAGGGGGGTTTGGGCAAAATATGACCCATCGCCGTTTACAGTAATTGTCATATATTTGGTATGAAACGTCGTAATTTGAAACTGAAAATAGGTGCAGAGAGTCAGAATTCGGCTCAAAAATCATGCTCAGGAGTCAAAGTTCCGACATTTCAGACATTTTGAAAACTGCAGGGAGGTTTGGGCAAAATATGACCCATCGCCGTTTACAGTAATTGGCATATTTTCGGTATGAAACGTCGTAATTTGAAACTGAAAATAGGTGCAGAGAGTCAGAATTCGGATAAAAAATCATGCTCAGGAGTCAAATTTCCGACATATCAGACATTTTGAAAACTGCAGGGGGGTTTGGGCAAAATATGACCCATCGCTGTTTTCAATAATTGGCATATTTTCGGTATGAAACGTCGTAATTTGAAACTGAAAATAGGTGCAGAGAGTCAGAATTCGGATAAAAAATCACGCTCAGGAGTCAAATTTCCGACATTTCAGACGTTTTAAAAACTGCAGGGGGGTTTGTGCAAAATATGACCCATCGCTGTTTACAGTAATTGTCATATTTTCGGTATGAATCGTCGTAATTTGAAACTGAAAATAGGTGCAGAGAGTCAGAATTCGGCTCAAAAATCACGCTCAGGAGTCAAATTTCCGACATTTCAGACATTTTAAAAACTGCAGGGGGATTTGGGCAAAATATGACCCAACGGCTTTTTCAGTAATTGGCATATTTTCGGTATAAAAAGTCGTAATTTGAAACTGAAAATAGGTGGAGAGAGTCAGAATTCGGCTCAAAAATCACGCTCAGGAGTCAAATTTCCGACATTTCAGACATTTTAAAAACTGCAGGGGGATTTGGGCAAAATATGACCCATCGACGTTTTCAGTAATTGACATATTTTCGGTATGAAGCGTCGTAATTTGAAACTGAAAATAGGTGCAGAGAGTCAGAATTCGGCTTAAAAATCACGCTCAGGAGTCAAATTTCCGACATTTCAGACATTTTGAAAACTGCCGGGGGGTTTGGGCAAAATATGACCCATCGCCGTTTTCAGTAATTGGCATATTTTCGGTATAAAAAGTCGTAATTTGAAACTGAAAATAGGTGCAGAGAGTCATAATTTGGATGAAAAATCACGCTCAGGAGTCAAATTTCCGATATTTCAGACATTTTACAAACTGCAGGGGGGTTTGGACAAAATATTACCCATCGCCGTTTTCAGTAATTGGCATATTTTCGGTAAAAAAAGTCGTAATTTGAAACTGAAAATAGGTGCAGAGAGTCAGAATTCGGATAAAAAATAATGCCCAGGAGTCAAATTTCCGACATTTCAGACATTTTGAAAACTGCAGGGGGGTTTGGTCAAAATATGACCCATCGCCGTTTTCAGTAATTGGCATATTTTCGGTAAAAAAAGTCGTAATTTGAAACTGAAAATAGGTGCAGAGAGTCAGAATTGCAATAAAAAATCATGCTCAGGAGTCAAATTTCCGACATTTCAGACATTTTGAAAACTGCAGGGTTGGTTTGGGCAAAATATGACCCATCGCTGTTTTCAGTAATTGGCATATTTTCGGCATGAAACTTCGTAATTTGAAACTGAAAATAGGTGCAGAGAGTCTGAATTCGGCTCAAAAATCACGCTCAGTAGTCAAATTTCCGACATTTCAGACATTTTGAAAACTGCAGGGGGGTTTGGGCAAAATATGACCCATCGCCGTTTTCAGTAATTGGCATATTTTCGGTATAAAAAGTCGTAATTTGAAACTGAAAATAGGTGCAGAGAGACAGAATTCGGATAAAAAATCATGCTCAAGAGTCAAATTTCCGACATTTCAGACATTTTGAAAACTGCAGGGGGGTTTGGGCAAAATATGACCCATCGCCGTTTTCAGTAATTGGAATATTTTCGATATGAAACGTCGTAATTTGAAACTGAAAATAGGTGCAGAGAGTCAGAATTCGGATAAAAAATCACTCTCAGGAGTCAAATTTCCGACATTTCAGACATTTTGAAAACTGCAGGGGGGTTTGGGCAAAATATGACCCATCGCCGTTTACAGTAATTTGCATATATTTGGTATGAAACGTCGTAATTTGAAACTGAAAATAGGTGCAGAGTCAGAATTGGTCTCAAAAATCACACTCAGGAGTCAAATTTCCGACATTTCAGACATTTTAAAAACTGCAGGATTGGTTTGGGCAAAATATGACCCATCGCCGTTTTCAGTAATTGGCATATTTTCGGTATGAAACGTCGTAATTTGAAACTGAAAATAGGAGCAGAGAGTCAGAATTCGGCTCAAAAATCATGCTCAGGAGTCAAAGTTCCGACATTTCAGACATTTTGAAAACTGCAGGGGGGTTCGGGAAAAATATGACCCATCGCCGTTTACAGTAATTGGAATATTTTCGGTATGAAACGTCGTAATTTGAAACTGAAAATAGGTGCAGAGAGTCAGAATTCGGATAAAAAATCATGCTCAGGAGTCAAATTTCCGACATATCAGACATTTTGAAAACTGCAGGGGGGTTTGGGCAAAATATGACCCATCGCCGTTTACAGTAATTGGCATATATTTGGTATGAAACGTCGTAATTTGAAACTGAAAATAGGTGCAGAGAGTCAGAATTCGGCTCAAAAATCACACTCAGGAGTCAAATTTCCGACATTTCAGGCATTTTGAAAACTGCAGGGGGGGTTTGGGCAAAATATGACCCATCGCCGTTTTCAGTAATTGGAATATTTTCGATATGAAACGTCGTAATTTGAAACTGAAAATAGGTGCAGAGAGTCAGAATTCGGATAAAAAATCACGCTCAGGAGTCAAATTTCCGACATTTCAGACATTTTGAAAACTGCAGGGGGGTTTGGGCAAAATATGACCCATCGCCGTTTACAGTAATTGTCATATATTTGGTATGAAACGTCGTAATTTGAAACTGAAAATAGGTGCAGAGAGTCAGAATTGGCCTCAAAAATCACACTCAGGAGTCATATTTCCGACATTTCAGACATTTTAAAAACTGCAGGGGTGGTTTGGGCAAAATATGACCCATCGCCGTTTTCAGTAATTGGCATATTTTCGGTATGAAACGTCGTAATTTGAAACTGAAAATAGGAGCAGAGAGTCAGAATTCGGCTCAAAAATCATGCTCAGGAGTCAAAGTTCCGACATTTCAGACATTTTGAAAACTGCAGGGGGGTTTGGGCAAAATATGACCCATCGCCGTTTACAGTAATTGGAATATTTTCGGTATGAAACGTCGTAATTTGAAACTCAAAATAGGTGCAGAGAGTCAGAATTCGGATAAAAAATCATGCTCAGGAGTCAAATTTCCGACATATCAGACATTTTGATAACTGCAGGGGGGTTTGGGCAAAATATGACCCATCGCCGTTTACAGTAATTGGCATATATTTGGTATGAAACATCGTAATTTGAAACTGAAAATAGGTGCAGAGAGTCAGAATTCGGCTCAAAAATCACACTCAGGAGTCAAATTTCCGACATTTCAGGCATTTTGAAAACTGCAGGGGGGTTTCGGCAAAATATGACCCATCGCCGTTTACAGTAATTGGCATATATTTGGTATGAAACATCGTAATTTGAAACTGAAAATAGGTGCAGAGAGTCAGAATTGGGCTCAAAAATCACACTCAGGAGTCAAATTTCCGACATTTCAGACATTTTAAAAACTGCAGGGGTGGTTTGGGCAAAATATGACCCATCGCCGTTTTCAGTAATTGGCATATTTTCGGTATAAAAAGTCGTAATTTGAAACTGAAAATAGGTGCAGAGAGTCAGAATTCGGCTCAAAAATCATGCTCAGGAGTCAAAGTTCCAACATTTCAGACATTTTGAAAACTGCAGGGGGGTTTGGGAAAAATATGACCCATCGCCGTTTACAGTAATTGGAATATTTTCGGTATGAAACGTCGTAATTTGAAACTGAAAATAGGTGCAGAGAGTCAGAATTCGGATAAAAAATCACACTCAGGAGTCAAATTTCCGACATTTCAGGCATTTTGAAAACTGCAGGGGGGGTTTGGGCAAAATATGACCCATCGCCGTTTTCAGTAATTGGAATATTTTCGATATGAAACGTCGTAATTTGAAACTGAAAATAGGTGCAGAGAGTCAGAATTCGGATAAAAAATCACGCTCAGGAGTCAAATTTCCGACATTTCAGACATTTTGAAAACTGCAGGGGGGTTTGGGCAAAATATGACCCATCGCCGTTTACAGTAATTGTCATATATTTGGTATGAAACGTCGTAATTTGAAACTGAAAATAGGTGCAGAGAGTCAGAATTCGGCTCAAAAATCATGCTCAGGAGTCAAAGTTCCGACATTTCAGACATTTTGAAAACTGCAGGGAGGTTTGGGCAAAATATGACCCATCGCCGTTTACAGTAATTGGCATATTTTCGGTATGAAACGTCGTAATTTGAAACTGAAAATAGGTGCAGAGAGTCAGAATTCGGATAAAAAATCATGCTCAGGAGTCAAATTTCCGACATATCAGACATTTTGAAAACTGCAGGGGGGTTTGGGCAAAATATGACCCATCGCTGTTTTCAATAATTGGCATATTTTCGGTATGAAACGTCGTAATTTGAAACTGAAAATAGGTGCAGAGAGTCAGAATTCGGATAAAAAATCACGCTCAGGAGTCAAATTTCCGACATTTCAGACGTTTTAAAAACTGCAGGGGGGTTTGTGCAAAATATGACCCATCGCTGTTTACAGTAATTGTCATATTTTCGGTATGAATCGTCGTAATTTGAAACTGAAAATAGGTGCAGAGAGTCAGAATTCGGCTCAAAAATCACGCTCAGGAGTCAAATTTCCGACATTTCAGACATTTTAAAAACTGCAGGGGGATTTGGGCAAAATATGACCCAACGGCTTTTTCAGTAATTGGCATATTTTCGGTATAAAAAGTCGTAATTTGAAACTGAAAATAGGTGGAGAGAGTCAGAATTCGGCTCAAAAATCACGCTCAGGAGTCAAATTTCCGACATTTCAGACATTTTAAAAACTGCAGGGGGATTTGGGCAAAATATGACCCATCGACGTTTTCAGTAATTGACATATTTTCGGTATGAAGCGTCGTAATTTGAAACTGAAAATAGGTGCAGAGAGTCAGAATTCGGCTTAAAAATCACGCTCAGGAGTCAAATTTCCGACATTTCAGACATTTTGAAAACTGCCGGGGGGTTTGGGCAAAATATGACCCATCGCCGTTTTCAGTAATTGGCATATTTTCGGTATAAAAAGTCGTAATTTGAAACTGAAAATAGGTGCAGAGAGTCATAATTTGGATGAAAAATCACGCTCAGGAGTCAAATTTCCGATATTTCAGACATTTTACAAACTGCAGGGGGGTTTGGACAAAATATTACCCATCGCCGTTTTCAGTAATTGGCATATTTTCGGTAAAAAAATCGTAATTTGAAACTGAAAATAGGTGCAGAGAGTCAGAATTCGGATAAAAAATAATGCCCAGGAGTCAAATTTCCGACATTTCAGACATTTTGAAAACTGCAGGGGGGTTTGGTCAAAATATGACCCATCGCCGTTTTCAGTAATTGGCATATTTTCGGTATAAAAAGTCGTAATTTGAAACTGAAAATAGGTGCAGAGAGTCAGATTGCAATAGAAAATCATGCTCAGGAGTCAAATTTCCGACATTTCAGACATTTTGAAAACTGCAGGGTTCGTTTGGGCAAAATATGACCCATCGCTGTTTTCAGTAATTGGCATATTTTCGGCATGAAACGTCGTAATTTGAAACTGAAAATAGGTGCAGAGAGTCTGAATTCGGCTCAAAAATCACGCTCAGTAGTCAAATTTCCGACATTTCAGACATTTTGAAAACTGCAGGGGGGTTTGGGCAAAATATGACCCATCGCCGTTTTCAGTAATTGGCATATTTTCGGTATAAAAAGTCGTAATTTGAAACTGAAAATAGGTGCAGAGAGTCAGAATTCGGCTCAAAAATCACGCTCAGGAGTCAAATTTCCGACATTTCAGACATTTTGAAAACTGCAGGGGGGTTTGGGCAAAATATGACCCATCGCCGTTTACAGTAATTGTCATATATTTGGTATGAAACGTCGTAATTTGAAACTGAAAATAGGTGCAGAGAGTCAGAATTGGGCTCAAAAATCACACTCAGGAGTCATATTTCCGACATTTCAGACATTTTAAAAACTGCAGGGGTGGTTTGGGCAAAATATGACCCTCGCCGTTTTCAGTAATTGGCATATTTTCGGTATGAAACGTCGTAATTTGAAACTGAAAATAGGAGCAGAGAGTCAGAATTCGGCTCAAAAATCATGCTCAGGAGTCAAAGTTCCGACATTTCAGACATTTTGAAAACTGCAGGGGGGTTTGGGCAAAATATGACCCATCGCCGTTTACAGTAATTGGAATATTTTCGGTATGAAACGTCGTAATTTGAAACTGAAAATAGGTGCAGAGAGTCAGAATTCGGATAAAAAATCATGCTCAGGAGTCAAATTTCCGACATATCAGACATTTTGAAAACTGCAGGGGGGTTTGGGCAAAATATGACCCATCGCCGTTTACAGTAATTGGCATATATTTGGTATGAAACATCGTAATTTGAAACTGAAAATAGGTGCAGAGAGTCAGAATTCGGCTCAAAAATCACACTCAGGAGTCAAATTTCCGACATTTCAGGCATTTTGAAAACTGCAGGGGGGTTTGGGCAAAATATGACCCATCGCCGTTTACAGTAATTGGCATATATTTGGTATGAAACATCGTAATTTGAAACTGAAAATAGGTGCAGAGAGTCAGAATTGGGCTCAAAAATCACACTCAGGAGTCAAATTTCCGACATTTCAGACATTTTAAAAACTGCAGGGGTGGTTTGGGCAAAATATGACCCATCGCCGTTTTCAGTAATTGGCATATTTTCGGTATAAAAAGTCGTAATTTGAAACTGAAAATAGGTGCAGAGAGTCAGAATTCGGCTCAAAAATCATGCTCAGGAGTCAAAGTTCCGACATTTCAGACATTTTGAAAACTGCAGGGGGGTTTGGGAAAAATATGACCCATCGCCGTTTACAGTAATTGGAATATTTTCGGTATGAAACGTCGTAATTTGAAACTGAAAATAGGTGCAGAGAGTCAGAATTCGGATAAAAAATCATGCTCAGGAGTCAAATTTCCGACATATCAGACATTTTGAAAACTGCAGGGGGGTTTGGGCAAAATATGACCCATCGCTGTTTTCAATAATTGGCATATTTTCGGTATGAAACGTCGTAATTTGAAACTGAAAATAGGTGCAGAGAGTCAGAATTCGGATAAAAAATCACGCTCAGGAGTCAAATTTCCGACATTTCAGACGTTTTAAAAACTGCAGGGGGGTTTGTGCAAAATATGACCCATCGCTGTTTACAGTAATTGGCATATTTTCGGTATGAATCGTCGTAATTTGAAACTGAAAATAGGTGCAGAGAGTCAGAATTCGGCTCAAAAATCACGCTCAGGAGTCAAATTTCCGACATTTCAGACATTTTAAAAACTGCAGGGGGATTTGGGCAAAATATGACCCAACGGCTTTTTCAGTAATTGGCATATTTTCGGTATAAAAAGTCGTAATTTGAAACTGAAAATAGGTGGAGAGAGTCAGAATTCGGCTCAAAAATCACGCTCAGGAGTCAAATTTCCGACATTTCAGACATTTTAAAAACTGCAGGGGGATTTGGGCAAAATATGACCCATCGACGTTTTCAGTAATTGACATATTTTCGGTATGAAGCGTCGTAATTTGAAACTGAAAATAGGTGCAGAGAGTCAGAATTCGGCTTAAAAATCACGCTCAGGAGTCAAATTTCCGACATTTCAGACATTTTGAAAACTGCCGGGGGGTTTGGGCAAAATATGACCCATCGCCGTTTTCAGTAATTGGCATATTTTCGGTATAAAAAGTCGTAATTTGAAACTGAAAATAGGTGCAGAGAGTCATAATTTGGATGAAAAATCACGCTCAGGAGTCAAATTTCCGATATTTCAGACATTTTACAAACTGCAGGGGGGTTTGGACAAAATATTACCCATCGCCGTTTTCAGTAATTGGCATATTTTCGGTAAAAAAATCGTAATTTGAAACTGAAAATAGGTGCAGAGAGTCAGAATTCGGATAAAAAATAATGCCCAGGAGTCAAATTTCCGACATTTCAGACATTTTGAAAACTGCAGGGGGGTTTGGTCAAAATATGACCCATCGCCGTTTTCAGTAATTGGCATATTTTCGGTATAAAAAGTCGTAATTTGAAACTGAAAATAGGTGCAGAGAGTCAGATTGCAATAGAAAATCATGCTCAGGAGTCAAATTTCCGACATTTCAGACATTTTGAAAACTGCAGGGTTCGTTTGGGCAAAATATGACCCATCGCTGTTTTCAGTAATTGGCATATTTTCGGCATGAAACGTCGTAATTTGAAACTGAAAATAGGTGCAGAGAGTCTGAATTCGGCTCAAAAATCACGCTCAGTAGTCAAATTTCCGACATTTCAGACATTTTGAAAACTGCAGGGGGGTTTGGGCAAAATATGACCCATCGCCGTTTTCAGTAATTGGCATATTTTCGGTATAAAAAGTCGTAATTTGAAACTGAAAATAGGTGCAGAGAGTCAGAATTCGGCTCAAAAATCACGCTCAGGAGTCAAATTTCCGACATTTCAGACATTTTGAAAACTGCAGGGGGGTTTGGGCAAAATATGACCCATCGCCGTTTACAGTAATTGTCATATATTTGGTATGAAACGTCGTAATTTGAAACTGAAAATAGGTGCAGAGAGTCAGAATTGGGCTCAAAAATCACACTCAGGAGTCATATTTCCGACATTTCAGACATTTTAAAAACTGCAGGGGTGGTTTGGGCAAAATATGACCCTCGCCGTTTTCAGTAATTGGCATATTTTCGGTATGAAACGTCGTAATTTGAAACTGAAAATAGGAGCAGAGAGTCAGAATTCGGCTCAAAAATCATGCTCAGGAGTCAAAGTTCCGACATTTCAGACATTTTGAAAACTGCAGGGGGGTTTGGGCAAAATATGACCCATCGCCGTTTACAGTAATTGGAATATTTTCGGTATGAAACGTCGTAATTTGAAACTGAAAATAGGTGCAGAGAGTCAGAATTCGGATAAAAAATCATGCTCAGGAGTCAAATTTCCGACATATCAGACATTTTGAAAACTGCAGGGGGGTTTGGGCAAAATATGACCCATCGCCGTTTACAGTAATTGGCATATATTTGGTATGAAACATCGTAATTTGAAACTGAAAATAGGTGCAGAGAGTCAGAATTCGGCTCAAAAATCACACTCAGGAGTCAAATTTCCGACATTTCAGGCATTTTGAAAACTGCAGGGGGGTTTGGGCAAAATATGACCCATCGCCGTTTACAGTAATTGGCATATATTTGGTATGAAACATCGTAATTTGAAACTGAAAATAGGTGCAGAGAGTCAGAATTGGGCTCAAAAATCACACTCAGGAGTCAAATTTCCGACATTTCAGACATTTTAAAAACTGCAGGGGTGGTTTGGGCAAAATATGACCCATCGCCGTTTTCAGTAATTGGCATATTTTCGGTATAAAAAGTCGTAATTTGAAACTGAAAATAGGTGCAGAGAGTCAGAATTCGGCTCAAAAATCATGCTCAGGAGTCAAAGTTCCGACATTTCAGACATTTTGAAAACTGCAGGGGGGTTTGGGAAAAATATGACCCATCGCCGTTTACAGTAATTGGAATATTTTCGGTATGAAACGTCGTAATTTGAAACTGAAAATAGGTGCAGAGAGTCAGAATTCGGATAAAAAATCATGCTCAGGAGTCAAATTTCCGACATATCAGACATTTTGAAAACTGCAGGGGGGTTTGGGCAAAATAAGACCCATCGCCGTTTACAGTAATTGGCATATTTTCGGTATAAAAAGTAGTAATTTGAAAATGAAAATAGGTGCAGAGAGTCAGAATTCGGATAAAAAATCACACTCAGGAGTCAAATTTCCGACATTTCAGGCATTTTGAAAACTGCAGGGGGGGGTTTGGGCAAAATATGACCCATCGCCGTTTTCAGTAATTGGAATATTTTCGATATGAAACGTCGTAATTTGAAACTGAAAATAGGTGCAGAGAGTCAGAATTCGGATAAAAAATCACGCTCAGGAGTCAAATTTCCGACATTTCAGACATTTTGAAAACTGCAGGGGGGTTTGGGCAAAATATGACCCATCGCCGTTTACAGTAATTGTCATATATTTGGTATGAAACGTCGTAATTTGAAACTGAAAATAGGTGCAGAGAGTCAGAATTCGGCTCAAAAATCATGCTCAGGAGTCAAAGTTCCGACATTTCAGACATTTTGAAAACTGCAGGGAGGTTTGGGCAAAATATGACCCATCGCCGTTTACAGTAATTGGCATATTTTCGGTATGAAACGTCGTAATTTGAAACTGAAAATAGGTGCAGAGAGTCAGAATTCGGATAAAAAATCATGCTCAGGAGTCAAATTTCCGACATATCAGACATTTTGAAAACTGCAGGGGGGTTTGGGCAAAATATGACCCATCGCTGTTTTCAATAATTGGCATATTTTCGGTATGAAACGTCGTAATTTGAAACTGAAAATAGGTGCAGAGAGTCAGAATTCGGATAAAAAATCACGCTCAGGAGTCAAATTTCCGACATTTCAGACGTTTTAAAAACTGCAGGGGGGTTTGTGCAAAATATGACCCATCGCTGTTTACAGTAATTGGCATATTTTCGGTATGAATCGTCGTAATTTGAAACTGAAAATAGGTGCAGAGAGTCAGAATTCGGCTCAAAAATCACGCTCAGGAGTCAAATTTCCGACATTTCAGACATTTTAAAAACTGCAGGGGGATTTGGGCAAAATATGACCTAACGGCTTTTTCAGTAATTGGCATATTTTCGGTATAAAAAGTCGTAATTTGAAACTGAAAATAGGTGGAGAGAGTCAGAATTCGGCTCAAAAATCACGCTCAGGAGTCAAATTTCCGACATTTCAGACATTTTAAAAACTGCAGGGGGATTTGGGCAAAATATGACCCATCGACGTTTTCAGTAATTGACATATTTTCGGTATGAAGCGTCGTAATTTGAAACTGAAAATAGGTGCAGAGAGTCAGAATTCGGCTTAAAAATCACGCTCAGGAGTCAAATTTCCGACATTTCAGACATTTTGAAAACTGCCGGGGGGTTTGGGCAAAATATGACCCATCGCCGTTTTCAGTAATTGGCATATTTTCGGTATAAAAAGTCGTAATTTGAAACTGAAAATAGGTGCAGAGAGTCATAATTTGGATGAAAAATCACGCTCAGGAGTCAAATTTCCGATATTTCAGACATTTTACAAACTGCAGGGGGGTTTGGACAAAATATTACCCATCGCCGTTTTCAGTAATTGGCATATTTTCGGTAAAAAAATCGTAATTTGAAACTGAAAATAGGTGCAGAGAGTCAGAATTCGGATAAAAAATAATGCCCAGGAGTCAAATTTCCGACATTTCAGACATTTTGAAAACTGCAGGGGGGTTTGGTCAAAATATGACCCATCGCCGTTTTCAGTAATTGGCATATTTTCGGTATAAAAAGTCGTAATTTGAAACTGAAAATAGGTGCAGAGAGTCAGATTGCAATAAAAAATCATGCTCAGGAGTCAAATTTCCGACATTTCAGACATTTTGAAAACTGCAGGGTTGGTTTGGGCAAAATATGACCCATCGCTGTTTTCAGTAATTGGCATATTTTCGGCATGAAACGTCGTAATTTGAAACTGAAAATAGGTGCAGAGAGTCTGAATTCGGCTCAAAAATCACGCTCAGTAGTCAAATTTCCGACATTTCAGACATTTTGAAAACTGCAGGGGGGTTTGGGCAAAATATGACCCATCGCCGTTTTCAGTAATTGGCATATTTTCGGTATAAAAAGTCGTAATTTGAAACTGAAAATAGGTGCAGAGAGTCAGAATTCGGATAAAAAATCATGCTCAAGAGTCAAATTTCCGACATTTCAGACATTTTGAAAACTGCAGGGGGGTTTGGGCAAAATATGACCCATCGCCGTTAACAGTAATTGGCATATATTTGGTATGAAACATCGTAATTTGAAACTGAAAATAGGTGCAGAGAGTCAGAATTGGGCTCAAAAATCACACTCAGGAGTCAAATTTCCGACATTTCAGACATTTTAAAAACTGCAGGGGTGGTTTGGGCAAAATATGACCCATCGCCGTTTTCAGTAATTGGCATATTTTCGGTATGAAACGTCGTAATTTGAAACTGAAAATAGGTGCAGAGAGTCAGAATTCGGCTCAAAAATCACGCTCACGAGTCAAATTTCCGACATTTCAGACATTTTAAAAACTGCAGGGGGATTTGGGCAAAATATGACCCATCGCCGTTTTCAGTAATTGGCATATTTTCGGTATGAAACGTCGTAATTTGAAACTGAAAATAGGTGCAGAGAGTCAGAATTCGGCTCAAAAATCACGCTCACGAGTCAAATTTCCGACATTTCAGACATTTTAAAAACTGCAGGGGGGTTTGGGCAAAATATGACCCATCGCCGTTTTCAGTAATTGGCATATTTTCGGTATAAAAAGTCGTAATTTGAAACTGAAAATAGGTGCAGAGAGTCAGAATTTGGATAAAAAATCACGCTCAGGAGTCAAATTTCCGATATTTCAGACATTTTGAAAACTGCAGGGGGGGTTTGGGCAAAATATGACCCATCGCCGTTTTTAGTAATTGGAATATTTTCGATATGAAACGTCGTAATTTGAAACTGAAAATAGGTGCAGAGAGTCAGAATTCGGATAAAAAATCACGCTCAGGAGTCAAATTTCCGACATTTCAGACATTTTGAAAACTGCAGGGGGGTTTGGGCAAAATATGACCCATCGCCGTTTACAGTAATTGGCATATATTTGGTATGAAACGTCGTAATTTGAAACTGAAAATAGGTGCAGAGAGTCAGAATTGGTCTCAAAAATCACACTCAGGAGTCAAATTTCCGACATTTCAGACATTTTAAAAACTGCAGGGGTGGTTTGGGCAAAATATGACCCATCGCCGTTTTCAGTAATTGGCATATTTTCGGTATGAAACGTCGTAATTTGAAACTGAAAATAGGAGCAGAGAGTCAGAATTCGGCTCAAAAATCATGCTCAGGAGTCAAAGTTCCGACATTTCAGACATTTTGAAAACTGCAGGGGGGTTTGGGAAAAATATGACCCATCGCCGTTTACAGTAATTGGAATATTTTCGGTATGAAACGTCGTAATTTGAAACTGAAAATAGGTGCAGAGAGTCAGAATTCGGATAAAAAATCATGCTCAGGAGTCAAATTTCCGACATATCAGACATTTTGAAAACTGCAGGGGGGTTTGGGCAAAATATGACCCATCGCCGTTTACAGTAATTGGCATATATTTGGTATGAAACGTCGTAATTTGAAACTGAAAATAGGTGCAGAGAGTCAGAATTCGGCTCAAAAATCACACTCAGGAGTCAAATTTCCGACATTTCAGGCATTTTGAAAACTGCAGGGGGGGTTTGGGCAAAATATGACCCATCGCCGTTTTCAGTAATTGGAATATTTTCGATATGAAACGTCGTAATTTGAAACTGAAAATAGGTGCAGAGAGTCAGAATTCGGATAAAAAATCACGCTCAGGAGTCAAATTTCCGACATTTCAGACATTTTGAAAACTGCAGGGGGGGTTTGGGCAAAATATGACCCATCGCCGTTTACAGTAATTGTCATATATTTGGTATGAAACGTCGTAATTTGAAACTGAAAATAGGTGCAGAGAGTCAGAATTGGGCTCAAAAATCACACTCAGGAGTCATATTTCCGACATTTCAGACATTTTAAAAACTGCAGGGGTGGTTTGGGCAAAATATGACCCATCGCCGTTTTCAGTAATTGGCATATTTTCGGTATGAAACGTCGTAATTTGAAACTGAAAATAGGTGCAGAGAGTCAGAATTCGGCTCAAAAATCACGCTCACGAGTCAAATTTCCGACATTTCAGACATTTTGAAAACTGCAGGGGGGTTTGGGCAAAATATGACCTATCGCCGTTTACAGTAATTGGCATATTTTCGGTATGAAACGTCGTAATTTGAAACTGAAAATAGGAGCAGAGAGTCAGAATTCGGCTCAAAAATCATGCTCAGGAGTCAAAGTTCCGACATTTCAGACATTTTGAAAACTGCAGGGGGGTTTGGGCAAAATATGACCCATCGCCGTTTACAGTAATTGGAATATTTTCGGTATGAAACGTCGTAATTTGAAACTGAAAATAGGTGCAGAGAGTCAGAATTCGGATAAAAAATCATGCTCAGGAGTCAAATTTCCGACATATCAGACATTTTGAAAACTGCAGGGGGGTTTGGGCAAAATATGACCCATCGCTGTTTACAGTAATTGGCATATATTTGGTATGAAACATCGTAATTTGAAACTGAAAATAGGTGCAGAGAGTCAGAATTCGGCTCAAAAATCACACTCAGGAGTCAAATTTCCGACATTTCAGGCATTTTGAAAACTGCAGGGGGGTTTGGGCAAAATATGACCCATCGCCGTTTACAGTAATTGGCATATTTTCGGTATGAAACGTCGTAATTTGAAACTGAAAATAGGTGCAGAGAGTCAGAATTCGGCTCAAAAATCACGCTCACGAGTCAAATTTCCGACATTTCAGACATTTTAAAAACTGCAGGGGGGTTTGGGCAAAATATGACCCATCGCCGTTTTCAGTAATTGGCATATTTTCGGTATAAAAAGTCGTAATTTGAAACTGAAAATAGGTGCAGAGAGTCAGAATTTGGATAAAAAATCACGCTCAGGAGTCAAATTTCCGATATTTCAGACATTTTGAAAACTGCAGGGGGGGTTTGGGCAAAATATGACCCATCGCCGTTTTCAGTAATTGGAATATTTTCGATATGAAACGTCGTAATTTGAAACTGAAAATAGGTGCAGAGAGTCAGAATTCGGATAAAAAATCACGCTCAGGAGTCAAATTTCCGACATTTCAGACATTTTAAAAACTGCAGGGGTGGTTTGGGCAAAATATGACCCATCGCCGTTTTCAGTAATTGGCATATTTTCGGTATGAAACGTCGTAATTTGAAACTGAAAATAGGAGCAGAGAGTCAGAATTCGGCTCAAAAATCATGCTCAGGAGTGAAAGTTCCGACATTTCAGACATTTTGAAAACTGCAGGGGGGTTTGGGAAAAATATGACCCATCGCCGTTTACAGTAATTGGAATATTTTCGGTATGAAACGTCGTAATTTGAAACTGAAAATAGGTGCAGAGAGTCAGAATTCGGATAAAAAATCATGCTCAGGAGTCAAATTTCCGACATATCAGACATTTTGAAAACTGCAGGGGGGTTTGGGCAAAATATGACCCATCGCCGTTTACAGTAATTGGCATATATTTGGTATGAAACGTCGTAATTTGAAACTGAAAATAGGTGCAGAGAGTCAGAATTCGGCTCAAAAATCACACTCAGGAGTCAAATTTCCGACATTTCAGGCATTTTGAAAACTGCAGGGGGGGTTTGGGCAAAATATGACCCATCGCCGTTTTCAGTAATTGGAATATTTTCGATATGAAACGTCGTAATTTGAAACTGAAAATAGGTGCAGAGAGTCAGAATTCGGATAAAAAATCACGCTCAGGAGTCAAATTTCCGACATTTCAGACATTTTGAAAACTGCAGGGGGGTTTGGGCAAAATATGACCCATCGCCGTTTACAGTAATTGTCATATATTTGGTATGAAACGTCGTAATTTGAAACTGAAAATAGGTGCAGAGAGTCAGAATTGGGCTCAAAAATCACACTCAGGAGTCATATTTCCGACATTTCAGACATTTTAAAAACTGCAGGGGTGGTTTGGGCAAAATATGACCCATCGCCGTTTTCAGTAATTGGCATATTTTCGGTATGAAACGTCGTAATTTGAAACTGAAAATAGGTGCAGAGAGTCAGAATTCGGCTCAAAAATCACGCTCACGAGTCAAATTTCCGACATTTCAGACATTTTGAAAACTGCAGGGGGGTTTGGGCAAAATATGACCTATCGCCGTTTACAGTAATTGGCATATTTTCGGTATGAAACGTCGTAATTTGAAACTGAAAATAGGAGCAGAGAGTCAGAATTCGGCTCAAAAATCATGCTCAGGAGTCAAAGTTCCGACATTTCAGACATTTTGAAAACTGCAGGGGGGTTTGGGCAAAATATGACCCATCGCCGTTTACAGTAATTGGAATATTTTCGGTATGAAACGTCGTAATTTGAAACTGAAAATAGGTGCAGAGAGTCAGAATTCGGATAAAAAATCATGCTCAGGAGTCAAATTTCCGACATATCAGACATTTTGAAAACTGCAGGGGGGTTTGGGCAAAATATGACCCATCGCTGTTTACAGTAATTGGCATATATTTGGTATGAAACATCGTAATTTGAAACTGAAAATAGGTGCAGAGAGTCAGAATTCGGCTCAAAAATCACACTCAGGAGTCAAATTTCCGACATTTCAGGCATTTTGAAAACTGCAGGGGGGTTTGGGCAAAATATGACCCATCGCCGTTTACAGTAATTGGCATATTTTCGGTATGAAACGTCGTAATTTGAAACTGAAAATAGGTGCAGAGAGTCAGAATTCGGCTCAAAAATCACGCTCACGAGTCAAATTTCCGACATTTCAGACATTTTAAAAACTGCAGGGGGGTTTGGGCAAAATATGACCCATCGCCGTTTTCAGTAATTGGCATATTTTCGGTATAAAAAGTCGTAATTTGAAACTGAAAATAGGTGCAGAGAGTCAGAATTTGGATAAAAAATCACGCTCAGGAGTCAAATTTCCGATATTTCAGACATTTTGAAAACTGCAGGGGGGGTTTGGGCAAAATATGACCCATCGCCGTTTTCAGTAATTGGAATATTTTCGATATGAAACGTCGTAATTTGAAACTGAAAATAGGTGCAGAGAGTCAGAATTCGGATAAAAAATCACGCTCAGGAGTCAAATTTCCGACATTTCAGACATTTTAAAAACTGCAGGGGTGGTTTGGGCAAAATATGACCCATCGCCGTTTTCAGTAATTGGCATATTTTCGGTATGAAACGTCGTAATTTGAAACTGAAAATAGGAGCAGAGAGTCAGAATTCGGCTCAAAAATCATGCTCAGGAGTGAAAGTTCCGACATTTCAGACATTTTGAAAACTGCAGGGGGGTTTGGGAAAAATATGACCCATCGCCGTTTACAGTAATTGGAATATTTTCGGTATGAAACGTCGTAATTTGAAACTGAAAATAGGTGCAGAGAGTCAGAATTCGGATAAAAAATCATGCTCAGGAGTCAAATTTCCGACATATCAGACATTTTGAAAACTGCAGGGGGGTTTGGGCAAAATATGACCCATCGCCGTTTACAGTAATTGGCATATATTTGGTATGAAACGTCGTAATTTGAAACTGAAAATAGGTGCAGAGAGTCAGAATTCGGCTCAAAAATCACACTCAGGAGTCAAATTTCCGACATTTCAGGCATTTTGAAAACTGCAGGGGGGGTTTGGGCAAAATATGACCCATCGCCGTTTTCAGTAATTGGAATATTTTCGATATGAAACGTCGTAATTTGAAACTGAAAATAGGTGCAGAGAGTCAGAATTCGGATAAAAAATCACGCTCAGGAGTCAAATTTCCGACATTTCAGACATTTTGAAAACTGCAGGGGGGTTTGGGCAAAATATGACCCATCGCCGTTTACAGTAATTGTCATATATTTGGTATGAAACGTCGTAATTTGAAACTGAAAATAGGTGCAGAGAGTCAGAATTGGGCTCAAAAATCACACTCAGGAGTCATATTTCCGACATTTCAGACATTTTAAAAACTGCAGGGGTGGTTTGGGCAAAATATGACCCATCGCCGTTTTCAGTAATTGGCATATTTTCGGTATGAAACGTCGTAATTTGAAACTGAAAATAGGTGCAGAGAGTCAGAATTCGGCTCAAAAATCACGCTCACGAGTCAAATTTCCGACATTTCAGACATTTTGAAAACTGCAGGGGGGTTTGGGCAAAATATGACCTATCGCCGTTTACAGTAATTGGCATATTTTCGGTATGAAACGTCGTAATTTGAAACTGAAAATAGGAGCAGAGAGTCAGAATTCGGCTCAAAAATCATGCTCAGGAGTCAAAGTTCCGACATTTCAGACATTTTGAAAACTGCAGGGGGGTTTGGGCAAAATATGACCCATCGCCGTTTACAGTAATTGGCATATTTTCGGTATGAAACGTCGTAATTTGAAACTGAAAATAGGTGCAGAGAGTCAGAATTCGGATAAAAAATCATGCTCAGGAGTCAAATTTCCGACATATCAGACATTTTGAAAACTGCAGGGGGGTTTGGGCAAAATATGACCCATCGCCGTTTACAGTAATTGGCATATATTTGGTATGAAACATCGTAATTTGAAACTGAAAATAGGTGCAGAGAGTCAGAATTGGGCTCAAAAATCACACTCAGGAGTCATATTTCCGACATTTCAGACATTTTAAAAACTGGAGGGGTGGTTTGGGCAAAATATGACCCATCGCCGTTTTCAGTAATTGGCATATTTTCGGTATGAAACGTCGTAATTTGAAACTGAAAATAGGTGCAGAGAGTAAGAATTCGGCTCAAAAATCACGCTCACGAGTCAAATTTCCGACATTTCAGACATTTTAAAAACTGCAGGGGGGTTTGGGCAAAATATGACCCATCGCCGTTTTCAGTAATTGGCATATTTTCGGTATAAAAAGTCGTAATTTGAAACTGAAAATAGGTGCAGAGAGTCAGAATTTGGATAAAAAATCACGCTCAGGAGTCAAATTTCCGATATTTCAGACATTTTGAAAACTGCAGGGGGGGTTTGGGCAAAATATGACCCATCGCCGTTTTCAGTAATTGGAATATTTTCGATATGAAACGTCGTAATTTGAAACTGAAAATAGGTGCAGAGAGTCAGAATTCGGATAAAAAATCACGCTCAGGAGTCAAATTTCCGACATTTCAGACATTTTAAAAACTGCAGGGGTGGTTTGGGCAAAATATGACCCATCGCCGTTTTCAGTAATTGGCATATTTTCGGTATGAAACGTCGTAATTTGAAACTGAAAATAGGAGCAGAGAGTCAGCATTCGGCTCAAAAATCATGCTCAGGAGTCAAAGTTCCGACATTTCAGACATTTTGAAAACTGCAGGGGGGTTTGGGAAAAATATGACCCATCGCCGTTTACAGTAATTGGAATATTTTCGGTATGAAACGTCGTAATTTGAAACTGAAAATAGGTGCAGAGAGTCAGAATTCGGATAAAAAATCATGCTCAGGAGTCAAATTTCCGACATATCAGACATTTTGAAAACTGCAGGGGGGTTTGGGCAAAATATGACCCATCGCCGTTTACAGTAATTGGCATATATTTGGTATGAAACGTCGTAATTTGAAACTGAAAATAGGTGCAGAGAGTCAGAATTCGGCTCAAAAATCACACTCAGGAGTCAAATTTCCGACATTTCAGGCATTTTGAAAACTGCAGGGGGGGTTTGGGCAAAATATGACCCATCGCCGTTTTCAGTAATTGGAATATTTTCGATATGAAACGTCGTAATTTGAAACTGAAAATAGGTGCAGAGAGTCAGAATTCGGATAAAAAATCACGCTCAGGAGTCAAATTTCCGACATTTCAGACATTTTGAAAACTGCAGGGGGGTTTGGGCAAAATATGACCCATCGCCGTTTACAGTAATTGTCATATATTTGGTATGAAACGTCGTAATTTGAAACTGAAAATAGGTGCAGAGAGTCAGAATTGGGCTCAAAAATCACACTCAGGAGTCATATTTCCGACATTTCAGACATTTTAAAAACTGCAGGGGTGGTTTGGGCAAAATATGACCCATCGCCGTTTTCAGTAATTGGCATATTTTCGGTATGAAACGTCGTAATTTGAAACTGAAAATAGGAGCAGAGAGTCAGCATTCGGCTCAAAAATCATGCTCAGGAGTCAAAGTTCCGACATTTCAGACATTTTGAAAACTGCAGGGGGGTTTGGGAAAAATATGACCCATCGCCGTTTACAGTAATTGGAATATTTTCGGTATGAAACGTCGTAATTTGAAACTGAAAATAGGTGCAGAGAGTCAGAATTCGGATAAAAAATCATGCTCAGGAGTCAAATTTCCGACATATCAGACATTTTGAAAACTGCAGGGGGGTTTGGGCAAAATATGACCCATCGCCGTTTACAGTAATTGGCATATATTTGGTATGAAACGTCGTAATTTGAAACTGAAAATAGGTGCAGAGAGTCAGAATTCGGCTCAAAAATCACACTCAGGAGTCAAATTTCCGACATTTCAGGCATTTTGAAAACTGCAGGGGGGGTTTGGGCAAAATATGACCCATCGCCGTTTTCAGTAATTGGAATATTTTCGATATGAAACGTCGTAATTTGAAACTGAAAATAGGTGCAGAGAGTCAGAATTCGGATAAAAAATCACGCTCAGGAGTCAAATTTCCGACATTTCAGACATTTTGAAAACTGCAGGGGGGTTTGGGCAAAATATGACCCATCGCCGTTTACAGTAATTGTCATATATTTGGTATGAAACGTCGTAATTTGAAACTGAAAATAGGTGCAGAGAGTCAGAATTGGGCTCAAAAATCACACTCAGGAGTCATATTTCCGACATTTCAGACATTTTAAAAACTGCAGGGGTGGTTTGGGCAAAATATGACCCATCGCCGTTTTCAGTAATTGGCATATTTTCGGTATGAAACGTCGTAATTTGAAACTGAAAATAGGTGCAGAGAGTCAGAATTCGGCTCAAAAATCACGCTCACGAGTCAAATTTCCGACATTTCAGACATTTTGAAAACTGCAGGGGGGTTTGGGCAA
Organism: Procambarus clarkii; assembly: GCF_040958095.1. Classification (NCBI taxonomy): domain Eukaryota; kingdom Metazoa; phylum Arthropoda; class Malacostraca; order Decapoda; family Cambaridae; genus Procambarus; species Procambarus clarkii. The sequence goes on from NW_027189197.1 coordinate 629,902, forward strand.
AATATGACCTATCGCCGTTTACAGTAATTGGCATATTTTCGGTATGAAACGTCGTAATTTGAAACTGAAAATAGGAGCAGAGAGTCAGAATTCGGCTCAAAAATCATGCTCAGGAGTCAAAGTTCCGACATTTCAGACATTTTGAAAACTGCAGGGGGGTTTGGGCAAAATATGACCCATCGCCGTTTACAGTAATTGGAATATTTTCGGTATGAAACGTCGTAATTTGAAACTGAAAATAGGTGCAGAGAGTCAGAATTCGGATAAAAAATCATGCTCAGGAGTCAAATTTCCGACATATCAGACATTTTGAAAACTGCAGGGGGGTTTGGGCAAAATATGACCCATCGCCGTTTACAGTAATTGGCATATATTTGGTATGAAACATCGTAATTTGAAACTGAAAATAGGTGCAGAGAGTCAGAATTCGGCTCAAAAATCACACTCAGGAGTCAAATTTCCGACATTTCAGGCATTTTGAAAACTGCAGGGGGGTTTGGGCAAAATATGACCCATCGCCGTTTGCAGTAATTGGCATATTTTGGGTATGAAACGTCGTAATTTGAAACTGAAAATAGGTGCAGAGAGTCAGAATTCGGCTCAAAAATCACGCTCACGAGTCAAATTTCCGACATTTCAGACATTTTGAAAACTGCAGGGGGGTTTGGGCAAAATATGACCCATCGCCGTTTTCAGTAATTGGCATATTTTCGGTATAAAAAGTCGTAATTTGAAACTGAAAATAGGTGCAGAGAGTCAGAATTTGGATACAAAATCACGCTCAGGAGTCAAATTTCCGACATTTCAGACATTTTGAAAACTGCAGGGGGGTTTGGGCAAAATATGACCTATCGCCGTTTACAGTAATTGGCATATTTTCGGTATGAAACGTCGTAATTTGAAACTGAAAATAGGAGCAGAGAGTCAGAATTCGGCTCAAAAATCATGCTCAGGAGTCAAAGTTCCGACATTTCAGACATTTTGAAAACTGCAGGGGGGTTTGGGCAAAATATGACCCATCGCCGTTTACAGTAATTGGAATATTTTCGGTATGAAACGTCGTAATTTGAAACTGAAAATAGGTGCAGAGAGTCAGAATTCGGATAAAAAATCATGCTCAGGAGTCAAATTTCCGACATATCAGACATTTTGAAAACTGCAGGGGGGTTTGGGCAAAATATGACCCATCGCCGTTTACAGTAATTGGCATATATTTGGTATGAAACGTCGTAATTTGAAACTGAAAATAGGTGCAGAGAGTCAGAATTCGGCTCAAAAATCACACTCAGGAGTCAAATTTCCGACATTTCAGGCATTTTGAAAACTGCAGGGGGGGTTTGGGCAAAATATGACCCATCGCCGTTTTCAGTAATTGGCATATTTTCGGTATGAAACGTCGTAATTTGAAACTGAAAATAGGTGCAGAGAGTCAGAATTCGGCTCAAAAATCACGCTCACGAGTCAAATTTCCGACATTTCAGACATTTTGAAAACTGCAGGGGGGTTTGGGCACAATATGACCCATCGCCGTTTTCAGTAATTGGCATATTTTCGGTATAAAAAGTCGTAATTTGAAACTGAAAATAGGTGCAGAGAGTCAGAATTTGGATACAAAATCACGATCAGGAGTCAAATTTCCGACATTTCAGACATTTTGAAAACTGCAGGGGGGTTTGGGCAAAATATGACCTATCGCCGTTTACAGTAATTGGCATATTTTCGGTATGAAACGTCGTAATTTGAAACTGAAAATAGGAGCAGAGAGTCAGAATTCGGCTCAAAAATCATGCTCAGGAGTCAAAGTTCCGACATTTCAGACATTTTGAAAACTGCAGGGGGGTTTGGGCAATATATGACCCATCGCCGTTTACAGTAATTGGAATATTTTCGGTATGAAACGTCGTAATTTGAAACTGAAAATAGGTGCAGAGAGTCAGAATTCGGATAAAAAATCATGCTCAGGAGTCAAATTTCCGACATATCAGACATTTTGAAAACTGCAGGGGGGTTTGGGCAAAATATGACCCATCGCCGTTTACAGTAATTGGCATATATTTGGTATGAAACGTCGTAATTTGAAACTGAAAATAGGTGCAGAGAGTCAGAATTCGGCTCAAAAATCACACTCAGGAGTCAAATTTCCGACATTTCAGGCATTTTGAAAACTGCAGGGGGGGTTTAGGCAAAATATGACCCATCGCCGTTTTCAGTAATTGGCATATTTTCGGTATGAAACGTCGTAATTTGAAACTGAAAATAGGTGCAGAGAGTCAGAATTCGGCTTAAAAATAACGCTCAGGAGTCAAATTTCCGACATTTCAGACCTTTTGAAAACGGCAGGGGGGTTTGCTCAAAATATGACCCATCGCCGTTTTCAGTAATTGGCATATTTTCGGTATAAAAAGTAGTAATTTGAAACAGAAAATAGGTGCAGAGAGTCAGAATTCGGATAAAAAATCACGCTCAGGAGTCAAATTTCCGACATTTCAGACATTTTGAAAACTGCAGGGGGGTTTGGGCAAAATATGTCCTATCGCCGTTTACAATAATTGGCATATTTTCGGTATGAAACGTCGTATTTTGAAACTGAAAATAGGAGCAGAGAGTCAGAATTCGGCTCAAAAATCACGCTCAGGAGTCAAAGTTCCGACATTTCAGACATTTTGAAAACTGCAGGGGGGTTTGGGCAAAATATGACCCATCGCCGTTTACAGTAATTGGAATATTTTCGGTATGAAACGTCGTAATCTGAAACTGAAAATAGGTGCAGAGAGTCAGAATTCGGATAAAAAATCATGCTCAGGAGTCAAATTTCCGACATATCAGACATTTTGAAAACTGCAGGGGGGTTTGGGCAAAATATGACCCATCGCCGTTTACAGTAATTGGCATATATTTGGTATGAAACGTCGTAATTTGAAACTGAAAATAGGTGCAGAGAGTCAGAATTCGGCTCAAAAATCACACTCAGGAGTCAAATTTCCGACATTTCAGGCATTTTGAAAACTGCTGGGGGGGGGGGGGTTTGGGCAAAATATGACCCATCGCCGTTTTCAGTAATTGGCATATTTTCGGTATGAAACGTCGTAATTTGAAACTGAAAATAGGTGCAGAGAGTCAGAATTCGGCTTAAAAATAACGCTCAGGAGTCAAATTTCCGACATTTCAGACCTTTTGAAAACGGCAGGGGGGTTTGCTCAAAATATGACCCATCGCCGTTTTCAGTAATTGGCATATTTTCGGTATAAAAAGTAGTAATTTGAAACAGAAAATAGGTGCAGAGAGTCAGAATTCGGATAAAAAATCACGCTCAGGAGTCAAATTTCCGACATTTCAGACATTTTGAAAACTGCAGGGGGGTTTGGGCAAAATATGTCCTATCGCCGTTTACAATAATTGGCATATTTTCGGTATGAAACGTCGTATTTTGAAACTGAAAATAGGAGCAGAGAGTCAGAATTCGGCTCAAAAATCACGCTCAGGAGTCAAAGTTCCGACATTTCAGACATTTTGAAAACTGCAGGGGGGTTTGGGCAAAATATGACCCATCGCCGTTTACAGTAATTGGAATATTTTCGGTATGAAACGTCGTAATTTGAAACTGAAAATAGGTGCAGAGAGTCAGAATTCGGATAAAAAATCATGCTCAGGAGTCAAATTTCCGACATATCAGACATTTTGAAAACTGCAGGGGGGTTTGGGCAAAATATGACCCATCGCCGTTTACAGTAATTGGCATATATTTGGTATGAAACGTCGTAATTTGAAACTCAAAATAGGTGCAGAGAGTCAGAATTCGGCTCAAAAATCACACTCAGGAGTCAAATTTCCGACATTTCAGGCATTTTGAAAACTGCAGGGGGGGGGGGGGTTTGGGCAAAATATGACCCATCGCCGTTTTCAGTAATTGGCATATTTTCGGTATGAAACGTCGTAATTTGAAACTGAAAATAGGTGCAGAGAGTCAGAATTCGGCTATAAAATAACGCTCAGGAGTCAAATTTCCGACATTTCAGACATTTTGAAAACGGCAGGGGGGTTTGGGCAAAATATGACCCATCGCCGTTTTCAGTAATTGGCATATTTTCGGTATGAAACGTCGTAATTTGAAAATGGAAATTGGTGCAGAGAGTCAGAATTCGGCTCAAAAATCATGCTCAGGAGTCAAAGTTCCGACATTTCAGACATTTTGAAAACTGCAGGGAGGTTTGGGCAAAATATGACCCATCGGAGTTTACAGTAATTGGCATATTTTCGGTATGAAACGTCGTAATTTGAAACTGAAAATAGGTGCAGAGAGTCAGAATTCGGATAAAAAATCATGCTCAGGAGTCAAATTTCCGACATATCAGACATTTTGAAAACTGCAGGGGGGTTTAGGCAAAATATGACCCATCGCTGTTTTCAATAATTGGCATATTTTCGGTATGAAACGTCGTAATTTGAAACTGAAAATAGGTGCAGAGAGTCAGAATTCGGATAAAAAATCACGCTCAGGAGTCAAATTTCCGACATTTCAGACATTTTAAAAACTGCAGGGGGGTTTGGACAAAATATGACCCATCGCCGTTTACAGTAATTGGCATATTTTCGGTATGAATCTTCGTAATTTGAAACTGAAAATAGGTGCAGAGAGTCAGAATTCGGCTCAAAAATCACGCTCAGGAGTCAAATTTCCGACATTTCAGACATTTTAAAAACTGCAGGGGGATTTGGGCAAAATATGACCCAACGGCTTTTTCAGTAATTGGCATATTTTCGGTATAAAAAGTCGTAATTTGAAACTGAAAATAGGTGGAGAGAGTCAGAATTCGGCTCAAAAATCACGCTCAGGAGTCAAATTTCCGTCATTTCAGACATTTTAAAAACTGCAGGGGGATTTGGGCAAAATATGACCCATCGACGTTTTCAGTAATTGGCATATTTTCGGTATGAAGCGTCGTAATTTGAAACTGAAAATAGGTGCAGAGAGTCAGAAATCGGCTTAAAAATCATGCTCAGGAGTCAAATTTCCGATATTTCAGACATTTTAAAAACTGCAGGGGGGTTTGGGCAAAATATGACCCATCGCCGTTTTCAGTAATTGGCATATTTTCGGTATAAAAAGTCGTAATTTGAAACTGAAAATAGGTGCAGAGAGTCATAATTTGGATGAAAAATCACGCTCAGGAGTCAAATTTCCGATATTTCAGACATTTTACAAACTGCAGGGGGGTTTGGACAAAATATGACCCATCGCCGTTTTCAGTAATTGGCATATTTTCGGTAAAAAAAGTCGTAATTTGAAACTGAAAATAGGTGCAGAGAGTCAGAATTCGGATAAAAAATCACGCCCAGGAGTCAAATTTCCGACATTTCAGACATTTTGAAAACTGCAGGGGGGTTTGGTCAAAATATGACCCATCGCCGTTTTCAGTAATTGGCATATTTTCGGTATAAAAAGTCGTAATTTGAAACTGAAAATAGGTGCAGAGAGTCAGAATTGCAATAAAAAATCATGCTCAGGAGTCAAATTTCCGACATTTCAGACATTTTGAAAACTGCAGGGTTGGTTTGGGCAAAATATGACCCATCGCTGTTTTCAGTAATTGGCATATTTTCGGCATGAAACGTCGTAATTTGAAACTGTAAATAGGTGCAGAGAGTCTGAATTCGGCTCAAAAATCACGCTCAGTAGTCAAATTTCCGACATTTCAGACATTTTGAAAACTGCAGGGGGGTTTGGGCAAAATATGACCCATCGCCGTTTTCAGTAATTGGCATATTTTCGGTATAAAAAGTCGTAATTTGAAACTGAAAATAGGTGCAGAGAGTCAGAATTCGGATAAAAAATCATGCTCAAGAGTCAAATTTCCGACATTTCAGACATTTTGAAAACTGCAGGGGGGTTTGGGCAAAATATGACCCATCGCCGTTTACAGTAATTGGCATATATTTGGTATGAAACGTCGTAATTTGAAACTGAAAATAAGTGCAGAGAGTCAGAATTGGGCTCAAAAATCACACTCAGGAGTCAAATTTCCGACATTTCAGACATTTTAAAAACTGCAGGGGTGGTTTGTGCAAAATATAACCCATCGCTGTTTTCAGTAATTGGCATATTTTCGGTATGAAACGTCGTAATTTGAAACTGAAAATAGGTGCAGAGAGTCAGAATTCGGCTCAAAAATCACACTCAGGAGTCAAATTTCCGACATTTCAGACATTTTAAAAACTGCAGGGGTGGTTTGTGCAAAATATGACCCATCGCCGTTTAGAGTAATTGGCATATATTTGGTATGAAACGTCGTAATTTGAAACTGAAAATAGTTGCAGAGAGTCAGAATTGGGCTCAAAAATCATGCTCAGGAGTCAAATTTCCGACATTTCAGACATTTTAAAAACTGCAGGGGTGGTTTGTGCAAACAATGGCCCATCGCCGTTTTCAGTAATTGGCATATTTTCGGTATAAAAAGTCGTAATTTGAAACTGAAAATAGGTGCAGAGAGTCAGAATTTGGATAAAAAATCACGCTCAGGAGTCAAATTTCCGATATTTCAGACATTTTGAAAACTGCAGGGGGGGTTTGGGCAAAATATGACCCATCGCCGTTTTCAGTAATTGGAATATTTTCGATATGAAACGTCGTAATTTGAAACTGAAAATAGGTGCAGAGAGTCAGAATTGGGCTCAAAAATCACACTCAGGAGTCAAATTTCCGACATTTCAGACATTTTAAAAACTGCAGGGGTGGTTTGGGCAAAATATGACCCATCGCCGTTTTCAGTAATTGGAATATTTTCGGTATGAAACGTCGTAATTTGAAACTGAAAATAGGTGCAGAGAGTCAGAATTCGGATAAAAAATCATGCTCAGGAGTCAAATTTCCGACATATCAGACATTTTGAAAACTGCAGGGGGGTTTGGGCAAAATATGACCCATCGCCGTTTTCAGTAATTGGAATATTTTCGATATGAAACGTCGTAATTTGAAACTGAAAATAGGAGCAGAGAGTCAGAATTCGGCTCAAAAATCATGCTCAGGAGTCAAAGTTCCGACATTTCAGACATTTTGAAAACTGCAGGGGGGTTTGGGCAAAATATGACCCATCGCCGTTTACAGTAATTGGAATATTTTCGGTATGAAACGTCGTAATTTGAAACTGAAAATAGGTGCAGAGAGTCAGAATTCGGATAAAAAATCATGCTCAGGAGTCAAATTTCCGACATATCAGACATTTTGAAAACTGCAGGGGGGTTTGGGCAAAATATGACCCATCGCCGTTTACAGTAATTGGCATATATTTGGTATGAAACGTCGTAATTTGAAACTGAAAATAGGTGCAGAGAGTCAGAATTCGGCTCAAAAATCAAACTCAGGATTCAAATTTCCGACATTTCAGGCATTTTGAAAACTGCAGGGGGGGGTTTGGGCAAAATATGACCCATCGCCGTTTTCAGTAATTGGCATATTTTCGGTATAAAAAGTAGTAATTTGAAACTGAAAATAGGTGCAGAGAGTCAGAATTCGGATAAAAAATCACGCTCAGGAGTCAAATTTCCGACATTTCAGACATTTTAAAAACTGCAGGGGGATTTGGGCAAAATATGACCCATCGACGTTTTCAGTAATTGGCATATTTTCGGTATGAAGCGTCGTAATTTGAAACTGAAAATAGGTGCAGAGAGTCAGAATTCGGCTTAAAAATCACGCTCAGGAGTCAAATTTCCGATATTTCAGACATTTTAAAAACTGCAGGGGGGTTTGGGCAAAATATGACCCATCGCCGTTTTCAGTAATTGGCATATTTTCGGTAAAAAAAGTCGTAATTTGAAACTGAAAATAGGTGCAGAGAGTCAGAATTCGGATAAAAAATCACGCCCAGGAGTCAAATTTCCGACATTTCAGACATTTTGAAAACTGCAGGGGGGTTTGGTCAAATTATGACATCTCGCCGTTTTCAGTAATTGGCATATTTTCGGTATAAAAAGTCGTAATTTGAAACTGAAAATAGGTGCAGAGAGTCAGAATTGCAATAAAAAATCATGCTCAGGAGTCAAATTTCCGACATTTCAGACATTTTGAAAACTGCAGGGTTGGTTTGGGCAAAATATGACCCATCGCTGTTTTCAGTAATTGGCATATTTTCGGCATGAAACGTCGTAATTTGAAACTGTAAATAGGTGCAGAGAGTCTGAATTCGGCTCAAAAATCACGCTCAGTAGTCAAATTTCCGACATTTCAGACATTTTGAAAACTGCAGGGGGGTTTGGTCAAAATATGACCCATCGCCGTTTTCAGTAATTGGCATATTTTCGGTATAAAAAGTCGTAATTTGAAACTGAAAATAGGTGCAGAGAGTCAGAATTCGAATAAAAAATCATGCTCAAGAGTCAAATTTCCGACATTTCAGACATTTTGAAAACTGCAGGGGGGTTTGGGCAAAATATGACCCATCGCCGTTTACAGTAATTGGCATATATTTGGTATGAAACGTCGTAATTTGAAACTGAAAATAGGTGCAGAGAGTCAGAATTGGGCTCAAAAATCACACCCAGGAGTCAAATTTCCGACATTTCAGACATTTTAAAAACTGCAGGGGTGGTTTGTGCAAAATATGACCCATCGCCGTTTTCAGTAATTGGCATATTTTCGGTATGAAACGTCGTAATTTGAAACTGAAAATAGGTGCAGAGAGTCAGAATTCGGCTCAAAAATCACGCTCAGGAGTCAAATTTCCGACATTTCAGACATTTTGAAAACTGCAGGGGGGTTTGGGCAAAATATGACCCATCGCCGTTTTCAGTAATTGGCATATTTTCGGAATAAAAAGTCGTAATTTGAAACTGAAAATAGGTGCAGAGAGTCAGAATTTGGATAAAAAATCACGCTCAGGAGTCAAATTTCCGATATTTCAGACATTTTGAAAACTGCAGGGGGGGTTTGGGCAAAATATGACCCATCGCCGTTTTCAGTAATTGGAATATTTTCGATATGAAACGTCGTAATTTGAAACTGAAAATAGGTGCAGAGAGTCAGAATTCGGATAAAAAATCACGCTCAGGAGTCAAATTTCCGACATTTCAGACATTTTGAAAACTGCAGGGGGGTTTGGGCAAAATATGACCCATCGCCGATTACAGTAATTGGCATATATTTGGTATGAAACGTCGTAATTTGAAACTGAAAATAGGTGCAGAGAGTCAGCATTGGGCTCAAAAATCACACTCAGGAGTCAAATTTCCGACATTTCAGACATTTTAAAAACTGCAGGGGTGGTTTGGGCAAAATATGACCCTTCGCCGTTTTCAGTAATTGGCATATTTTCGGTATGAAACGTCGTAATTTGAAACTGAAAATAGGAGCAGAGAGTCAGAATTCGCCTCAAAAATCATGCTCAGGAGTCAAAGTTCCGACATTTCAGACATTTTGAAAACTGCAGGGGGGTTTGGGCAAAATATGACCCATCGCCGTTTACAGTAATTGGAATATTTTCGGTATGTAACGTCGTAATTTGAAACTGAAAATAGGTGCAGAGAGTCAGAATTCGGATAAAAAATCATGCTCAGGAGTCAAATTTCCGACATATCAGACATTTTGAAAACTGCAGGGGGGTGTGGGCAAAATATGACCCATCGCCGTTTACAGTAATTGGCATATATTTGGTATGAAACGTCGTAATTTGAAACTGAAAATAGGTGCAGAGAGTCAGAATTGGGCTCAAAAATCACACTCAGGAGTCAAATTTCCGACATTTCAGACATTTTAAAAACTGCAGGGGTGGTTTGTGCAAACAATGGCCCATCGCCGTTTTCAGTAATTGGCATATTTTCGGTATAAAAAGTCGTAATTTGAAACTGAAAATAGGTGCAGAGAGTCAGAATTTGGATAAAAAATCACGCTCAGGAGTCAAATTTCCGATATTTCAGACATTTTGAAAACTGCAGGGGGGGTTTGGGCAAAATATGACCCATCGCCGTTTTCAGTAATTGGAATATTTTCGATATGAAACGTCGTAATTTGAAACTGAAAATAGGTGCAGAGAGTCGGAATTGGGCTCAAAAATCACACTCAGGAGTCAAATTTCCGACATTTCAGACATTTTAAAAACTGCAGGGGTGGTTTGGGCAAAATATGACCCATCGCCGTTTTCAGTAATTGGAATATTTTCGGTATGAAACGTCGTAATTTGAAACTGAAAATAGGTGCAGAGAGTCAGAATTCGGATAAAAAATCATGCTCAGGAGTCAAATTTCCGACATATCAGACATTTTGAAAACTGCAGGGGGGTTTGGGCAAAATATGACCCATCGCCGTTTTCAGTAATTGGAATATTTTCGATATGAAACGTCGTAATTTGAAACTGAAAATAGGAGCAGAGAGTCAGAATTCGGCTCAAAAATCATGCTCAGGAGTCAAAGTTCCGACATTTCAGACATTTTGAAAACTGCAGGGGGGTTTGGGCAAAATATGACCCATCGCCGTTTACAGTAATTGGAATATTTTCGGTATGAAACGTCGTAATTTGAAACTGAAAATAGGTGCAGAGAGTCAGAATTCGGATAAAAAATCATGCTCAGGAGTCAAATTTCCGACATATCAGACATTTTGAAAACTGCAGGGGGGTTTGGGCAAAATATGACCCATCGCCGTTTACAGTAATTGGCATATATTTGGTATGAAACGTCGTAATTTGAAACTGAAAATAGGTGCAGAGAGTCAGAATTCGGCTTAAAAATCACGCTCAGGAGTCAAATTTCCGATATTTCAGACATTTTAAAAACTGCAGGGGGGTTTGGGCAAAATATGACCCATCGCCGTTTTCAGTAATTGGCATATTTTCGGTATAAAAAGTCGTAATATGAAACTGAAAATAGGTGCAGAGAGTCATAATTTGGATGAAAAATCACGCTCAGGAGTCAAATTTCCGATATTTCAGACATTTTACAAACTGCAGGGGGGTTTGGACAAAATATGACCCATCGCCGTTTTCAGTAATTGGCATATTTTCGGTAAAAAAAGTCGTAATTTGAAACTGAAAATAGGTGCAGAGAGTCAGAATTGCAATAAAAAATCATGCTCAGGAGTCAAATTTCCGACATTTCAGACATTTTGAAAACTGCAGGGTTGGTTTGGGCAAAATATGACCCATCGCTGTTTTCAGTAATTGGCATATTTTCGGCATGAAACGTCGTAATTTGAAACTGTAAATAGGTGCAGAGAGTCTGAATTCGGCTCAAAAATCACGCTCAGTAGTCAAATTTCCGACATTTCAGACATTTTGAAAACTGCAGGGGGGTTTGGTCAAAATATGACCCATCGCCGTTTTCAGTAATTGGCATATTTTCGGTATAAAAAGTCGTAATTTGAAACTGAAAATAGGTGCAGAGAGTCAGAATTCGAATAAAAAATCATGCTCAAGAGTCAAATTTCCGACATTTCAGACATTTTGAAAACTGCAGGGGGGTTTGGGCAAAATATGACCCATCGCCGTTTACAGTAATTGGCATATATTTGGTATGAAACGTCGTAATTTGAAACTGAAAATAGGTGCAGAGAGTCAGAATTGGGCTCAAAAATCACACCCAGGAGTCAAATTTCCGACATTTCAGACATTTTAAAAACTGCAGGGGTGGTTTGTGCAAAATATGACCCATCGCCGTTTTCAGTAATTGGCATATTTTCGGTATGAAACGTCGTAATTTGAAACTGAAAATAGGTGCAGAGAGTCAGAATTCGGCTCAAAAATCACGCTCAGGAGTCAAATTTCCGACATTTCAGACATTTTGAAAACTGCAGGGGGGTTTGGGCAAAATATGACCCATCGCCGTTTTCAGTAATTGGCATATTTTCGGAATAAAAAGTCGTAATTTGAAACTGAAAATAGGTGCAGAGAGTCAGAATTTGGATAAAAAATCACGCTCAGGAGTCAAATTTCCGATATTTCAGACATTTTGAAAACTGCAGGGGGGGTTTGGGCAAAATATGACCCATCGCTGTTTTCAGTAATTGGAATATTTTCGATATGAAACGTCGTAATTTGAAACTGAAAATAGGTGCAGAGAGTCAGAATTCGGATAAAAAATCACGCTCAGGAGTCAAATTTCCGACATTTCAGACATTTTGAAAACTGCAGGGGGGTTTGGGCAAAATATGACCCATCGCCGATTACAGTAATTGGCATATATTTGGTATGAAACGTCGTAATTTGAAACTGAAAATAGGTGCAGAGAGTCAGAATTGGGCTCAAAAATCACACTCAGGAGTCAAATTTCCGACATTTCAGACATTTTAAAAACTGCAGGGGTGGTTTGGGCAAAATATGACCCTTCGCCGTTTTCAGTAATTGGCATATTTTCGGTATGAAACGTCGTAATTTGAAACTGAAAATAGGAGCAGAGAGTCAGAATTCGCCTCAAAAATCATGCTCAGGAGTCAAAGTTCCGACATTTCAGACATTTTGAAAACTGCAGGGGGGTTTGGGCAAAATATGACCCATCGCCGTTTACAGTAATTGGAATATTTTCGGTATGTAACGTCGTAATTTGAAACTGAAAATAGGTGCAGAGACTCAGAATTTGGATAAAAAATCATGCTCAGGAGTCAAATTTCCGACATATCAGACATTTTGAAAACTGCAGGGGGGTTTGGGCAAAATATGACCCATCGCCGTTTACAGTAATTGGCATATATTTGGTATGAAACGTCGTAATTTGAAACTGAAAATAGGTGCAGAGAGTCAGGATTCGGCTCAAAAATCAAACTCAGGATTCAAATTTCCGACATTTCAGACATTTTGAAAACTGCAGGGGGGTTTGGGCAAAATATGACCCATCGCCGTTTTCAGTAATTGGCATATTTTAGGTATAAAAAGTCGTAATTTGAAACTGAAAATAGGTGCAGAGAGTCATAATTTGGATGAAAAATCACGCTCAGAAGTCAAATTTCCGATATTTCAGACATTTTACAAACTGCAGGGGGGGTTTGGACAAAATATGACCCATCGCCGTTTTCAGTAATTGGCAAATTTTCGGTAAAAAAAGTCGTAATTTGTAACTGAAAATAGGTGCAGAGAGTCAGAATTCGGATAAAAAATCACGCCCAGGAGTCAAATTTCCGACATTTCAGACATTTTGAAAACTGCAGGGGGGTTTGGTCAAAATATGACCCATCGCCGTTTTCAGTAATTGGCATATTTTCGGTATAAAAAGTCGTAATTTGAAACTGACAATAGGTGCAGAGAGTCAGAATTGCAATAAAAAATCATGCTCAGGAGTCAAATTTCCGACATTTCAGACATTTTGAAAACTGCAGGGTTGGTTTGGGCAAAATATGACCCATCGCTGTTTTCAGTAATTGGCATATTTTCGGCATGAAACTTCGTAATTTGAAACTGAAAATAGGTGCAGAGAGTCTGAATTCGGCTCAAAAATCACGCTCAGTAGTCAAATTTCCGACATTTCAGACATTTTGAAAACTGCAGGGGGGTTTGGGCAAAATATGACCCATCGCCGTTTTCAGTAATTGGCATATTTTCGGTATAAAAAGTCGTAATTTGAAACTGAAAATAGGTGCAGAGAGTCAGAATTCGGATAAAAATCATGCACAAGAGTCAAATTTCCGACATTTCAGACATTTTGAAACTGCAGAGGGGTTTGGGCAAAATATGACCTATCACCATTTTCAGTAATTGGCATATTTTCGGTATGAAACGTCGTATTTTGAAACTGAAAATAGGTGCAGAGAGTCAGAATTTGGCTCCAAAATCAGGCTCAGGAGTCAAATTACCGACATTTCAGACATTTTAAAAACTGCAGGGGGGTTTGGGCAAAATATGACCCATCACTGTTTTCAGTAATTGGCATATTTTCGGTATGAAACGTGGTAATTTGAAACTGAAAATAGGTGCAGAGAGTCAGAATTCGGCTCAAAAATCATGCTCAGGATTCAAATTTCCAACATTTCAGACATTTTGAAAACTGCAGGGGGGTTTGTGCAAAATATGACCCATCGCGGTTTTCAGTAATTGGCATATTTTCGGTATGAAACGTCGTAATTTGAAACTGAAAATAGGTGCAGAGAGTCAGAATGCGGCTCAAAAATCACGCTCAGGAGTCAAATTTCCGACATTTCCGACATTTTAAAAACTGCAGGGGGGTTTGGGCAAAATATGACCCATCGCCTTTTAGAGTAATTGGCATATTTTCGGTATGAAACGACGTAATATGAAACTGCAAATAGGTGCAGAGAGTCAGAATTCGGCTCAAAAATCACGCTCAGAAGTCAAATTTCAGACATTTCAGACATTTTGAAAACTGCAGGGGGGTTTGGGCAAAATATGACCCATCGCCGTTTTCAGTAATTGGCATATTTTCGGTATAAAAAGTCGTAATTTGAAACTGAAAATAGGTGCAGAGAGTCATAATTTGGATAAAAAATCACGCTCAGGAGTCAAATTTCCGATATTTCAGACATTTTACAAACTGCAGGGGGTTTGGACAAAATATGACCCATCGCCGTTTTCAGTAATTGGCATATTTTCGGTAAAAAAATTCGTAATTTGAAACTGAAAATAGGTGCAGAGAGTCAGAATTCGGATAAAAAATCACGCTCAGGAGTCAAATTTCCGACATTTCAGACATTTTGAAAACTGCAGGGGGGTTTGGGCAAAATATGACCCATCGCCGTTTTCAGTAATTGGCATATTTTCGATATAAAAAGTCGTAATTTGAAACTGAAAATAGGTGCAGAGAGTCAGAATTGCAATAAAAAATCATGCTCAGGAGTCAAATTTCCGACATTTCAGACATTTTGAAAACTGCAGGGTTGGTTTGGGCAAAATATGACCCATCGCTGTTTTCAGTAATTGGCATATTTTCGGCCTGAAACGTCGTAATTTGAAACTGAAAATAGGTGCAGAGAGTCAGAATTCGGCTCAAATATCACGCTCAGGAGTCAAATTTCCAACATTTCATACATTTTAAAAACTGCAGCGGGGATTTGGGCAAAATATGACCCATCACCGTTTTCAGTAATTGGCATATTTTCGGTATGAAACATCGTAATTTGAAACTGAAAATAGGTGCAGAGAGTCAGAATTTGTCTCAAAAATCATGCTCAGGAGTCAAATTTCCGACATTTCAGACATTTTGAAAACTGCAGGGGGGTTTGGGCAAAATATGACCCCCCAGCAAACACAAATCATCTACACAACGTTAGCCTATGTCTTCCCATAGGTGTGGGAATGATTTGCATTGAGAATGGTGCAGGAGAGCTTTTGAGAAACTTTTACTCAAAAAATCCAAACACAAAGGTTTAATTATAAATTGTTTTTCTACAATTATTTTCTTCCAAATGTAAAACAAATAGTTTTTACATGTTTAAATATAAAATTTATGGTGTTTTTTTGTAAATTTCAGTAATAAATTTTGAATGATATATATTGGCTGAGTGAAACCTTTAAAATCCATTTAGTTATAATATGAACATAAAAAAGTAGTTTTCCAAATTTTCTAAAAATCGCTCTTTTTAACACAATTTGACTCCTTATGCATTCCACTAATCACTATATCATGTTTAAATATATAATTTATGTATTATTCCCTAAAATAATTTATATAAATTATATAAGTTGCTGGAAAGTGGTGTGAAAGAATCTGAAAACTTTTTGTTGTGTTATAATTGGAATGTTCTTATTAACTATGTCTCAAGTTCACAGTTTATCAAACAAGAATATTAACATTCGTCAACTCTTAAAATCTTATATGTTATCTTGCTGGTGCAAAATGGGTGAATCTTTAGGGACAGCTAGTATCTATATATCACAAATGGTGTTTTCCCTAACTCAAACAATGTAGGGTTTATTATTCTACAAATATTTCTAATGACTCTTAGATGTTTACATTCTCTGAAGTATAATTGTGAAGGCTGTGTCCATCACTCTCAACACAGATTCTTAAACTCCTCTCTGCAGGTTCAACTATATAATTAGTTTCCATTTTGAATCTCCATGGACATTTGTATCCAAAATGAAACCAATGTGGTTTCCTTCAGCGCCTATAGCCAGCACATTTGCTCATTCATTTCCACAGATTCCAACATGGTAGGGGATTTACAGAAATTTGTATATTCATATTGTTATATATTAAAAATATGAATGCAGTTCAATATGATAAGACAAATACATGAGTTTATGATAAATTCGTTTTCTGTGATATACCATTGATATGCTCTTTTTTTCTTTAAACGGCAGACTAAACTAAAGTGCTCACATCAACAGATTTGATGTATAAATGGTCAACGCTCAACAGAGTTAGTATAAATGTATTAGTATAAATCTTACTTGTCTCATTGTTAATTCACATTCAATGTCAACTTGTGGTTTTGATGTGGCACGTTTGGCCAAGTCACCCCACCCCATTATGCACCCCATACCCATCTTGTGGCCGGTTGTGGAAAGGGTTACAGAGGCACATAATGGGCTCAGGGACTGAACCCCACAATTCATTTAGCTAAGCAAGTTACAATCTTGATGAGCTAGTTACAAAATTCAATATAAGTCATCACATCAACAATGGGTTCGAGATCGACCTCAAGTACAGGTTCTAAATTAAGCAACTGACATATGTGGAGAGCTAGTATCAAAATTTATATGTTTGTCCTGCACACCGCCCCCCATCCAGTGGGCAGCGGTGGATAGGTTACAATGACTTAGTTGTTATCTACAGTTAGCAAACTGGGGATATTTGGCTAAAATTTCTGGTAGCAGATCATTTTGAATGAAATATTGACACATCGCTGGAACATTGGTTATAGAATTGTCTCTAAATTCATGTATCTTTTCGCACTCCATCACATAGTGACGGAGGGTGTGCAAATAATTTTGTTGACACAGTTTACATTTGGTCAGGTCTACATCAGCAGATAATGAGAATTCCCAGAGATACTTGTAACCGAGTCTAAGCCAAGCAGTAGTAACATCTAGAAGTCTGCTGATTTTATTGGATGATCCATAGATGTGTGGCTCCTCTTGTATGATAGTATGATGATAGATGGAATTACTAGTTCCAGTTTCCAGTTTAATTCCAGTTTCTAGGCAGGCGATGAGTACTCACAATAACCTTAATTAAGCATCAAAACAAAAATGTGTATACTCTTTTTACTCTCCTGACCTTAGTTCTCGAGCTATGTATTTCATTTTGGTACCAACGTGTTCGCAATAACATTCTCTAGAAGAACATCAGTAAAAACGGTCACCAAAAGTTATATGAATACCAGCACCCAATAAATACCTACGTAGATGACTCGCCGTGAGTGCCCAAGAGCAACAAAATGTTTTTACTCTTGGGATTGTTATCACTTCCACACTTGTCCTACAGCGTTAATTTTGGTATCAATGTACTCGCAATGAAATTCCCAGCACGGTGATATGAATATAAACGTAGAATAATGGTCGCTGCCCACCCGCAAGAGTGTGGGAAGTGGCGGAACTGTAACCCAGTATTGGTGACACGACGACACATGGGCGATACAGCGCTTTGAAAGTTTATAATTATTTCACTGTCCTGACATTATTATTGTATGTACGTCATTCATTTTTGTGCCAATGTTTTCGCAATAGAATGTTCTATGAGCCCGTAGGTAAAAAAGAGCAACAAAGCGTAAGATAGAATAGCACCATATATAAAACAACGCTGGTACATATCAGTGAGCGTCAAACACACACGAAATGTGTGTTTGATGGTGGTCAAACGATGTTTGATGTGTTTGATCAGGTGATGTCCTGATCCGCCTAATTAGAGTATGAATTATGTTGAGAAAAAATAAGAAAAAAGGGAAGAAACAGGGGTGGGAGAAACATGACAGAAAAAGAGTAAAAATACAATTTGGTCAACAAAACAGCATTGTTTAAAATAAAAGATATGGATTGACATTTTGGTGGTTAGGTAGGTTACATTGAGTTAATTAGGTAGTACTTAGTGTTTATCTGTTATAGATAGGAGCTGCATGCCTGGTATGGGCCAATAGGCCTTCTGCAGTTACCTTTGTTTTTATGTTTTTGCCCTGTAACCTAAATGGTTAGAGAGGCACATATATGGGCTTAGGGACTGAACCCCACTCTACATTTAGCTAAGCTGGTTACAATCTTGATGATATAGTTACAAAATTCTGTATAAGTCGTCACATTATCAATGGGTTCGAGATCAACCACAATTTCCTGAATGGATATAACAAAGGGGATATTAATAGGGTATTAAAATTGTCAACACACGATAGAACACGAAACAATGGGTATAAATTGGATAAGTTTAGATTTAGGAAAGACTTGGGTAAATACTGGGTCAGTAACAGGGTTGTTGATTTGTGGAATTTTTCTTAACTTATAAATTTATCTTTATCTTAAACTGGTTGGGAGAGGTACAGTTTTTAACATAATTGGGAAGGTCATTCCACATTCGAGGTCCCTTGATTTGTAAAGCATTTCTAGTTTGACTAAGTCGTACTCTTGGAATATCAAATAGGTATTTGTTTCTGGTGTGGTGCTCATGGGATCTGTTACAACCTTCTAGGAAGCTTTTAAGGTCAGGATTGACATTACAGTGCAGCGTTTTATATATATAAAATACACATGAGAGTATGTGCAGGGACTTAATATCTAACATATTCAGAGATTTGAGTAAGGGGTCCATATATACTGCCCGGTTGCCTGAAATGCTATATGCCTACGATAGTGGCTTTAGGTATTGTATGCACTGCTCTATCTATAAATCCAACATTATGTTTGTAAATCAACTATGTATGTACTTTCCTGACTAAAATTGACTTTACTGTACACTTATATTCTCTGTGGATTTGTTATCCCCTATCGTTTGGGAGAAAAAAAATGACTAATACGTTCGGCGAATGACTTTGACTTCAACTTCACTTTGACTTCGTTCATGTCATCATATTTTCCGTAATATATAAAGGTTATGACAATGCAATTATATTATTGTGTGCAAATAAGTTGGAAATTTCATGTACCCTAAAAATAGTAAAATAAAGAATAAGAATAGTTAAATAATTGTTGTAGTAAATTGTCACACGTTCATCATACGCAAACGAACACACAGTTTGGAGCGTCAGTAGACCAAGGTCCGCGCCATTTTAAAACACGGCTTCGAATGTAAGTAATGTTTTTCTCGTACTAACACTGTGTTATGCAATAGATTAGGTCTTGAATTCACAAATTTAGTTGTTACATCTGACAGAGTATGTTAGACGGTGTAATGCTGGTCCATGTTGACGTATTTGTGGGGTTGGTTGGTTTACATGTGATGGCACACAATATGGGCACCCCACAACATGCTGTTGAAGTTGGAATGCATGGCATAGGCTCCTCACACAATGTTCTTTATGTGGTCCTCAGGTGATAGTTTTCTATTTAGAACCACCCCTAGATCTCTTTCTTTATCAGAATTCCTTAAAGATTTCTCACATGGTTTTCCTAATGATAGATTGTGGGCTGTAAGGGACAGGTGTGATGTATGGATTAGTTGATAGAAGTTCCAGTCCACCTGTAGACAGGGATCTCACATCAGCTTGTATATTATACAAGGATAAGATTTGATAAATTCAGTTATTTGACTGAACACTGGCTCTGATTAAATCAGAGATTTAAACATATATAGTCTAACCTAGCTCCATAACTAACTGCCATTAGCCGGCTCTGTTTAAATCAGAGATTTAAACATACATAGTCTAACCTAGCTCCATAACTAACTGCCATTAGCCGGCTCTGTTTAAATCAGAGATTTAAACATACATAGTCTAACCTAGCTCCATAACTAACAGCCATTAGCCATTAGCCATCCATGCACAGCCATCAGCCGGGCCATAGACCGGCTATTTTGCTTTTTTCCCAAGCCGGTCAATGGCCCGTGTTTTTTTCGATGCCTCAGTGGCCCATGCACAGGTCCGTTCAAGGGGATTAAATAGCCGGTCTATGGCCCCTGGGTTTTACAAACTTTTTTTTCCCAAGCCGGTCTATGGCCCGTGTTTTTTTTCGATGCCTCAGTGGTCCATGCACATGTCCGTTCAAGGGGATTAAATAGCCGGTCTATGGCCCCTGGGTTTTACGAACTTTTTTTTCCCAAGCCGGTCTATGGCCCGTGTTTTTTTTCGATGCCTCTGGTCCATGCACATGTCCGTTCAAGGGGATTAAATAGCCGGTCTATGGCCCCTGGGTTTTACGAACTTTTTTTTCCCAAGCCGGTCTATGGCCCGTGTTTTTTTCGATGCCTCAGTGGTCCATGCACAGGTCCATTCAAGGGGATTAAATAGCCGTTCTATGGCCCAGGGTTTTCTCAAATTTTCTTTCATAGCCGGTCTATGGCCCCTGGGTTTTACGAACTTTTTTTTCCCAAGCTGGTCTATGGCGTGTATGTTAAATAAACCAAATTCTTCACTTTTGACAATTGAGCACCTGCTACATCCAGATTCTAGGGAGGAAAGGAATATAATATAATATCTAATATATCTATCTGTGTGAAATAGATTAAATCCATTTATTTGATATTCAGCTAATAGTTCTGTATTTTCTACATTCATCCATGTTTTGGTAAGTGCAATAATATGTATTGTTTCATTGCAGATTAGAGATTCTAGATAGTTCTAGATTTCCGAAGTACTGAAACGCGCGCCATACAGGCTTGGTGGATCTAGGTGCAAGGTAAAATTATTTACATTTACTTGTTTTTTATTTATATGCATTATTCTATAGAATAATAGATCTCGTAATAATTTTGCTATAAGAGTGGCATTTACTATTTTTAAAAGATTATTAAAAAATTTACCGATATGGTGCATTCGGAAGACAAACCCAATTTTTCACTTTTGACAATTGAGCTCGGGTGCAGGGGGGGGGGTTGTGTAAAAGCCTGGTTTGTGCCTCGGAAAGGCTATGGGATCCAGTAAGATCGTCCTTCCTTTCCTCCCTAGAATCTGGATGTAGCAGGTGCTCAATTGTCAAAAGTGAAAAATTGGGTTTGTCTTCCGAATGCACCATATCGGTAAATTTTTTAATAATCTTTTAATAATAGTAAATGCCACTATTTTTGCAAAATTATTACGAGATATATTATTCTAATAAGGGTTTGATAAAATACAGTAGACTGCCTACTGGTTTTACCTGTAATAAGGTTTGATACAGATGATTATCCGTTCAAGGGGATTAAATAGCCGTTCTATGGCCCCAGGGTTTTCTCAAATTTTCTTTCATAGCCGGTCTATGGCCCCTGGGTTTTACAAACTTTTTTTTCCCAAGCCGGTCTATGGCCCCTGGGTTTTACGAACTTTTTTTTCCCAAGCCGGTCTATGGCATGTATGTTAAATAAACCAAATTTTTCACTTTTGACAATTGAGCACCTGCTACATCCAGATTCTAGGGAGGAAAGGAATATAATATAATATCTAATATAACTATCTGTGTGAAATAGATTAAATCCATTTATTTGATATTCAGCTAATAGTTCTGTATTTTCTACATTCATCCATGTTTTGGTAAGTGCAATAATATGTATTGTTTCATTGCAGATTAGAGATTCTAGCTAGTTCTAGATTTCCGAAGTACTGAAACGCGCGCCATACAGGCTTGGTGGATCTAGGTGCAAGGTAAAATTATTTACATTTACTTGTTTTTTTATTTATATATATATATATATGTATATATATATATATATATATATATATATATATATATATATATATATATATATATATATATATATATATATATTATATATATATATATATATATATATATATATATATATATATATATATATATATATATATTGTGACGGTAACGCGTTGGTGTTCGGCTGTTTAAGGCTAGGGGTATGGCCTCGTCACATAGTTATAAAAAAAATAGAAAAAACTGGAACTTCGTCTGTGGTAAGGTAAGGAGATGACACACAAAACACAAGTAAACTTTAACAATGAAATTTTAATTACGTTAAATAAATCAAAACATGAATAAAATGGACAAACAAATTCTTATAATAAAATCAATCAATCAAAAGAATAAGAATAATTAAATGATGCAATGAAAAGTTACGTTAAGACAAAATAACAAGAAGTGCAATACAAAAATAAAGGTAAGGTGCTGGAATATTGGCTTTAAGCTACCACCTCTCTCAGTATATGCTAACGTCTAGCCGGGAGGAGTGGTAACTGCGAAAGCACAGAATATTCTGAGGTCTGAGGTCGTGGCGACCCCAGACATCAAGTAGTATGGGGGGGGGGCGAGTGCAGTTGCAGCCAGACCGGCGACCAATCAGCGGAGCCGGTAGTAAGACAGGTAGTTTGGCGGTTTGAGTCTGAACAGGTGTCTCTGGCTGCATACGTTTTGCGCTCTGGCAAACCTTGCTGGTGTTGTTGTCGTTGTTGGACATTTCTTCCCTAGTAGTTTTATATAGTTTGTTGCGACGTATTTGTAGAGGGAAGAGCAGGCTCAATCTCTTGAAGGAGATTATTGTCACAACTCTCCCCCGAAGCTTGCGGTTCTGGAAGAAGTACGTCGTTATGTGGTGGAGTAATGGATGGAGTCGCTTCTACTTCATAAACTCTGGAGAGGGCATCGACTATGGTGTTGTCAGAACCCTTGATATAGCGGATCTCCAGGTTGAAGTCTTGTAAATACAGAGCCCATCGTAGAAGACGCTGGTTGGAGAATTGGGCTTGATGTAGGAAGCGGAGAGGGTTGTGGTCTGAGAAGATGGTGGTAGACCTGGCGCCTTGTAGGTACGGAGCGAAGTGTTGGAGGGTCAGGACGATGGATAGTAGCTCCTTTTCAATAGTGCTGTAGTTCCTCTGGTGTGGTTTCAGTTTGTAGCTGTAGTAGCTGACAGGTAGAACCTCCTCGCCTCGTTGTTGCATCAGGACACCACCAACGCCGGTACCACTGGCGTCGACATGAAGGACGAAAGGCTTGGTGATATCTGGAGAGGCGAGAATGGGGTTAGAACAGAGGAGGAATTTGAGTTGTTCGAAAGCAACGGTTTGCTGTATGGTCCAATTATACCGTTGCTTGGGACTGGTTAATAGAATTAGAGGTGTGGCGACTGTACTGAAATTCCTCACAAACCTACGGTAGTAAGAGGCAAGACCAAGGAAGCGCAGGAGCTGCTTCCTGGTGGTAGGCTGTGGATACTGTTGGATGGCTTGAGTGTGTGAGTCTAACGGAGCTATGCTGCCACTCCCAATAACATGACCCAGATAACGCACTTTACCTTTCGCGAAAGTGGACTTGCCCAGGTTGATGGTGTGGCCGGCTGTCAGGAGCTTGGAGAACAGACGTCACAGCTGGAGCAGATGTTCACTCCAGGTGTTGGAGGCTACGACGATATCGTCCAGGTAGGCGTATGTGTTATCCAAGCCCTGGATGACACGGTTGACAGCTCTTTGAAAGGTGGCCGGGGCATTACATAGTCCGAAAGGAAGGCGTTCATATCTGAAAAGCCCAAAAGGAGTGATGAAGGCAGATATCTCTTTAGCGCGCTCCGTTAGACACACTTGATAGTACCCCTTAAGCAAGTCCACTTGGGACAAGTACTGGGCACTACCAATGGCATCAAGGATGTCATCTATCCTTGGCAAGGGGTAAGCATCCTTGACAGTGACATTGTTCAGTTTACGATAGTCAGTGCATAACCGCATCTTACCTTGGGGTTTGGGCACCAAGATACAAGGTGAGGCCCAGGGGGACTCACAAGGTGTAGCCAGTCCATGATCCAAGAGGTACTGCACCTCAGCACGCATGACTTCCTTCTTGCTCGGGCTGATTCGGTAGAAGGGTTGACGAATCGGCCGGGTGTCGGGGAGCAGTTGGATGTCGTGCTGGGTAACATTACACTCTTGGGGGTCATCTCGGAACAACTATTGATGTTCTCTGAAGATCTTGACGAGAGGTGCACTATGATTATCCTGAAAGTATTTGGGAAGATCATTAAGGATTTCGGAATTAGAAAGCGCTGACTCCTTGTCAGTGCTTTCGGGAGGAGAAGCTGGGAAGGTCTCACTGTGGATGTAGGGTTCTGTGAAGGTGGAATAGTTAATTAGGACAGTGGGAGGAGTACCATTATATTGCTTCAGGAGGTTGACGTGGCACAGCTGGGTCTTCCGCCGCCTATCTGGAGTCTCTATTACGTAGTTGTTATTATTCATGCACTCTTTAACGCGGTAGGGTCCTGAAAACCTATTTTGTAAAGGTGAACCTGGGATAGGGAAATAGGCAAGGACGAAGTCTCCCGGCTTGAATTTTCTTACTTTGCTGGTCTGGTCGTAATGAGTCTTCATTCTCTCCTGGGCTTTCAATAGATTATCATGGGCAAAACGGTGGACTCTCTCTAGAATGTGTTGAAGGTTTTGAAGAAACTGGGGCACATTCTGATGCTCACTGAAGGTGGCATCTCTGAGAGAGTCTTTGAAAGCCTTAAGGGGAGTACGGCACTTACGGCCGTAGAGCATCTCATAAGGAGATACTCCTAGGGACTCATTGGGGAGACTTCTGAAAATACACATTATAAGGTCAATCTGCTTATCCCAATCCTTCAAGGTTTCACTACAAAACTTTTTCAAGAGTGCTTTGATAGTCTGATGACTACGTTCAAGAGAACCCTGTGAAGCAGGATGATAGGGGCTGGACAATACCTGTTTGATGTTGAACTCCTCCAGTGTCCTTTTGAAGAGATCACTGGTGAAGTTGGTACCACAGTCGCTTTGAATCTCCCTGGGAAATCCGTATTGAGTGAAGATCTTCAATAGATGTTTGATAACCGTAGCAGCCGTGATGTTCTTCACTGGAACTGCTATGGGAAATCTGGTGGTAGGACACAGGATGGTTAGGATGTAGGCGTTACCTGAACTGGTCCGAGGTAAAGGACCAACACAGTCTATTATGAGTCTGTGGAAAGGTTCCGCAGGCACCTGTATGGGAATCACTGGCGCTCTGGGAATGGAGATGTTCGGTTTGCCTGCCATCTGACATGTATGACACTGTTTTACGTACTGTTTGACGTTATTTACCATACCTGGCCAGTAGTAGTCTTGACGAATCCCATGGTAAGTCTTGTTGAAGCCATAGTGGGAGAATGCTCTGTGGGCCAGGTGTAGAATAGTGGGCCGCAGGCTGGTGGGAATCACAAGTTGTTCGATGTTGGCCCAATCGTCCTCCTCCTTCAGTTTACTGGGTCTATATCTGCGGTATAGCAAGTCGTTCTCTAGGAAGAACCCAGGAATACTGTCGGGTTGAGTCTCAGCCTGGAAAAACAATGGTGTTAAAGTAAGATCTTCCCTCTGCAACTTACGGAACTCCAACTTGGTCAGATGCGGGGGGAGTTTCTGAGGGTCTTGAGGGACAGCGGTAGCAGTAGAGTCAGCTGGCTGTGGACGTGCGGCTTGTGCACGGGTGGTCACGAGAACCGGAGGAGATACTTCATCACTCTCTTGAACCTCTGCTGGAACATACTCTAGAATAGGGTTATTGGCACAGAGTTACACACCTGGGGTTTGTCCATGACGATGAGGTTGGTCGGTTGCAGGTCTTCTGCCAAGTAGTTGCCTAGGAGAAGTTGCACTCCAGGCATGGGAAAAGGCTTTTCCCTGACGGCGACTTGGACTTCCCCGTTCACGTAGGGACAATCCAGGTGGACTCTGGCGAGAGGGTATGGAGTGGTAGCAGTGAGGTCAGTGATGAAGACAGTTTCTCCGGTGTAGGTGATGTTGGGCACAGCCGACTTCAAGATGATCGATTGAAGAGCCGCTGTGTCCCTCAAGATCTTCAATTTGAAACGTCCCTCCGGATTTGAATCGTTGGCAGAGACAGTTCCAGTATACAGGTGGTTACTGAAAAGAGAAAGATCATTAACCTCAACACCAACATTCATCACAGGCTTACCGGACTTAGGAGGAGTTGGTTTGGGTTTTTGTTGGTCAGTGATTCCCTTGTATTGAGACTTACCACACTTGTCTATGGTATGTCCATAGAGTCTACAATACTTGCAGTACAGTTGTGAACCAGCTTGATCGGGGCTCACCTTCTCGTAACTGTACCACGACTTCTTACTGGAGGATGGTTCGGGTGTCAGCCGGTGGATGAGGCTGTAAGTGTCAGCCGACTTAGCACACTTCAGGTAGTCGGTTTCTTCTTTATCTGCTAAGTAGAGGCGGACAGGAGGCGGCACACGCCTCAAGAATTCTTCAACAAGCATCAGGTTGACGAGTTCTGTAAAAGTAGAGACATGTGCTGCTTCCAGCCATTTCATGAAATACCTCCGTTTCGTGTTAGCAAACTCGAGGAAGGTAGTGGTACTTGCCTTCAGGTGGTCACGGAATTTCCTTCTATAACTTTCGGTGGAAAGTAGGTAGGCGTCCAACACTGCTTGTTTCAGAGTCTGGTAGTCATTCTCAGACGCCAGAGTACTGAGTGTGACTGCAGCTCTACCTGTAAGATGGACTCTGAGAAGTGTGGCCCATTGGTCGACAGGCCAACTGAGTTGATTAGCAAGAGTTTCAAAGGTGGTGAAAAATACATCAACTTCTGCTTCTACAAAGGATGGCATTAACTTACTTGCATGTGATATAATAAAACTGACGGGAAGATTGGCAGTAGCTTGCTGGCGTTGAGTGAAGTGTGAAGTTTCCAAGGCGATTTCACGTTGACGACACTCTAGAGCCAGAGTCACTTGTTGCTTGTCATGTTCGCGTTGCATCTCCAACTCGCGTTGTTTGGTTTCAAGCTGTACGCGTTCCCGCTCCTGGAGCGTTTCAAGCTGTACTCGTTCACGTTCACGGAGTAAGGCAACCTTACGTTCGTGTTCTTCTCTCCTCAAAGCAGCTTCGCGTTCTTGTTCGTCTCTCCTCAAAGCAGCTTCGCGTTCGTGTTCGTCTCTCCTCAAAGCAGCTTCGCGTTCGTGTTCTTCCCTTCGTATGGCAGCTGCTTCTCTTTGCTGCTCACGTTCAATCTTGGCCAGCTCTAGTTTAAGTTTCATCGTTGCCAAGTCAGTTTTCTCTGCAATATAGTAAGTTTCATGAGTTTCAGAGTCTATCTTACCTTGCTCTAAATAGTAATCCAGCAACAGGTTGTGTAGGTCATTTTTGTTGGCTTGGTAGGGAACTTCTAGTTGATACTCATGTGCAAGAGTTTATAATTCAGTCTTCTTGGCACGACTTAAAGTCCCTATTTCACCTGCTGGATTTGTACGGAAAGCTTGGAGACGAAACATGGTGAAATTAGCAAATAAAGGTACACGAATATTCAATAGTGAATGTCAGAAACAGGACAACGTGGCAACTGGTACCTATCCTGTGAGATCTTTAACAATTAAAGTTAAGTAAAAGATGTTAAATGATTAAATTAAATCAAGGGCGCAGGAAATCTTGTACCCGGTACTCATGTAAGAGGATAAGGGCAAGAAAATCCTACTAACAAATAAAACAGAGTTTCGAAAACAAATGAAACAGTTAAATGCTTCAAAAGTAAAATTGGTAGTCCAAGGATGTAGGCATACCTTGCCGAGTCTCTATTGGACATAAAGCAAGTTTTTCCTACTGAATTTAATATGATACTTACAGAATTAGCGAACTTTTGTGCTCTGAAAAAGTAAGCTAATTCCCTACCGTTGTATGTATCATCATCTCTGACTGACGTGTAGGGGTGCGAGGTGTCAACTGGTGACGAGAACTGCTGCTGAGGTCCCAATTCAGCAACTAAAGTTCGAGCTAGAGGAACTATGGCCCTCTTTGTCCTCCTACAGTCAGATTGCAGAAGATTGGGTACTCTTGACCCGGGGCAGACCACAGTACCAGGGTACCAATATGATGATCTGTCAAAATGAGAAATATTCAAGGGACATAGATGGTAAACACGAGTAATAACACGGAGGGAGAGATGACCAATTAAGAGTATGACTGCGGCCTACAGTCACCACGTAATCCAAAGTTGTCTCACCTTCACCATATGTTACTCTCGTAATGCACAATACACCGCACCTTATAAAAAATGAAATTGAATATGAAAAATAGTAAAGCTACGTTAACAAAGTTAAATACGCTTACCATAAATTACCACTTGGCACCAGTACCTGAGTGAAGATCCCGGACAGGCCCCCATATAACTTGTGACGGTAACGCGTTGGTGTTCGGCTGTTTAAGGCTAGGGGTATGGCCTCGTCACATAGTTATAAAAAAAAATAGAAAAAACTGGAACTTCGTCTGTGGTAAGGTAAGGAGAAGACACACAAAACACAAGTAAACTTTAACAATGAAATTTTAATTACGTTAAATAAATCAAAACATGAATAAAATGGACAAACAAATTCTTATAATAAAATCAATCAATCAAAAGAATAAGAATAATTAAATGACACAATTAAAAGTTACGTTAAGACAAAATAACAAGAAGTGCAATACAAAAATAAAGGTAAGGTGCTGGAATATTGGCTTTAAGCTACCACCTCTCTCAGTATACGCTAACGTCTAGCCGGGAGGAGTGGTAACTGTGAAAGCACAGAATATTCTGAGGTCTGAGGTCGTGGCGACCCCAGACATCAAGTAGTATGGGGGGGGCGAGTGCAGTTGCAGCCAGACCGGCGACCAATCAGCGGAGCCGGTAGTAAGACAGGTAGTTTGGCGGTTTGAGTCTGAACAGGTGTCTCTGGCTGCATACGTTTTGCGCTCTGGCAAACCTTGCTGGTGTTGTTGTCGTTGTTGGACATTTCTTCCCTAGTAGTTTTATATAGTTTGTTGCGACGTATTTGTAGAGGGAAGAGCAGGCTCAATCTCTTGAAGGAGATTATTGTCACAATATATATATATATATATATATATATATATATATATATATATATATATATATATATATATATATATATATATATATATATATATATATGTGTGTATATGTATTTGTATGTATATAAATTTGTGTGTAAATCACGGAAATTAACTTGAGGAAACTGGCAACAAAAACCAGTAGGCAGTCTACTGTATTTTATCAAACCCTTATTAGAATAATTGATCTTGTAAAAATTTACCAATATGGTGCATTCGGAAGACAAACCAAATTTTTTCACTTTTGACAATTGAGCACCTGCTACATCCAGATTCTAGGGAGGAAAGGAAGGACGATCTTACTGGATCCCATAGCCTCTCCGAGGCACAAACCAGGCTTGTACACAACCCTCCCCCTGCACCCGAGCTATGTCAACACGTCGTTTTTTCTCTTCGCCCTTACATCATCACACACAGAGATCACAATAACGTGATGCATCAAATGAACAAATCCACAAGGGCCGTGACGAGGATTTGAACCTGCGTCCGGGAGCATCCCAGACACTGCCTAAATCGACTGAGCTACAACAGGGTAAAAGGATCCAGGAAGTTCAGTAGAAGTTTGGTTTCAACCCTTTTACCCTGTCGTAGCTCAGTCGATTAAGGCAGTGTCTGGGATGCTCCCGGACACAGGTTTGAATCCTCATCACGGCCCTTGTGGATTTGTTCTTTTGATGCATCACGTTATTGTGATCTGTGTGTGATGATGTAAGGGCGAAGAGGGAGAACGACCTGTTGACATAGCTCGGGTGCAGGGGGGGGGGGGTTGTGTAAAAGCCTGGTTTGTGCCTCGGAGAGGCTATGGGATCCAGTAAGTTCAGTAGAACTTCGGTTTCAACCCTTTTACCCTGTTGTAGCTCAGTCGATTAAGGCAGTGTCTGGGATGCTCCCGGACGCAGGTTCGAATCCTCGTCACGGCCCTTGTGGATTTGTTCATATGATGCATTACGTTATTGTGATCTGTGTGTGTAATTCTTCACCTTCTCCAGTAATTTTACAGCAACAGGAATGTGTGTGTATGTATTTGTGTTGTTGAGTATGACCGAAAGTGTAAGATTAATGATTCTAACACAAATCGTCTGAATATTTGTTTTTCTTCACTGTCGAGAGTAGTTAAAAAAATTTACTCGAGTTTATTTTCACACTTTATTTATGGTCCTTAAGTCCCTCTCCTTACTGCTGCTGCTGTTTCTCGCATCTTTGCATCGCTTGTATGTTTGGGGGTTTGGCCTCTTGCTATATATTGATTCCATTTGTGTGTGTTTTGGTCTCAGGCCCTCTCGCAATTTCTGTTGAACAAACCCCTTTTCCTAGTTCTGCATCTCTCCTTTGGTACAAATTTTGTTGTGCTTTTATCATATATTTCACAAAACTTGACATACATTTCATTTACTTCATGTCCTATCAGCAAGTGTTTGTAAAATTCTTTAAGGAAAGTTTATCATCCTGATTGCAGATCTCTAGCGCTATTATGTCAACTTCTTGTGGATTCGCAATCATTATTTAATTTATCTTTAGGTGTTCTTTCACCAGCACAGCAACACTGTACCTCTCCCAACCAGTTTAAGATAAAAACTAAGTACTAACTAATTAACTCAATGTAACCTACCTTACCCCCAAAATGTCAACCCATGTCTTCTATTTTAAACAATGCTGTTTTGTTGACCAAATTGTATTTTTGTTTTTTTCTGCAATGTTTCCCCCCCCCCCACCACTCTACCACCACATTGAGTTTAGTAGCTCTGTGCACGTCAGGTGCTGTTTAATATACAGACCTACTCCTCCATTTGACCTAGTTTCTCTATCACATCTATATCACTTTGTGCTTTAGGCCTGGTGGAGCTTGGTCCACCAGGCTGTTGTTTGGAGTGGCCCGCAGATCAACATACAGTCTACATATGATATACAGTCTGTTGATCAATTGAACTACAGTAGTTAGTTTTTATCATCCGAATGCACCAATATGTGTTCATTCTTCCCAGATGAAGGAACTAGGTAATATTCATCATCTGAATGCACCATCTGAAGCTTTTCCACACTCATGATACACGAGAGGTTTAAAAAACTTTTAAAACTTTTAAAACTTTTTGACCTATGTATTTAAAAGCAATTCTAAAGTTAAAAAGTGTAGCATAGGCCCCTCGCAGAATGTTCTTAATATGATCCTCAGGTTATAGTTTTCTATCTAAAACCACCCCTAGATCTCTTTCTTGATCAGAATTCTTTATAGATCTCTGTGGCTCGATCATAGAAACTGAGTAAATTCGTTACACTGGACCTTCCAGATCGAATACCATGCTGACAGTCTGATATATCATTCAGTACGTCTGCATCTGAAATTGAGCAATACCGGATTTATTATTTGGTTTTATAAATTTTATACTTATAATCTTACCTTATTTCAGAGACCACGAATAATCTGGGCTTCGAACTCAACAGAAAAGCCTTCCGTAGACCTGCTTCTTTGCTACATAATAGACAAAATTTAGTAAGTATTGATTTATTATGTGTTTGTTTATTTATTTATTTTTTCTTTATATACAAGAAGGTACATTGGGGGAGAGTACAGTGACTTGAAGTTATACATTCTTGTAAAGCAACTAGCACTCGTAGCGTTTCGGGCAGATCTAAGTATAGACCAAGGAACTTACCATCTTTTTTATTTCTGATGTTAACATTGTGTAACTGTAGATGAATTGCATTTGTTGATTTGCTCCCAAGTAAGATGTTGTAGGTCCTTTCTATGTTTAGTGTGAGTTTGTTGGTTGACATTAATAAGTGGATTTTTTTTAATTTATTGTTTACATCATTATTTAATATGAGTGGGTTGGAGTCTGAGTAGATGAGGTTAGTGTCATCATTATCTCATATCTCAGTGATTTTGTCGTAATGGTCAAGTAGCTGTACTGTACAAGTAGAGGACATGAGAGATAGCTGTAAGAGGTATTTCAATATCTTCCTGCTCTAAATCCATGTTGGCCTGGATTGTGGAGGTCATTGGTCTCTATAAAACTAGTAACCTGACTCCTGATCACTCTCAAATAATTTTATTATGTGGGATGTTAGTGCAACTGGTCTATAATTCTTTGCCAATGCTTGTATTGTGTTGTGTTGTTTTGGTAGTGATGTGCAATGTGTTGTTTTGGTAGTGATTCGTCCAGTTCTGGTAGTAGTGCGGTTGTTGTGTGGTGTAGTACTTGTGTGCTTGTTAATGACTTGTATTCCAGTCTTGTGGGTATCTCCTTTCCCCAACGGGCCAACTGCTTTGTTCTTACCTAGCATTTTGCTTTGTTTGGGTATGAATGTTTGTGTGCCGTATATTTTGCAAAATTTGACATATATCTCATTATTTACTCCTCTGCCTAGCAGCAAGTCTGTCTAATTATACTCATTAACTGTTTTTCAAAGTTCCCCATAGTGTCCTTTATTGAAATCGAGTTCATGAACCGTTTCAATGTTCTTATTTTCTTCTAGATTATATCTTAAAGTATATTTAAATGTTATTGTTAGTATTGTTATTAAATGTTATTGTGACATTGCATTGCAATTGAGCTATGTTGTTTACCATACCGTTCTTTTCGTGAGTATAAGTATAGATGCCACACTTGTGACAGGTAAAACCATGCCTTTTTTGAAAAACAGCACCGTCTGTTGCTCGTAAGAGCAACCCACACTATATTATATTGCGATATTATTTCAATATTTCCGATTGCATTGATAATTTGAATTTTCATAGATTTCAATTTATTT